>NC_090955.1:1998333-2664444 GCF_040807025.1 Struthio camelus | reverse complement strand
GGTGATCGGTCTGACAGTGTATTGCCTGTCTGAGGATGACATGTTAATTGGCCTCCTCAGCAGGGGGAGCCCAAGGATCAGATTTGTCAAGTTCTGGCCTTTGCATATCAATCTTACTACACTGATCAAAGGTCTTTCACATGTTGTGGTTCAGTTTTAAAATGGCTTTATGAGCTTACCTACACAGAGTCAAGTTTGGAAGCTGATTGCTGAGCATCTTACATGGAGGTCAGCATCTGCTGAGAAGGAGGATTATCTTATATGCTTTAGTTAGCCATGTGCCACAGACTCTACACGGAGGACTGTCTCAGATCTCTGAGCCTACGTGCTCAGCCTGAGCTCTTTATCATTTCCTTGATGGAGTTATGGGAGGTGTGAACTACTCTGAAAATCTGGATATCCAGGTCTAAAACGTGAAGTTGACAGAAATCTTCATTGTGTGACTTAACATGTCGCTAGGCAGTCTTGGAAAATTGATGTTTGTTCAGAAGGGTGGAATTATTGGGCCCTGCAGTCTTCCCATCCGGTGCGCCCCTGGGGCGTTTCTCTGAACAAAACTGTGTGTCTGCAGCTAACTGCACTAAAAAGTCAGCTGAGGCAACGCATGTGAAATTAGAAAGCACAATGGAAGTCACAAGCTTCTTGGCACAACTTCTGTCTAAGCAGTCAGTTGAACTGACTTTGAAGTTCTTCGGCAGTTTAGAAGGGGTAGGTTCTTTAAGAGAAAATGTCATGTTTGAGCCATCTATCCCATGAAGAAGAATGTCCAGCTGACTTGGCGGGTAGCACTTTTAAGTTTCTAAAGAATAGCTAATCAGGATTTGCACTATAACGGTCAGCCCACAGATTAGGAGAAGATGCGTGGGGAAAGGCACAAGTTTTGATCTACTGATGGAATATTTTTCTTTCTTGGTAGCTGGTGAATGCAGGAGAAGATGTCCTGGTTTTTTACAATGACAGAGCCTCCTTCCAGACTTTGGTGCAAATGATGAGATCAGAGAGAGATCGGATGGACGAAAACAGCCCGTTGATGTACCATATCCATTTAGTAGAACTGCTTGCTGTGTGCACAGAAGGCAAAAATGTCTACACAGAAATAAAATGCAACTCCCTTCTCCCTTTGGATGACATTGTTAGGGTAGTAACCCATGAGGATTGCATACCTGAGGTGAGGGCTGTTTGGTGGCACTTACCTATTTGAAGCGTACTGGCAGCGCTTGAGAAGGATTCAGTACTACCGAGTCTGGCCTGGGAAAGGTGGTGGTGCAGGTGAACTGTGAGCTGGGAAACTGGATTGCTTTCCTGGTTCTGCTATAGGCAACCTAAGCGAATCTGGATAGCTAACTAAATCCTTTTGTATTTGTTTGCTTGCCTTTAAAGTAGGGATGTGATGCTTTACTTGTTTTATAGGGTTCTTGAGGCAGGGGGGTTTATGGAGTTTGCTGCCAGCCTTGAACAGATGGTTTTGCAGAACTAGAAATGATTATTATGCTGACGTTTTGTCTGCAATAATCCTGGCATTTTTTTTATTGGGTGATGTCTTGCTATTAATGGCATTAAATTTCACCGGTGCTTAAATAAAAGGAAGAAGTTGAGCTACAAATGATTTATAGGGCAGTTTCAGTGTGGCGGTACGTTTATTTGCAATACCGTTTCAGGCCTTTATTTTTTAATGACTTTTTTCCCCCTCTACTTTTAGGTTAAAATTGCATACATCAACTTCTTGAATCATTGCTATGTGGACACAGAAGTAGAAATGAAAGAGATTTACACCAGTAATCATATGTGGAAGCTGTTTGAGAACTTCCTGGTTGACATCTGTCGGGTAATAATTTCTGTGTCTAGGAGCTGAAATCAAAAAGTATAAATGAACCTGTTTAGTACGTAGCAGTAAGAGTAAGTCGTAACAGTGAGTTAAAGCAGTAAATGCCCTTAACACAGTGCTGTTTCACGTTTATATTTGCCTTCTTTTCCTCGTGCCTGTGGATTTCATTAGTCATATTCCGTGGAACGCATTAATATTTTCCTTTTAAACAAAAAAAAACCACTCAAAAGCTCCACACCCTATTCCTTTGTCTGATGCCTTTTACTGCTCTGCCACCTGGCTTGGTTATTCTGGCCAGGATGTTTAGCTCCTTCCCGAGCGATAGTCAACGGTTTTTGGCAGGTCGGGACAAATTTTTTCCAGGCTTGGCGTTTGCATGGCCATATGGCTTTTTGCCTGGGATTCCAAGTATTTCCCCATACGAAAGCATTACGCTTCAGTCCTCCCTACCCTACTACTTTCTTTCCTCTAAGGCATTCTGTTTTTTTTTTTTTTCCCCCCTCCCTCCTAAGCATGCTGTATGCCAACGCACTGAAACACCAACAGTGTTGGGCTTCTGCTTTTGTTGTGATCCCAGTTTCATAAATATCATTGTGACAGGGAGTTGCGCTGACTAGAACAATGCAAAACAAGTTCCCATCCATAATACTTATCAATCTATCTTGGTCAAGCTGCTTTTGATCTCGGAATGAATTGTCTTGCAGGCTTGCAACAACACGAGTGACAGAAAGCATGCTGACTCCATATTGGAGAAGTACGTTACAGAAATAGTGATGAGTATAGTCACCACTTTCTTCAGTTCCCCGTTCTCTGATCAGAGCACTACTTTGCAGGTAGGAAATTGAAGAGATGGAAGAGTGCAAATATGCTACCAGTGCAATTATGCTGATTCCACTTTGGTTCCGTTTCTGAGTTAAAAAGAAGAATGCATGTTTGCAATGGAGGGAGCAGATATTTATTCTTTCTGACCAGGGTGTTTCTTTGGCTGTAGAAGTAGAAAAATTTGTAGACGAGAGTACAAGCATTTTCAACAGAAGCTGAACTGTTAGATCACACTAGATTCAATTCTTTATATACCATAGAGACCACATTAGCCTTTGTGGAGGGAGAGTCTACATGTCATTGTTATGGTTTCGGTTGAGAAAATCGCACAGCAAGTAGACAAGCGAAGGATTTGTCCCTCTTTCTTACTGCAGTTGCATCTAAGTGCTCTGCTCCTGATCCATGACCTCTTTGCTGCCACAAGAGCAGGGTACAGCTGAAGAATAAGATGATGGAGGCAGGTGTAGGGGAGCAAAGAGAAGCAGTTTTGCTTAGCTGATAGTTTGAGCATGCCAACTGTCTAGCTGCAGTAAAGCAGTAGCATTGCAGCAGAGTTCTTAAGAGTGACTTGAAGAAGGATGATAAACAACTTGGCAAGCCTTGCATGCTAGAGGAGAGGGTGTTGCATTACAGATGGTACAAAGGTGATTATTTAAAGAGAACATGCTTTTATAGGAAGATTCTTATTTCCTTTAAAAACAAATTTTCCGAAAGTTCTAGTATTTTTCATTCCACTAATTTCTCATCTTGTGCAGAAGTTGGGGAAATGTGGAGGAGACGCTTGGAAGGTTCATGAAGTGACAGAAGATAGAGATTTCTTCTTTCCAGTTCCTCTCACTTGCCTCTTAGAGGAAATGAGGCCAGGAGCATCGTACAGCAGTGTCAGGCTATAACCCTAGTATTTGTATTGCAGCATCTTGATAACATTATTTATAAATACCTCCTTGGGAGAAGCGTGGGTGGAGCAGTCAGGTGCCCGAGTGTCTGTCAGAAGTCTGGGTATGGTTATTGTCAAAACTTGGTGCAACTTCTTTGCACAAAAGGCAGTTGCTCAGAGTGCAAACCCCAGGTTTGTAACTGGGTGCAAATGGCAGCAAGTTAGGAAGCATCTGGCTTCCAAATGTGGCCATAGAGGGTATCTGGCAATTTGCCTCGTCAGTCCCTGCTCAAGGAATTGACATTAACCCTTTGGATCATGGTGCACGGACTAGGTGACTGCAGTGTCCTGTGCTCCAGGGAAACGTGCATAAAACTCTACTGCGTGGCTTTGCGTCAGGTAAAGGCTTACGGGTCCTTTCTGCTTGGTGTTAGCAGAAATGTTCCTACTTCCCTGTGACTGACTACCGATATCTGTTTTGTTAACAGTCTCCCCTCCTTGAGTCAGGATGTGTACTCAGCCCGTGTCTGGATGACCAGTTGCCAGCTTGATCCAGCTGACTGTTGTACATTAAACGAAGGCTTGGCGCTCATAGCGCTTAGACAGCGAGCCTTATTCAGACAAGAGGATAGTCGCACTGAAAGCAACAGTTGTGTTGGGCTCGTGTGCTCTTAAGTTGCCAAACTCTGTGTGTCGCTTGTGAGAGCGCAGATAGCTGCAGCAACTGTTTGGGCCGAACAGCTTTATTAGGGCTGTGTCTTAACTCACAAAAGTCTGAGGAGTCCAACAGTTAACTTGCTGCTCATGTGACTTGTCAGCCACTGTGCTATGAGCTTTGATGCTAATTTGTCAAAGCTTTATCCAAAAAAAAAAAAAAGGGAAGTTCAGATGAATAGTTAGCCTTGTCCCCCAGGGCTGTGCCCTTGGCCTTCTCTTTTCCCTCTGTACTTCATATGCCTAAGACTTCCTTGGCTGTCATACCTTTAATTGCCATCTCTGAGCTAACAACCTTCAAGTAGACCTCCTTACCATGAGATTCTAGCTATCTGTTAATTTTAATGTCAGTGATTTTTCTCAAACTATCCCTCTGTCTAGCAGGACAAAGTAGCTTATTTTACCTCTCTGCTATCTTGGTTGATAGCTCTTTTGTTTTATCTTGTCCTAGATTTGTCTGTCCTCTACATCTTGGTTTAAGTTACAGTCCCTGTTTCTCTACCTTTTTCTGCCTGTCAAACTCTTGTCTGTACCTGGAGATTCTCCCGCCTCAGGACTACAGCCTCTTGGACTAGCTGGTTGGTGTAGGTCGCTCCTCTGAATCAGATTTTGCCCTCCCCTCAGATTTTGCAAGGCTATCTGCAGCTGCTTTTACCTGATCACTTTTACCACTTTTCTCTCGCCACTGTTTGGATAGGTGAATGACCTTTGCTGCTCTCTTTTGTGTTGCATTTGGATTCAGCTGCTCTCCGTTCCTTCTGCTATGCCTTGTCATCTTCCCGTGCAAGCCTCTTCTTGTCTCATGCTATTTCATGTTATGGCTTGTTTGACTTAAATTGTGCCTCCCTTGAGTCAGGACCAGCCTTGCTTGTTCAAGGAACACCTTGTGCATCCATCACACAGTGCAAACAATATCAAACTAGAAGAACATAAATATGTCCTTTCAAAGAACAGCTGTCCAAAATTTTTCCTCTTATCAAGTCCTCATTAGCTTGCTTGCCTCCTAAGTGTGCTACTGCCCAAGGTTTTCCTCCACAAGTTTAGCTGGAGGCATATGGGACATGGAGTGAATTTCTTATTTGATTTATTGGTCTAGTTTAAGCGAAAGCAACATCTTCTGAAGCTTTTTAGACTAAGTCTTTAAAACACGAACTGAAAGAAATATGTGGGTGACTTAAATCCAAAAGCGCAAGTATTTTTGGCGCCCTTGGCAAATACTAGTATCTGCCATATTTTTGATGTTTGGCTTATTTCTAGAGGGAACGACGAGTACTTGCTGTCTTAGTAATTTTTGGTTCTTCAATTGTGATTATCCTCTAGGATATTTCATAATGGCGTTATTTAATGAGCTGATTTAATGGAGTTAAGGACTTCTGTTTTTCTTTCCTCTAACTCTACTTCTTTCTTACAAACAGACATCAATCTTGACCAGAATAAAAGAGGTATTTTTTTCACTGGTTCCTAAGTCTTGCGGGCTTTGCACTGTGGTGTAGTTCACTTAGCAGATAGAAACATGACTTATCTAATAGGCACGGAGACATGGGTATTCCCTCTCACTATAGGTCCACTTAAAATATTTAAGAATCTGTCCTCTACAGGTAAAATAATAAGTTAATTGTTTTAATAACTGCTGTGCAGAACTGAACAGGGATTTGATCAATAATGTTTGGATTTTGCAAAGATGAAAGAACAGAGCTCATGTGCGTGTGTGTGTGTGTGTTGAGGAGCTAATCTATCTATAGTGCAAAATCACCTTGCAAAATACATGGTTAAAAGACACACCTCTATTTTGGCTGATCCATAGCAGCTGTAGTGTTTACCACTAACTACTACCTATGTTCAGAATAACAAGCATACAGCTGGTTTCTTCAGTAAATTAGATACCAGCTAATACTTGAAATGATGAGTTTTCAACTCCAGAGTTGTGCGCTCTTAGCCAAGAGCAAAGTCCCATTTGCCTACTCAGTCAGCTGCTGGTCAATGCTAAAAGAAGAATCTGTTTGCCACGTTTGCCCATAGCTCTGATTAAACAGATGAAGATTACTGCTTATTTCTTTTGCTTAGGCAGACTTAAATTACGAAGGCTTTATGCTTTAGAAGCTATTTATTTAATGTTTCCTTCCAGCCTTCATTCCCACCCTTTTCCATTCAGTTGCTGATTGTGGGGTAGATACAGTGTCTACAACATGAAATTGCCTAACGAATGGGTGCAGACCGGTTAGAAATGACCGGGCTGCAAAGAATCATGGCCGAAGATGGCAACCTGTGTTACTTTAGGGTGATGGTAATGCATCTCTGTGTGACATGATAAGTTAGATCTTTTTTTCTTTAACCTTGTGTTCTAGACCCGCCAACCTGTGTTTGTGCAACTGCTACAAGGCGTGTTCAGAGTTTACCATTGCAACTGGTTAATGCCAAGCCAAAAGGCATCAGTGGAAAGCTGCATTCGGGTGCTCTCAGATGTAGGTAAGAAACGTACTCAATGGAATCAGATCTCACTGCTGCAAACATGTTCATCTGTTGTGTGCTGCCTATGTGTCATCCTTCCCCCCAAAAAGTGCAGTTTACTTCTAGCAGGTGCTACTTGAATTAACTCAGAGCCAAGGGATAGTGCAAAGCCAGAATTATGTTGGCTTGTTACCATGATTGAGCAATAGGTGTTGTCATTGTAACCTGAAGTGCTTTCTTGATTTAACCTCAAGCTCTGCAGTTCCATTGATCTGTGAGGGAAAGGTCCCTCTATAGTTTAGTGCTGCTCCTCCCAATAATTTGCGCTACTTTTACTTACGAGAAGAGTAATTTATACTGGATGTGAGGCCAAGCACTATTGGATAGATGCACGTGTGTTAACATGAGTGTTGGGTGTGTATGTGTGTAAGCACAGATTCCTACTCACGCACTTTGAATGTAGTAAACAGCTCCGAGGTGTGAAAGCCTTTACACATAATGCCACAGAGAGGTCTGACCTGTTACTCAGGGGTTGAATGTTGCATTGTTTAAAGCGCACGTGAAGGAGACCGTGGAAGGAATTGCAAGAAGAGCTTGTCTTGTTCTTGTATTGATTGTAATATATGGACTAAAGGAGTCAATTCTTACCAACTTTTGCTTATTGCAGCAAAAAGCCGAGCAATTGCAATTCCTGTAGACTTGGACAGTCAGGTCAACAATCTCTTCCTGAAATCTCATAACATTGTACAGAAGACTGCAATGAATTGGCGTATGACCGCAAGGAACGCGGCCCGCAGAGATTCGGTGCTTGCTGCCTCCAGGGATTATCGAAACATCATTGAGAGACTGCAGGTGACTACACAGCACCCTTTCCTCCTTTGGTAACCGTTACTTGCATGTCTGCATGAAAGGAGGTATTAACTAAGTAGAAAGACATTTCAGTAATAACTAGTCAGAATGCCGCATGGTGACAGAGTTAGCTAATGCTGAATGTAATAACGTACATAAAATCGAACGTAAACCATTGTATCAAGAAAGGTATTGAACATTCACAGCTAATGAGTATAGGTGTTTGGCCCTAGAAGATGATGCTATTTCAAGTTAGTAGTACTTAAAACATACTCGTTCCACCATTAGTTTGAAATAAAACGCTTCTTTGATAAGACAGGGCTCCCATTGTTGCAGCTTTCCAAACCTTTCCAGTGTTTTGCTCGTTGTACGTCAAAACTCTTAGTATAATGAAAGGTAAAACAACCCTGCCTGGAAACCACAGCAGAGCTTGAAATAAATGAATCAATTGACCCTTGCAACCAAAGTCATTCTCCCAAAACAAAGCATGTGCATTTTTATACTCTTTCCGCTCAAAACAACGTAGTGCTTTGTGTTAGAAATGGAGAATAATGTGTTACATCTGTATTTTATGTTCAGATCTGTAGAAGATTCAGTAAGGTCTCTTTTGTACCAAATAAAATTCATTATCTTGAATTGTGCCTTCATGCTTTTGAAGATTCATTCTGTGTTCAGAAGCTTTTCTGGCAAGCAGCTTTAACTAACTTTACGTAAACTTATTACGTAATGTAAAAACACTGCCCAGCCCATTCTCACTGAAATAATTCCTCACTTTTTAAGCATTCTTGTCTATTTGTCCATGTCAATTTGATTAAACTTTCTCTCTGGCTTCGTATGCATCTCAGTATTTTCTGCTTATTTAGGTATATTAAGATGAATGTGGTCTTGTTTTAAGGTAGCTACAGCTTTTCAAAATGCTGATGAAAAGGGGAAGTATTTTGGTTTTGCATAATTTCACCAGTAGTGCTTTTTTGTCAGTTCGTGTAAGCATAAATATCCTGATCATTATCACAAAGTTTCAATGCAGCTATGAGTCTACATTTTTCTGTCTTTCTCCTGTATGAACAAGAACCACCTACGAAGATGGGGAGGGCAAGGGGAATTAAGTAATCTAGGGCTCTGCTGAAAATTAAGGCTTCCACTTAAAGAAAATTATTTAAAAACAAACAAACAAACAAACTGAAAGTGAGTCTGTGTAAGCAGGACAGACTTAACTATCCTATCTCTTTTTGCAGTTTGTTTAAAAGAAAACAAATTGCATATAAATTTATATATATTTAATGTTTGTTTAAAATACTGATATGGTTATATTCCAGGACATAGTGTCAGCCTTAGAGGATCGCTTACGTCCTCTGGTCCAAGCAGAGTTATCTGTACTGGTAGACGTACTTCACAGGCCTGAACTGCTCTTCCCAGAGAATACAGATGCAAGAAGGAAATGTGAGAGCGGAGGTTTCATTTGCAAGTAAGTTGTTTTGAGAAGTCTAGCTTGCTGAAGGTTTTTTGTATGTTTATTTTTCCAATTTTCCCATGCCCTATGGAATGATGCCTTCTTGCCTAGCTTTATGTAAAGCACGGTATTTTATAGTATGGTAGATGCAATTTGTCCTTAAAGATTAAGGCCTTTGCTTGGGGGTGGAGGAAGACTGACTGATATGCCCTCACAACTGATGCTTGAAGACATCTGCGTTTGTGCAGCACATAAACATAATGAACGGAAGTATAAATAAGCAAAATTTTTTGAGCTGATCCCTGTTATTTAATCTTCGTCTTCAATCCTAATCAGGTTTGCACAACACTTGTCTTATAGCACTTATTACTGGGGTAATATGCCAAAATCAGTTGGTATCATGTGCATCACCTAACTCAAACGCCCAAATTTGGAGGGAAGGAAAAGGCAAGATTGCAGGGTCATTTAAGGGGAAATTCAGAGCTGAATTCAGGGTTCTCAGATCATCTCCTGGAGGAGCATGTTTTCTATTCCAGATTATAGACAGAGTTTAGGGAAACTAGGTACCTACCTTGAGTGAAGACCCAGTTAGGTAACAAATACTGCATGGAATGGTCTTCTAATTGTACAGCCCAGGACTCTCAGTATGTTTTTTTTTTTTTTCTTTTAACAAACTAGTATGTGGAATATTTTTCTTATTACTCTAAGTATTAGTTTTGGAGGACCATCAAATCTTTAATTCCACTGTCCCCTCCTCTGATTCCTGTCTCCCTGTAGTCAGATGGGTTTTATCTGACTGTTGTCCAGCCAGGAGGACTGGAGTTTCCTTCATAGCTTCACTGAAGTCCAAGGTAGCGTGTTAATATTCTCTCAGCGATATTTCTCAGGATCATTGTATAATGATATGACAAAAGCATGTTTTAATTAAACTGTTGATTGTAGCTTAAACCAATCAAGTAAGATAGCCAGCCACATATTTCCTTTCCCGTTTTTAGACATACTGGTACTAAAACTATGATCTCTTGGTTGTTTTCAGGTTAATAAAGCATACTAAACAGCTGCTAGAGGAGAATGAGGAGAAATTATGTATTAAAGTATTACAGACACTCAGGGAAATGATGACCAAAGATAGAGGCTATGGAGAAAAGGTACGTAATTTACAGTTCATCGTTCTCTGTTCAACGCTCTCTTCGTTATTCCGTGAAGAAAAATACAATTCTGTCTCTTTTAAGCTGCGTTTTGTACATGTAAGCATTTCTGTATTGGATCAGGCACAAAACATTTTTAATCAAAGAATAACTTCATATACAATTTGAAAGGTAAGTTTGTTTCTGTTGCTTTTTTACTTTAGACTTGCAAGCTTAAGTCCAATTCCTGCAGTTGCTGGCACTATAAGAATATCTAATTTGATTACCTTTTTATGAAGGTTGTAACCTTTTTATCTGCTTTTTGGGTCTAGGTGACTCTTCATCAGGTCACATAACTTTGCAATAGCGTTTTTTTTGTGGTTTTATTTTAATTTATATGCATCTGAGTCATCATCTTCATGTGAATTATAGATGGAAACTGTCTGTACACCCACCCATGTTTTTTTCTTTCTCTTTACTTGCATACAACTCTTCTGTCTTGCTGAGAAGAATGTTTTTCTGTAGCTGCAGACAGACCTATTCTCTGTATCAGTAGAGTGTGTATATGCCGTTGTTTCTGTACCTAGTCACTCCTACATTCAATCTCAAAATTCTAATCTCTCTCATTCATTTTTAAGCAACCTAGATTATTAACATGCATCACAGTTGGAATACAGAGGTACACTATAGTTGGAGAGCCGTTTACAGTACTTTTTTATTATAAAATTGTGGAAAAATAGGAAAGCAGGATTAGAGCAGGATTGTGGATTTTAATAGAGGGGTTTAATACATACCTTGCCTTTTGGAATAACTACAGAGGAAGAAACCGTTGTGTTTTCCATATGTGAACTAAAAATAGATGCACATTCTAGACTAGGGAAAATAAGCAAATATTTGCAAGTGTGAATTCTTAGAGGGGAAACAGTGGGTTTTTGCCTTGAATGTCTATCTTGCTCCACAGCAAACATGCCTGGAGATTTCATATGTGTGGCAAAAGCATACAAAAGAAAGAACTGGAACAATATACCATCCTGATGACCCTGCTCACAAGCAATTCAGAACTAACAGTCAGAATTAAGGATGGAAGCAGTTGTATGGATGGACAGTCACTGGAGCTGGGAATCTCTGGTGGGGAGCAGATAACATCTCCTGTCACTTTCTCACTTGCAGTAGGATTTAAAGGTGTTGGATAGTGCTAGATTCACAGCGTAACGTGACAAAAAACTTTAGAGATCAGACAGCTTCTTAACAACAGTAATTGTTTATGTTTGTAGCCACAAAGGAGGCTCAGCACTTCTGAGGTTGCGGAGGGCAGGGAAACCAGTAGAGTCACTGGACTGAATGGGTACTGCACACAGCCTCTGCCTGGTCTGGCCAGTTTCACTGGAGTGCAGAGACCTGCAGGAGGGAGGGCGGACACCTAGGAAAACGCCCAAAGGGCAGGGATAGCCCTGCCACCCTGAGCTCCTGCCTTGTCAGGGAGCGCTGCTCCCACGTGCTGTTACGACCCTGGGCTCTCAGTAATCCAGCCCATCTCATGGTTGCTGCTGCTTTTCCTTTCCTCTAG
The DNA here is from genome assembly GCF_040807025.1 of Struthio camelus. Lineage (NCBI taxonomy): Eukaryota > Metazoa > Chordata > Aves > Struthioniformes > Struthionidae > Struthio > Struthio camelus. Next base: position 2,652,765 of record NC_090955.1, on the reverse strand, counting down.
ATCTGCAGTACTACTTAAGGAGTTTTTTCACCTTGCAGTAGCAGTGTTTTTTGAATAAACTCATTTACCTTGGGGGAAATGCCCTAACCAGCTGCAAGGAAGAAGCATATAGATGTAGGATGAGAGGGGCAGTGGAATGGTTAAAGTGCAGGAATTGCATGGAAATAGCTTCTTTTCAACACGTCCATTTTGGCTAAGGTGGCCTAATTTGTGCTGAATTGCAGTCCTCTTGGCTAAACCCTGCTGCAGCTCTCCTTCCCCTCCCAGCCCCACGGTTACAGCTGGAAGTCTTCAGCCTGTGTATCCCTTTCCTGGGACACCTGTAACATAGCACAAGTCTCATCTGGAACGGGACTAGGCAGAGCCTGCTCTAGCAAAAGGGGGTTGGGCTAGATGATCCTTTTTAGCAAGTGTTGAATGCTGATATTTTTTTGCCCAAAGCTGGAGGTGTGAAAGATGATGCAAAAACATAGATTTGGCTTTATGCTTGGTTAGTAAATTCATCAGTGTACGTTCTCCCATCCATTAAAAACAGCTAGGAGAGACAGGTCAAGATCAGCCCAAGTAACGTAAAGGGTGATTGGTCTTTTGTACAGCAACACAACCCAAATGAAAGCTTCCCCCCGCCCCCTTCTTTTAATGCAATATGTCACTTGGAGATTTTTCTAAATGGACATTCATTTTTAGGAATTCCTTAGAATTTTTGGCAAACTTGGTTCAAGCAACGTTTCTGGAAGATTAATGTAACTTACACCATTAAAGACCATGGAGAACCCTACAAAATTCTAATCTTCAGTGTGCAGAAAATGCATTAATTTCTGAAACAGTAGGTCAGTTACATAATGCAAGACAAGAGTGTGTTTGCCAGTGGACTTCTGAATATGAAAAAGCAACTGTTTGCTAGCAGATAGACTGCTAGTAGTAGAATAGCTTCTGCTGTCTGGCTGTGAGAATTGTAATTGTACTTATTCTTCCTTGTGACTCATATAACTGTATTTAACCACCACTTAAAAGGCTATACCTTTATTTTTAAAATCAGCCTGCAGTTTTAAAAGAAAAAAAAAAAGCTTCCATTATAAATACAGGAGTCCTTACATATTTAAAGGTGGCAAAACTTGCTTTCTTGTGACCAGCATATCAATCATGCAAGCAATGTTACTGCAGATAAAGATTCTCACAGAGTTGACAGCAGTCATAATATCTAGCTTTTTTTTTTTTTTTGATAGGGATTAATGCTATTGCCACATACAGTAAGAAGCCTAGCAGTAGAAAGGCTGTTCAGACCATTTTCTCCTCTGCTTTCTTTCCTTCAGGAAGCAAAGACTTGGCATTTGTGTATTTTATATATCTTTTCCTAAACTCTTGCAAATTCTTGCAAGCTCTGCAAGCTTTTCATTTGAAACAGCTGCTAAATTTATTATTTCATGCCTGCAGAATTAAATGCATGTACCTTTTCACGTCTTATTTTTTTTGCACTTTCTTTCCTACATTTTTATTTTTACTGTGGATTTGAGTTTTCTCTTATGCAGATCAGGAAAGTCTAGTCGTTCCCCCTTTCTTGATTTTCATGTTTCTTCCCCCGCTTACACAGTGTCTGTGATTTTTTTTTTTTTTTTTTTTTTATTGAGGCTTCAATTCTACCCTGGATTGAGTTGCTCTTTAACTCAGTCCCAAGTTCGTAAATCTCTAATCCCTATAATTCTCTGGTGGTCACTGCTGACACAGAACTGAGAGCACGTCGCTTGCGCAGTGTTCAGCCAAAGAGTGCAAAGGAAGGTTTTTTGCAAAGTGTGTGACTTGCTATAATACAGCATGGTACTCGTTGGAACAATCTGATTTATAAAAAGACCGTACTCCTACTCTCGCACTTGATCTTCCAGCACAAATAATAAAAATGCTGCACCCTCTTGGCGCCTGTGCTCGTCCCTTTTGCATGGGGAGACTTAACGAGAGTGCCGCATTGTCTGATTCTGTGAGCGAAGGCCTCCATGAAACAGCTGGGGTTCCTCTGTAGCACGCAAAAAGCGTGGTGAGAACACAGATGTACAGAAGCTTGTGGGAAGGCTTGAAATTTTACATATTGCTGAAGACTCTTAATCTTGGCTTGCACTCAAGTTCTTGCAGTGATGGGTAGCATACTGTGGTATATTTAATAGGCTGAAAACTTACTACATTAACTGTGTAGACTAGACCCAAGTTTTTTTTTACTTTACTGAAACATGTCATTCATACAAATCTTGGAGTGCCTATCGGAAGATTAGGTTCAGTTCTACGGTTCTTATATTTTAAAACTCTATTTCTGTTCCCAAAATCAAACTCCAACTTCTGTTTGTGAACACCCAAAGACTCCTAAAGTTGTTTACAACTCATGCTAGCGATGACTCTTATGCCCAGGGGTGAAGTTCTTGAATCTTGGTCGGCCAACCCACGTGGTCTGTTGGTTGGCATAACACCAAAGCCACTGCGCATCCTGTCTCCTGCGTGCCTTGGTACAGTGCTTCCAGGAGTGCCAGCTCTGTAATAGGCCAACCTCCCGGGCACTTGCAAACGTCGCTAATGCCTACTGGAAATTATTCACAATGTTAGACTACAGCAATAAAGCGTTAAATAATTTATAAGATCCTAACGTGAAATTTATTTGTAATTTCCTCTTACTAATGCTTGCTTTCAATTCTTCCCTCCCTCTTTCTTTTCCAGCAGATTACCATTGAATTGGATAATGCTGAGGTTTTAATTTTATTTATTTTCTACGGTGTTGTTTCTATGGTGTTTGTTTTTACGAGTAGCACTGTGATCTGTCCTGTTGTCTCTTTGGCACTGAGCTTTCTGATATGTATGCATTGTGTCAGTGAATTAGTTGACTTCTTAGTCTGCCGTGTCTCTACACTGGGAATAGTTACCATAACTAATTCCATATGTCGTTCTTTTGAATATTAGTCCAAATGCAGTTATAATTTCTGGCAGTCTGCAATCATCTGGTGCCATAATAGTTCTCATAAAGTTTAGGATCAGATCTGAATGCCTTAGGAATATTAACTGCCATAAGCACCATTAAAATGTCAATATTTAGCACCCACAGTGATTACTGCGTAGTCTACGAACAGGTTCTTTTAGCTCTTTGAAAATCGAAATACTGAGTTTTAATGGCATTCATATATAATTTGGAAAAAATTGTCAAAAGCCAGCTGGAGAAGACCCTAAATGATTTATCTTTACTTACTGACTAGCGAGAATCATTACTCATTTCCCAAGGTACTTCATGCACATGAGACTAAAAAGGGCTGGGCCCTTGTGTGGAAACTGTATGCCTGCTTTACAGAAAAAGATGACTCTCGTGCTGTTCATGAAATTATCTAGCTGTCTTTCCTGTTGCTTCTTAGTCAGGTTTGGTATATAAAGCCATGTAAAACGTTACGATGTGTTGAGAAAGCGGTGTGGTGTAACTCTATGAAAATTCTAACTAACTTCTAAGGCTATTTCTGCATGAAACACTTCCTATCATGAAAAACGATGCTTCAGTTGGCAGTACAACAGCCCAGCCTGTGTTTATGCTATATGTGGCTGTTTCAAAGGCAGAAAAGCCGTATTTGAATGAGAACTGCAGTTTATCTGAAATTAAGCTTTCTAAGAACTTAAGTGGTGCGTTTTGTTCAGACGCTATTATATGGGGGTAGAATGAGTTGAGTTTAGCTGTCTGAGTTGCAGCAGCTTCCTCAGGCATCTCAAAAGGAAAAAAAAGTAGTGTGAGCACTAAATCTGAGATTTTTTGCTAAATGTATAACGCTGCAAAAGTGATTGACTAGCACGTTATTTCACTGAACTACCAGGGGAAAAAAATATTTTCCTGTTTGTGGTTTGTTTCCTGTGTTCTCTCCCAAGCCAACCTTTTCTTTGGAACAAAATTCAATCACTTAATGCTTAAGATGTTACTCTTGTTTATTTAGTAGAATAGATAATGAAATACACTATAAATAATTTTCTATAAAACTTAATTTTGGAAATTAATCAACTGAATTTATTTAGGTGAACTTTGTTTTGAGAAACAAATAGTATTTGGGGACCTCGGCTGTTGAAACAGATTGAGATCCTAACTGTTAGCTACAAAAGTAGACCCCAATAGACGTATCCCCCAGTTCTTGGATGAAGGACTTCTAGAGGAGGGAGTTTAAAAGAAAACTCCTTCCTCATGAAAACAAATCAGAGTGGTATGGGGGTGGTTAGTTTGTGTGGGTGGGGGGTTTTTTGGGGTTTTTTTTGGAGTTTTGGTGGGGGGGTTGTTGGGTTTTTTTGTTTGTTTGTTTGTTTTTTAACCTAACCTGTGGCTGGGACACTCAAAAGCCCCAGCTTTGCCATCTTACAGTGTCACAAGTCAGTACCATCATCTTGAACTGCTCTGGGGTCCTCTCTTCAGGTATTCTGACCACTTTGGAGCAGAAGCTCCATCCTGGATCTGAGATACCTTTCCTAAGAAAAATCTCAAGAGTCTCCCATCGGAAGTTTCAGTTTCAAAGAAACTACATTTTCTAATGACAAACTCTTTCATCAGAAAATCCTCACCTAAAACTACTCAGAACCCTCAATCTGTTGTTTGTAGCAATTTTCTGCTTTTAGTGTGCACTTCCCGTTAATGTGCGTAGAAGATAACTGATGAGCAGAGAATATGAGTCTGGCTTTTGTTCTGAATGACACTTGTTTCATGTAGTGGAAGGCTGCTTATTCCAGTGGAATCGCTTCTGACCTGCATGAGAATGAGAAGGCTCAGGTGTGTCTCCAGGTGTTGCACCACACTTACTATTTAGCTACAGGAGTGCTTTGGTGTCTAACCTTTGTAATTTGTTTCCTCTTTCTTATTTTTTTTAACCAAACTAAAATGTTTCTTCTTCTTACCTGAGAGTACTTCACCAGAAATGTGCTGTTTTTGAAAAGTTAATCTGCTGCATATTAACATTTCTATCAAGTGCTAACAAGTACCCCTTAGATTAGGTGGTACTACAGCTTCCTGGAATAGGGCCTACAATTCATCTTGGAGAAACTTCAGACAGAAGTTTGAATTGTTTAATTGCAAATTAAATCATATGAAAATCTTCCCCTTCAGTTTCTGGCTGCAGCATGCTGTCTTTGCCTGTAATAAATCAGACAGAGTGTGCAGAGCAATTCAGAGTTTGGTCTGGAGGCTGCGAAGGAGGAATGTTCCTGCTCCTTGGTGGAACGGTGCCCTGGATGGAGCAGGTGTGTTTAACTCTCGGAAATGAGCATCATCTGTTTATAGGAAGGGATTCAGATCGTGGCTCAAATCACTGAGAATTCTCAAAGGAAACCCTCATGTTTCCCTTTTTTTCTTGTCCCTCTGGCAACTGTAAACATTTAGGGCAAAGAATACAGAAAACTCCATTACTAATAAACTCCATTATTAACTTCCTTGTCTGTCAAACTCTGGGCAGTGTAATTTTTCTGATCACTGAAATGTTCCTCATTCCCCGAGGATAAAACCGTATTAGAGTAACTGTCCTATGGCATAGCTTTGTGATAATTTCACAGTATCTATGTAAGATTGCATACGTAGATAGAGCTACGTATCTTAGAGTTACTACTGCAAAGTAATTTCAGTGAGGGGGTCCAAATGCTTGCCCTTATGGAATGAGCGCTAATAATAAAAATGACAGCAGGTACATACCTCTATTATCGGATGTTGTAGTAGTAAGGAAGTTGGAGTCACAGTCCCTCTTAAAACTCTTTCTGATTGCAGAAAGGGAGTGCCCTTTTCACGGGTGAATGCTGCTGGAATCCACCGTGGTGCCCTGGAAATCCCCTGCAGAACAGGAAGGATTGTGAGCAGCTGTAACTGTGTGGGTCAGTCGGGACCTCTGTGTAACAGTGTGGCTGGCAAATCTGATTTTCTGAAGTATTTGCAATGCTGAAGTAGTGTTGTGGAAATGTAGGGAAGGAGTAAAATATGTTTTAATCCAGTTGGCCTTACATTGGCCTAGTTCATTTACTTTCTATTGAAGGTTTTATCTTAAAGGTAGCGTTTGGTGTCACTGTTGGAAAGGAGTGGCAGGAAGGAACTACTGTTCTCTAGGAGAGGTGGTATGATGTGGTGTTTGTTTTTAACATCTATTAATGTAGTCTGAGGACCATGAACCTTTCTGGCAAAAATACGGAGATAGAATTTTTATGCTTTCGTAGAGGTTTTTCAAATTCTGCAGCCTCTAGTATTGAGGCAGGCCTCACATATAAGGTTTTTCCTGGGGACAGAAATCATGATATACTGAAAATGAAATTTATTTTTTCAGTATTTCCAAAACGTTCAGACTTCTGTAAACTGTAAATGTGCACAGACCTTTGGGATAGGGTCTGTGAAGAGTGATATTAAAGAGCAGAAAACATGTCTTGGAAGATGAAAGAAAAGCATAATTGGTCTTAATAGAGAACCAAAAACCCAGTGTTGCTTTGGGTATTCAAGTCATGCTCTCAGGGAGTTGTATGTTGAGAGCTTGTCTTTCTGTTTCCACCACGAGCTCCTGGTGTTGCAACTTTGCAGACTTTCCCAGAGCATCAAACTGATGTTACTCTGACTCTGTGGAGATTAAAAAGCCAAATAGGGACGACTTAGCATAGGCTCTCTGCAGATGTTTCTAGTAACAAAGAATAAAATCCTTAGATAGGACACTGATGTGTTCTCTGTAAAAGCTCTTAGGCCAAGTCTCTCTTAATCTACTCTTTGTGTACTAGGCTTGTACTCCTGTAATTTTTGTTCTGATGGAGTTGCTACTAATGCTGGCTTCTCTAAGAGGAGGCTCAGGACCAAACTAAATTTTTCTTAAGTGTTATCAAGTTTAAATCTTGGCAGTACAGTAACAATTAAACCCCTGTTACGGTTAGATACAACAGCTTGACTTGCTTTTAACTTAATCCGTAACCCACAATGAAGTCTGAACACCATACAAGTGCAGGGCTTTGCAGGGCTCCAGGACTCAAGTTGAGATGATTGTATGAATCTGGGGTTCACTGTGGTCCAAGAGCACGACTCCAGTAGCAAAGCACTCCCCCACTTCCAAGCCTTTCATGCCAAGTTCCCGGTCTGCTGCTCTTGGATTCAGATAGGTGTCAGGAGTCTTTAGACACTAAGAGGTATATGTCTCAGAGAAAAGAGCTGCTATTACGGAGGAGTGAGTAAGGAGGAGAGAAGTGTTAGCCTTCACCTGCAGGTGGCATTCACATGATGCCGAATGTGGCTGGGAGATGTCCTACTTCTTTTTCTTTTTTTCTTTTTTCTTTTCTTTTTTTTTTTTTTTCCTCTCTACATTGCAGTGAACTGCTCCATTGGGCACCTGCCAACATTCAAGCGGCAGTTACATAAGAAGAGCTTTTTTTTCCTGGAATTTAGGCCTGCTGCTGATGTGTGACCTTCAGCAGTAATTGCCAATAAATGTGGTGGAGCTGTTTACAGTTACTTCAGGCCACGCTGAGGCTGCCAGGAGCCAAGGCTGCAGCGGTAGCTGCCACGGTTGTATGGCTGCTGGTTCTTCTCAGGATAATGCTGTTCCCATATGATTGGATCTGTATTTTTTATTATTCAAATTGTTTGTCTGCCTGAAGAGAGAGCTCTGTCAAACCCTTGTTCCTCTGCAGAGCTGATGATGGTCAGTCCTTGAGACTAAACCCTGGGCAGGGATGGTCCCTGGCCTGTCATCTTTGCACATAGTTAGCAAAAAACAAAAAGACCAGATCCAGCAAAGCTCAGAGCACCCTGAGTTTACACTGTAATTGTTTAGCTCAGAAGACTTTTAGTGTTTGAAGTAAATAACTGATTTAAGTAAAACTTCTATTAAAAGGACAGTAGGGTTTTTCAGCATCTGTTACCTTCTTTATGCTGTTAATAAGCAGTATCCAGGAAAATACACCTGCAAACCCATTCAGTATAGTTTTAGGATTGGGTTTTTTTTTCCCTCTTCACTTTGGTCTTGAGGTTTCAGGTAGATGAAAAGAGAACTGAAAATCCTGGTTCAAAGGATTTGACTGAAATAACCTTTTCAGTGATATTTATCAATGATAAACTGCAAAACTACTTTAGAACAGCTGAGTAAGGTGCAGAAAATGTGCTATTTTGTGGATCTTTTAATTGGAATGGGAGACTTATTAACCTCGTCAGTGCTGGAGAGATGCAATTTTAAATTTATTTCCCTTGTAGAGAGAGCTTACACCACAGTCATTTCTCTTGTGTATTTTGCACTTAGACAGTGCTTCACTTGTTATGTCTCAAGTAGAGGAAATGCAGGCTCTAATAAATTTTTGTGGGCTGCCTTATATTTTTTTCCTTCACAAATCCTGCAATCTTTGGACTGTTTTTATTGCACAAACTAGAACTGGAATCTTTAAGCTCTTTGGAACAGGAGACTGGAGCATTTCTTATAGCAATTTGTCAAAATATTTGCACCATGTTAACAGCAGATTAAAACTACCAATGTAAAATGTATGGCGAAGGTAGTTTTTACTGCATTCGGTTACTGTAAATGACTTGAAAGACTGAGAATTATAAGAGGAGCAAGCGAGATTTAATTCCCACTGAAGGTCAGCAGCAGGTAGGAGACAGAGTCCTTTAACTTGAGGAAAGTCCCAGCCCAAGTAAAACATGCCTTTGAAACTGCACGCTCTGGAAAATTGAAGGAGGAGTGGCCATACGTAGATCTTGGTGACCTTTCAGCTTAGACACTGATCGTCCTTGGGCCAGATTTGCCACCTGAAGTTCTGGCAGTGCACAGAGGCTCTGCAGATGCACAGAGATAAGGGAGGAAGTGTTGAGCCACCTCCGTGATCTGCGTGTGCGTGCACGTACACGCGTGTGTGTAGCAGTGAGCAGGCGTAAGCGTGGGTTGCCGCTGTGCCACGCAGTGCAGCAGTCGCCCTCTTCTCCCTGCAAATCCTACATGCCGCACGTGAGGGCTGCGGGAGCTGCGCAGTTTTGAGGCGCCTGCACCATAACAATGTACTGTTCCACATCTGACACTGCCGCTTAATTTATGCAGGTGTAAAATCCTCCATCGCATTCTAAAAATATAATGCACAGTAACTTTGATACGAGTCTGTTACAATGATAAACTGTAATGTGGGAAGAATTTGTCAAAGCAGGTTCAGTGCTTTTGGTTCCCAGTTATTCCCTGCTGCCCTGAAACTTATCCATAGCAAGTCAAATACATTTTTGACAAACACACCTACGTATCATCTGCAGAGGCTAGAAATGTCCTATCCAGTACAAATTTTTTCTCAGTTCTACAAGGTAATGATATTGGCCTTACAAAGGAGGCTTTGCAAGTCAATAACCCACGCTGGTGGATATTTCTCTTTTCATGGCGTTCGTCTAGTATTATTGAAGAATGAGACAGCCAACTAATTTGTTCTATAGCCCGTTTTCATGACAGGTAGCAGAATGAGATCACTTTGCTTTGCTGGGTATTTCCAGCAAGAGCTATAGTGAATGTATCCCACAGAGAAGAAGAATTCAGAAGAGAGAAGAAAGAAGTGGAAAGGATCTTCTAGGACTGTGTCTAAACAGCCAATCCGAACCTCAGTGCCAGTTGATACAGGAGATGATAGTGTAAGAATTAAGATAGGTGAAATAGAGGGCAGTAGTTTGCTAATAAGCTCTGTCTCATATCTTTACTATTATTCTTTACATCTGGATATACAACCTGACTATCAAAAGCTTAATGTGATATTTGACTGACTGACTCTGTGGTTGTGGTTTTTTTCTTTATTTCCTCTGCGATGCCAAATAGCTCTCCCCACCACCCTAATAATTAGATGACATATGCATGAAATTGGGTCAGTTCTGGAATTCAGACTTCAAGACCAGAGGGGACCATTAAGTAATTTAACCTGACTTCCTGCCCAGTGTAGGCATCTCATTACTCCCAATTGCTTCTCTGTTGAGCCAAATAAATTCAGTTTGACTAAGCTTCTTCACAATATTCCATGTTGGTCTTGAAGACCTCCAGAGATGGATGTCCATTTACAGCAGTGCATTGCATGAGCTAGTCACATCTGTGTCTGATTTAGTGCTCACATAGGAAGTGACCTTCAGGAGACGTGATGGTTTGGAAATTGGCATGAAAGTGTGAAAGTCGAACAGTCTGAGGTTTGCCAGCCTGTTTGGTGTTTGAACTTGGAGATGGTCTGAAATGGAGGAAATAGGTTTGTGCTTTTAAATGCATTATTTTGTCTATTTTATGTCAAAATTCCAAAGTTAGTGAGGCTGAACAGAAAAGAATCAGATTTTTTGGAAGTGTTTGTAAGCATATGCTCACACAAACACGTAGCTTTTCCTAATAAGATTATTTTCCACTTTTTTTGTGATATTACAGTATGAAATTTTTTTCTATCCTGTTTTGCTGAAGCCAGTCCTTGGAGGAGACCCAGTCCATATGAACTGGAATCTCCATCTACTTTTTAAATGCATTTCAAGCTTCTTCAGAGAGCTCATGTTCTAGATGTTTACTAGATAGGTGAGTTTTAAAAAAAAAATAACAAGAGAAGTAATCCTGAGGCTTTAAATCTAAATGAAAATCTTTCTACATTTCTTCAAATTCTTTTTACTCTATCTACAGTTCTAATTGTTTGAATTTTCTACAAAAGACTGGTTTACCCAAATTTTTTTTTTTAAGAAAATAAAACTTAAACTTTCACACCTTCCTCAAAGCCATAAAAGAAAAAGACGAAAATCTCTTCCACATGTGCCCTCTATTTTTTTAGATGGTTGTGTTGAGGTGTAAAGAGTTCACAGTAGCTGTCACTGACTTTGTTGGTTGCTGAGGTGGACACATCTACTCGAGTCAGATAAAGACCGTTCTGGGAAACACACAGCGTCTACATTGCAGAAATGGATGTTAGTAGCATTCTGGTCACCAATAGATCACAGAAATTGTAATTCTCCTATTATTATCTCCTATTCTGATGAGAGGTTTATTTGCCAACCTGCGGGAATGGAAACTTCAAAGGAAGAGGGGTTTTTTTGTGCAGTAAGTCGAAAGGAACTTTTGCTACTGCTAGCAAAAAGGAAAAACGTTGCACTTTCCTCTGACCCTTCCACCCAATACATTTTAGTTTAAAAGCTAGCTGCTGTATCTCTGGCACTCACCTGGCCTCTGTTAGTGAAATGTCTTGGTATTTTACAAACTTCAGTGTCCTATTTCCCCCTCTTCCCTTCCATCACTTTTTTTAATAGGTGGAGAACAGAGGCATAGGGAGGCGCTAGAAATTGAGCAGAATTACTTATTCAGTCTACTCTCCCACCCTGTTCAATCCTCCTTGTAAAGTATAAGCTCATACTTTACGTTTGCAGAGCAAATGGTACTGCAAGGCATAGCACAGTAACTAGAACTCAGTAAGTCTTTGCTATTTTAACCCACTTTGACTCAGCTTCAGTATTTTGGATTTATACTCTTACTGAAAGATTGCTGAAGGCCTTGATAAGTCGGAATGATCCAGTGGAGCATTGCTCAGGGCAGCGCTGCTGCCTGGAGAGGAGTTTGGGGCTGAGTTCTGACGTGTTGTCCTACTTATAGGCGCTGTTGCTGCCGAAGCGCGAAGGCACAGGAATTTGCCAGCTAAAATCCTTGCTTTTTTCCTTCTCACTTTAAATTGAAAAGGTTGAGCTAATTTCAGGCTGATTCTTCATCTCTGCCAGTTTTCAATCCCAAAATGTTCATGTATGTTTGATTAATTTGTTGCCATGGTGTAAGCCTGGGAATAAGGAAGCTCTCCCGTTCAGAATCCAAATTCCAGTATGTTTTCTTCTCCCAGTTGTGTCTGTCTGACCTCCCTGCTTCAGTTTCCTCTTCCCTGGAAGGGAAGGTACCTAATTTCCTTTATAGCGATATGCATGTTTTACTTGCTGTTGTAGGTGAAATGACTTATTAACAACAGAGGAATTTTTTGCTTTGTTCTGAAGCAAGTTATACTGACCGTGTCTGCAATCTGAACAATGTGCCCAGACTAATGACTTGACATGGCCTTTCCAATGTCCAATCCACAAGCAACAAGGGTGTACTCAGGAACGTGCACTAGGCAGGAACTGTGTGTTCCTCTGCTTAAATGAGGTTCTTCCTGTTAACTTTTGTTCCTCTGACTTAAATACTCTGTGCTCCGATCTGACCGCATAAGAAACGGTTTCCATGCTTGTGAAGCTTCCAAGAGTAGCGACAATGCAAGGAAATGGTATACCAAAGGCCATGTGAATTAGCCAGGAGGAAAGTCTATTAGGAGAAGAATGGAGAACCGTTCTTCCTGATCGTGCCTGTCTACTGAGCACCAAAGTGGAAAATGTTAGTTCCCCTGTCCTTTTCCTAAGAAGTGGAAACTCTCCATATTTAGACTTCTGGATCCCAATGGCCTTCTTTTTTTGCCGTGTATTTCTTAGGCTGCAGCGGATATTGGGTTAAAAGACCACGGTCACTCTCGTAGCCTATGCTTGATTTGTCTGTCTAGTTTGTATGCCCTTTAGGCAGACATGGACAATGAGTGGCTGACTTAATATGACATTACTGTATCATAATAGTCTTTCCTAGCGTCTGTTTCTGAGAAGTTAAATCAATTTACTCACTATTAAGTAGATAGTTTCATTTGAATGTTTAGGTCTCTGTTGAATGTCTTAAGTTCTGCTAAATAAAAGTTGCTTGTCTTGATCTGTTTCAATGTGATGATCAGCATTTTAAATTTGAAAAACTGTCACCATTAAGCTTCTAATTTCATTGCTCATGTTATGTACTTTTTCATGATACTATGTTATGTATCTTTTATCTCAGGACAAGAATGTTTATAAATGAGAATTCACTGAAAGCATTTTTCTTAAAATAACATTCTAAATATGTCTTTTAGTGACACACAGCATTTGTTTCTTCAGCTACCCCACTGGGGATAAATGCGTTATGTTCACTGTGCGCAGATCGCAGACACCTTCTATGCAGGCTGAGCAAGCTGTCCAGCAGCACCTTTCTGAGTTGCAGACCTGTACGCTCCTGCAACTTAAGCTTTTTGCTTGTGCCTTTTTGTTCATGCAAAGTAGTTTGGGCTGTTCAAAGGATACCTGCTAAATTATCAAAGTGTAGCCCTTTTAGAAGCATGGTGGGTGGATGTAAACAGTAGTTATGCCATAATTCGTTTGTGATGATTCAGCTTAAGTCAAACAGTTTCTAGCTCCCTTCCGCTTAAGTGTTGACCACTAGATTTCTGTTGGGATGAAAGAATCTTGAGGAATGACTAATTTTTCTGCATTTTACTTTCAACTAGCTGCCGCAACCTCCAGAAACGGAAAGCCCAGTAGAGGTGTGTCACCCACCTATATTTGTACAACAGGCAAATATTGGTGTGTTGAAGTAGTCTTGGTGGAGTGTCTTGTTGGTAGAAATTTGTGAAATGTGTGTTTCTGTGTGGTATAGACAGTGGGAAAAATTAGCAGATTTCTTCAAGTGGTTCAATCCAATACACCATCAGCCTGATAGCCAGAAATACTCCCTCTATATTAAAGCGTGTAAGCCGATCCCAAATCTTTGTCCCTAGACAAAGTAAGGGACCCAAAGGCCAATGGTTTAACCAGCCCAGGGTTGGACTGGTCAGGAAACGGAGGTGGCAAAAGAAGTTGGTGGAAACTTCGTAATCCCAGAACTGCTGGGTGTCCCATTTAAAGTGACATAGTGAAACAGTTAATGGTGACTTGACTTCAAGTTTACTAGCTCTTCTGTGAATTGGGTATTTAGGCACGTTCCATTTGAGGTAGCTCAACATCACTTCACATAAAACAGACTATTTGCCAAAAATGAGAAATAAGGATTTATAAAAAACCTTGAATTGTTTTGGAATTAATGGGACATCCAGAGATGGTGTTGGTAGATTATACCGCTGCGTAATATATCACTGCAAATCTAATTAAAGCTATATGAATGTCCAAGTGTAGGAGGCTGTTAGATTTGTTTTGAAATCATGAAGAGGAAAAAAAATGCAGTTTGTGGTGTTTTGTACTTTTTTATTAGTAATTTTTGTGGAAGACTGTTTACATGTAAACTGAAACACTCAGTGGTCATAGAATGACTTTGAGATGTCAGGGATGGCTCCTGGTTGAACGTACGTGCCTGGATAGAGCAGTAGTTCCTCCGTGTTTTCAGAATGTTTTCTAAGAGATGGGAACTTGACGTGCTCTGGGTTTACAAAGTGCAAGTTCTAATCTGTGGTAAACTTCTGAAAATTTGCTTCTTTTAGATACTTAATATCTGAAATAAGAGAGATTTGATTTGGAAACGTGCCAAGGGACTTTGTTCATTAAATCAGAGTAAAGCCCCATTGAAGTCTTGAAACACAGCCACGGTATTGGAACAAAAACCCTATAGGTTTTGACAGAGGCCCTCCACAGTCTCAAGAGAGCTTCACTGACCACATCTGGATATGTTAAAGTACCTACACGTCTACCAGAAAGAAGTTTGTGTACAGTGGGCAGGGGTGTCTGTGTGTGCGTAAGTGTGTGTATACGTGTATATGTATGCATGGGCATAGTGCATGGTTTGAGTTCTTGAAAACTTTTGTGTTTCCAGTAACTAAAATGAGATAGACTTTGTGTTTTCTTTAAATCCCCGAGAATGTGTTGGCATACGTGCATGCCATGAGTGGTCTGCTGGAGAGCGTCAAAGCAGACTGGTTGAGTGCTGTCAGAGCTAATTAAGGCCTGATGTTTAGACAGCTTGCCAGTCGATCTTCCTCATCTCCCCCCTTGTTTTCAGCTGTGACTTTCCTTAATATTTTCTGTGAGTGCAAAGATGTTAGTGTCTCTTTAGTATTGCTCTGCTTTAAAATGAAATTTCTGCATGCGCAGCAGGAGCTTGATCAAAGTCTACCACAGAGGCAACTGGAGGATCATAGAAGGGTACGTACAGCAGTAGAGCACGCATAGAATTAATCCTTTTAATTTTTTCCTTTTAAATGGGGAAGTGCAAGTCATGTAGGAACCTTTTGTGGTGGTTGTCAATCTCCTAGAAAGTCTAAAACTAGCAGCTCTGCTTATGATACAAGATACAGGGGCAGCTCCCATCATATTAAATGGAAGGGGTGGGTGCTGGGTCGCTTAGGATTAAACCTCAGATCCTGATCTAGTCTCTTCACACTTCTAAAATACTCCCCTGTGGTGACTGCCTGCTTGTAAGGTGAGATTAATCAGGCCTGGTGGAATTGGCTTGTTCTGCCTCCCCTCCCACCCCAAAAACCCTCTTCCTTTATGAGCAGTCAAGTTGCAAAACCAGCACTGCTAATGCCTGTTGGTTCATTACAGTGCGTCTCGCTTTCTTCTGCTCTTGTAGCCAGGAGCAGAACAGCACCTTATAACTGCTTCACTCTTAGGTTTTTATTAAATATTCTCTGTAACACAGTTTTAATGCTGATAACAGATTTTTGATAACACCTAAATTGAGTTGCTTTTATTGTATCTGTTCTATTGATGTATGTACAAATAATGTTTGTATACTATTTACTATTAGTTTACCTTGGTGATGAATACAGATGAAACTGTTGCCGGATTTTCTAGGTAGCATGTTTGATTTTTCTTAATGCCACCGAGCAGCTGATATTTGTTTGCATACTGTACGCATCAAAGTGATGTATAATAGTAGCATGATGGTTAAAGAACTGTTCTGAAGCCAAGCATTGCGGCCGAATTAATTATAACATTTCTTAAATACCACATATTTTTTGCTCCCCTTTATTTCAGTCACGTTCTCATACGCTTAGCTAACGCGGTGCTTTTGAGTAAGGAAGTAGGAAGTTAAGTTTTCTCTTCCCAGCTAGAATTGCCACATGACACTGGATGTGGCAGTGGCTGGCCAGACCTTTGAACCTCTGGATCAGCATGCTTTTCCTTCTGACTAGAAACTACGGACGCCTCATACCTGTTCCCACTTGTATTTTCTGGTTAGCTTGTCCTGTTTTGGATGTAGTCCTAGCCCAGCAAGAAGGCAGACGTGCTGCAGGTCTGTCACAAGGGCAGGAATTCCCTGTGAGCTCTGTCCTCTCGCCTGCACAATCCTGACCACGAAATCGAAGCCATCTTCTGTTCCACAGTGGACTAGAAAGAAAGGCTAGAGACACGCCAACAAGCCCTAGTTAACTACCTGGATTCAGGAAGAGACGGAGTTTACTGAACACCGTTTCTTGTAGTTGGATGTGTGTTAAGACCTTCATAGTAAGTTGTAAAAATTACCATTTTAAAATGCCAGTTGCCATGACAACTGCTAGTTAGTTTAATGGAAGGGAAAAAGGTAACGTGAAAACACCCATCATAACTTGATTTTGGCACAGGGCTATATAAATTTATCGAGTCTCCTTTCTAATTAGTATACCCGTAGGAGAAAGATGTAGTTGAGGGTTTTTCTGTCTGGCCTGACCTTATTCTGTCGTGCATTGCTCGTTACCTGCCAGACTGCGAGCAGAGAGAGCGGCTGAAGCACTGTGTCGTGCCCTGAGCGGCGGCACGGCGCTGTCGGACCAGCTCCGCTGGGGTGAGAATCCGCCTGGCCCAAGCGGTGATAGGAAGCGTATGCCCCTTGGAAAAGTCCTAATTTTCTGGTACTGTTGCTTCAAAGTGACTTGCTTTTTTTTATTCTTTATTTATTTGGAGTTTTGGAAGCAGCTGGCTGGAAGGCTCTCCTAGTGTTTATTTTGCATCTGGTCTCCCTTCCTCTTCCGCTGCCCCCTCTGACGCTGTAAAATGCAGCTCCTGTGTAGCCGCTTTCATGCTGATAATCTGTAGGAGCAATTTTCATCAGCTAAAGTGTAGTGAGAGAAGCAGAAGGCCGTAGCCCTGACGCTAGCACCGGCCTTGCAGAAAGAGCAGTGATCTCTGCCAAACCCCGGAGAGGTGTTTAGCTGCTTGGTCGAGAAGCGATTTCTGAAATTCTTTTGAACGATTTTTGATTTCCAGACAGACTGCTGCTGTGATAGAGCCCCAGTGAACAGGTTTCCCGAATTGCTGGGTCTGGGGGTGTCTTTCCAGTGCACTGCAGTATCAGATCTTATCTAATCCACCTTTGCGTGTGCCGACTTGAGTATCGGCAGCAGGCTGGCTGTGATGCTGCTGGAGTTTTGTATGAGCTAATGAGCGCTTTTATATGGATCTGTTTACCTAGCTGTGTTTGAAAGACTTCTTGTGAAAGTTTTAAAAGTAAGACTTACGTAACGCCTAATATCACGCTATGGAGCGGGTGACGTTTTGAATCTGCAGCCGGACAACTAATGTGATCTGAAATACAGCTGGAAATCAGTGTTGAGCTCTTGCTTTGTGCCTGGAGATCAAGACGCTTTTTAGTTAGCCTGAAATTATTCTTGGCTAGCTTTATTTTTCATGTTGTTGAATCCCCAGGAAATTCCAGCCCCGCCCCAAGCACGGCGCAGGGTGCCAGTTCGGTAACCGCAGCCCCTCTCCGTTAGCGGAGTGGCAGCTCACAGTTGAAATATGCCGGTTTTTAGGCACAGAGACCTCACAGAGACCGTTAATCCAGTGGTGGTGCTTCTGTGCCCGTCCGTTCCTGGCTGTGCCGCCAGCTTCTCTACGGCTTAAATTACTAGGAATCCCCCTTAAAAACTTGGGAGGGAACAGCGCCGGGTCTACCGGCCAACGCTGAAGCCGGGAGGGGTTTCGACCTCCTCTGATGTCCGCGGAGGGGAACGGTGTGTGCTTGGAGCCAAGCTCGCCAGCCGGCGCGCGGTCCGTGCTGTCGGCTGGCTTCAGCCGGCGCCGAGCGGCGCGCAGCCGTCAACGCTTGCGAAGGCGCAAAAACCAGTGCAGGCGGGAGGAGATGGCATTGGTGTCTCACCAAAACTCTTCCTAACGCTGCTGCTTCTCTCATCTTCCTCTTCGTTTTGTGTTGGTGGTGCCCTCTTTCAGAATAAGATCTGCCCAGGAAGCTTTAGCGCCGTATCTGAGCGGTAGCCGTTCCTGGCGCTTGGAGCCCGTAAGCTCCTTTGAGCCCTGTCTAGGGTCCGGGCTTGCCCGAGAACGTCTGAAGGTGTCAGTGGGTCCTGGCGGGTCCAGCGCGCAGCTCCCCCTCCCGCACGGCTAGCAGGCTAATTACGAGCGCAGTCCTCTTGCTACTGAATATTACAAGCTTGTTTATTCGTTTAAACTCAAATGGTGATTTCATTATCCTCTTTGAATTAAGGGTGAGGCGCTCAGGCAAGTGTTGGTCAACCGTTACTATGGCAACGTCCGACCGGCGGGAAGACGAGAGAGCCTCACGAGCTTTGGCAATGGCCCACTCTCTGCTGGAGGCGCTAGTAAAACCGGGGGAGGAGGTAGGACGCGCTGCCCGCTGATGAGCGTTGTATGACTCTGCCCTGTTGTCTGTGTCTGTTTCTGCATGACCGGCTGAGTATCTTACAGGTGAAATAGCCTTCCCCCCGCCCCAGCCTTTCCCCCCCTCCTGTTCTGTTGTGTGAAAATCACAGAAAAAGAAATTGTGCACAGTGGATGGTGAAGTCCTACTTGCATGTTGGTCCTGGCTTTGGAAACTTCAATATGTTTTAACGCCCCTTGAGGGATTTCATTTTAAGCTGAACTGAGCATAGCTGTCCTGTCTCTAATCATGTAAACTGTTTTTTATTCATGCAGATGAGTAGCGTGTGTGTGTGTTTGTTTTTTTTTTTTTTTCCCCTGACTGCATTTGAGAAAATATTTGAAAATGAAACAGGCAGAGCTTTATATACTCCCAGAGACTTTGTTGGGCTGGCTTGATTTTGTGGTTTTGCTTTGAATGAATTTACTTAAGAAATTTGATCAATTTAGTATTTACAATAATACTGGGGAAGTGTGCTCATAGGGAAGTCAGATTAACCATATCTAAAACAAAAGCATTTCATTGTATTACAGAGAGATTGCAGGGTAGGATGAGCAAAAATTACATTTGAAGTCAACTGTAAAGTGCAGCTTATTTAATTTGAGACCATTTGCTAAAGAAGTCATGCACACTTATCAAAATATAATTCAGTGGGTTTTGCCTCAACATAAAAGACTGTCAGGAATCCTGTTGAAAGCACGCTTGATCAGGAATAATAAAAAAAAATATATATATTCCCCTCCACCTTTTTCTGAAATTGGTATAGATTACATTTATCCTTGTGTAATGCTGCTGTCTGTCATACTCTTCCACTTACTAGATCACTTCAGTTCCCATTCGTCCTGCCTCTTCCGTAAACTCTTACGCACTTAGGTTTAGTCTATTTATCTGTGGAGTTTTATGGTTCTGTACAGCTCTTTGCCATCTACTGGAATTTGCCTTGCCTTTTCTCTATCACTTCATTGGTACTGCAAAGCCTTCACTTTTTCTTTGTATCTCTGAATCCATGCTGTTTCCAGAATTATCTTCCAGTACATCAGTCCCCCTTTCCAGCTCCTCTTACGGATGAAGTAGTAGTTCTAATAGCTGTTTCTCACTGTCAGCCAAGGCGGTCCTCCCTCAGACTTGAACATGCTACAGCAGTGTGAGGTACCCATATCACAATGTGTCCTCTCTGTGCTTTTAAGCTGCAAACTTTTCCTTGCAGAGTTGCTATGTGTTGAGGTCATTGCCGTTAATAAACGTGTGTACCATTCGAGATAGGTTAATTGTTTAAACCAGAAGAGAGATCCCATCACCTTAGAAGGGAAGGATTTGAATCTCAGGCTGTCTGTCACGATCACCTTTATAGGAGGAAGCTCCGGATCAAGTTCAATGAGCCGAGGTGAGATGAGTTTGGCAGATGTTCAGTGTCATCTGGATAAAGAAGGTGCATCCAACCTGGTTATAGACCTCATCATGAATGCCACCAGTGACAGAGTCTTTCATGAGAGCATCCTCCTAGCCATTGCCCTTCTGGAAGGTGGGAACACTACAATACAGGTAGGAATATGGAAAACATCAACCTTATAACTAGGACATGTTGGAAAGGGAAATGTTTTATGAAATCCAAGAAACTTGAGCTAAAAAAGATGGGAGGGGAATTACTAAATAATCTTTTACCTGTAATTAAGGGAAATATCAGTCCTTACCATGCAAAAAAAGCTTATTAAATGTTTGCGTGGGAACTAGGTATTTTTATTTCCCAGAGCCATATAGAAGAATGTATAACAAAATAGCTTTGCATCTTAAGTTAGTGTGACTGTTTTCATGAGTAAGTTTAAGCAACCACAAGTTGCTCTGAGACTTTTACTAGGTCTTAGATTTCAGACCCAAATGTAAAATATAACACTTTATGGTAAACTCCAGATCATCACCATTCTCCTATGATCTTGCTGTTCTTGGCTTCTGTGTTTTAAGTGGTGCAATTCTCATACAGAGATATCAAATCATCACTTGGACCTGCCAGCCTGAGGTTTGTATGGGTTTTAATAAGCATACAGCATGTAGCTTGTTACATTTCAGAAATATAGTATTCTGATACACATACAAAGTAAAAACCTTACTATGGCAAAAACATGCCTGCAACTATTATTGAACATGTAATATCTTAGAACATGTGCAAAGTCAAAAGAATATTTGCAGGCAGCCTGTTTCCATCTTGGACAGTTCAGAGTAGGCTGGACTCTATGCATAGATATTGCAGAGAGTATTATCCCTTTTCCTCTCCCCCACTGCCATGTGTCTGCCATGTGTCTCACATGTCTGAACAAAACAGTCAGGGGTTTGTTTAAGAAGGTCATTTTCCCAGATAGTTGTGCTCTTTCTGAGAAGTGATATTTCCAAGCTTTTGATACATGTGACTGGTTTAGGATTATAATTTGAAGACATTTGTCCTGCATCCTAATTATAGGCAGTTGCCAAAATGGACAGTCCTGTTCTGGCTAGCTCCTTGTCCCCTCCTTTGTGTAACTTCTGCAGTTGTGGAGCGCATTGAATCGAGTTGCTAATCTAATGGACAACCAGCCTGACAATGAAAACAGACGTGATCCCACAGCAGAGGCATTGCTAAAACCTGACCAGAGATGTGTGGAAAAGCAGGACTGTTCTGGATAGCGGTACAGGATGAGATTTGATGAAGTGTAACACGGAGCTGAATCCTGACTTGTTATACTTGATGATTTATGGTTAAAAGACTTGCACTAGATCTCTATAGCACCACTGCCTCTTCATGCCTTTTCAGGGCATGGTAAATTTTTGTTGAGAGGAGAGAGGACGTTCTGGGGATGCTTCTTCAGTCTCTGAATCTGTAGTCATTACCCTCTTTTTATTTTTTCCTATATATATGCTCTAGAGACAAGGTGCAAAAGACAAGGTGGGACTAGAGCATTTGAAGTCCCACATCACCTTAAAATGCAATGAAGGGAATAACATTCCTTGGGGAGAGTCACTCCTCTTAAGTTTCCTGCTCTTCTCAAACGTAAGGGTATCTGAGTTTTCATCTTCCTAGCTCACGGGTAGCCTCAGGTAACCTCACACACTGTCACACTGGAAGAAAAAACAAATTCTGCACCAGCCGCACACAGAGAGATCAGTTGCTTACCCTGGAACTAGGACTAATGGACTGAGTAGAGTCACTTCCCTGCTGTATGCAAATCCTTGTTAGAGTTGGAGACAGGTTTCTTGGCTCATTTGGTCAAAAAAAAAAAACAACAGGGAAGTGTCCGATCCTTCTCCGCAGACGCCCCTTTCACCAGAAAAAGGAGACTGTTCTGTTTGTATTTGCTGTCTAGAGCTACAAGTTGGGAGTCTGTAAAATAACTATGTGGTTAGGAAGGAGCTGTTGGCATAAGGCGGTTATAGCAAATCACATGATGCTTTGACATCCGTGCAGTGTGATCCTGCCAATTTCTGTTACGCTCTTGCCTTTTTAGATATTACTTCCGGCCAACCAGAGTAACTATTTTCCGTCCTTTCCTGCTCAGGAGTAAGTGCTTAGTGGTTGTCTTTACCTTCAGAAAAATGTTCTGGGCAGGCAGCAGTTATTCTGCACGTATGTGTGTATGTGCTCTAATGCAGTAGTGAAGGGTTTGGAAGGGAGTTCTAATTTAGATTGCTTTTAAGTACAGAATATTTTATGACCAAATCACTTGCTGAGGCCTACAGCTAATACTGTAAGGTTGTGAGGTCTTGGACACACCCAGGAGCTCTTACTCATGCATGCAAAGTATAGACTAAACTTTACTGAAAATATCCCATGAAGAGGTTGTAATGTAGCTATTCTGAGCTCTAGCAATCCATCAGCCTCATAGGCAAAAGGCAAAACAGATGTATTAATGTAGAGAGATGTTCCCTTACTTGCCCCTCCCAATGATACCTTGCAAGCTCCTGGGGGCCTGAGCTTCCTTGTTTTGCTTGCACTGTCTCTAGCACATGTGAACCCCCTTAATCAGGACCACTACAATAGCAATAAAGGTCAGCACATATTCAGCTCTCCAGTCTTTCTGTATTATTTGTGTCATGAAAGCCAAGTAAATAAAACTTTAAAATGTAGAAAAATGCCAACCACCAAGCTTAACTTCTGGGAGAACAGCTGGCTCAATGTTGGTGAATCAAAATGAATGTGGAGGTTTACTCATTAGTAAAATCATGATTTCAGTTCTGTATCTCCCAGAGTAATTGCTGAGTGATGTCCAAGTTAAACCAGCATCTTGACACAGTAAATTCATATAACCGAGCTTTTCTCTCTCCACATAGTAAGAATAGCATATCTGCTCACCCAGAAAATACAGAAGGCTCTAGGTGAAACCACGCTATTGGGGAATGCTACCTTTACAGAAGAACTACATGAGGTAGTCACTAGTCTGCATAACTGTAAATCACCTTTTTTTTTTTTTTTACACAGCAGTCTTTCACTACAGCGCACAGAAAAGATTTAATATAGAGTACAGCACTGTGATGTCTCCTATTAGTAAGACTTTATTTTTGCAAAATGCACTGCAAAAACTTTCTGACTGCTTATGAAAACTAGTCTCACTCATGAAAATGAACCCGTTAACTTTCTGTGGTCTTTTATCCCGGTCTTCCTCTCATCTACAGTTTTCTTCCAAGTTTTACAGATAAGATAGGACTTCACAACCCTTGCAATCTGCAGTGTGGATTTTCTGAAGTTCTGCAGCAGTTTCCAGTAACTGCCAGTGGAATAGTCATCTTCAGTCTCTGGACTAATAACTTTTGTTCATTTTGCATCAGATATGTTTGTCATTGTGAAACTTGAGCTAGCCAGATCAGCCAGCTTTGTCACTGAGTTTTAACACAAACAGTTTATCTTCATTTCACAATGTTATGGTTATTATTAGCAGCTCTCGGTATATAGTATTCTAAACAAGTTCATTCTGTGATCCATCTGAATAAATTTTACCAAACTTAAATTGCTTACCTACAGCCCTTGGAGAACAGGAAACTAGTGGGATAGAGACAGGTTATGTTAAAAGGTTTTTTGGCAGTGAAGGTAGAAGCGTTGTCCCTGCATGGCATTTTCTTAACTCCAGGCTTTCACACGGGAAATGTGTTCAGCCTGAAGTTAAGCAAAAGGTTGGTACCGACACACGGGAACTTGCATATGATGATTGTAACCTGGTTAATAATGGGAGTTCCCGGGTAACTCCCATGCGCTTCAGTGGAAGAATAGATCCCTGTGATGTTGGAAATGGATAACTGGAATAGGTGTTACCGTTTCGTTAGGTACATATGGGGCCAATATTAAGGCTAGGCAAAGTAGGTGGTTACCAACTCCAGTAAAAAAGCAAATCTAGAAAGGTTGCTTGTTATAACTGGCAAGAGTGATTTTTTTATTGGAGTGTTAAGAAAATGAATGTGGGGGAGAAGCAGGACTCGTTTGTCTTCGGGAGCCAACTAAGCAGGCAGTATCGGGCATGCTTAATCCCGTGCTGCCCTGTTCTGTTAAGGGGGTGACGTGATGTGGACGTGATAAATGCACTCTGACTCGGTGAGTCTGGGGAAGGACAGAGGTCTTTGCCTGGTTAAAGCCCTCTGGATGGCACCTTTTCTAGATTATTCCTGGTTTTTAGGGTACAGTTAGAAGCACTGTCAGCTCCTGTGGTGGTAGAGGTGCTGCTGGCAGGTGTGCAGGTGCCTCCCGTCAGCTCCTCGCTGCTGTTGGGTAAGAGCTCTGGTCTGCGCTGGGAAGCGTGCCCTGGTTTATGAGGCGACAGAACGGCGGGTGGAACCACGGGGTTGAAACCGGGCAACAAATGAACCTGACAAACGCTACTGTTCCCTGAGCTGAAAATTGCATAAACCCTGCTATTAATTTCTATAACCCTCAGCGTGCGCCTTGCGAGCGCTGGCTCGGGCAGCGCGGCTCGGCCGCTCGCCGGTGCGGTGCAGCGCGGGAAGCCTCTGCGGGCCCCGCGGGTGCCCGGGCACTGGCCCCTGCTGGGCAGCCTGACCCTGCTTGGCAATTGCTTTTGCTCATAGGCGAGCTTAATTTACAGCTCCTCTTCTCCTTCAGAGGAGATCAAAGGATAGTCCGTTCCCTGCATAAGTTGCCGCTTGGCAGATTTACCTCGATTAAAGTAACCTCGGTAAATGAGTGACAGTGGAGGAAATTGCTGAAGACTGCTCCTGTAACACTTGTCCCTCATCTGCCAAATAAAAATTATATGCACCATATACTCTGCTTCACCTCCTTTGAGTTTCAGGTTTCCTGGGTCTGTGGAAGTTGATAACAAGTAAACTCCCTTACATAACTTCCTCTCCATGGAGATTTTGGCCAGCTTGTTTAATTAGGGATCTTCTCAAAAGTTAGATTACGTGACAAATTACCTCCACACCCATTGATGTTTTCAGCAAGGGAAGGGAAGGGAAGGCAAGGCTGATAGCTTGAGTTTAAGGTGCTTGAGAGCCTTCCCAAGGCAATGTGCTGCAGAGCTACCGCTGCACGGTGCAATAATGGCTTTCCCCCTCCACCTCCAGTTCTTTCCAAGCCACCCAAAGGGGCCCTGAACAAGCTCGATACCAGAAATCACTGTAGCCGTCTCCTTCTTAACTAGCCTGGTTTAGCAGGAAATCCTCTTTGGGTAAAACACTGGACTAACATGACTCTCCTGGCTCCAGCTGTGTCTCGCACCACACAAGCGCGCCCTCAGACCCTGGGGACCACCTCCTTATGCATTGCCACCAGTAACAAAACTCCAGCAAGGTGATCTGTGGTTGCCTTTGAGCTCGGTGCCTCAGACTGTCCCAAGGTGATTGATAGTTATTAAATAATTGCATAATTGATGCACAATAAGGAATTGAATCCAGACCTATTCAATTACTATTTGTATTTCTAGCACTTAGGAAAGAAGCTGAAATTAAGTTGTCTAGGATTCCTGCTAGGCACAAGGAGCCCACCTCCTCTGTCAAAGTGCGGTGTTGGTGCTAAGAGCACTGAAGCGCTGAAAAGCACTTCAGGTTCTGACCTCATGCTAAGAAAAACTTGTGGAAACCTTGAAAATCTCAAGGGCTAAATACAAATGCCTTTTAATATTCAGTAGTCTAAAACTTCTTTATTTGGCCATGGTTGTTTGCATATCATTTTAAAAGCAGACAGCTCAGATCTGTTCTGCTGCCCTTTTGCTCTGTTTTTGCTTCAGTGTAAAATGATTTCTGAGCGGTTTTTGTCTTGTACTGCTAAAGCTATTTTCAGAACTAGACCACTGAAGGGGATAGACCTCTTTGCTCTCGGTAACACCTGCGTGGCTTTCTGATGCCTCGCTCTGCGCTTATGTGCACAGCATGGCAACCTGAACGTGTCATTTTTATTGCTGTCTGCCGCAGCTTTCTGATTTTACGAAGCAGTAACTTTGAGATGGATGTGTCCTTCAAGTTACTGTAGTGTTGCCTGTGAAATAAAGTGACAAAAGTTGAAAGATGAGAAACACTGAAAAGATAAACAGTGAAATAGCTGGAAACAACCAGACAACCTTTTTGATTTTTTTCACTTTCCCTGTTGGCCTGAATATGTACTGTCCTCTACAGCTGCCAAAACACTTAGTTTCCCAGTGTCCACAGTTGCGATTGCTCTCAAATTTTAGGAGAAAATTTTGAAAAGTATTGCAGAAGTTGTGATGATGTAAAACTCAGATTTAGTAACATAATTATGCTTTAGAGTTTTTGATCTGGACTTTTTTTTTAAAGAAATTTACTTTTTAAAAAATTTGAAACATTCTGTGATCTCACCAAATCTACATGATGACAAATGTTTCACAGGTCAGAAGGTTTTTGGAGCACTTAAACTTCTGGTCACTGAAAAAAATTATATCTTAATACTTCCCCTGTTGGAAAGCTCCTTACCCACCTATGGGAAGGAGAAGGATTGTTGTTGGTTTATAATAGACAGTCAGAATTCTTTGATACGGGATTCAAAGTTGTATCTTTTTAATGGTTTTGATGGTATCTGTTCAGGAAACTAATGCAAAACCAGCAAGCTATTGGTGCCTATTCAGTGGTCACCTATGTCTTTCACTATTTGAATAATTAGAGTCTTTCTCAAGGTAAAATATACCGTAAAAAATAGAATTTACTTTTGACATTCTAGAAATGCTTCTTCAGAACATGACATACAAAAAAGTAAATCCTGATAAGGACCTACATCTAACATTGCGTTCTCCTGCGGGCAGTGCTCTTCCCCTCTTGTTGAGGGAGACCTCTCCAAAATGAGCCATCAAGAACTGATTGCATGCAGCAGCTACCTTCAAAACAAGGCATTGCGCTTGCTCTAGTAATTAAGTCAGCATTAAGGAAATGCATGTACCGATGTAATGCAGATTGTCATGCGTGCGAGGAGACTTTAGGTTGCAGGCCCTTGGGAACACAGGGAGTCTCTTTCATGTGCGTTTAATGCATTTAGCATAGTGAAGTCGAGCATCTCCCTTAGCCATTAGGCACCATCAGGTTAAACACAAACAAGCCCTGCTAATAATGCATGGGGAGACAGTGGAAAGCTGCTGGGAATCACCACTGCCCTTGTTTTACAAAGATGATTTCATTTGAGGGGGGGGCAGTAAGATGCATCCATCATAGATGAGTTTGTGAATAGGGTGCATAAAGTGGAGTTATAAATAGGAGACTTGTGGTGTGTTTCTGCTTCAGCTGCAGCTGATGCTTTCTGAAGCAAACTGGGCCATTGCTGTTTCTGTATCATGGCATCTTTCTGAAACTCGGCTTTTTTGGCCAAAGGAAGGTTTTCCCCTTGGATTTTGATGTGGCCGTTTGTGCGACTGAGCAATACAGGTGAAAATGGGATGGGCTACATCTGAGTTCAGCTGCTTTACTTATCTCCTAGTCCTGGTAGGCTCATGTAGGAAATCACTTGTGGTTGTTTGTGACTGCGGAGCTCTCCTACGGAAAACTGGTCAGCGTTCAGATGCGAGCCTGTTACTGTAAGCAGCAGAGGATGCCACTTGCTAGTTCTTCCTATTCCCCTCTGTGGAAACCATGTCTAGCTTAAACTTTGAAGATGATCCCTAGCAGGATTAAAGTCCTCCACAAGCAGGCAGAGGCAAGCTATTCAGAAAAACAAGGTCATGCTGCTTTTTTTTTTTTTTTTTTTTGGTAAGCACAGGAATCAACAAAGAGATGTTATATAACTTCTATTTATATCCTACTTGCTCACTAGCTGCAGGCATACGAGAGGAGCTGGGAAGGGAATTTAATGAGCTCTCGGGGCTTGCTCACCTTCCAGAGCTGCTAGGAGCCAGCTTGTTTTTGAAGTGCGTCAGCAAACGAAACTGGTGGTGGGTGGGTGGTTTGGGTAGGTGGACTGACTTGTTGCTATGGTTTTCTTGAATTCCTCTGTCTCTCGAGAAGATCTTACGCTCCCCACCCGCCCTTGGGGGAGTCTGCAGGCTTCCTTGTTTCTCACACCTCCACGTAGCTCCCTGGTTCCCCAGGGAAGTGGGATACCGGCTCCCGCGGGGCCGGAGCTCACACGGCGAGCGGTGCGAGCCGCCGGCGCGCGTGTGCAGGAGGAGCGGGTCGGCCCCCGAGGCTCCCACGCTTTCAAAGCCATCTGCTCCCCGTTCGCAGGAATCTTAAACCCTGAGCCGAAGAGTCACGTTTCTACCTGTAATTCCCCTCGCGCTGCGTTACTTCCTTCCAATCATGGGGCGTCACTGCCTTGGCCGGTGCCTGTGGTTTTGGTGTTAGTCTGGTATTGACTCAGCGGAGCGGCATGGGGGGATTGGATCCCCGTGGGGAGGGCAGCCAGGGGAGTGGTTTGTTTTTGCTTTCCTTTTTGTGAAGTGACTTTAAATTGCACTACGATTTTTAAGTGCTACAGTAGGAAAACTTTGCAGGATACAAGGGCTCCTCTAGAAATGAGTGGCACTAATTCTCCTGCAGCTTTCATTTAATGCGTGTTGGGAAAGACTAACGTTTATTACATGGGGCTGTTTCTAAAGAGTCATCCCCGCTCCGGGAGCCCCCTGGGTAAGCTGGGGCAGAGCTGGCGAGCGGGAGCAGGGCCTCGCGGGGTAGCACGTAACCCCGCGTGCCTGCAGTGACCACGGTGGAGACAGTTTGTCTTGTTTGTGCAGAACAGAGCTGGGAAGTCCCCTCTTCTGCTTTCAGGACAAAGGTTGTTTTACAGTTTGCAATAAAACCAGGCTATTGAAGTGTTTTGGCAGATTTACCTTATGGGTTTATTTCAAACTGTGAAGAATGTTGAACGTGAAATATTTCGCCTGCCGTTTTGTTAAGCTGTGCAAGACTGATGGTATCTATCACTCGGGCCCCAAAATGATGGATCTTTACCAAGCTAGGATGTGCAAAAGATCTCAGGAAAGGAGGAGGGTCAGGGATATTTAAAAGGGGGGGGGGGGGAGAGGGAGAGCGAGAGGACGAAGTTGGGTTTTAAGTTCTGCGCTGGAATCCCTTGCAGTCGTTTAGGCAGAGCATCAAGGGTTGAGATTTGCTCTGAATTCAGCGCTCGCGTTAGCACTGCAGTTCCCCTTTTTAAAACGTAGCTCCTTTGAAGTAGTCCAGCTGTAAGAGGTGGTATGGAGGTGGCAAGAGCTTTCTGCAGATGTGAAGTAGCACAGAAGTTTTGCATTAGTTTATGCTGGCAGCCTGTCCAGATAACCCAGGCAAGTTAATACCCCTATAATAATTTCTCTCTAGCGTTGGGATGAAGTGTCCTGAATCCTTGCCAGATAGCTGATCTCTCTCTCTCTCTCTCTCTCTCTCTCTCTATCTCGTGTCTGAAGGGACTTTCCTCTCTAAAATACCCGTGACTGGCCAAGTTCATAGGATATTTTCTGTTCGCCGATAGAGAAATCGGGAGAGAGCTAGCAACAGTAATTTTGTGTGAGGTGTTTGCTGGGGTTTTGCTTTCCCTTATTTGTAATCAATGATTTTTTTTTTTCCTGGGGAATTCTTTGGGATCTCTTCAGATGGTCTGGCAGGGCTTAATGGATGTGGTCTGTCGAAACAGCTTTGTGAATTATAGAGGGTGTGTCCGGAAAATGTCCTGTCCTCTCCAGGATAGCGGCAATCCTTGTTTGGGTTTCACGGCCAAACGCTCTCCTAAAATCAGGCCATCCTTCTTTCAGGAAGAGGCGTGCGTCTGAACAGATGTATCTTAAATCCAACACTGGTTAATAGGTTTTAGTTATATTTCTCACGACTTGATCATGAAGACAGCATGTGTAGTCCAGCCTATAATTACTAAGTCAGAGAACAAAAGCCAAGCTATTTGGTGCAAAACAATAAAATGATGGTTCCTTTTCTTGGTTAATGAAGCACAGCTGTGGCTTCAGGGCAGACAGAGCTAGCAGTTAACTGCAGAGATTAAGGAGTCCTGCCTGAAGGTGACAGTCCCCGTGAGCAAAACATGCCAAGCCTTTGAGAGGTGAGAACTAGGAAGAGGCTGATTCTTGGTTATTCCATTTAATAATCCCACACGGAGCGCAGGCCAACGCAGAGTTCAGCAGATTTGTCACGAGTTAGTGCTAGGTCTCTATGTTCAGGGCAGGCTGGACTAAGGTGTCAATCTGTAAGGCGGGCTACCTGCTGGGTGTAACAGCTTCCGCCTCCAAAGGGCAAGTGTCAGCTTTACTGGTCAGCAAGCCTGTTTGCTACCCGTTGCTGATGCAGGAGACATGTTAAGAAGCATTTGTACGTGCCATTGTGGTTATCTTGGTAATTCCACTCCGCTGAACTTGTATGTAATTAGCTGAGTTTCTCTTCCACTCATGTGTGATAAATTATATATATTTCTGTGTCAAAGAACTTGGAAGGCAAGGCAAGGCAGGACGGGGGAAGAGATAACGTGCTAGCGTTAGGAAATGTGCCTGTTTTTTGTTGTGTTTTTTACATGTGACTCTAGAATCTGTCTCTTTTTAATAAGTTGCAAAATTCGAGGGTGCACCAAAAAATAACTACAGAAAACGATATGAAGTCAGAACAAAATGGTAGCAATAAAGATATGAAAAACTAATGTTTTCAGTTTAGGAGAAAGGACTGAAAGGTAACCTTTTACTAATGTATGTAAATAGGTTGAAGGGGAGAAGATACCACGTACCTGGGATAAACATGAAGGAGAAATAACCTAAAAAAAAATCACTGACTGGAAGTTAGAATGTGACCAAAAAAAAAAAAAAGGAGCTTACTCACACGTTTCAAACAGTTATTAACCACCGGAACAGACTACAAAGAGACACGGTTCATCATCTCTGACGCTTTCTAAAGAAAGACAGGATGCTTTTCTCGAAAAGATGCATACTTAAACATGTCCTTAAGCTCAGTTAGTGAGCAAGAGCTGTAAGGGCTCATGATGCTCACAGGTGGGCCAGGCTGTGCTCTGCAATGCAGACTTTGCCTCTGGTTTATTTTGTTGCAGTGGCCTTCGAGGCCCAAGAGCGGATCAGGACGGCGGCGGAGCTCTAGTCAAATCGGTCGCTTGGCTTTCAGCCTCTTCTCCTGCAGAATGTTTCGTGCAGACCAGTGACGGGAAGGCATGGAAGACAGAACGTATCAGTAAATAATCCCTGGTGGTGGTGGTGGTTTACTGTCCTTTTCTAGCCCAGAGAGAGTAGGCTGAAGGAGTGAAAGTGGAAGGGAGGTTGCCTGATATCTTCAGGAGCCGAGTGGTTTTGGAGAGGAAAAGCAGGAAGTCACTGCATAGGTTTCCTTGTACCTGGTTTTATTGCCTGCTTTGCTCTGTGGTAGTTTAGTAGACTATTTTGAATTGATGTCGGGAGAAGGAATGTGTCTGACTGGCTTTGCAGAAGTATGGTGGCCTATGCCAAATCCTTCTCTTTTTCCACCCCTTCAAAACAAACACAAGCTCGTGGTAACTCTCGAAGCACCAAACGCTTGCAAAAGATGCAGCGTGCTGTGGCTTGCCCGGCCCTTGACGCCTGCAATGAAACAGTGCACTGCAAAAACACATTCTCCTCGGTTACCTGCAGGACTTTGCACTTGCAGACCTTTATGCAAGGAGATTTTCCCCATATGTTTCTGTGTAGTTTAACAAAGCTTTTTCCATTGTCCCGAAGGAAAGCTAAACTACGAAGTTAGTTTTGAATGAGTTTGTGTAGGTGGCTGTTACTCCATGTTTCAGAATGTTTGGGAACTCTCTACTCAACGCTCCTATGCATCGTAATTCACGCGATCATGTTAAAAGCTTATGTGTTTAGTATATGAATGTTATGGGGTGTTTTTGTCATTTTGTAGCATACTTTTTTTTTTTTAAATTTTGTGGCTATAAAATTAAATGTAGTCACACTGTCACGATGCTCTTGCATCAGAGATGAGTCTTGATTCATTTAATTGGGTGGTTACTGTGCTTTGGAGATGTAATACATTTCCTTGAGGTGCATCTACTTCTACAGCTGTGTCTTCTGAATCCAGCATTCATAAAACAAACTTCATGATCTTCTGTGCCAATGTCAGTTAATGAAACAAAACGCAGTCTCGTACTGCCTGATTTCAGAATTTTGTAAGAGCAAAACTGATCCGCTGCCAACTTGCAGGTTGGTACCTGACCTAGTCTGTGTGATTGGATATAGTCTTGTAACGTGTTTGGGAATATTTTATTTCTGAGGTGCCCTTATTTCTTAAAGTGCTTGGTATGCTATACAACATACATAGTAACAGCAAATATTTCATGAAGAGCCCCACTGAAATTTGAATTAAAAAAAAAAAATTAAGAAAAAGGCTATAGATAAGAGGAGGGTAAGAGGGACTTGTTTTGGGGGAAAGTGAATTGATGTGGACTTTGAGAAGGGTGAGTGGAATTACTTTTTCCTCAAAGCTCTTATCTCAGCAAATAAAAAGTTTAGTATCTGTCAAATGCCTGTGAGTTCCATATGAAGGCCATACTGCAGCTCCTAAAAGGCAGAAAGAATTAAAATGTAGTTTCTGGTGGCGATTAGGTATCAGCTGTAATATAGTGTGTAGGTGTACAGACAGCACTTTGAAAAAGCCTTAGGACTATCCCTTCCACGCGCTCTGTGACAGCGGCTCCGTAAAAGATACCGGCTGAATGAAGGCTGAGGCTCACTCGAGAAAGAAAACAGGATACTAGTCTTACCGCACTGAGCCTTCCTGCTCTGCATAAGCCCGTAGAGCATAAAATGAAACTCTCACCTTCACTTTTCTTTCAGGATCCTTTGGTGCCTTACGCTGGAATAGCCAGATGCAGTCTGCATACTGGTGTGCTGTGGGTCCCAGTTCTCTGCCCGTCTTCTGTGCGGACGCACAGGAGGTTTCTAGGAGGTCACAAGTCCCAGTTTCTTAGTAGCTAAATTGAAATAATCTAGCTGACAGCTCAGGACCACCACTGTGGGCTTTTCTACCACGTACAAGGTGAAGGGAGCTGCAGTGCTCTGTATTACTCTCAATACGTTAAGCTTTTGGGCTTGCATCAGTTTCGTTAGGGAGCCCTCAAAGGAGTAGATGAGGTTAAATGCCTGTATGTCAGTGGTGCTTGAAAAGTACTCTTTTTGAAGAATGTTTAAGAGTAGGAATTTGCTGTTCTTTTTGTTCCAGATTGCTGCCCTAGCACGCTTGCTCTTTCGGCGGTCGTGCCTGTGGTTATGCCTCCCCGGTGTGCAAGTCACGGCCCTGGCGTTCTCTGTCTGAAATGGTCGCTCTAGTTCTATTTTGAAAAAAGGAGCTTTTCCCAGTTTTTGTTTTTAGACTATATCTGTAAATAAGTTTTAGAATTATTGTCGTAGTTTTCACCACCTTTTACCTGCTCAAGTGCAACTTGCAAAATCACACCTCTTAAAATACGGGCGTCTCTGATAGCTGACATGTGGTTGATTCATATGTGTGAAGGTGTTAGGCATTCTGACCTAAATTGAAACAATCATTTTGTGACAACCATTGAATGTACGCACAGCACGCACAAGAATGTTTTACTGGAAACGTTCGTTCCATTTGTTTTTTCTCTGAAGTGCAATGGAAAGTCAGTTGAGTTTGAAAAGACAACAAAAAACGAACCTGTCAGCAAGTAAAATTACGTTCACGCAAGGTATTTCTTCAGTGCGGTTCATGAAAAAAAGCTTTTCCTTCACCACTGCTTCATCACAGGGAAACTCCTTCTGCACAGGCTCTTTAGATGTGTAGTCAGGTAACACGATTTGCTTTTCAAGCTAGCGATTCATGTCATTTTTTCAAAGAACGGATACTCTTTCTACAGTCAGTGGTTTATGCTGGTCTATCTGTGAAATATTATTAGCAGTATGTTTGTAATTTAGTACTGCTAAAGTAAAATTGTCAAGATGCAACTTAGATAGACACTCTTCTTCTGTCTGTACTTGCAGACCCTGAGAAAGAGACAATCCTCCAAAGAGCTGGCTGTCAAAATAACCCACACCTGGTTTGGGTTCTTGGCAAACAGCTCAGGGAAACCGCGTTAATGCATTTCTTGGGTATACTTGTAAGTGGGTGGTATTCTGTCCGTTGATTCTGGTTAGTTCAAAGAACCAGTTTAAATTTAAAATATTATCTAGATAAATAATCTCACTCAGACAAGGGATGTGTTTATCAGAGTATGAATGGAGAGGAAATCTTAAAATTTTTGTTTAAAAAGGATCGGACTTTGATTAGAGAATAGTTCTGCAACACATTTTTCACGTTGAGGGTCTCCATAATTCTTCCCTCTGTTTAATATCTTTGGGGACATCGTTTATACGTATAGCATACTTTGTGTGTTCTCATACTCCGTACGTGTCTTTGATAATACCCATTTATAGATATTGGCAATAGTTGTCAATTATTTCAAATGAGATGAAGTCCTGGGAATGACTTGACTTTGCTCTGTGGTAGCTTAATAGACTATTTTGAATTGATGTCAGGAGAAGGCATCAGTCTGGCTGGTTTTGCAGAAGTGTGATGGCCTATGCTGTATCCTTCTTTTCCATCCCCTCTGCCAATCACTAAAAGTAATAATAAAGAACTCTTCAGAGTTTACTTAAGATGCTCTGGGCAGGTAGATGGTGTAGCGAAGGTGGGACGGATATCTCACGTGAATGTTGACCAGCTTCTTTAAATAGTAGCGCTCCTACCCTGTCAGAAATGAAAGAAGCAACTTTATTAGTATTTCAAAGTCGTTCAGTGATGCTCTGACTGCAACTGCTTGGGGTGATCAAAGGCAGGCGTACCAGAGATGGCCCTGTGTACTCTGCTTCTCAGAAAAGCAGGCAGGATATATTGCTATTCCCGTTTTTAATTTGTTTTTTCAATAAATCAGGCTTCATTCCTATTCATCATGTAAAGCTGTTGGATTGTGAGCCACTGCAGAATGTTAACTAATTTCATAATACTCTGCATAAGGTGACCCACTTACAAGTTCATCCTTCAGTCGTGTTTCAGCTTTGGTCCTGATTTATATAACAGCATATTGGTTTCATCAAGAATTGTCTGATCACTCACTGTGGTGGCTCCTTTTTGACCTGTACGTGATTTGTATTCTCCTCGATTTTTAGGAAGAACTTTCTGTCTCTGCGCGCATATGGGCCGAAGAACATTAATAAGCCTTTTCAAAGCTAGTCAAGGCTTTGAGCGTTTCTGTCGCTTTTAAAGACATAGTAGAGTAGAAATTTAAATGAGGTTTAGAAAGAAGCCTGCTGCAGACAGAAGTGGAAACCTAGCACTAAATAGCCCTCATAAAGTTGTTGCCATTTGTACATTTTTGAGACTGAGATTAACATTGACTATTACCTGTTACGAGTCATAGCCCCTTGGATTCAATGGGAGGAAAGAGAGGACAGTTTTCCTCTGTGTTTTGTTCATACCATTTTGTTTATGAACTGAAAATCAAATTATAAATAATTCCATTGTCCTTATTACCTTAATTCATTGTACCTTGATTCCATTGTTGAGTGGGAAGTGTGACATATAGTCAGGTGAGGGTAAGCATGATTTGTTGCATTCACTTCTTTAAAAGAGTATTTGGAAGTTATTAATGAGGAGGATAATGGACTTGAGACGCTCTGGCTTTCTTAACGGTAAGATTAGAATCTCTGTTTCTCTAGGTTTGTTTACTGCAAGCTAATTAACTCTCCAGTCCTTCAGGATATCATGCAGTGCAGAAAGGTGGAATAATCCATGTTGAAATCTCTGTATACAGATAAGTATTTTGTTCTGTTCTCTCTTGCAGCATTCGTTTTTCTGCAGACTAACAGAAGATAAGAAATCTGAAAAGTTCTTTAAGGTTTTCTATGATCGCATGAAAGTGGCACAACAAGAAATCAAGGCTACCGTCACAGTCAACACAAGTGACTTAGGAAATAAAAAGAAAGATGAAGACTCAGACAGAGAAGTACCAAACAGAAAAAGAGGTAATCTCCAGTTATTCTCTTGTTAAAGTGACAAGGGAGTA
This sequence comes from Struthio camelus, assembly GCF_040807025.1. NCBI lineage: Eukaryota > Metazoa > Chordata > Aves > Struthioniformes > Struthionidae > Struthio > Struthio camelus. Next base: position 2,616,963 of record NC_090955.1, on the reverse strand, counting down.
AAATGCTGTTTTGAACTTATTGCAATTGATGCAATAATGCTCTGATCTCTGATCCCACAGAGCAAAGTTCAGAGATCAATGGTGCCCTGGCTTGGGATTTCAAGAGCCTCATCCCCTCTTCATCCGTTTGTGAGATTGTGCTATTGAAATGATGAAAAGTATTTGAGATGAGACTCTGCCACCTTGTCTAACCTGACAAGCTGCCCAAATCCGATTCATAGTAATGACCCTGGACTGTGGGTTGTGGTCAGTGCCTTCTCTAGCAATAGCTGGAGAAATCGTATTTTTCTTCTATAGCAGGTCCTTTTATTAAAACTCTTAGTAGTGTTAGATGTGTGTTCCCTAACCAATTAATATAAGAATTTATAACTCTAATGTAGTTTGCGTAAAAGGTGTGAAGACAGTGGCATGAGATCGTTCTAAACTTGAGGCCCTCACATCACACTAAACATACTTACCGGAAAGAGCTGGTGATGATTAGCTGTTATTATTATGGCCTACGTGTGAAACTTTAATGGGAAACGTGTGATTTTTTTGGTCCTCTTTATTGAGTTTGCCAAAGGAAGAGCTGTTCTTATGTATTTTAGTGAGAGAGCCTATGACCCAAATCACAGAGGAAGTCCGGGATCAGTTACTAGAGGCTTCGGCAGCTACAAGGAAGGCTTACAACACTTACCGGAGGGAAGCTGATCCTGATGACCATTATTCAGCTGCAGAAGGAGCACAGTCTGCGACAGACAAGAGCAAGGATGACTTGGAGATGAGTGCTGTGATCTCAATAATGCAACCCATCCTCCGTTTCTTACAGCTACTCTGTGAAAACCACAATCGGGATTTGCAGGTATGATCTGGCTACTAAGCAGGTGTGTAAGCGTAGCCTTGTCCAATCACTACTATCACGTCTGTCTTGCTAATCCCATGCTTTTTTTTAATAAATACATAAATGAATGTTGAAGGTATTCCGGTAAACTATATTTATATATTGCTGGACAAATACAGAAATACAGGCCAGGCCAGAAATATAGGCCAGGCCAGTTGTCCAGCATTCACTTTTTTTTTTTTTAATATTAATGATGGAGGAATCAACGCTTGATTAGTGTTTTGGGTTTTTTTTTTTAATATGCATACTTAAAACAAGCAGGTAGTCTGGTGCACAGTTATTGATCTGTTGTTGAGAGAGAAAGAAAATACACATGCAGCAAAGTAACCAGAACGTTGAGATTTTGGTTCAGGCAACCCTAAGCACGTGCTTACTTTTCAGTGAGCAAGTCACATCATTGACTTTGGATCTGTTCATGTGCTCAGAGCTGAGCATGTACAGACAGGGTAAGGAAAGCCAAAGCCCACCTGGAGTTGAATCTGGTGAGGGACATGAAGGGCAGCACAAAGGACTTGTAGAGATACATCAGCAGCAAAAGGGAAGTTAGGGAAAACATGGGCCTACTGCTGAATGGGGCGAGGGACCTGGTGACAAAGGACATGGAGAAAGCCAAGGTATTCAGTGCCTGCTTCGGTGTTGGTCTTTACTGGCAAGACTGACCTTCAGGAGTCTCAGGTTGCTGAGACCAGAGGGGAAATCTGAAGCAAGGAAGACCTACCCTCAAGAGAAGACGACCAGGTTAGGGAGCAGTTAATCAAGCTGCATATACACAAGTCCATGGGACCTGATGGGATGCATCCACAGTGCTGAGGGAGTGGCCAATGTCATTGCAAGGCCACCCTTGATTATCTTTCAAAGGTTGAGGCAATTGGAGGTTCCTGAGGAGACTGGAAGAGAACAAGTGTCACCCCTATCTCAAGAAGGAGAGTATGGGGAACTACAGGCCTCAATCTGTGAGAAGGTGGTGGAGCAGCTAATCTTGGAAACCATTCTGAAATATATGGAAGGTGATTGGGAGTAGTCAGCGTGGATTTATCTCCAGACAAGCTGATGAGGTATGGGCTAGATAAGAGGACAGTGAGGTGGATTGAAAATTGGCCAAACTGCTGTGCTCAGAGAGTTGTGATCGGGGCATGAAGTCCAGCTGGAGGCCAGTCACTCATGGTGTTCCCCAGGGGTCAGTTCTGGGGTCAATACTTTTTAACCTCTTCATTAATGACCTGGATGACGAGGTAGAGTGCACCACCAGCAAGTTTGCAGATGATGCGAAACTAGGAGGAGTGGTTGATTCAGCAGATGGTTGTGCCACTCTTCAGAGGGAGCTCGACGGGCTGGAGAAGCGCACTGACAAGGATTTCACAGAGTTCAACAATGGCCAGTGCAAAGTTCTGGCCCTGGGGAGGAGCAACCCCCTGTACCAGCACAGGCTGAGGGCTGACGGGCTGGAAAGCAGCTTGGCAACCAAAGAACGGGGAGCCCTGGTGGACAAAAAGTTGACTGTGTGCCTTTGCAGCAAAGTGGCCAGTGGCCTCCTGGGCTGGATTAGGCAGAGCGCTGCCAGGAAGTGAAGGGGCTGATCTCTTCCCTCCGTTCAGCACTCTGCTCAGGACTGGAGCGTCCCCAGTACAAAAGCACCATGGGCCTGCTGGAGCACGTCTCACAAAGGGTCACAAGGATGACTAAGGGACAGAAGCCTTCCAATTAAAAATAGGAAAAAGGTGTTTGTTTTTGTTTTGTTCCTTAAAACTGCAAGGGCGATCAAACACTGGAACAGGGTGCCTGGAGAGGTTGTGGCACCTCCAACCTTGGAGACTTTCAGAACCTGACTGAACGTGATCCTGAGCACCTGATCTAGTTGACCCTGCTTTGAGCAGAGGGGTTGGACAAGACAGTCTCTGGAGGTCCCCTGCCACAACTGTTCTGTGTTATTCTGTGATATGCTTTTATAATTTTGAAGAGTGAGTCCAAAACTTGTGTATTAGTAATCTTATCTAGTGCATGCCTCCACAGGAGATAAGATTTGTACTTACAAATGGATTGTAATTAACATGATTTTTGTTCAGCGTAACCATTGCTGCTGGATTAGAATTGAATGCAAGTGAGGAACTGGTGAGACGCAGCAGACTGTACTAAATGCCTCCATAAAGGAGGAATAATTGCCTTGATTACATATTGTTGTACTGTATGGCAGAGTTGTAGGACCCTGCCTGAGTACTTTTCAGCCCTACCAGATCAGTTCCGCTGAACTTGAATGCCCTGCTGCTGGCAATATTTGAAATCAAATCTGTATATTAATGTTCCTGTGCTATGAACGTGTAATTCTTTTAGCGTTCTATAGGTGTGGAGGTTACATACATCAGATTTTTTCCTAATTTTTTCAAAAACTATTTGCTCTTTCTTTTGTCAAACAATTTTCATGCCGTTAGCAATGTTGGAGACAAGTAGGACAGCAGTTTTATGTGGCAGGAGTCCAAACCGCACGCACAGGATCCTTTGCTGCTGCTGTCTTTGCCTAGGCACTGGAAGCTATAGGAATAAAACTGACTGCAGGCCGATGCAGAAGCTGGGCCTGAGCTGTTCACCGTCCTGAACAATCGCATACCACAAGCAGCAGAAAGTTGCATTCTGCTTTGGAAGAAAAAGGTTAACATAGAGGTGGGAGGAACAGCATTTCAGATATGATCCTATTACTGCCCGCCTTGACACTTGCCTTTCTGCTTTTGACCTGGCAGGGAGGCAGGTATATCTGAAGCTTCAAAATCTTTGTGTCTGCAGGTAGTAGGTTTAATTTTACTCCTTAGCAGCATTGCCAATGGAATCACTTCTTAAAGGTATATAAAAGACACATTTCTTATTCTGGTAGCTGTATGTCTTCCAGAATGACATGAACTAGGTTTGAATTGTAAGTAAATGGGCATCACCTAATTAGTGTAGTTATAGCTTTATGTCCAACAGGTTTTCACCAAGCATTTTACAAGCTTTTAGCAATTGTGATGCACCTCATGTTGTACAAACACAGGAAAGCACAAATCATCACCGTGAGAGTCAAAGTCAAATATTTCCTAAAGGAGGAGAAAGTCTTCATGAAATGACTTACGGAGTTGCAATACTGTACCTTTCCCATCACTTGGTTGTTCCTTTGCCAAACAAAACTGCAGTTTGCTCCCCGTTTCACATGATGAGTATTCTGTCTACTTCAAATTTATGCCAGTTAACTGGAGGAGGAATTGACTAGAGTCATCTACAGTATCCCCATGTTTATGAAAGGACTGGTACTAGGGGGTGGATGCTTAAGGATGCTTTGGGTACCCACTTAAGGCTGAAGGCATTGAATGTTGCTATGGAGTGCTTCTGTTATCCCTGTTATTTCTCAGCACACAGATAGCTGTGATACTCTTAAACTTGCATTAGGTCTGACTCTTTTTTTTTTTTTTTTTTTTTTTTTTTTTTTGCACGAGAGCCAAGCCTTGAAAGGGAAGCTATAAGAGCTCTGAATTGCTGTGATCTGAGCCAGCTTGTAATCTAAGTTGATTCGGCCTAACTGCAGTCACATCGGTTTCCTTACTAGACCTGGTCTGTACTACCCCTCCTCTTAATTAGGATGTTCCTGTATCCTACAGAATTAGTCACAGGAACTGAAGCTAGTGACAAATTGAACAAAGTATCCAGGGAGCACTTGGCTATAAACAAGAGAGGTGGACTTAACGTGCAGTGAGGAAGAAAGGAAAGGGGTAGTTCACAGCAGAGAAAAGTTCCTTCTGCAGTCTTTGCCCATATATGTGCTAAAGACCGACCTTTCCACACAGTGACGCTTAAATGTGCAGCTTCAATGTTAGATTTAGAAATCTCATCTTGAGAGAAAAGGTATTACTCCATTTTTTTTTTCCTATGAAGTGAGTTGTTATTTCAGTGAGATTAAATATTGTAGTAATATGCCAGGCAGCTATGTTCAGAGTACAGGTCTAAGCCTGTAGGTTAAGGGTTGCTTTTGTTGTACAAACTGACATAACTTTAACATTGAGTTTTACTGTCTCTCTTACTCCTAATCTCTGGAGACATAGCCTAGGTAATAAAGAAAAGGAAAGCTTTGCATGCTGCAGGATAGTGATTCAATAATTTGGCTAATGGGACATTAGTACTGTGTGCAGATAATGAGCTGGTTTTGCTAGTCATGTTCTAGGCAAGAGGCATGTGTGAGAGTTAACTTTTTAAGACCAAAGAAAGAGCCTGTATTCACTGAAAAAATACTTTGCCTGGTTACCTGGTTGCTAGTAAAGGAAAATCTGACCACTTAAAAATATCTCTCTCTATTGAAAATGAGAATTACTTTTTTTTTTCCCCCCTTCTCCTCTCCTTTCTTTGCGAAGTTCTTTTCCAATTAGGGATCAGATTTCTGTTAAAGCAAAGACTTTGTCCCTTGAAAACGCGTAGGCTTTTGGAGGAATTATCCAAGCAAGTCATAGAGCCTTTTCTTCCAAGGGTTCTGCGCTCATCTTGTCTTGAAGAAACTGAGCTAGTATTCTGAACATAGCTGCTCTTATTTTTACCAAGAAAGATGGAGCAAACAAGGTATGCTGCTGCTGAGCTCCCCCAAGCCCCCAGCAAGCTCCACGTTCTGGTATTATTTGCAAAAGCTATTTTTAGTCTCAGTTTTGGGCTTACCACTGGGTCATCACACTTCCGTTTTTCATAGGATCCAGCTCTCTAAAGACAATCCAACTTTTTGGACACGTTCTTTCACCTGAGCGTATAGGATGCCTACGGTGAGGTGGTATGAATGGTGTCCTCTGCCCTTCCCTCTTCTCCTTGGGATCCCACAAGCTGCACGTTTTGCCGTATGTTCAAACTGAACCTGCAACTCTGTGACTCTTTATTCTAAACGCAGGGTTTGGGGGATGGTTCCTCAGATGCTTTCCCACCAAAAGTTTTAGGCTGATGTTTTCAATGTTAGAGTTGTGTTCCCACTTTCTAGCCTAGGAGATGGTCTGGGGTGAGATAAAATGGAGAGCTCAGCCTGTGTTGACTGAGGCTTCAACAGAGGTTTCCTTGGACACTTTATCACTTTTTTGTTGTTTTGGGGGTTCCCCCCACCCCCCTTCAGCTTGTTTAGCTGTCTAACACTGTCCTCTTACCTCCTATACCTTGTTCTTCCTCTTTCCTTTGTTTTCATTGACTTTGGATCAACAAGCTGAAGGCTGGTATAAAGCTAGCTGTTATCAGAGTAAAAGCCTTACCACAGAGAGTTTCTTGGCAGGGCAACGTTTTGTTTCATAGCTTTTAGTATTAGCCGTTATTTTTGTTTTTTTTCCTGGAGGGAAGGGAAGGGCTCTGATCTTTGTAGCATCAACCTTTCTGTGTTCTGACAAGTTAATCAAAAGTCAGGATATTAAACGAGCAGTCAGTTTAGATGTGCTGAATCACTGTCACCTTTAGTCTGCATTCATAGACAGCATTTTCCTTTTTTAGCCTAGCCTTCAATTGAATCTGGCAATTTCTCAGTCTGTTTGCCTTAAAAGACTTATTAGTCTGACGCAACCACTAGAGGCAATCAGTTAACAGCACTCCTCTGCAGGCGCATGGAAAAGACCTTGCTGCTTCCGAAGTCCCGTACATTTTGTTCCTCTGAGATTTTTTTTCCCACCTTTGAAGTGCAGTGTTTTGTAACCAGCTAGAATTGAGCTAGATAGCAGTTATCCTGGTGAAGCTTATAGGAGAAGAAAGCAGTGGTGTCTATTCCTTTTTGCAGAACGCTGCTGGGAACATACTGACAAATAGCATCTGAGTCACTGGAAAATTGTTTTTCGTTAATTGCCCTTCTTTGGGTTTTTTCTGTGTGTGCGTGTGTATTTTGGAATAGAAAAGAGAGGAAACATGTTTAATCCGTACTGATAAATCTGGTGTTTCATTAGAGGAACTGTGGCTAATCAGCAGCTTCAAGCAGGGATTACAGTAATTATGTGGGAAGAAATGCAATAGAGAATTACATTTAAAGATGCCTTTCTCCAAGTCGTGCAGTCAGGTACCTCCTTGCCACTTAAAAACATGGTACTACTGTGAAACCGAAGTCAGGGAACTGCTTTTTCTATCTTGGAAAAGGTCTCAGGAGGAGAGTCTTCAGTGCCTATTAGTAGTTAAATGTAGCTGGTAGGCTGAGAAGGGGAGCTTCCAGGCCAAGGAGAGCTTTTTGATCCAGAGAATATAGTGAATTGCCCACTTTGTTCGTTCTTAGTGCTCTAATGGATGTCTTCTGTATATTGCTTGTTGTTTTCCGTAAAATTTGAAGCCAACAAGCTGCTCAAGAGAACAGTGCATTGAAAACAAGCCCTGGAAAAGTCTTAAATTGCTTATGCCAGGCTCCTTGTGATCGAGCTCCAGTGAAATTAGCAGCAGTGTTACCAAGTGGTGATATTGTAGGTGGATAGACTTAATAAAAGGTTATGATCCACGCAGTCAGAGTTTTCTGCCTTTTTTTCCCTTCTGCTCCCCTACCCCCGGCTTTGACACTGGTGCTGCAGAATTTCCTACGCTGCCAGAACAACAAGACGAACTACAACTTGGTGTGCGAGACGCTGCAGTTTCTGGACTGTATCTGCGGAAGCACAACTGGTGGACTTGGACTTCTTGGCCTGTATATAAATGAGAAAAATGTGGCGCTGATCAACCAGACACTGGAAAGTTTGACTGAGTACTGTCAGGGGCCTTGCCATGAAAACCAGGTAATGTGTCGGTAGCTATGGAAGGAGCAGCCCTTTCTCCATCTACCTGCGGTGTGATCTGTTGAGCTCGGCTTTTGCTTTACAACGCCACTCGCTTTACTTGCCTGACGTTTCCCCCTCTTCCCCTTCTTTTTTTTTTTCCCCTTTACGAAGCCCTAAGAATGAACTTCTTCCTTGGGGCCCCTTCCGAGGAATAAAGCCATTTAAAACATCAGTAGGCATTTTCCTGCTCTGCTAGGATTTTCGTTGTCTTACTAGACTTGACAGGGAGAGTGGGCAGTTTTTATGCTTAAAATTCTTTATAGCAAAAATGTTGCTAAAACCACACTCCATTGTCAATTGTAAACAAGGCCAGAAAAGTGGCCACCCAGCCCAACGGGAGAAGCTTGAGCTCTGCAGCTTCACTGATGAAGGGATAACCACGTGGGGGTTTGAAGTTATTTTCATACTTAGTCTTGTGGGTTGCTGCCGACGATTCCTGCGCTCGTGCAGCGCATGCGCGCCGGCAGTGCTGGGGAGGACGCGGCGCTGGCTCTGAACGTGCGTGGGCTGCACTCTGGCAAGGATTGTGGAGCGTCCAAGAAGGTCCGGCTTCTCCTGACACCATATTCGCTATGGGCAATGTGTTACGCTGTAAGCAGGAATAACTATTTTAAAGCAAGCATGGCGGTTTAAGAAATCGCGTTACAGGGAAGGCATAACTGAATGACGATGACAATCGTATCAGATAAAGCAGTTACTGGCCCAAGGCTAGACTTCCTCTGGTCTGTGCCTCTCAGGTTAAAGAATTTGGAACGGATATGGAAGGTGCTTCGTACAACCAGGAGCTTGTAGCTGCTCAGGAATTATGATTTGTCGCAATGGGGAAGATCATAGGGCAGCAGCAGCTGCGTTGCTTGGCTGTACTTCTCCGCTGTATCCTACCATCTCCTCACATACTGTACAGACGTGTTTTAGAATAGCACTACCAGTTAATCAGGCCCATTCATCTACCTTTGATCGAAATGTGATTCATGCTATAACTGTTCCCTTTAATGAAATGACATCTAAAGCCTGAAAGTCTACAATAAACCATGCTAAATAGATAGCTACCCCAAAATAATTTTCCAAAATGTATGGCATTAACTAAACAAATAACAGGTGCTCAATACATCTTTTAGAGAACACTTTTTGCATTGGGCTGGCATGATCTGAGAGTCACATCTTCCAGGTGTGGATGCAACCCATTTAACAAGCAAGCTTCTGGACTTGCAAGTAGGGATATCTGTTTGTTTTTCCCATTTGCATCCTGTTTAAGTATGGTATAAAAAGACTGGAATATGACTTTCTGAAAACTCTTCAAGCAAGTCTTTGCTTTGAAATGTCTTTTCTATGTTTCGAGCATAATTTACAGCAAAGCTAAACAAAGCATAGTGGGGATGACCACATGCTCAGATGAAATCACGCATGCAGGTGTGCATGACGGTTTATCATAACAGGAAGTTTATCTCTGCCATGCAGACCACATTAGGTGGAATAATAACTTTTGAGTGTAGGCATGTCTTTGCAGTGTAAATTGATGACCAAGCAGGACTCTAAATTTTGAATCCAGCAAGCTACTGTCAGTTTGTACGTTTTAGCTATATGCCATTATAAAAGCAAGGTTAAAGGGTAAGCGAGAAGGTTATGAAAAATGCATGCTGTTTGGTTAGAGGGCACCAAAGTGGGTGCTGATTGGCACATATAAAGTAAAGGAAACTTCCTAATCTTGAAAAAATATCCTTCCTTAGCTACGTGTTCAGCCTGAGCCCTTTGGCATGAAAATGCTTCATTTATCAACCGCGTTGCTTTTTGCTTCCTGAGTCTGGGTGGTTTCAGTAGGACGTGCCACAGCTGATTATTGGAAAAGCTTGAAACAAAATGTTTTAATCTCTTGTTGTTCCACTGAGTAGAGTTTTCTGTTCAGTTATCCATCTCAAACAGCTTATGAGGTGACGAAAGAGAGGTGACTCTTCTGTTCTGGCGGGGTCACTAGACTAGGCTGCGTGTGTAGTGTAGACAATTAGTGAAGTTGTGATGAATTTTCTTTGAACAGAACTGCATTGCTACTCACGAATCCAATGGTATTGACATAATCACGGCATTAATTCTCAATGACATCAACCCCTTGGGAAAGAAGAGGATGGACCTTGTGTTAGAACTGAAGGCGAGTGAATGTTTTATGCAATCCACATTAACAGTAAGATGAAGCATAATTTTATTGTTGGAATCATGTGGGTGTTTATTATATCCCAATATTCAGAAGTGCCCAAAAATTATATGCATCAGAGAGCTGAAGGCAGAGCCCAAAGATTGTTTGTCACAGATATTTCATCTTTTAAATGCAACATCTAATGTGGAATCACCAGCTTTCGGATGTGAGGGATTGCAGGCAGTCAGGATATACTGAGGAATTCTAATTCCCCTGTTAAAAAATCTAAATCCAATGAAAAGTTCTGTATCTTCAGATGAACTCTTACGTATAAAATGGAAACAAAATTTCTTGTGCTACCTCTAGTTCCCTAATGCTTTATTACTACTAAGTTATGTTGATGCTGAATCATCAGAAATTTTTTTAGGGCAATTCATATTAATGCTGAAATATTTAGCCCTTGTTTTGATTTCAAAACATGCTAACACATTGTCTTGTAACAGCTGTAGTCACAGAGTGCTCAGTCTTCCTCATATGCTTAAGAAACATTTCTTGTCTTATTGTCCCTCTTTTACAATGCAACATCTAGTTTTTTCCGTTGCCGACTCACACTATTATTATGGGTAGTGTGAATTTTTTATTATTCTAAATAAAAAATGCTTTTAGTCAGTTAGCATTGTACTTCAAAATTAAATACTCTTATTGGTTTTTATTGTCAGTCATGATGGATTTTAATCTTAATTGTTCATGTTAAAGTGGTCTGGTGCCTTATGGTAGTTTCCCATTTCCTCCCTCTGTTTCTTGACCTGAACAGGTCGCAGGGTAATTTTCAGTTAAAAGCAATGAAGCATGTCTATGTCTTCAGCCTTGGCTGTCCTTTGATTTAATCAACAGCATCTCGAGTAAAGCTGTGCTGCACTGTTTTGGAGCTGAAAGCTTCTAGTAATGTTGCAGCATCTTTAAAACAAAAAATAATTCACACCAACTTAAAACCTCAGTATTTTAGGAATCTAAAGCTTAACTTGGGTTGATTTGATGTCCCCTAATAATTAGGTTTTGGGAAGTAAACTGATTTAAAAAAAAAGAAAAAGTTATATATCTGAATACGTGTGGGAGGGCATGCTTGGTGAGGTGGGGCTGCAGAAGTCCTGCAGTATTCGTAGCTGGATGCCTCTACCTTGCTGCTCATGTTCCTTGAAACCAGGTGCCTCGAGCCTTTTTAGGCAACGGGTGTTTTAGAGCTACAGTTGGGTACGTTCTGTCTTTGCTTCTCGGCAGCAACTGGTGTTTTTCTTCCCTTCCATCAGAACAATGCTTCAAAATTATTGCTGGCGATCATGGAGAGCAGGCACGACAGCGAGAACGCGGAGAGGATCCTGTATAACATGAGGCCGAAAGAGCTGGTGAGTCCCCTGGCCTGTTCCTCGAGCTCTGGCTACCCAGCGCTGCCGCGGCAAGGCAGCAGGCGGTCCTCACAGCCAGGGACAGAGGTGACTGTCGGCCCTAGACCTGGGCAGGAGTGCTGCACTCGAGGTCTCTGTATGTAAATCGCTGGTAACTGGAGGAGCTTTCGAGGATTCAGCTGAATGAATGCAGTGTCTGTGCGCTGTCTGGTGAACGTATTAACTTCTGAAAACAAAAACAAGATTCAAAGTACAGCTGAAACCGTGTCAGCTTGTCTCGTTGTGCATAGTTACACGGGGGCCAGAGATCAGGACATAACACAGCATACCACAAGTACAGCCCAGCATATGTTACTTAAAGGGAAGCGTAAAGTTTACTTTTTTGTGTTTATGAGCTGGGCTGAAGTTAACTGTGTTCAGGTCTCCTGTTTTATTCTGGATACTTAGAAGTCCATTGACCTCAGCTCCCTTTGACTTCTGTAGGAGTACCAAATGCATACTGTCCTTTGCAGGCTTTGGCCCTCAAACTGGAGCTGTCACTTCATTTGCCTGTGTCTGTATTTCTAGGTGGAAGTGATAAAGAAGGCCTATCTGCAAGGTGAAGTGGAATTTGAGGATGGAGAGAATGGGGAAGATCTTGCAGCATCTCCAAGGAACGTGGGACACAATATTTATATACTAGCTCACCAGGTAGATGATCATCACTTGCAGCTTTTGTAGCACCAAATTTCACAAATTGTGACTAGCAAGAGATCTGCTTTTTACTGACAGTTGTTTTAGTTGCTCACCTCTGAGACAAACTCAGTACACGTTCTCTTTTTATAAGAGTAAATTCCAATCTTTACAAGATTTTCTTGTTTGTTTCTTTAATGTAAATAAGAAACTTTTTGGACTCTTCTTTTATAATGGGAAGCAGGCAGTCTCTTGACCGAGTTTCTGAAGACGCATAATTCAGGTTTGTGGCAGTGCTAGGAAGCTGTTCAGCTGTATCCAAGGTCACTTTATACTCCCAAAGAAATTCTTGACCTGGACCATTTAAACCATAAGCAGAAATCTCTGCTTTTATTGTTCATGCTGCATTCTCTCTCGTATCTCTATGTTGGAACTAGTCAGGTTTGTTCTATAGGTACAAATTGGTGTTAGAAAGGTAAAAGACCAATTCTTATTTATTTATTTTTTTAAAAACCTAAGTCTACTAATATATTGGTGCTACATATATCAATCTATTAGAGACTCCTTGCACCTTTTGCATCTGAGAAGAAAAAAACATCGTTATGCTGCAAAATGAATTTGAAGCATGCAGAAGCTTCTTTTTGGAGCAGTGCTCTGTACATCTGCTCCTCAACTGAGGCAAAGTTTCTTGTGCATCCTTGCTAGATATTTGAGTGAGCGGTGCATCTTTGAGTTAGGGCAGGTGTAGAATATAAATCTTCAAAAACTTTCCCAAGTCAGGCAAAGGGTGGAGAGAGATTGAGTAAAAGAGGAATAACAACATGGATATTAAAAAAAAAAAAAAAAAAAATGCATATTTGAATCATTCTGACTTGCTCCCAAAATAGAGCTACAGGGTGTCTGGTTGGAATAGAACAAGCCTTCTGTCAACTTTGCCCTTTCTTAGCAGCTGACTGTGTACTATTTCTTTTTTTTATGCCAAAAATCAGATATTTAATATCGTAGAGAGACATCTGGTGTCTCCCACTCCCTTTGCATTCCTTTATTTTAGTTGGCTCGTCATAACAAAGAGCTGCAGAACATGCTGAAGCCTGGAGGTCAGATAGAGGGAGACGAGGCTCTGGAGTTCTACGCCAAGCACACAGCGCAGATTGAGGTAAAGAAAAACTGTGACTGCTGGGAGATGTGTGGGGGCAAAACATCATCTGCGGGAAGAGCAGCTTGGAAGAAAAGCTATGTAATTAAACTGCAGTTACATTATATGTGATATTTTGATTGAACTGCCTACCTGTGTGTGGACTGTCATCTTTGACATAAGAACGTGCATATATTTTTATTTTGTTGGCGGCCTCAGGGTGGGGGGAGCTATTTTTGAGCTGTCTTGTGTAGGCTTTAAGATGGAGCTAAGCAGAACTCTGTTGGCAGGAAGAAGCATAGCTTCACTTACATGTTACTTTTTGGCCAGTACTGTTTCTGAATCCATGAAGTTAGCAATATCTTTTGCCATTCTTTATTTAAATGAGAGTTTGGCCTGTCACACAGTTAATCTAAGATGCTTTTTAAAAGTAAAACACACACACAAACATGGAAACTTTCTAATAAGCAAGATGAATAAAACTCCTCTGGTTTTTGCCTACGCAATAAATGCAGGTAAAACTCTCTAAGATTCTCAAACTGGGTGACTGCATTTCTCTGAAATTCAGAGCAGGTTTGGTGCAGGATTTGATTGGGCCCTTTGGAAATCACAGCTAAGAGTAGTATTACCAGAATAAGACCACAGCATAGAAACTATCACTCTTGGAACTAAACGTAGGCTTACAACGGAAGGTAAATTAACTGAAGTGTCTGTCAAGCTGCCGTTCTACGGGAATATGTCTGAGTTTCTACCTGTAGCTGGTTTTAAAGGAGGGGGAAAAAAAAAGCCAAATAAATAAAAACATCTAAAACCCAATAAGAACTCTAATAAGACTATTGTTCAGATTGTCAGGTCGGACCGTACAATGGAGCAAATTGTCTTCCCTGTACCCAGTATATGTGAATTTCTCACCAAGGAGTCCAAGCTGCGGATATACTATACCACAGAGAGGGATGAACAAGGCAGCAAGATCAATGATTTCTTCATGAAATCAGAAGACCTCTTTAATGAGATGAACTGGCAAAAGAAATTGCGAGGTAGGTTGCTGTTGCCAGTGTTGTTGTGTGAAGTGTTACCAGCAGGGTCTTTAGGTCAGGTTTTTGAAGTTTGAAATATTGACTTGATAGCAGATGGTTCCCCAGTGTGGCAGCAACCCTGATGACTGTTTGAAAGAGTCTGCTCCTCTGCACGATGGCGTTATGTTGCGAGGAAACCAAGCTTAATGTTAGAACAATATGGACTAACTGGGGAAAATCCAGGGGAGAAAAGAAAGAAAGATCACAGGTCACCTTTTTTAAGATCCAAGAGGAAGGAACAAATTTGTGGTGGCTTAGCTTCGAGGAGAAGGCATTTGGTGGCAGGGAGAAACGGAGAGGACAAAACTGAAGAAAATAGTCAGTTCTCCTTTCCTGTGCTGGATATAAGAAGCAATTGCCTTGAGTTGCAAGAAAGAACAAGGCAAGGTAATGCAGCACATCTCCAAGCGAGTTATGAAGACACCCATAATTATATACAGACTGCAAGTTGGTCAAAATTGTCAGGCAGAAGTCGAGAATATTTTTATTTAAAAGACCTGGAATTTTTCATTAAAATTATAGGAAAGGGTTTCCTGTTGTGGGAAAAGGTTTAGTCTAACTCCTAATATTCTGGTCTTGTTAGGGCTTTGAATGATATATTCTATATTTATGCAATTGTTTCTCACATCTTAAATACAGGTTTGTTGTTTTGAGCCATGACGGGTTTACGTTGCTCTGTGCTCATTGTGGTACAACTTACTCTTTATTCAAACCTGAGAAAAACATCAGCTCAAAGTGTTAAACTTAGTGATAAACTTCTTATTTTAAACAAATCTGTAAGGAACCATATATTTTCCCCCCCCTGAAGCTCATGGAGCTAGCTTATAATATTAACACCACAGGTCTCCCGAAGTCTCAGTTAACTATTCAAATGAGCCTTCCAAAACCAGGCAAAAATGCTGCACATGGCAGATAGCCTATGCCCACCCCAAATGAAGGTTTAAAGTAAAATCTGGAATTTTACGTAAGAACTTCATACACATGGATTCAGCCTGCTTACAAATTCTTTCGATTCTTTCACCAAATTTAGAAGAGAAAAAAATATGGGAAACAACGCACCTTACATTCCAAACTTTGCTACATCTCATTTTAGTGAGGCTTAACAGGTGCCTAACTAATTATGTGCAATCAAGCTTAATTTTTACAGTGACTGGGCACCTTTTTGTATTCCTTTCCTTTGCATTAAACTGTTCAATGCATTTGCCTTTTTGTGTGCATTTCGCATCAATATAGTGAGGCATTCTGTAACTCTTTTAACTCATTTTTTTGCTTAGGGTGCTAGAAGAGATGATTTACTGAAGAGAGGTGGTGGCTAATGTGAGATTCAGAATTGTGGCATTTATTAATTTACTCTTCTCTTCAGGCCCGGAGTTTGCATTTTAATCTTTTCCCTAAACTTCGCAGTGAGCTGCTTCGCCTTTGCTCTCTGACATCTGTACACGTGTAGCCTCCTTCCAAGCAGAAAAAAAGCATTAGTTCTGTTTCCCTTCAGTGAGAGCGCTTTAAATAGATGTTTAACCACTATAGATTTCTGCAGTACACAATCTACTGTACAATAAGCCTGCAGCAGTTGCGTTCTGGAGGATTTTAATTTGCAGATGCAATTACTCTAAGGCAGCTGCTTAGCTGTCCTTCTCATCTCCTGGTCCATGACCACTTCAGAAATCAAATCTTGCTTTGCATAACTCTTGATTGTAGCTGCAGAGATTATTAAAATTAGGACTCACTTTTAAAAGTATTTGTATGTAGCTTTAAGAATGTAAAATATGCTGCTGTTTAACTTTAGCTCTGCAGATGTTTGCATCCTTTGCCCCCAGTACAGAGAGCAGGTCACCTGAGCTTGAACTAGGTTATTATCTTGGGATACAGCTTGAAGTTAACTTGTCTCATGTGTTTGGCAGCCAGTCTTAAACGTTTTAGCTTTATTGTTACATCGCTGTGCTGCATTTGGTGCCCCAGTAGTCCACCTAGCACTGTCTTGGCTGCGTTTTTTCTGGCTGGCTGCAGTGGAAAGGCAGGTTGAGGATGGGTAAGCACCTAGTGTAGGTGAGCTGCTGGTAGCAGCAATAGCGGCGTGACCAGGAGGGACGGTGCAGAATCTCACCTGTGCAAATGTGTACGCGTTATCCCTCCTAATCGTTCTTTGTGTAGCTCTGATTATGTGAGCATGGAGTGTATTATGAGGGGAAGCATGAAGTCCGTGACCTCTAGGATTTCTGAGCTCATTCTCA
Organism: Struthio camelus; assembly: GCF_040807025.1. NCBI lineage: Eukaryota > Metazoa > Chordata > Aves > Struthioniformes > Struthionidae > Struthio > Struthio camelus. The sequence continues at coordinate 2,600,680 of NC_090955.1, read as the reverse complement.
TGCTGCTGCTAAATCAATTCATGTTTGAAAAGGCTTTCCCTTTTAACATTAGTCCTTTGCCGTAAAGTCCTATCCAGGAAACTGGAAATACCCTAGAGATAAAGAGTAATCAAACTTCAGCATAAGCAATGGTTGTTGCTGCTGTTGATATTGTGCTTCTCGGCAAACTAAAAATAAACTGAGTTTTGGAGGAGATCATTTTTTTGTATAGGCTTCTTGTTTTTTTTGAAATGCACCTTTAAAAAGTGTTGTGTGTTTTTTTTTTTTTTTTTCTTTTGCAGCTCAACCTTTCCTGTACTGGTGTGCTCGCAACATGTCCTTCTGGAGCAGTATTTCCTTTAACTTGGCTGTCCTTATGAACCTACTTGTAGCATTTTTCTATCCATTCAAAGGAATTCGAGGAGGTACCAATATTTAACATGCAAAAATATGTGAACAAATAAGGTTTAATGGGCCAAATTCTGTTCCCCTACTCGTCTGTGCAGCCATATTAATTTCAGTGGGGATAGTGGAAGAGAAATTGGCTTTTCTCGATGCTGTCTTGAGGTTTCACCTTTGCTGTTTTCTGACTTAACTGAATTTAAAAAATGGCCTAGTATTGGCGGAGAGATCATGGTGGGGAGGTACGTTGAAACGTTATTTTTTGAAGTCGTTTCTGTCTTGAGGCATTCATAAGGAAAATGTGGAGTCACGCTTCTTCCTAGGGGGAAAAAAATATCAAAGACAGACATCACCTTTAATTACATGACTGTTCTACTTTGTTTTAAAGTTCTATAATTAAGTATTGAACTAAAAGTATAAGAAATGTTAATTTGTTGTTTTTCTTGCGCTTGCATTTTATTAATGTCATTTTCCGTAAAGCTTCCGTGGTTACACAGGAGCACTTCAGGAGGGCTTTGTGTGTTGCGGAGCTGGGTAGGTGTGATTACCCCGTGTTAGCAGGTGAAACCTGCAGGAGGGAGGCGACTTGCTTCGCGCCAGGCAGTGGAAGACCCAAAATAAGAACCCAGTCTCTGCTCTGGTACTTCTCTTCCCAGGACATTACCTCTCCGAGCGCTTAGATCAGAGCTTGGCTTAAGGAACTAGGGGAAGCTTGCCAGCCTTGTCTCCCGATTCTGGAGCAACCTGCCATTCTGAATTTCCTTGCCATAAGTGGGTAGCAGCTGAGCTATCGTTTCTAGCATAAACTATGTGATAACGTGCACTTCATGAGGGATTGCACAATCTTGCTGCAATAGGTCTCATGGAAGTTATTTTTGATCCAAACAGTGGGTTTGTGAGAGAGAGAGAGATGGTTCTTAGAGCCAATTCAGTAAATACTTCCAATGAGGATCTGATTAGATCCAGCTGGTCTTGCTTAGATTCAGCATCTCTGAAGGATGCACCCTAAGGCAAGCTGATTGGTGGGTTCACATTAGCAAAAATCAGGAAATATGGACAAATATTTATGTGAGTGTCTGTACAATGTGTTTATCACTTGTAAAACTGGCATAGAGGAAATGTCTAGGTAGGAGCTTTTGCCACGTTTGTGTCAACTGGGGTAAGTAAGAACCCCAGAAGTAAAACCTCATCCTGGAGAGTGTGATTCATGCTCAAGCCCTTACTTTTTCTTTTAACATTTGCGATACAGCAGGGCCAGACAGATTTTTATCTTCTATTGAACTTCTCTCTGCATCTCTTTCCTTTTGTTCATTGCATACTACAGAGCCTAAAGAAAACACAGCTCAGAGATAGCAAGTAGCCTGAAAATAAGCAAATTCTCAGCTGAGCTCTGTATGTGTGACATAAATGCTACTTCACCATTTCTGTGGTTCACCGGTTAAGTTAAATTGGCGAGAGCCTTAGTTTTGTCGAGTAGTGTTGGATGGCATGTTACGTTAGCGGTGGGACAAAGGTGATCAGCGTGGAGAACTTGCATTTAGGGATTTTACATCATGAGCAATGCTCAAATACGGCATGTGAGAAAGTACAGGATGTGTGGGACCAAAATCTGATGTTACTGAGCGAGGTAGTTTGGTTGGTTCAGCTAACTCATGAAACATCGGACTCTTGTTTCAGCAGCTATCCCTCTCCTGTGGCACCAAGCGATCCTAGCATACTGCGGGATTACCGGCATCCCTTTCTGACCAGCTGGTGGTTTAAAGGTTTTATCAAGCGCAAAGAGCAACCAAATTTTCCATCTGTAGTCTCAAAGGTCACAAGTTAAAATTTAAAAGTCTGAATTTATGGCCGCTAGTAAAGCTGCTAATTAAACAAGCTCTTTGAGATTGCAGGTTGCAAGTCTGGGGGGAATCATTTGGCATTTTGAAGATGCCCTACCCTGCATATTTGAAATACTTTATTTATCAGGTAAAGTTTTGATAAAATCTCCTCTTCAACCAGTTATCGTCAAGAATGTTTTTTTTTAAAAAAAAAAAAAAAAAAAAAGGTACATATATAGCTTTAAAGAAAGCAGGCTTTCCAAAGCAGATCATTTGGGGGAAATTCTCAGTGTCTCGAATCACTCAAACACGTTGAACTCGGAGCAGTAGATTAGCATGACTGTGTAGCAGAAGCTGTAAAACTTACGACTTCAGTAGCAGAAACAAGCTTGGATGCCTAGAATTAGGTACTTAAATTGTAAGAATTCCAGAGACATGGAGAACTTTCTATCAAGTCTTCCGAATTACGCCTGCCTTCTGCCAACAAGCTTGTAATGGACTCCACATGCTCGCGGCAAGCGCTGCGGAGCTAGATTGGGTGCGGACAAGCGGTGAGTGCTGGCTTGCTGTTCTGTAGCTTCCAAGGGCACGAAAGCACTAGACCCTGCAAGGAGGCGCTGAGCCTCTCGCCACGCTCCCGCACCCAGCGCAGCTCCAGCCCTCCCGAGCGCTCTTCTGCCCGTTCGCCCCTGCTTCCCCGCTCCCTGCAGCTGGGCTTTCGCGGCCAGGTGACCGCTTTCCATGCTGCACCTCTAGGCTTCCGCCAGCTGCGAAGGTGGTTGCTGTGGTGTTCTGGGATCCTGAACTCCCTTCACACGGCGGAAACATCTGTTCGACTTTATGCTTATCAAGCTTTAATCTTCATCTATCCTCTGCTGTCTTTATTAATCTGCAGTGATTTGGAACAAAATTAAATGGCTGCTTATTGTAGTCGCATGAGAGTAACGTTGCCCAACCCTTCTGAGTTTGGGAGGAGAAAAGTATTCCCTGAATATGTTGCTCATAAGACGCAACAGCCCTCTAAGCACCTGCAGAAGGGCTGCTGAGTGAAATTTGGGGGAATCTCACCTTTTTGTCTGAGGTACCAGTTATTTGAAGAAAAACACTTTTTCATGCAAGTTTCAAGAAAAGATGCCTTTTTATATGCTGCACAGACCCAGAGTTAACGGTATTTTAGGCTGAGTATTTTTATGGTTCTTTCACAGAAGTATGTTTTTAGCAACACTGGCTGATATTATGTAAGCAGATAGTCTCATGGGACAGTCTAAATAGAACCAAAAATAGCAAGAGATGATAAAAATTGGTACAAGGTTTGTGACCAAAAGCATAATAGAAGAACAGGCTATGAATCAGGACCTGATGAGTGTGTTGTCTGTCTTTACCTTCCCATTCAATGCATCTACAGAACATATTAGCAAAACACTTCTCCTTTTAAGCATTGAAGGTGTGCAAGGAACGAACAGTAAAGTGAAGAATCCTATAGAACTGATGCTTATCATTTGCATAATGCTTTAGTAACAAGTTTGTAATTAAAATCTACTGAAGGCATTAAGTTCAGACACTCCACTTACCACTTTGAAATCAGTAATGTCTGAACAGGGAGATTAATGATGTTGCACAACAGTGAGATAAAATGGCATTTATCTGACTCTTCTGGTTTTAGTTTATTTGGTAACACAACGTATTGAAGGTTTGCTTTTTGTTTTTTCTCTCTCTCCCAGGTACCCTAGAGCCCCACTTGTCAGGCTTGCTGTGGACAGCTATGCTGATTTCTTTGGCTATAGTTATAGCTCTTCCGAAGCCCCATGGTATCCGAGCCTTAATAGCTTCTACGATATTACGACTAATATTTTCAGTTGGTTTACAACCTACTTTATTTCTTCTGGGTGCATTCAATGTAAGTATTGAGTGGGCTTTGAAGCTCTGTTGCATCTTATGTAAGGGTTCCTTATCTGCTCACGAAGATGTTGGACAAAAATAGTCTGGAACATTGTGGCAGTGGCAGCACCGGTTGGTGAAGAAGTAATTCCCACTTTGGATTGGTTCTTAATAGAAGTGCTTTGCTGTTTTTCATTTAATCCTGATTCCCTAAGTTGGAGAGCTCTAAGGTTTTGTCACAGTCTAGTAACAGCTCCCACCCCAGCTAAAAACGTTAAGATGTCTCTGCGACCCTAAAGTACTCGGAGTTGTTCTCTCAAACCCTTCTCTTGTTCAGCGACTAAACTACAGTATTTATGAGGTTGTGTAAGATTTACTAAACAATACATTTCCCAAATGTCTGTCTGTAGTCTGCCTGCCAGCCAAAAATGTGACACTAAGCAGTTTTACTTTAGTAATGTGTGGACCGAGCATGTAAGCTGAGCCACCAGAGAACTTCATTAACACTCAAACCTGGATACTTGCGGTCTCTCGGCGAGTAAGCCGAAAAATGTTTCTCTTTGACAGAGTCAGCAGGAGCTGTGCAAAGATGCGTCTTCTGGAAGTCTTTGCCTTTATTGCAGTGCCCAGCTTTTAAGTGCATGATTTAATAGTACCCCTTGTCATCAAAATGTGTTACCAAATGCCACGTGCAACAGAGTCAGAGTTGCACTGGTAGCAGCGGTGGTGGTGTTATCGATAACTATAGCATTTAACAGGCCCAGGTAAGCGTAAGGGAGTTTGAGAGGTGCTGTACGAGAGGATTACTAAGTACCTACTCTGAGGCCGAATTGCTGAGGGAATCTGGAGTACTCACTCATTAACAAGCAGTAGAGACTGCTTCAGAAACATAAGTGCTGCTGTAGCCTAGAAAGTTATTTGATCGCAGGAAGAGCGGTGCTTAGAGTAGTTTAGCTTCCTCCCCCCCCCCCCACACGTATTTTGCTAGAGATCTGGAGTTTAATTTTGGCTCACTGTTGGAGCTGTGCAGAAAATGCAACAGAAAGCAGCTTGTGACTCTCTGTAAAATGCTATCATATAACAGACACTGTAGCATAGCTGCTGATACCATCAAGCTGAGTTATCATCGGCTTTGAAAAATTGCCTTTATTTTTGTAAGCCACATATTGTAACTAACTTATGGTTAATCTTTCCGTAGGTTTGTAATAAAATCATTTTTCTGATGAGTTTTGTGGGTAACTGTGGAACCTTCACTAGAGGATACAAGGCAATGATCATGGATGTGGAGTTTCTGTATCACCTACTGTACCTTCTCATTTGTGCTCTGGGACTCTTCGTACATGAATTTTTTTATAGTTTGTTGGTAGGTATTCGTTTTGTTCCTAGGATGTTTTTCTATACGTCTGTAAAATCCCATCTCGGGCATATCTAGATGTGTTTTACGCCGCTTCCTTTCCATTTTAGTAATAGGAGACCGTTATACAGGCACTCTTTTGAAAACTAAATCTGGCCGTTTTGCTTAGGGGAAGTTGCTGTGGGAGACTGCAGGATTCCTGCCATATCTCATCTTCCTCTTTTTTTGTGGACAAATGAGAGACTTCTGTTCTTAAGTATATGATACAAGAAATGTTTTTGGTTAAATTTATTTAGAATTACTCACTACAGGAAATGTGCAGTTGTAAAGAAGGTGCTTAGCGTTTCCTTTTTGAAGGTTAATTCTCAGCCAGCTGAGGTAAGAATTTTCTAAGTTAGATGCATCAGGCTTGTGAGCCTGCTCTGACTTCCAAGATAATAAAATAATTTAAATTGCTTTGACTCCAAGTAATATCAACAGCTGGTGAAGGTTTAAGTCTTCTCAGGGTCACATGAGTTGTTACCTACATGAGGGGGGAAAAAAAAATAATTGAAAAATCTGGCCATATAAATGCTAGCTAAACAGTAGGCACTTGTGGAGTTACCATGCTATGAGTAAAAGGCAAACAGTTCTCGAAGATAGCTTGTGCTTTGTTATTGTCAGTAACTGTAACAGTCTGTCCCTGTTTTCTGAGCCCTTGGTTTACTTTGGAGGCTCTGCTTAACTGTAGCTAGACTCTAGACCTCAAACAATTGACACAGATGCCTGGCATATGGGTTTTTTTTTCTGTGTTGGGTAGAATATGTCTTGCACAACACATACCTCTAAGAATAAGCAGTAAAAGAGTACATCTAGAGATGGTGAAGAAAATGTGTCACTTTTAAAGTAAACCTTCAGTCCCTTTAAGAATTGTGTATTTTTGTCTATTTGTTTGATACTTGCTAGGTCCTCTGGTAACTGAATTAGTTATTTTCTGCACTCACATAGGTCCAGTTTAGCTAATTTCTGTCCTTTCATTGTCAATAAATAGCATAGCCAGCTACGTGCCTGGGCCGCGCTGGTGAAATGTCACAGGCCCAGCAGAGTGGAAAATGAAGGAAACTATTTGTAAAGGTATTTAAACAAAGAGCGTTTGCTTACCAACGCTAATTTGATAAGAAATATTGCTCACTTTAGTTATGTACTCAGGCAGCTAAGACTGAATTTTGAATTGTGCTATTTTGAGTTTTTATAAGCTGAGGCAGCTAATGCTAAAGAAAAAAGTGCTATGGTACCTGTTAGCAGTTTTATGTCAAAGCACGCACAGTGCATTTAGCATTTAAGCAAGTAATGATCAGACACTTTACTAGGTTAAGCAGCATAGCTCCTCAAGTCACGTGTGCGGTGTTTAGTTGGTGGATGTGCCAAAAAGCATCCGTGGTTTCACCGGGTGCTGCAAAGTGCAGGTGAAGAGGTGAGGGCAGAGCTGCCTCTGGGCTTCGTGTCTCAAAGCGCACGACACAAGAAAGGTGCAGTGGGGGCGAGTGGCCCCCGAGCCTCCTGCTCAGTCTTTCTTTGCCAAATTTTAACTGTCAGCTCTTTACAAAATAATAATAAAAAAAAATTGTATCGTTAACAGGCTACCCCATGTTATGACAACACATAACGTGCCACCGGTTTTATTGGTAATAAATTTGTGTAACGGCCTTTGCTTTTGCCTTTTTCCCCAGCTCTTTGACTTGGTGTACAGAGAAGAGACTTTGCTGAACGTCATTAAGAGTGTCACTCGCAATGGGCGCTCCATCATCCTGACCGCTGTGCTCGCCCTCATCTTGGTCTACCTGTTCTCAATAGTGGGATACCTGTTCTTCAAAGATGACTTTATCCTGGAAGTAGATAAGCTCCCTAATGAAACACTGTTGCCAGGTTGGTACTTATTCTTACTGTTCCAGTGCTAAAGAAGGTAATGGTCTGGTTTCCTGTGGTATGCTGAATGTCTTCCACTTTTTGCAAGACGTGCTGGTTACCTCATAAATTTTCTTACAAAGGACACTGTTAAATAAAAACCAAAACAAAAAACAGTTTGGCACAGACAGCTACCCCAGGGTTTCTACAAAACACTGTGATATACTACAGTGTGAAGAAGGAAGGGGTGGAGGAACCCCTGGAAATAGCACTTGGCTGTTCTGCACACATTTGAGATTTCTCTTCTCACTGTTTGCTAAAACAGCAGAGATTATCTAATTCAGCTGCACCTACTCCTTCCCTCAGTTTAATTACAAGCAGACTTTAGGTAGGCCATTGTGGGGAAGGCTCTGCGCTGGGAGAAGTCAGTTCTGCCTTGGTTTGCCAGAGCTGGAATGCTTATGTTGGCTTTTAATGGTGGCTTTTCCTTTCAGCATAACGAGAATTAATATCTTATCTGAAATAACTGAATGAATATGAGGAGAAATGACCCTCAAAAAGATGCTCCTGGCAACTAGAGCTTTCTATTCCTAAATTTATTTGCTCGTAGTTTGTATAGATTGCATCAACTTCCCTCACTATAGTTTAAAATGCATACTAGACTTTCCTGCGCAGAACTTAGGTCGCTTACTGTAAGTTAGAAGTTGGGGGGTTCTTTCCATGCTGTAGCATCAAGCAAGCAGCTCACTGGGTGGGAAGTATAGGACGGAAACTTGTTACAGGAGGGATTTGGGTTTTGTCTAGTTCTGACTTTGTTTTTGTTGGTTTTTTTTTTTTTTAATCTGACGCTTGAGCTATTCAGATAAGTGTTACCTAACATTCTCACCATTTTTATTTTAATTTTACCCTCAACCCTGTGAGAGGCCCAAACCTGACTGACCCTCTTATTTCACATTTCCCATACAGTTGGAGAAATGCCAGACATGTGACTAGGTGGCACTTCACTTATTTTGGTACTTGCAAGGCACTGTAAGAGCAAGTTTTTAAGTCATCTTGAAAATACATTCACTAGAACATATTTTTGGAAGAATTTCAGTTACTTTCTCAACTTTGGAGCTGGTACAAAATAAATGCACAACTTCTGTCTTAAAATTTTTATTATTTCTATGAATTAATGTTTGAATGTTAGATCATTGAACGTGTGAACCAAAGTATGGTGGTCCTCTAAACTCCAGGAGAACATACAATTCTGCATCTGACTAGTAATTGCTCACTGACTGTGGTGAGGTACCTTAATGTCTGAGAACTAACCTCAAAAAGCCTGGAAAATGTTAAACCATCTGATTCGTCAACTTGTGTTTTAGATCGCACAGAATCAGGTGAGACCATGACTGGGGAGTTTCTCTATTCAGATGTGTGTAAAGCAGGTAGTGGTGAAAACTGTTCTTCAATCATTCCTTCTGAGCGTAAGTATCTCCTATCGTATTCCTAAGTCATAGCTTGAGTTTTCACACTTTTTCTAAAGAAGCATATTAAATTAAAAACAGATTAAGTCATGTGTTAACAAATTGGGGAGCAAAGCTATCATGCAGCTATTCATCTTGAAAGAGGATTAATTCAAGTCAATAGCACAAATGACACACATGGTACATGAAATGTTCAAGCTAGAGAAACTAGAACTAAACCATACTTTGATAAAACCCTGTCATATTCTTAAATTATCTACTTGATCAATTTGAGAAGGAAGTGATGTAGTTTACCTCTTTAGGAAGTTTATTATTTTAGAACATTAGACTATTAAATGTGATCTCAGATCACCAAATCTGGTGATTTGACCTGAACCAAATGTGATCTCTGTGAAGGATGAAGCAGAGCATTGTTTTTTAGTCAGTGTTATTCTGTCTAGTTAACTAAGGAAACCATTTTTAATATGTCAGCAAGTGCTCCGTGGATTAAGTAGACATGGTAGGTTTGGGATTTTTTTAGATCAAGAAAATACATACGAGATGTTACTTGTATTATCATCAGCCTCAGATTAGGTATTGGAATATTTCGGTTTTATTTCCTAGAAAATGTAATTTACTTCTGTGAGGTTTATGTTGCCGGCTGTGAGAGCCAGCCGGAACATCTCCATTTCTCTTAGAAATGGAGCTCTTACGTGGTCAAATGTTTCAAAGGTCAATAATGGCCACAAGCCCGTGCTCTCGAGAAGAGATGTGTCTGTTTTGCTCAAAGTGTTGACTCTTAGTTTACAAAGAGGACATGATACAGGAATAGTTTCTCTCTTCAGCTTTAGGAAGAATGCGCTTTGTTGTCTATATGCGCTTTGGTTGCAGGAGGGATAAGTCCAGAGACACGTTTATGTCATAAATAATCAAAAAGACCTTGATGTTAGTGATGCCCAAATCTTCTGGTGCATGGATACTTCTGGATTGCGCAGGGATTTGGGCCCATCGAAGGCTCCCCATGGGAAGGGGGATCCACTTGTGAGCGTATTTATTATGGAGTGAAAGCCATGAGACTTTTAATTGGGGCAGGGTGGAGTATATGAGATTAGGTGATTCTAGCAGTTCTAGAACTGAAAGAGTGAAGTCAGAGGCTTCCGCCAAAAGGATGGAGGGTCAAAAATAGTGCGTTACTTAAAGTGCTGTTTCCAGAAGCAGTGATATTTTAGCCATTGGAAAAAGAAGAGTGAGAGTTGCCATTCTGAGTGCAGCCCCAAGGCTGTGCAATCTGTTAGGCACCAAGGGAGAGTGTAAGAGGCAACACTTTGTCCTCCGAGCTGTCAAAAAGCTCTGATTCTGTATAAACAGGCATCTGGTGAGCTCGAGCTATGCACGCTCGCAGGCATGGAAAGAGAATTTTAACCCAGTCAGAGACAGCAGCTAAAACAGACGAGAAAATCCCAGTGGGGAGCGGAGGGCAGGCCGGAGCCAAGGAGGCGGCCCGCTCCAGCGCTCCGCTCTGTGCCGATTCCGAGCGAGTTTGTAACACCGGCCGGCAATCGGGCAGTTTTTGCAAAAGAGGGGGAGCGCGCGTGTCCCCAGCAAAGAATGAGGAGAATTGTTTAAAACTGATCTTTGTCTTCTATAAGCATGTCTCTGCTTGCTGTGTTAATAGAAGTGATTGCTGAAGAAATGGAGGAGGAGAATAAGGAGCATACGTGCGAGACGCTGCTGATGTGCATTGTCACGGTCCTGAGTCACGGGCTCCGCAGCGGGGGCGGAGTAGGTGATGTGCTCAGGAAGCCGTCCAAGGAGGTAAACTACCGCTGAATGGAGGCGGCAGAGCGATAACTGTAGGGCTGGAGATCACGTTCTGCTGGGGAAACTGTGTCTGCAATCTATTTAAACAGATGTAGGATACGTTAGGAACGAAAAGGGACTACAGTTTCCCTCTGTGTGATCAAGTTAAGTCTCTGTGGTGTCACGTTGAGCAGCAGCGTGTCCAAACAAGTTTCCACAGATCCTTTTTCTCCTAGTAAATGAGGCTCTTTTTTTTATTTTTTTATTTTTTTATTTTTTTAAAGCTTAAGGACTGTCCAGAGCAGGGCCCAAATGAGCAGGAGTGGTGTAGCCAACAGTCTGTGCTTTTGCAAATGGAGTGGAGGAGAGCCTCCTCTGGGAAGGAAGGGCTTTGTGCGCCTGGAGCCATCATCACAGCACAGCCAAAGCAGCAGGGCCTTCTCCCAGTGCCCCAGGCGGCTGCTGCGGCTGTTTCTGTAGCTGATTGTGTCCGAGTCGCAGGCTGTCTTTGCCTCGTCGTTCCCAAAACTGAAGGGGCAGGCCTAGTTGGAGGGGGTGCTTTGCACCCTGCGGCTGTGGAGAAGGTCCTAGGTCCTCCTCAGTCCCTGTTTCACTGTCCCTTTTCCAGTAGCTTTGAGTCTGCTTGGTTTGCACTAGGTAATGGAAGGTAGAGCAGTGTATATGGTCTGCAATTTCAAACTGTTTATGTTTAGCCTGATTTCTGCTTAAAATGGTTTAAAAGTTACATAATTCCTGATAAAACTTAGGCCCCCAACTGGTTTAGATGTTTCTGAAAATGAGACTTAAGTGCCCAGGCCTCCAGTAAACATGAAATGTGCCCTGCTAAGTGCAACTTAGTTTCCTGTTTCAATTAAGAGGATATGCATGATTGTTAACATAAATGAATGAAACTACTATGAAATTCCAGTAAAAGACTTTATAGTCACAACTGGTACTATCTGGACATAGAAGCAGATTATTAAAGGGGTATAATTAGGAGCAGCTTGCAGGGAGGGAGGTATGGGAAGAGCCAATTTCAGTGCGTATGTGAGAAGAGGAGAGACTTGTAGATGGTAAGCAGAAAGAACAGCTTCATAAAGGCTGTATACTGTTATCTGACTAATTTGACTTTTCTTTCAGTAATCTTGCATTTTAGTTTCATTTAATGTTTTGAGTCCTAAGTTATCACTGGAAAGCATCAGAAACAGCAACTCTAGAGGGGGTGGGGATAGCGTGCACTGTTACTGAACTGTGAGAAAGGAAGCCTAAGGGTCAGGCGTGCATGTATTTGGGTTGTTAATCATTAAATTCTGTATCTTGCAGGAACCTCTCTTTGCTGCTAGAGTGATATATGATCTGTTATTCTTCTTCATGGTCATCATTATTGTCCTTAACCTGATTTTTGGTGTGATCATTGACACTTTTGCTGATTTAAGGAGTGAAAAACAGAAGAAAGAAGAAATTTTAAAAACTACTTGCTTTATTTGTGGTAAGTGAAGAAACACATACTTAAGAACCAGGAGTGCTGCTGTCATAGTCAGAGCTAGCTGCAGACCGGCAAACCCAAGAAATGTATGGTTTTAAGAAACAGGAGTCTTGAATTATTGGCTGTTTCCTATCTGGTATTCCTCAACTAGTTGATATTCTCGGGGACCATATGCATAGGAACTTGGCAGGGAGAAGAGAAGAGGAATGTGTTCTCAGTATACCGTTTTTTTCTTCAAATCCTTGTTTTTTTCTCCTGTGTTTCAGAGAACAGTTTTATATTGGAGCAGGAGAGATTTTTATAAACAAATTACTTTCCCAAGGATGCGGAGTGTTTAGTAGTGTCTGCGAAGCAGTTAATTTCAAATGTACTGATGTGCAAAACCGAACTGCTGAGCCTGTGAGGCCAGCATGGTTAAATGACACGGTCACGCAGAAGTTACATAACACACACACACTGACATAAGTAACCTTTGGAAATTTGCTGCAAAGCAAATGTTGCATTTTGGTACCATTTTTGCCTAAAAATAGGAGATGTGTTATGAAATCCAACAAACTGGTTGCATGCTAAGAAGCCACCTTTCTTAACCAAAGATTTTCTGTTATTTGTAATAAATGTGACCACTGCTCTTAATGCCGCCTTTTCCCTCTCTCTGCTCTTCCCACTGCACTGTGGACATCTGTTAGAGATTTTATCCCTATTATTCAGTGCTCATTTAAGAATGATTTTTTGACTGTTCAGAAATACAAGAAACTGTACAGACAAATTTTGTTCTTAGAACTCATTTTCTTAGTAACACTTTACAAATGCTCAGGGTCATGTATGTGTCACTCTTGTAGGTCTGGAAAGAGATAAGTTTGATAACAAGACAGTCACATTTGAAGAGCATATTAAAGAAGAGCACAATATGTGGCACTATTTGTGCTTTATTGTGTTAGTAAAAGTAAAAGATTCAACAGAGTACACAGGACCAGAAAGTTACGTGGCAGAAATGATCAAGGTGAGTTTGGAGTTTTTCTTTCGTTTTCTTTTTTTTTTTTTTCTTTTTTTCTAAACTAAACTGATCTGCTGGGTTATTTGATTGGTAAGTACAGTCCTCTGTATTAAGCAAAAACTTGGAGTAAGACTTTTTCTACAGTAATAGGCTTAATCCAATGCCTTTCCTTTAAGGAGTGTCCTCTAAAGATGATAAAGTTAAGATGCATTTGGCAAAATAACGCAATAAAAAGGCATTGCAGGTGTGGTACTGTGTTGTAGGTTCCAGTCAGCCACAGCAAACTCATGGTTCAGAGGGTACAGGAGAGGCATTCTGGCAAACCTGCACGTGCTGCAGCACAGCAGTTGGGGATTTGCATCTGCGTACCTGCAGCAGCTAAGCCTCTAAAGCGTTCACGTGTGTATGCCCAAGGAGGTGGCGATATAAGCAGTGAAATCTAGGTAGTCTCCGTGGTTTTAGATCAGTCACCTAAGGATGAGGAGAGGTTATTCGGTTCTCAAAGCTGACGTACTTCAGTTCAAAAGAGAATGCTTTCATGCTGGTAGAAGTGTCTGAAGTACGACATACGGGTTATAACCTGTCCCAGTATAAATATCGTAAACTGACTTCTAAGATCTTTTGTCATATGATTTTAGCTTATTACTGTAAGAAACTCAAATTAGTGTCTACTCAAATTGTAAAGCCTTGCTAATGAGAGAATTAAAAGGCTTTTCTCTGCCAAGCTGCAGGTTCAGAGCTCCTGGAATTAGATCCTTTGTTTCTAAACCCCAGTTACTAATTTGTGTCTTCTGGCTGGTTAGCAAAAGCTTTTTCTGATTTATAACATTTCAATTAGTTATTACTTTATTTGCCTTCAGCCTCATGGACTACGCTCATGTAAAAAGCGGAATACTTGTCTTAACAATCTCTAGGGTTTTTTGCTGTAGAGGTGCCACCTTCAAGTGGGCTATTTATCTTGACCTATTCAGAACGTAAATCCCACTGAGACCTCTTAGAGGTTAAACATGTTACTTTGGGGTCACTGAAGTGTATGTCCTAGTTCTGGATTTCTGCCTCTGTAATGAGGACTTAAAGAAATCTTGTGAGCTGTCACCTGATAGAGGATTAGCACAGTGAGATAACTAAGTACATCACTGCTGCTTTCTAGTCTGACTCGATTATATTGCTCCCTTTATTCATCCCACCCCAGTGACTGTTACTTCAGGAGGAAGGATTGCACTCTTTTACAGTGCTACTGCTTATAAAGGAGTATTTTATATACCACGTTCAAACTAGTTTTAAAAAATTGTTCAAATTAGCTAGCAACTTATTAACTAATTATAAGTTCAGATCAGTAGTTAAAATTGATAAGAAGCAAAACCCAGTCCTGGAATGCGATTGCAGGAAACACAAAAAGTGGAGAACTCTTGCCAGAAATCCAGGCGTTCCGTTCGTGGAAGTGACAGCAATGGCTAGTTACTACGTGTCGAATGGGAATATGGATGAATCGTGCATGGACCAAGTGTCGCATGCAGGTGCAGTTTTATATAGCTCTGTGTTTCGGGTGGAGATTTTGCATGTGTCTTGTAGCTGTTGCTTTTTGCATTTCATGAGCCAGTTTTGAACTGAGCTGAACTAGCTGCCATGCGGTTGCGAGTGTGCCTGGCCGTGCCCTGCAGGGCTGTTGCAAGCGTGCTGTAACTGTATGAGCTGGGGAATAGGAAGTAAGTTCATGCTTTGTGCATCAGTGGTCTCCCACAACACAGCACCGGCGGGACTAGCCCAGGGCGGGCTGCTGCTAGCCTCCTCTGGCAGTTCTCAGCGGCGTTTTGCAGTCTAGATACTCCTTACGACTGATCTGGCAAAGTTTGCTTTGAAACCTCGAAACAATTTCTTTCCATTGCCCTTTGATATTAAAAACACTCTCTTGTTCTTCTCTGCCCTGGAAAATCTGAATTGAAAACATTTTAAAATATATTTCTGCATCAGACCTGTTTTAAATACTTCAGTGAGAGTCAGAAGTCCTTTTGTCTGCTTGAGGCGTGAATGACTTGGTGCGTGGTTCAGGTTTGACTCAAACCTTCTTTATGTCTTCATTCCATAAACAAATCTAGAAGGAAAGGCTAAAGGAAAGCCTTAAATATTAACATCATTAATTCCAAAGGTTCACATTCCCCTCTCGGAGGTGCTGCATGTTTTGTCTATGTGTATGGAGCGAGAGGGAGCCCATGGCTGCCTAATGTGTGCAGCTACCACGTTCTTCTCAAAAGCCTACTTATTTCGTGGGTTAGATTTAAAAGGGAATTTTTTCCCCACGTATTCAGACTCAAGGTGGCACTCTAACATCTTTGGTAATGACCTAAATGGGGCAGCTCTTTTTCCACTGCCTGTTATGCAGTACCATTGTTTAATTGAAATATATACACGCTTTCAGTAGTTTAGGGTAGGAAGCATCATATGCTCCAGATTATACTGCGATTATGAAATACACCTCAAATATGTTTCACCTTTGCTCTGACTCCCAACAGAATATCTCTAGAAACCTCTTGGATTTCTACCTTTTGGTAACAACGAAAATTAGTATTGGGGGCGGGGGGGCGGGTTTCCCCCAAACATTGCAGAACACTTAGAAAGAGTTATATCACCATCAGCTTGTGAGTTGCATCCAGTGCTACTTACACAAGCGCTTTAAAGATACTTTAAGCACTGTGATATCAAAAAAAAAAAAAAAAGTGGACCGTTTCATTTATACCAGTTAGTGAATGTTCAGAAGCTGTAAGAATGATCCTCAAATTTGATGTTTTGTGTCTAAAAATAATGTGTGCAGAGAGGCAATTTTAAGGCTATCCACTGCACTGGATGCAGCAAAGCTAAATCTTGCCCATAGAACGTATCCTGCAGGAATCTGATCCAGCATAAAAAGAAATTGTAGCCATGAAAATCGATGATTAATTACGATTCTTTAGTGCATTTGTGTTTCTTCCTGTATAGAGGCTAACGAGGTCAGTGTCAGGGTGCAGAAAGAAGTCAACAAACTTGGAAACCAAGTTTAGAAATATTTTTAAAATATTTTGAACACCATAATCCTGATCAAAATAAACATCAAAAGACCACAGTGATCTGACAAAACCTAATCTACTGTATCTTAGTGCTCTGGTTTGTGACCATACCTTCCATAAGCTGTTTCCGGCCTATGACACTAATATGGGTCTGTCTTCGTTGTTTATAATTCTCAGGGGTTTTTGTTGAATTTTCTTTTTGTTTGTGGAACTCCTATTTGTTTGTGCACTGCAGCATGGGGACTGTGCTGCTTTGGTCCTGTAGCTCCAAGATTTTGGCAGGAGACCCGGAATTCATCCCCAGCTTTTCAGCTGTAAGTAGGGATATTGCTCCCCTTCATTAGTAAGGTGAACAGGTGCCTGCTGTGATGTCCACTGCCAAATTGGTGAGACACCTTAAGATTCGTAGTTAGGAATTGCTAGAGAAATGCAACGGGAAGAAGTGGAATTGCTGGCTCTGTTTGATGTAAAAACCAAGCCTGTGTACACGCCCTGGTTGTTTAAGTGAATCATCTGCTGTCCTGAAGTTTTTACCAGCGTTTTTTAAGGTTGATAATTTTATGGATTTCGGGAGATGGCAAGCAGAAGTTTGGCATGAAGCAGGTCACCTTCTAAAAGCGTTCTTGAATGCTCTCATAATACGTATTTAATAGCACAGAAAGTACCGTAAGAAGTGAGGGAACATCTAGTGGTACTAGAAATGGCCTTTAATTCTTGCTGTTTATAAGGCTCTTCTGATGACCTCACTTCTGTTCATCTAGCTAAATCACTGCAGATGTTCATTTAAGATAGTGAGGCTTCAGGATGGATCAATGTCTTTTGAAAAGTGTTTATCTGGAAAGTATGCTAATGTTGTTAGAGCCAATAGTCCAGTGCATCTCGTGTTTCCCAGGAACAAAGGCATATGGTTTGGTTGCTATATTGCTTTGTAGTCACCAGGGAAGATCAGGTGATGTCTGAATAATACCGCGTGTGTAGGAGGTGGGGGGGATCCACTTATCGTGTTGGCCAGACATTGACATCCACACCCAAATGACTAATGTGAACTTGGTGCAACTCCCTACGGATTAATTCCTTTAAATACCCTATCTACCCATCCTCGCAGGCTTGAGAGTTTGCTCTTACGTTTTCTGCATTTGCCTCCAGTTACTGTAGCAGACTGGTATGGAACAGCCCCACTGGTACAGCTGCCTTTTGAGTGTTGGCAAACCTGCTACAAACAGCTGTTTGCAGGCTTTTGCAGTAGGTAGAAAGCGTGCGCTCTGGAGCTCGGTACATGGAGAACCGCATGCACGCTTTCACCTTTTGTGCACGAGGCGTTGTGCTTGCAGCCGCAGTGTGCTGTCGCTCGCATGGGCAAGTATTTGCATAGACAGCTCTTGCATACGTAACGTGGATTTACATATCCACCTTCGTGGCAGCCTTTGATCCGTGTGGGTAAGAGCTACATGCCTGTGAGTGATTTAGCGCACCCAGATGTGCCTATTAAAAAATAAAGACTTGTTTGGAAGTGTTCAACGTGGAGCTTCCTAGCTAGTCCTTGCCATTTCTGCAAACTCTTGATCTTGTGTTGCACCTGGGACGCATGTCATATAACCCTTGTTACAAAACTGAGGTAGAGTGGTGTAAGGGATTACCCAAGCTCACATGTCCAGATCTAGAGCTCTCACTCCCAAGTCTTAAACTGGGTTGTGTCATCATTTGAAAATAAACCTTTCAGAAATGGAAGTGATGGTGCAGATACTCTTATGGAATCTGGAGTGGAAATGAAGACTTAAAAAAATTTCTTTTTGTGCCCGAATTGACTTCTTCATACAAAGTGGGCATTTAACTGTAGTGTTGTTTCTCTTCTCTTTTTAACTTCAGCCACATCCCATACCATAGATGGAAAGTGTTTTTGGTTGTTGTTATTTTGAGTATTCAGCGTAGCCCTTGACTTCTGCCAAGTCTTAGCCTCCCGGTAAGCAAAGGCCATGTTTCACCAGTCTCGAAAGCTTTTAAAATTGCATTCTTCCAAAAGTGCAAGTTTGACTTGAAAGGAATTCTTAAGGGATTAAACTCCCAACCGTGACTGTCTTTGTGCTCTGAAGCACAGCAGCAGCAGAAGTGCATAATTCAGAACATGCATGACGCTCACGTAATAATAATGACTTTGAATGGTTCCTGTTTCCCCAGACTTATATCAAATACAGTTCAATCGGAGATGGCCCGGACAGGAGAGTTAAACCGAGGCACGTATAGGAATGGCAAGTGGCAGGCCGTGATGCTTCCAACCCAGAAGCCTTTTGAAAGGCACTTACTGATTCCAGCACTGGAGAAAGATATGAATATCATTGATCTCAGAATTTGAAGAAAGCATTAGAAACTGAATTATATTTGTGTGTAATTTGTGCCTGGAAATCCTGCAGTTTTGGACAAAATCAAACAGGAAAAAAAATTGTCATGTCAATACTTGACCAGTTGCAGACACAGAAGGGAGAGCAGCCTGTACAAAGTGCTCGTATGCTGTTGTTCATTTATACGTTAAGAAACTGGGACTTCAGTGTTCCCAGTAGAAACGAATGCAAACGCCAAGCTGGGGGGAGAAGGGGGACTGAGGACGGCAGAGTTTGCACAGGAGCTGATGGTGCTTAATTTGGTGGCATCTTCCAAACAAGCTGCATCTTGAGATACCTTACCTGAGTTGGCTAATATAATTACAGGGTTAAATAATAAGTAATAGCAGAGGCAGAGAGGAGGTGTGTTTGGCCGCTGGCTGCTGGAAACACTGTGTCATAGTCACTGGTCTTGAGCTCTGGATTTAGTTAGCTAAGCTGTTGTTCCACCCTTGCAGTAGGAGTTGGGATGCAAACCAGAAGCTGTATGGAGAGAAATGTTGGTCAACCTGATCTTCCCCGCACAGCATTAATCCGCTCTTCCCTCTGGAGTTGCCCATGGTGGTGTGCTCTCCAGCCTACATCAGAAAAAAGCTCTTGTTGCTAATGTCAAGCTTATGTGGCCAAGTTCGTGGGCAGGGTTAAGC
Source organism: Struthio camelus (assembly GCF_040807025.1). Taxonomy (NCBI): domain Eukaryota; kingdom Metazoa; phylum Chordata; class Aves; order Struthioniformes; family Struthionidae; genus Struthio; species Struthio camelus. The sequence goes on along the minus strand of NC_090955.1, from coordinate 2,581,575 downwards.
TCCGCAGTGAACATGCATCTGCGGGAGCGAAGGCGCGGCAGGCCCGGGGGCTGCAAGGAGCCGTCGTCTTTGGAGTCGTGTGTGATTAAACATATAACGCCCCGAAGCAACTGCCGCCGAGAGTGCAGCCTGGACGCAGGCGTGAGCTGTCTTGCCTGCCGGTGGTGGCTGCCTCTCGAGCGCCCAGCAAGGCTTCGCGTTGTGCCTGGGCTTTTTCTCTGCCCTCCCCTCGCCCCGGTGCCCTCTGCCCTCCCCGTTTGGGGCATCGAAGCAGCCGCGTGGCGAGCAGCCCTGCTGCAGGAGAGCCGTCTGCAGGCCCCAGCGCCCGTGACCTGGCAGTGCAGCCTCCCCGCTTGCGAGCAAGGGTTTCGCTTTGGCCACGTGAGTCTCTCCTCTTTGCTAGAAAGAGATTGGGTGGGTGAAAATAGCCAAGCCTGTGCCGGTGGGTTTGCACCGTGCGTTGCGGTAGCGATGGATCCCGAGGCCCTTTGCAGGGTGCGTGCGGCTCTGGGGAGCGGCGTCCTCGTGGGCTGAAGTGCGGCCACCTCGGAGCAAGGCGGTCCCGGTGTACCCCAACCCTTAAACCAAAACTGGGGAGAAAGGGAGGGAAAAGGTTATCCAGGGGGGGACCGACCGTTGCGGGTGTTGTGCTGGGGAGGAGGATAAACTGTTGGAGCTGGAAAGCTGTCCAGAACCACAGGCCTGGAAACCTTCCTCGCTGTGATGCCCATCTGTAGCGTGGCCCGGCAGGAGGTTGGCCAGCCGGTCCCGACTCACGGCCACCGCTTCCCCCAGCCCAGGGACGCTGCGGCGCTCCTGCCCCCGCGGCCCTGGCTGCTCGGTGGCCGCTGGGCTCTTACCGAACGTGTTGTGCAAGAGCAGGTGGGTCGCTTGCGGGCGATCGTCGGCGAGCGGCCGCTCGTGCGGCCTTTGCCTGTTTCATTGCTTTGTCCTGCCCGATCGATCAGGATGTAATCCGCTCTGCTCCACTTAAAATCTGGGGCCAAACAACCAGAAGTAGGTTGAGTGCGGGTGGCACTGTAATTCCTGAAGGAATAAGGAAATCTCTCAGGAGCTGCCGCAGGAGCCATCCATCTCCGTGACGTCAGGGAGGTGACGCTCGGTGAGGGGAGCGCGCCGCGGGTAAGCAGAGCGAGCCACCCTCAGCAGGCCCGTTGGGCACGCGCAGGGCGATGGTTTGGCCCTTGGAGGCTCTCCTGCGCCCCGCCGTTCCCGGCGGCCGCCTTGTCCTGCCCCGGCGCCACCCCTCGTTCTGCGATTTGCCCAGAGCAACAGGGAAGGGGAGATGTTGGTCACTAGTCTCCTGTCTACGGTGGACGCGAGGGTGGGCGTCCTGAAGTGCCGTTCCTCATGGAGAGGAGAAGCGTGACTGGCCGCAGAAGAAGCGACGTTGAGCCCTGCGCAGAAGACAAAGATAACCTAACGTGGGGCGTTTTCCAGGAAACGCAGGGAAGAACGAGGAGTTTCATCTCGCCAGAAACGCAAACAAAGCGGCGCGTGAAGCCTTCCATTTTCAAAGCGCTTTGCAAAGCTGTTTATCAGCTGTACGGGCATGGTTTTTCATGGTAGCCGGCAGGCGTTGAACTTGGCCGCCGCCTGAACCGTGACCTGCTGGGCCGTCGCCGGCGGGCGGCTGGAGGGGTCGTCGGCAGGAGGCAGCGGAGCGGAGCGGCCGAGGAGCGGGCCTTCCTCGGGGCCGGCGCTGCCGCAGAAACCTTTCTTGGAATGAACTCTTCAGCAGAAGCAGGGCAGAGCGAGCACTTCTCAGAATGAATTGCATCTGCATCACGCAGCGCAGCTTCCTCTTTTTTTTAAATTTCCAATCATGGACATTTTAAGAGACTGGTCAACATCGCCCCCATGTCTGAGATTTAATGATATTTGCTTTACAAGAGGGACTTTTCCAACTTTACCTAGAAAAGAGCTAACCCGAAACCCTGCGCTTGTGGTTAGCCAGCTTCCGTCAGTGGCTGTAGTCAGTTCGTCTGCTCGAGCGGAGGAAGCGGCCGCTGTGACGGGAAGAGGGAGCCGGGTGCACGGCGGGATCGCCGACTCCGGCCCGGGGGCCGGGGCCGCCCCTCGGCGCCGCGGGGTCCGCTCGGGGTCCGGCAGCGAGGAGATGGGCCAGGCGCTCGCGCCGAGCCCCCGCTGCGCTCCTGCTCCTGCCCGGAGGCGTCGGTGTTTAGTCATCTCCCCCAAACGCCCCAGAGGAGCCCAGCGCAGGCGGCGGGGGCCAAGCTCGGCCTCGAGCCACGGTCACCTCCGTTTCTGGAGCTGCTTTGCGTGGTGCCGCCTTCGGGCAAGGGCAAAGCGCGTTTCCTCTCCGAAGCCGGGCGGAGGGCTTAGCGCGGGGGTGCCCGGGCCGCGGCAGGCGGGGGCCGGCTCCAGGCTCCCCGTGAGTCATATCCGCAGCTCACGAGACTTTTATGGAAGCAGTCAATCTTGTTTCCTTTTTATCAGCCTTTCCCTTCTCAGCCCTTGCCGTTCGCACCGACCGTGTTTGTTCTCAGTCTTTCTGCGCTGCCATGAGAGTCAGAGGCGCGCTCGGCGTGGGGTCTTTCTCTTCCCCCCTCTCTGCTCTCACGTGAAAGCCGAGATTTCCCGTGCTCGGGGGCCTCAGAGCTGGGGCTTTCACGGACCCAGTAAACACACAACTTCTGACAAAGCTGCAGAAGCTGGGGCTGCCGCCGCGTCGGCCGGCCTCGCTGCGCCGCTGGCTCCCCTGCTGCCCGCCGCAGCCCCCAGCAGCGAACGCAGCTGCTCGCGCGGCCGAGCAGCTCCGGAGAAGGGTTTGGTATGGTTTTGTGACGTTCGTTAATGAAATGTTGCGGACAGGGAAACGTTGGGTGTCTGTGGGTCCCGCTTGCTCCTTCCCCCCCCCCCCCCCCCCCCAGCTTTGTGCTCACAAGAAGCACGTAAGGACGAGGGTCTGGGAGCACTTGCAAAATTCACCTGTTTGGGGAAAAAGTAAAACAAAAATATTTCCGGGGGGAGGTGGGTAGGGGCCGGGCCAGAGGTGGGCAGGAGCGTCGGGGCTCTGCGCTGCCTCCCTCTGCTTAGAAACTTCAGGACAAGGACCTACGGTCCCAGGTTACCTGCAGAATTACACTTTAGTCCAATTCCGTTTCAGTCTAGCTTGCTTACTCTTTGAAAAGGTTTGGCCTCGGGGAGCGCGGTGGAGGACTAGCAGTGGTTTCCGTTTGCTTTCCCTGGGTGGGGAGGGGAAGGGCTTCGTGGCCGAGGTGCTGGACCGGAGCGTCCAAGCGCCGAGCCTGCCCCCTCTTCCCTCGCCCAGCGTTTCACTGCCGTCAGACGAGCGCAGTGAGATGTTGCGTATTAGTGCTATTAAATATTAGTTGTGGGACCATCTTTCCCTCAAGTCCAAAATATTTTGGCACTTGTCTTGATAAAGGCTGTCTGTATTTTTTTTTTTTTTCCCCCCCTGTTATCTTAGCAGAAACCATCTGCCTGCAGACCGAGATCAGGAGGAAAGCCTTTTGGCGGTTTTGCCTCGCGTGGGAACCTTGGGCTGCGTTCCCTGGGAAAGGGCCCTCCTGTCCCTGCGCTAGTGACCTCTACGCAGAGCAGAAGCAGCTCGGTTAAGGTTGTTGTGCTCATGGCACCTGACTTCCCGTGAACCTCGGCGGAGCGTGCACAGCCCCGCTTTTAGTGGCGTGGATGTTCCCAGAGACGGCGGAGTTGGGCGTCCCCGGTGGCAGCGCGCCGGCCGCCTTATCTTGCCCTTCCTTGTCTGAGCATCGTCCGAGCTTCGGAGAACGTCTCCGGGGGCGCAGACAGCCTAGGTGGGAAGCCAGCTGAGTGACAAACGGGAGGTGTCGGCGTGCGGCGTGCCCCCCTCCTCCTCTGTGGCTTTCTGTTCAGTGCCCGCGTCTGTGCTTAACGTCACGGGTGTGTACGTGAGGGTGCCGGCGAGCCCTTAGGCGCGCAGCAACGAAACCCAGCGCGTGCACCCTCTGAAGCTCCTGGCTGTAACTTAAGCTTGGAATTTTAGGTCACTTGTGTGCCTAAACAGCAACTTTATTGTAAGCACTTCAGGAGAATCTGTCCTCTGTTTTAGACTGCAGCAGCTGGTCAAAAGACATTTTTATTTTGCATTGGAAGGAAAGTGTTTCAACTATAAAAATATTTGGTTAGAACATGGTTCCTCTTTCATTCAAAAGCACGGCCAAACTTTGCTTGACTGAAAAATCAGACCAACTTTGTCAGCAGGAAATCTTCAGCAAATACAAATGGGAAGACTTTGGAAGTTGGGATTGCACCTTGCATGTTCAACTTTATGATGCACTTTGAAATCTTTCTCCGATAGGGTGTTCTTTAACAAAACCAGGATATATATACAGTTTCTTACACTGGTTTATTGAAAATATTTGATTTTTCTTGTGAAGTGGGTTTGGAATTGAACCTTCCATCTTAACACTCAGTCATCACTCTTCCAGAAAAAGCAAATATATTGAAAAGGTTATCTCAAGTTGTTAACCGTCTGATTCTGCGTACCACATTTCTAGCACTGGAAAATGCTTGTCACAACATTAAGTTTGGGCTATTCTGTTGTCCAGTGTTCATGTATTACACTGAAACATGTCTTAAAAAAAAAAAAAAAAAAAGGCGGCTGGAGAGAATGAGTTGCTAGGAAAGCAAAAGCCAACAATAAGCCTTAATTTTCTGTAGTTACGTCTGAAGTGCCTCATTGCCTCTAGTGGGCAATTTTGCAAACTTTCCAGTAAGATGCAAATAAAACTACCGCAGAGCTTGCATAGCTGAAGAATGTCCCAGTGTAGCATTAAAGATTTCTCTGCGCTCACGTACAGGTTTTTCTCTGGCAAATGCTAATTACCAATTTGCGTCTGCTTTTCAGGAGAGAAACCTTGACTGGTTCCCCCGGATGCGAGCCATGTCACTGGTGAGCAGCGACTCAGAAGGAGAGCAGAACGAGCTGAGAAACTTGCAGGAGAAGTTAGAGTCCACTATGAAGCTCGTGACCAATCTCTCTGGCCAGCTGTCAGAGCTGAAAGATCAGGTAAGAGCTCTGTGCCTGGGAACATGCTGTCACGTCAAGCCTGTTTTACCAACTGGTGTTTTACAGCTTCGTGGATCCTGCAAACAATGCAAAGAACTTTTCTAAAATAGCTAGTTCCTAGGGAAGAAAAAAGTGAACAAACAGAACGTCCTTCCAGAGCCCAGCCCCACAGCTGACCTGCCTGTCTAATGCTAACTGACCCCAGTATTCCAAACCGGCCACCCCCCCCCCCCCTTGAACACAAAAACTTGCATTAAAAAATCAAAGCTGAAGTTAACTTAAAGTCATAACATGGGGGGGGGGGGGAGTATGGAGGCTTATATTTTTGGTCTTGGTATAGCTTTTTTAACCCTAGCACCTTAGCACTATCATGTAAATCAGAGGGTGTGATATTGATAGAAGTGCTGTGTTGCTGCATGGACCTCAAAACCCACTGAGAAACTGGATAAATACATAAGCGGTTAGCTTGCACCCATCTCCTCTGTGCTATAGCTACCCTGTTTGCTAATGCAGGTACGATTTTGCTACTACTCATGCTCTTGACTGCAGCGCAGACATACCCACAGAAATATTTTGCGTTGCACTGTGTATTGCTTCTGCTTAACACGTGTACCCTGGGGAGACAAAGCTTTGGGTTGGGTGGGGTCGTGTTTTTGTGTTTTTTGTTTTTTTAATGTAGCAGGCCTTGCTGCAGCAAGTGCTTGAGGACTTGTGTTAACTTCGTTTTGGTCCAGCTCCTTCCTGTATGTAATTAAGATCAACAGTTTTACGCATTTAAAGGTGGACTCCTTCTAGAAGCTTTACTCTTTTCTGGGAGAGGTTGACAAAGGTTTACTTAATGATATGTGAAGGTGAAATAATAGCAGACCAGAAAATCGCCATTTGTGACTTACTAACTGTAGTCTAGTTTATCACTCCTTGTACTTAATGTGTTTAATTGAAAGCTTGTGCGTGGCAGAATCCCCTGAACAAATGAAATCTTGGTAGAGGAATGTTTAGGCCGTCTAGCAGTGATCGCTGTCGTGTTGCTGTATAGGGAAGGGCTGGAGGTTGTGCTTAGCTGTCCAGCACGTGCAGAGTCATAGAAGTGAGGCTTCAGCGTAGCCCCAAAGCCCCAAACAGGAGCCTGGCAACCACTTCTGGCTGCTGAACACCCACCCTGGCGTTGGCTTTGCAGTGGCAATCTGCCTCTGAGGAGCCGCTCAGTAACTATCCCCAGCTACTCGTTTCCTAGCTCCCCGTTTCCCATCTTTCTTCTATATAAACGAACGCAGCTCAGAAGGATTAATTACAGGTTTTGTGTAGACCGTGACTCCTGTTTCGGACATTGGGGTCAGAAAAAACAGCACCTGGCAGTTTGCTCGTGACAGCAGCCGTGCCGTGCTGAGTCCCACGGCTTGGTCTGGGCTTGAGGGGCTCTTTGCGATCGTTCCCACCCCAAACCCAGTGGCGGGTTTGTGAAACCACGCAGGCCCCCGGGGGCCCGTTTCACGTTGCCTGTAGGGATTGCAGCCTAACTGGAAGTGAAGGGAAAGGCTGCCTGCCCGGCAAGCTGTTTGTGGCAGTAAAGTGACTAGCTGCATATCTTTACGGATTAATAACCTAAGCCAGATGGTTCCATTAGTTAAGTTTATATAGATAGCCACCCTGAAGGAGGAAACCAATTGCTGACTTGCAGGCTGCGGTAGGGTGGGCAGTCGGTGGAACCGCGAGGGGCAGAAGTGCTCGATGGATTTGGTTCGTTATCTTTTCAGCGCATGATCTACTGACTGTAGAAGAGTTGGCACAACTACCTTCAATACTAACCCGATTCCTGCTTCCCATCTCCACTCTGCTTTGACCTGTTTTCTGCGCAAGCGAGTTATCTTTATGATGACATTAGTCTTCGGAAGACGGTATTGATTGAGACCCCGGCTTTCAGGCTTCCGATGGTGCTCTACCTTCCTGCTAGACTTGGGCCCTCTTACTCAGTACCCCCTGGAGCACAGGAACTGATTAGAAGTCTGGGACTGAGAGCAGAAAATCTTGCTGCTCTTGGCTGTAATTGATTTTCAGATGCTGTGCCATGCTCTTGCTTTACTTGCTTTAGGGGGCTGAGGGTAGAAGCAGTTGCTCCTTTATCTGTACTTTAATACTTGCTGTGAGGCGTTTTTGCTATTTTGCCTGGAAACAATTATCTTAGAACATGTCTTGCGCCTTCCTGTTAAAGGGTCTGACTCAAAAGTGGTCTGCAGTCAACAGGAGTCTTTCCATCGACTCAAGCCAGCCTTGGATCGCAGCGCATTTATTTCTAAAGCTTGCAGTTGTTGGCTGACCAAGCACTAAAAAACCTTCTCGCTCTTGGTGAAAATAAGAATGAAGGATTTAGCTTTTAGAGAGCTATTTGACTGTAAAAGCAAAAGAGGAAACCAGCTTCGTTAATGTTGTGATAGCTTTTAAGAATTCCCCTAAGTACCGTTATTGAGAGAACCCTGCTTAAGTTGCAGGATGCTCCAATTATGTGACAAAACCAGTATATCCCTCCTCCTGATCAGGAACTGTCTCCAGGAAAAGGAAGTAACTCAGGGAACTTTCATTTGTGTTTGCTTGTAATTAAATAAAGGGCAAGCCTCTCATTCATGCATTTTTCAAGCTTGTTAGGTTTCTGGAGACTGCAATTGTTAAAAAACTGACTTTCGGCATGCCTACTTTCACCAAAAAAAAAAAAAAAATCCACCAAGTGGCATTAAAATCTTGATCGTTTTAATTCTGTGCAAAAAGATTACAACATAATTGTCTGCAACAGCAGGGGATTAGATGTAATCACCCAGAAGTCCTTTCCAGTGCCGTGTCCCATTGTCAGTAAGTATGATGCATTTGTAAGAGATGTTGACTTCTCTTTCAAGACAAACCTCCCTCATCAGCTGGGGACCCTTAACCTCCCTAACCACAACCTTGACTCATTACTGGAACTGTCGCCCGGGTTTCCTTTATTCGAGCAGCAGAGCAGGCGATCACTGGCCTGTCATGTATGGCATGTTTTGGTGCGTATAGTCAGTATCCCGATCATGCATTTGGCACATGCATTGCTCTCATTTCTGGAGCTAATTCCAGCTCACAGGTAACCTTTGAAACTAGGCAGAGTGCCTCTGTGTAATTATATATGACTATCTGAGAGTCCACCTTGACTCAGTTGAACTTCAGGCCCCTTGGTTTTGTTTTTGTTTTCTTTAATCCTTTCAACGTTACTCACAGGCTATCGGGCCCCTCCTGGAGCAGGCAGCTTCCCTGCAAGACGTTGTGTGTGGTGGTGGTTGTCTGTTAGGCCCAGGTGTACAGTCACTACAGCTATCAACCTTTGCAAGAGATTCACTCTCCGCTTAAATGTAAGAAAGATGAAAATTGTTCCATCTCGTGCCTTCTCTACAAGAATTTGCACATCTTGCAGTATTAGTAACGTTCTGCATTTACGTTGCATTTCTCTCTCAACTTCAGTTGGTTTATTCTTCCCTTTTGAAAAAGGCAAGTCTCCTTGTAAGTCTCCTGCATCAGAACACACATCGCTTTTTCTAAGCAACAAGAAAAATACCTATCACAGTCTCTTTTCATTGTTTTTTTTCCCAGATATTTTTTTTATTGTGTCCTCTGAATCAGTTTGCTAGCGGTATGAAATCATGGCTCTTAATTCGCCCAGAGAAACTGGTTCACGTAAACAGGCATTCTTTAAGTGAAGTATTCACTGTCTCTTTGTGTTTCCAATTTGTGGGTTATCGTAAAAACAGGGAGCGGGAAAGTCCCAGCTGATTCAGCAGAGGAGCAGCTTTTCTGATGAGCCTGTCAGTAAAGCAGAGAGATGCACAGACCCCTCTCTCCCTGTCATCCGCTCCCTTTTGTCGGTGGTTCTCTGGAAGGCTTTGAAAACGGACTTCCAAAAGTGCTTTAAAGGAGAATGTGAGGAATGACCTTTCCTTGTGAGACCATGGTGCTTTACTTAACGAGTAACGTAACAGTTCTGCCTCCCCTTTGGTGTGATGTTGAGCAAGACACCTGGTTGTAATCCAGTGTAATCATAGTTTCGAGAGGAATGCTGGATTTCAGTCCTTTCCCTGGAGGTTAAGGGAGGGTAACGATACATACTCGTTGTACTTAGGTGAATGAAACCAACTGTGTGTACGGCGCTGCGCGGTCTGTGGTAGGTTGAGGGTCCTTTTGAAGATTCCCTAGGATTAGCTGTTTTGACCAACTCTGTTTGCTACAGTGAACTCCAGTAAAGTTTGACAGCCCTGGGGGTACCACTAGTGACTGGCCTCCAGCTGGACTTGGTGCCCGTGATCACAACCCTCTGAAGCCGGCAGCTTGGCCCGTTTTCATTCCGCCTCACTCTTGGCTTATCTAGCCCGCGCTCCCTCCGCTTGTCTATGAAGGTGTTATGGGAGAGTGTCAGAAGCCTTGCTAAAGTCAGGATGAGCAACATCCACTGCTCTCCCCTCATCCACCAAACTGTCATCTCATTGTAAAATGCTGTCAGGTTGGTCGGGCGCAATCTCCTCTTCACAAATCCGTGCTGACTGCTCCCAGTCACCTGCCGGTCCCTCACGTGTCTGGAAATAGCTCCATCGCCTTCCCAGGAATCGAGGTGAGGCTGACAGGCCTGTGGTTCCCCGGATCCTTCTCCTTGCCCTCCTTGAAGACAGGGGTGACACTTGCTCTCTTCCAGGCCTCAGGAACCTCCCCCCCATCACCATGACCTTTCAAAGATAGTCGAGGGTGGCCCCGCACTGACGTGGGCTGCTCCCTCAGCACCTGCCCTTGTATCCCACATCAGAAAGGGGGATTTCTTCACCATCTCTCAAATTCTAGCTTGTATGCAAATACATGCAAGTGTGCGTGTTGCACATGACCGAGTGCAGGTGCACTCCCAGAACCCCCTGCTTCCCACTTCTCCGAGGCTGCTCCGGAGGCTCGGGGTACCTGGCAGATGCAGGGCACCGGGTTCTGCCGATCCCTTTTTGTCGGATGTGGTATGCGGAACCTGAGGGAAGAAGCGACAGAGGTGGAACGTGACTGCGGCTGTGGTTGGGGTGTCGAAGCGCTGCCACAGGCAACGTGTCATGATATATATGGTTGCGTGTCAGACCTTTGACACAGGCCCCGCAGAAGCGGGGGCTCGCTCAGGCCCTTGGTGTCAAAGGAGGAGGGTTGTCCGGCGTTAGCATGGAGCTGCAGAAAGGTGCCTCCCTCACCTCGGTGCCTGTCCTGCTCGAGCCTGTGAGCCGCTCCAGGAGGGGTTTGGAGGTGCCACCTCCACATCTCTCCTTGGCTGCTGCTGCAAATCCCTCCAGGTATCAGCTCCTCAGAAACCGAGGTGGAGGAAAAACACTTGTGCAGCGGTCTGACTGTTCGCTGATGGAAATCAGGCGCATGCTAGAGCTGCTGCTTATATGGCGTGTATGTTTATGTAAGTTTTCACACGTTTGGGACGTTTTTAACAAGAAAGAGTAGAGGAAGGGATGCATTAGGGCCATTTTTCCATACCGCAGTAATAAAAGATGACGATCCATTTTCAGGTCATAAGGGCACCAACCTAGTTGGTGGCACCAAACATTATTTTTATAGTGGCACCAACATTATTCTATCTGATAGAAAGTATTGGCAAAGATTTGTCTTTCTGGCACTAAGGTTAAGGAAAGTAGTTAATCTTACATCACTGCCTTGCACTTTGGCTTTGGCAAATCGAGACGGATGATTGCCCTCTTCTGATGAAAGAGTGGGAGCGTTCCAGTATATTCCAGCAAACAAAAGGGTATTCCCAGCTTGACCTGAAGGCTCTCCTTTTTTTTCTCTTTAGTGGGTTTTGTGTGTTGGGTGAGCTACAAGCAATGTTTACCGGGAAGTTTCTGCAAGCTACTATCTGTATTAATTCATGCCAGCCATTTGGCTCTCATGAGCTATTTCCTTGCAAAACAGTAGCCAGTCACACGAGCAAGTTCATAGATCTCCCTGATGAGTTTGTAGTTGCCTTTTTAATCTATTAGTATTTGGCATAGCAGACAGATGAGCATTATTTGTAGAAAGTGGATTTCAGAATAAACCCTAACCACAAAATGCAGTGATGGTTCATTCTGCAAGCTGACGTACAGGAAGTGTCTAGGCCTAATGAGCAAACTTTTTAATTTTCCAGATGACAGAACAGAGGAAGCAGAAACAGCGTATTGGTCTCCTAGGACACCCTCCTCCCATGAATGTGAACCCACAGCAACCAGCATAAATCAGAAGGGTCACTTATCCCTCTTGCAACAATATGGATGATGCTAAACAAGAGTTCAGATTCAACCACTAAGGCTGCTTCTGTGTATGTTTAGTTCATTTTGTAAATAACGTGTTTTTATACTATATGTATATGACTGCTACTATATAAAGTCTGGGGCCATACGTATTGTAATTAGAACTGTTGGCACATGATGGAGGTTATACTTGTGCCAAAACTATCAAAATTGCCTTTTTATTGGAAGGACTAAAGAGAGCACCTGAATTGCACTTGAAAAGAATATTTGACTATGTGACATGTATTTTGTATTTAAAAAATAGAATAGCTAGTATTTATGTTTTTATACAATTGTGCAATATGAATTATGCAATCACAATATATTTGTAACTCCTGAATGTCCTAAAGGGAGTGCACATCTTTGAATCTGGTGTGTTAGTACAATGTAATAAATGGTATAAAATTACAAGTGTAAATGAGGCTGCTGCAAAATTGTGTTACTGGTGATTTTTCATACCCCTGGACATTTTTGTACCATGTGTGTAAATATCCTGCAATGCCATATCTGTTGCCTCTTCCTCCCAGAGAGAACTCTGGGAATTCATGAGCTGTTAAATTAGTGTCAATTAAAGCAAAACATTACTTTGAAGCTTCCAAATAAGGAAAACAGGAGGTATTTTTCAAGTGTTTTCCTCAAAGTACTGAGGCTAGAAGAGCTCAGATACCAGGTTTTTTAAACAGTAAAATTTCTTAAAGGGAACTTTTTATGCAAAATGAAAGTTTGGGATGAGTATGCACTACTGGTGAATCAGTGCAGTCTCCTACAGGCATTTTGTGCCGTGACACTTAAACTCTAATGAGGCTGTCCGGGCTTTGCATTCTCAGCGTAGGATTCCTTCCTTTTATTTTTTCATTAGAGACCTATGTGCCTGCTAAAGTTTGGGCAAACAGGCGTTGCACCAATTGAAACATGAACTATCCCCTTAGGACTGTAGTAGAGCACTGATATATGTAATACTTGTGAGAGAGCCACTTGTTTTGAGATTTTGTCCCATCCCTTTCTATCCCTTTCCCTCTCCATTTGGTCACTCTTTCTTTGGTTTCTGCTTCTAGAGAGTATGAGAGGAACCTCTTTTTTTTTTTTTTTCTTCTTCCCTTCCCCTCCAATCCATTGCATAGTTTTATAACATGGACCTCATTTTACAAAAGCTAATTTCTCTGCAATACTGTCTACAAAAAAAAAAAAGAGCTACAAACAGAGCTATGAAAATTTGTAAATGCATAAATATAGGTATTTAAATAAATGATGCAAAATACTATATGGTGAGAGGCTACTGGTGGTTTGTCTCCCCCCTCCAAGATGGTGTGGTGGTGTTTGCTGTCGCACTTACCGTTCCCTCTTTATTAGACTTGCCTCAGGCCCGGGAAAGCGGTGCCCGCCGGCGGCCGGGGGACTCTTGCAGGTAAGGCTCTTGCTCTTCCCTCCCCACCTCGGAAGCGAGTGAGTGGGCAAGAGGCTGGTCTGTTAATAACAGAGCAGTAATTCCTCCTCTGACGGAGGAAAGCACTAGTGCCCCAGGAGCTCTCCACAGTTTTTGATACTTCAGACTTTTATGATGCGTATTTTAGGCTTGTCATCCTATGCGAGAGTTTAAAAATGCTCCAGTTCAAAGTACTGCGTGCTCGGGAGCGTTTGCTGATTATGTATATTTGAATAAGATGAGGCAGGAACAACCTGGTACCATTAATCATCTTTAATCTGATAAGTGCATGCAACTGTCTGAACAGGGTGGGTCTCGCTACTGTAGGTCATCACAAAATGTCAAGTCGACTGCATCCTCTGGGGGAAGGGAATCCTGGCTAAGCTCGCACCAGGGATCTGATGGTGATTTTGCGTCGTCTTAATCACATGCAGTTTCCATAACGTGTCCTGGAAAATCCGTCTTCCTCACCTCTCCAGCCACTGGCTCCTAGCAAGGGGTTTGCCTAGGAAACGTGACAGATGTGACTGCTGTCAAGAGTTGTGCAATAAAAGGAGCAGGATTTCATTTTCTCTGAACAGCCGAGACATGTCTGACTCACTTCTTCCCTTCGTTCCATTCGGGAATAAACAGACCTTCACAGCTCTGCCAGGCCTCCTGGTTTCTCTCCAGTCAGGTGAGAGGGAGGAGGTTCTGCGTTGCAATGTATGAAGGCAGGAGCTCCAAGGCGGCCACGTGTGCCCTGCACAAGGTACAAATATGCAATATTGCTCAACCTTTGCCTTAAAAAAAAAAAAAAAAAAAAGGCAAAATACAGGGCCCTTCAGCAAGCTGTACAAACCTCAATCTGTGGAAAATCAGCTTTATGATATTTTACTGATATTTTCACATGTGGTTGCCATTTCCCAGGAGATGTGATGAGGTGCATACGCTTTTTTTCCCTGTGATACAGCTGCAACGCAGTGTTTGAAGTGAAGCAAAACCACCTCCCTGACGTTAGAAACGCAGCCTGGGGCAGGTGGCTGGTGCTGCCGGGTTGACTTACTGCGTGGACAAGAGGAGTTTGCCAGGTGGCTGAGAGAGGGTTAACGCGGTCAGTTCTTTCCCCTCCCTGCCCAGTGTCTTGGGTGTAGCCTGTAGTAACTTCTGGGGAAGAGAGGAAGGCTGCTCTCTTTCCACCATCCCTCAACAAACACCTGCCATTCACTTCTGGAAATTCATTATAACAGTGAAACGAAAAAAGTAGAATACCTATAATTATTATGCGTGTCATCTTGCATTATTTGTTTCTCAAGGCCATCAACAGTTTGTATTTTCTTCCCTCTGTTCCTGCCCCCTAAAATTCCTTCATCACATCATGGTTTACCGTTTGTTTCTGTAAATGCTACAAGTCTTGTTACTTTCCTGTACAATTTGTCGTTCTGCTCTTATGTCTGTCTCCCCAACAGCTCCCCTGAATTGGGTAGTGAAGTCAGCTTAAGTCTTTTTTGATTTTTTTTTTTTCTTCTTGGCTTGCTTTAGGTAGTATGTCCCGAACTGCTCTGCACATCGTGGCTGTGACAGGAGAGGAATGGAAGAAACCCTCTTTTGGTTTGTAGTGTTTTTGACCCTGCAGCTACCAAAGTTAATGCTCGTGTAAGGGATTTCCAAGTCTTGACTGAGATCCTGTGCATGATGGCAACCTGTCATAGGTCTCAAGGAAGCTATATGAGGAGTCTGTATTTAAATGCCAACATTTTAGGTATTCTTGTCTACAAAAGCTGAATAGCTCTTGAAATTGCAAAAAGCTTTATTCACAACTTGTGGATTCTTAAGCAAAAAATTATTGACTCAGAATCTGCAATTATATCCTTAGTTTCTGTAAGTTACCCTTTGGTGTCAGGACCTCAGAGGTTGAGTGACATCTCTTGAGACAGTTGCTACTGTCCCTCTCAGCAGAGCTTTTTTTTCTTTTTTTTTTTCCTCGGTAGTAATATTTCTTAGAGACTTCAGGAATGAACTGTCATCTGGCATATGAAATCCTTTAAAAAGGGCAAGTTTGGCGTGTCCTGTTAAGTCAGTGGAGTAACTATGACTATCAAAAGGTAACTTCAGGAAACAAGGTTCCCCGAGGTCCAGAGGAAAGCAAAAAGGATTATGAGCTTTGGAAAACGTGACTCATTAGGAATTGAAATTGTGTCGTCTGGAAAAGAGGACTGAGAAAGGAAATAAGCTTTCCAATATGTTATCAGGGAAAACACAACAATTTGTTCTTAATGTTTGCTGAGGATAAAAGGGGAAGAAACTGTTCAGTTTAGAGCTCAAGAGATTTAGGTCCTACACCGCAGAAAACTTTTTGACTGTGAAAACACTTTCCCGACCTCCATAAAATTAATGATTCAATGCCCCTTGCAGATGGGAGTCAGTTTCAGAATCAGATTAAAACGTTGGAGCTTCTACCTCTATCTTACATGCATCTGACAGTTCTTAGTTTGGAACTGGATTTTTGTAAGCAGCATTCCTCTATTTTAAAGTTTGGGAATATGATTATTTTGTCTTTTAAATAAGAACTTTCATTCTGAGGTGAAAATGAAAGTGACCTTCAGAGGAGGAAGGAACAAAAAGAATCTACCAATTTTACTAATAATGGAAAGTCCTAGAGGGGAAGGATCTCCGTGTATTTTTCAATTTGCATGAATGGCTGAACCTGTGGATGAGGATTTTCTTCACTAATGAAGCAGGTGACATGCTAATCAAGGCAATGCAAATAAGTGTTCAGAAAGCACAGCTGTAACGCTGTGGTCCTAAGGCAGTTACAATGACAAATTCTAGCCTTGGCCTCAATTTTAGAGCAAATTGGCACAGGGCAGGACAAAGGAGCCTGGATTACAGTCTACATGCTCACGGCAGGGGCTCTCAATAGGGCGCGTGTGATGGATACCTCGTTACATAATGGAGTCTTGATTGATACTTTGTCAGGAAAGTCATAATATAGCTCCATATAACAATTCAACTTGTCTCCCAGAACGGGAAATGCTCCTACACACACTCTTAATAGGTTTTTTTAAATTGCCCATTGTATTTCTGAACAAGAGAAACTTATTTGGAGTACCTTCCCTTTTACGTTTTCAACATAAGCATCTGAAGACGTTGCCATGTGTGTTCTTTGTACTCCTGCAGACCTACTTACTATTTCTTTCCAGGCAGCTGTATGATAGCTCAAAGTGAGGTGTTAAAATGATGCCTGTGAAGTCTACCAATGCAAAAATATCTGGAGTAAGTACTGCATTCAAGTAGCTGCTGCTGGAGGCACACAAAATTGTCATAAGCCTAATGATGAATGTTGGGTTTTTGTTTTTTTTTTTTTTTTTTGGGGGGGGGGCGGGGCTCTTTGTTTTAATCGAAGACCACATTGTTTTGAGCATACATGACTGGATTCTCAAAACTGTGTAGTGGAAGTCCAGTCTTGGACTGTGAATTTGCTGGGTTGGAACAGTTAGCAGCGTAACCTTTATGTTTAACATGGCGTATTTGCTTTTACAAACAGACTGACCCCGTGTTGTTAATCTTTTAACTTGGTCAGTAGAAGATGTTGATATCTGCAGTAAAAACAGGACAAATACTCCACCAATGTGAAGCTACTATTTTAACTGTGAGATAAGTGGTAACTTCAAGAGAGGTGCAGTACTTCTGTGTCTAATTTTTTATTTACTACCTTTTCAACCTTCTTCCAGACTAAACATTTTAATTCGAATGTCAAAACCACCCACAAGTAAACTGAATTGTCCCATCCAGTAGGCTAATGTTGATTTGTTTTTAGTAACCAGCAAGGATGCTGGAAAACCCCTCTAAAGATTTCATTTTTAACAAAAAGTACCAAAAACTCCACCAGTTTTGCATCACAAAGTAGTGGTTAAAGTAAAGGTTTGAGTAAAGCAGCATGTCTGTGGTTTTTGTGGGTGGATGCATCTCGGAATGACTCTCAATCAGTCGAAGGGGAGATCTGCATGTCATCTCTGTACATGACAAGCAAAATCTACAGTGACAAATATCTTTCCAATATGAGGCTACGTTGTGAACTACACAACTTTATTACCATCCACAGTAGTTGTCTTGTCAGCACGTCACGTATAAACCGCCCCCTTTTTTTTTTTTTTTTGTCAGAATTTATAATCAACCGAGATGAACCGAGGAAGGAAAGACAAATATGGAGCAGTGCTCTAAAGGTACAATCAAACACCACAGCCAATGTGCATAGTCATTCAGCTGTGCTATGTGTACAGGAGAGGCCACACCAAATAGTTGTATTAGTCCAACTAGCCTATTTTTGGTGTGCTCCAGTAATTATTTAGGATGCTTCTGTACTGCGGTTACATGTGTGAGTGGGACTCCTGGAAATGAAATTATACAAAGCTGGAAGGAAATATATGATGAGAACAACCCTTCATCAAATCAAAGTAACAGGAGAGCAAAATAAAGGGAAATTCGAATACAGATGCAGTTGGAATCACAACTAGAAAACTTTGCTCAAAGCAAATGAACGCCAATTGATTTAAACCTTAACTGCTCACAGGAAAATGGACAAAACCTTCAGCGATTTTGTTGAGCGCGTTACGAGTCCATAGTTGCAGAGCGTGGGGCGCAGTCGCCCAGCTGTGATGCTGCTGGAAGCCTCAGCTTCAGCTCATCTCCATGCTCGGCGTGTCTCTTTTTCCCCGCACTCGGTTCTCAGTGGGGAAAAAATGGACAAGGTTTATCCCAGTGTAACATGGGAAAAACATCAGAAATTTCAAAAATAAGCATGAGATGGGAAAACCATCCTGTGCCTAGCTGAAGTCACAATCCCAGGATGCATTTATTGTCTGTGTGAAAACAAGCTGACAGCTGGATAAATTGCCTTCGGCCAGGTGCTTCCCCAGGAGCACCACAGAGCAGGAACAGCCTGAATTACTTCAAGTCAGCCTTCCCATCCAGAAGAGCTATCATCCTTCAGAGCCTTCTCTTCAGCTTTCTCTCACCGATTATTCCTCCTCTGCTGTCTGTTCTCACCCTGGCACTCAGTCCTTGATTCTTTTTTTTTTTTCCCTCCCCCCACTTCTTGTCTCTGTTGTCTCATTTAGGGAATGACTTTGCAGCTCTTGCTTGCACAGAGTACTTCCTTTGCCTGGAAATGGTACTCAGTCCTAAGGGAAAGAGTAGAATCTAAGCCTGTTTAGTGGTGGTTTTTGAGACAATGATTTTGTTTTCCTTTTTCCATCTGTAGCATTAAGTAAACATACAGAGCACTGAATGTGAAGACAGCAAGGAGTGGGATTTCTATATCTGCTCCATGTATTTCAATATGACTCTTAAAAGAGTAGAGATGATATGTTATGATTTACATTTCACTTGTGCCCAAATTACTGTTTTTGCACAACAGAGACTGAAACAGAATCTGTTAACTCTATAAGAAACTTACACTTATGAATGATAGGACCAACACAGTGCATATTTAAATTACAGTAAAGAAAATTATATCCCTCAGTGTTAACATAGCTGAAAGTGATTTTTGTCTCTATTTGTGCACCACGTGAGTTTTCATAGCGATTTAATCATGGGATGATTCATTATGCATAAACCAGAAGAACCATTATAATCAAGCAGCACACCTTACCAGCACGAAACAAAGCACAGAATATCACCAGTGATTCCAGCGTCCGATCCCATAACTCGTGGATAAACTGCCCCACGTTTTCAAGAACAGCTCCTAGTCACAGCAAATTTAGTGCAGACCTTTGTAATATGTCCCAATGACTAACCACTTTTACTGGTAATTGGTGCTTTACTTCTGGTCTTTAGTTTGGATTTTTGCAACCACTGAATCTTGTTCTATTGGCATGCTAGTACTAAAGGTCAGCTTTCTGGCTTAGTAGGAGATTTTTGCACAGAGCAGTTTGGATTGTGTCCGCTTAGACCTAGAGCTGACAAGAGAATTAGGCTATCTAAATCTAAAGGCATATCCTCAAAAATCCAGGCTCACCCTGAAGATACCCCAAAAACTACAGCTACTGTCTCTGGAAGAAGCTGGGACTAGAGCTGACGAAAACCTCAGATGCCTAAAAGCTACACACCGCGCCACAGAAATGTCAGTGTTTGAAGTGGTGGCAACTTGTATCAGGTGTATAAGCTCTTGTGCAGTACACAGTGACTGCGGCAATCGCGTGGGGTCTAAAATGAGCAGCGTACAAATTAGCTGGTGCCCTGAAAGAGGCATGGTTAGAGAGTAGGAAAGAACAGTCTGTGGGAAAATGCTGCTGATGGGCTCATCTTAAAACGTGCTCCCAGTCATCCCATCTTCTATGTCAGGGAGCCTTTCTCCTGAAGGTAAGAGTCTGTGACTGGTAACGAGGCCCTGTTCTGTTCTTCTAAAATTAAGAAGTGGGAGGAGGAGTAGAAGGAAATGGTGGCACCGAAAGCCTGCTTACTGGAAATGTTGGGAAGAAAGACTGAAATGCAGGGTCCTCACAGTGCCTTTGATATCAACACCATCGTAGCTACTCTCCATTTTCTTAGTGGCCCAACAAAGACTTTCTGCACAGAGCCAGTGTTAACGGGAGCAGCACAGAGCACACCCAGGATGTACAGCCTGCAAGGTGGGAGACGTGGTTTGCACCACCTCAGATAGGAGTCTTTTATTTTCCAAGTGAATGCCCTAACAACTCATCCACTGCATTACAAGTGAGAAATCACCATCACAACTTTCTTCTTGTTGTGTGCTACTGGCTACCTCTGCAAAGCAAGGGGCAGGTGCCATCGCATTTTGGGGACGCTCAGTTTTATCAGGGAAGGCTTGCTGAGCCCAAGACTGCCTGAAGGCTCAAGACCCGCAGGGATCTAGGATGAGACCTTGGGAGCTGTAGGCACATACCAAGGCACAACACTAGGTGCCTAGGGAAATATTACAGGAACCGCTGACATGCCTATGGCATTTTAGCAAATACAGGGTGAGGTTATCAGCTGAGTGGGGGATTCACGTAAGGATTGTCATGGCAAGTCGCACCAACTGCCCACATCACGCAGCACCCTTTCTCTGGCAACAACCAGTTAAAAAAAAGAGCTACCTGATGATACACTGAGACTTGGGAGCCCTCCTGGCGGCTTAATAATTCCCCCCATTCCTAAATACCTATTTATTGCCATGCTTTAAGCCGTGTTTTGACAATGCTTAGTGCCTCACATCTTGCATACATCTAAGCCCCTCAATCCTGCCTTGCCTGTGGGAGCCAACCAAGTATATGTTTTTTTGGAGACGAGATGGTGATCAGTTCTGTTTAAAACGCAAAGACATCCCGTGTAGCCCTGAGCAGGGCGGTTCTCTAGAAATTTAAATGTTTCAGGCCCAAATCTTCCTTCTGATCATATCTTGTACCTTCCAAATAAATATTTCCACAACCAGATTAGGGAGGATACCACTTTCTCCTCCTGAAACTGTTCCACTTTGCATTTAATAGCATTTACTGGACTGAAGGGAGTGGCAACAGTATTGTTAACACACTCTGCTAGGAAGCAGAGCTGAGTACAGGTGCTATTTTAGTGACTATTTAATAAAAATAACTACTGTCTGGAGCAGACACTGAAAGTAAGGTCTCTTTACCCCAGAGCAGCATGTTTACAGTCTTCTCACTTCGTGGATAATTAAATATTATACGATACAAAGGAGTACACATTTAAGAAGCAATGAAAGAGTCCCTGACTCAGGGATATTTGATATCTTGATATTTAGAACTTTCACCCAGAAAACCTAGATTAAAATCTTTGGCGTGAATGGGCACTGCACCTGGCTCTCACTTCCTGGGTGCGCTAGCGCCTAGGCATCTGCGTAGCTCGTCTGTGCTGCTGCTCAATGCGTGTTGTGATTTATTTGCTATAGTGCCTCTGGCCAGCGCTCCAAGTTGGGAATCCAGCGTGAAGAAAGGCAACACGGAGCCTGATGCCTGCTGAGCAAAGGCTACCCCTTTCCCTTTTCAGCACACCGACCAGCTGCTGCAGGAGCTCTCTGTTCCCCATGATGCCGGTAGTGGCTCCTGTACACACCTCTTCCTGTTCGCTCTCTAGAGAGCTGAGACCCTCAACTCATGGCTTGAGTTGGTGCTAACAGGTAAGAACTGAAATGCTCAGAGTCGTTGTTACCTCAGTCCTTTTGTGGGTCTAGTCCTCAGTCTAGACTTTCTGTGGGTCTGGTGCGCGGTCTTACGGGACAGCAGGGCAAAACCTCACTCCTTACCCCATCCTCACCCTGATTCTGAGCAATCTGAATTATAAAGCAAAAGGGAAGACTATATGCTCATAAAATACCCATTGTGCTAACCCTCTCAGTCAGTCAGTCAGTCAGTCAGTCAGTCAGTCTCTCTCTCTCTCTCTGTCTCTGTCTCTCGGAGAGCAGGGCTACCTCAGCCTATGCCAAAAACAAATTTTTTAAAGTGGACCAATAAATAGGCAGAACATTACATTTTCCTGAACCAAATAAGCAGAGGTGGTGCATGAAATCGTGCAGCAGCAAGCCGGGCAGCCGGAGTGAATCAGGAGAACCAGTGACAACATGGAGGAGGAAAGCCCTCTTGGCAGTGCTCCCCGATCAGGAAGAACGCCTTTCGCATGCATTCCAGCAGCATCCTACCCACCCGTCCTGACAAAACCTTTCAGTCAATAATGAATAACAGTGGGAAGCCTATGACCAAAGTGCTTCATCTGGCAGCTCAGCCGTCTCATCTAGGGTGAATATTAAACACACTATCTGAAAACGAACTGCTCTTGAATTTCTCTAGTTACCACATTTTGGCTTGCGTGGGTAAGTCCCGTGATTGAAGTGCCTCACATATGAATAGGAAGTATGTATGATGCATAATCATGTATTAATAGGAGAGAAATATAAAGTCGTCCTCCCCTGAAAGGAAAAGCACCTGTTTTCAGTTCTAAATGCACTATGAGTACAGAGGTCAGCTGCTAATAAGAACTGAGGGCAGGAGAGAATATGGCCGCTTCAAAAGCTACCCCAGCACACAAGCCATTACATTCCCCTTCTCTGTTTGTAGGTTAAATTCAGCTGCCTCCCCCCGCTAAATTGCTTATGCTGTGCACAGCTGCTGACCTGACTGTCAACCTTTGCACATCATGTTTACTGTAAGTGCAGGATGACTGATGTCTATAAATTATTGTACTTATGTTACCTTCATCCATTATTACATGGTCTTTGGAACGGGCTTCATTTTTAACTCAAAGTCAACCCATTAAACCTGCTTAAATTAATATATGACAATCTTCTAACATGTATACTGATAAGTGCGCATAAGCATTATGATATGTTAGGAAAGGAGAGGCCCTTTTCTGCTCTGTTCTTGCTATTGCAATGCCAGGCTTGGCCTACACGGGACGGCGAAGCTGTAACATGCTGCAGGGCTGTCCCTCTGCAACAACAGTGACGGTAAAGGTTAAGCCTGCCGCAGACTATTGTACCCAGCGGCCCTGCTTGGCTGGTCTTCGCAGTCTAATTGCCACTGACCCTGTGACAATGAGGTAATGTCTCTGACTCTCGGGTCAGATAAATACTACTCATTTTAGAACCACCAGACATGTTACTGAAAAACAGATAGGAAACAACCGAAAGTCCCATGATCAGTAGAATATAAACTCTACTTACAACTGTTACTCCAGTCCTTAATTTGAATGCCCAGGGTTTTTTCAGCCTGATGGTCATTAACATATATATCGAGTCACAGAACCTGGTTGGCCTTCTGCTAGGGATGCCTCACCTTTCTCATATCTTGCTTTGGATGGACTCAGACTGTATGCGTTCACTGTAATTAAGAGAGAAAGGTCAGAAAACTGTCAGGAAAATCCATGAGTGGGAGGATGTAATAAGAAAGAAACAACACAACCGAAGATTATTCACACATAGATTTTTAAATCCCGGCAAGTTTTGGACTGTCTGCTGCTTAAACCACCAAAATAAGCAAGATGAGAGTTTAAATGAAGAACTGTTTCTCAGTTTTTCTCACAGGGATTAACAACTAGCAACTCTCACTGAAGTTGGAGGGAGCTGTCAATGAAACCCAGATGAAACCCAGAAATGAAGTCCCGGCCTCGCTAGGCTGCTGGCAGTATTCCTACTGATGCCACCATGGCCACGGGGCCCTCCCTCTACCCACCTCTGTGCCATGACAACCAGCATCTTTGCGGACCGACGATCGAGTAACGCCACAAAGATGATGACTTTGCATCCCTTTTGAACCCATGAGCAGCACCGGTTTGAAAAAGGAGAGCTTCAGCACTGTGAGCACAGGCCTGAGATGGAGGACTAGAGCGGCAACAGCAGCCCTCAGTTCACATATAACCTGCTACCATCTAAAGCCTCACCTTAGAGCTGATCTCAGTGTCCCTGTTCGGAAAGAGGTGACTTCGCCTGCAAAGCAAGACGGGGAAGGTGAATTGCACTGAAAGTGAAAAGATGTTTTTCTGGAATAGTAAAGCAGCATTTCCTAAGCAGCTTTACCTTCCCAACAGAATTATTCACACCTATTCCCTAATTACATGGGTGTCACACTGGCACGACTGCACTGCTTCCCGCTCCGCAAGCATGCTCAAGCCCTTTCCGTATCCTCAGGTTGGCAAAAGCTGGGACACTAAGATAAACCCCACTAGAGAGGCATACAATCTATGTGTTATTTCACAGTTTTAAACTAGAACCTTTGTGGAATAAAACAAAAAAATACTTAGAAAAATAAATCCAGAATAACCTAAATAACTCTCTTCTTCTTTTCAGTGAAATAACTATCATCTTCTTCTTTTCAGTGATACATTCTTATTTTACATAAAAGAAATGCATTGTTGCTATCTGGATTTACTATTCTTGAGACTTTTTACTTACTGAGCGATCTTTGTTGCAGCTTTAAGAAGTTTGGGACTATGCTTTAAGATCTTGAACGATACTGTGATTAAAAACACTTTTGCTGTTCCTTAACTGATATTTACAATAATTTGGGAATGTAAGTGTCTGATTTAAATTGCTAATCAGCGTTTCTCTTATGTTTTTTTTCCACTCTAGCCATAACTCAGCAGTGTTAATTTGCATTGGTCTGACATTTTGCATATAAGCTGCATAAAAGTCATTTAAATAGGAGATGGTCAGATATTTTGTAGCCCTTCTCTGACCTTCTCCTACATTCCTGTACTACCACGATTCTTTTCTGCACTTTTTTTTTGGTGGGAAAGGAGAATCCTGGCTCAGGATGTAAGGATATAAACTTTTGCTATATTTCTGCACATTATCACCACCTCTCTACACCAGCACTATTGTTATTTGGGGCTGTCTCTTGCACTAGCAAAAGAATTTCCAATACAAAGATGCACAACATCCACTTTTTGTGCATTTAATAGACTTCTATCAGTTTGGCTTCTATAGAAGAAGCTCTGCTTCTATAGCAGCAAAGCTCTAGAGGAGATTTATAGTCTTGTGCACACGTCAAGTGTTCTTTGTTCTGTTTTTCTACCATTGTTGACTATTATTTCTTTGGTTGGAAAGATGCTGGGTTACCTACACAGAAGCTGGTGTTGAACTTCAGAGTACACAAGTTGGAGCAAAAACGTGCTAGTTCTGCTCTTCATCCTCGCAGGTAAGCCTCTATTGCAGGAGTTGCCAATTCTAGTCCCAAAAGCTGGCTAGCATCAAATGGAAGGACTGGTGCAAATACATTTACATGCGTTTGGAAAAGTCACTGATACTTGTAATGACTATTTGCTGAAACATTTTACAAGAATGCTTTAAAATAAGTAGCCTCATGTAGCACTAAACTTCCTTCTCATTTAAGACCTTTTCTCCAAAAGCATCCTTCTTAAATGCAAGCTTTGTCTATACTACCAGGAAAACAAAAAATCAAAATAAATGCAGCCTTATCAGCCCTGTTTATTTTACTTCTGCATTCATTTATTAATAGCTCAGATAATAGATTTTTATATATACCAACGCAATATTAAGTAGCAAGTTCAGAAACTTGCTAACCCTCAAAAGCTCCTACTACATACCGAGGCCAAGGAGGATGCAAGAAGTCCCAGGATCTGCCCCCTCGGAGTTCTTACTTTATTACTCTGACATGGGAAACCTGCCCATATGAAAAACAGTTTTAGTACTCTGATAATTATTTTGAATGGGAAAGACAGACAGTGACAACTTCTTCAAAACCCTTTGACATCCCAATCATGTGAAAATATTTAAATGGCAGAAAATGAGCGTGCTGTCTGCTTCATTTGATTCTCGTTAAAGATTATCAACTTCTTCCTTATTACTGGAACAAACATGAGCACAATTAAACTACAATATTAAAGTTTTAAAGAGCTATAGTTTCGAATGCATTTGGTATACACTGCCAATATTAAAGGAGGTTTAAGTGAAGCATCAGTATCTATTCCGTACAGAACTTTAAAAAGATGAAACAACTTTTTTGTAAGGATTACATTGCGGAGATAAGACATCTACAGCAGATAAAGCAGCAAAGAACTCAAAACCATGCCAGGCTTCTTTCTTAAGGAAAGAAAGGACACTGAGCAAGCAAAGGTGCTAAATTACGCATTTCTGCTGAACTAAGCCAATGCATCAGTTGGGGCAGAATAAGCATTTATGACCAGCACAGATTGTAACTAATGGAGGCTGGTGCATCAGTCACGACACTTTAATCATAATTCTCCCACTAGGTTTGAGGTATATGAACTCTACCATCTCGTGGTATGAAGACTCAGTCTGGGAAATCGCATCATCTTTGCCTAGCCGGCGTCAAGTGGATCAGGCAGACGTCTAAGCAAATGCAATTCTGCGCTGCTATGCAATAAGCTGCAGGATAACGGCTTAAGAAACTGCCCTTGTGTATGCCTAAGCTAAACAGTTTTAAATAGACTATTAAATATAGAATATTACATATTTAAGCATGAATATTGGCTTCTGACAAGCAGAAAGCTAACCGAACTTTTTTTTAATTATTGTGGGAAGCCAAACTTGGCAATTATAATAGCTGAAAAATCACACAAGCGCACGCCGAGGCCTTTCCGGACGGCGCGCGGTCTCACGCGTTGGCCCGCTGTGCCCCCCGAGACCCGTCGGAGGCCGAGCGGGTGCCCGACGGCCTCTCCTCCGCCGCCTTTTCCAGGTCCAGAGGGTCTGCGGAGGCTTTATTCGCGTTTTTTATTTATAAAAAAAAAAAAAAAAACGCACAAAGAGCGCTGCTCACGCAACAGCCGGCAATGGGCTTAATAAATTTAAAACAAAAACAAACAAACAAAAAACCTAAGGCAGAACAGCAGCTACCGGCTCAGTTACCGGATCGCTGTCTTTTTGTGTCATAACTAATCATTACGACACACGCAGCTGCCCCCCCGCCCCCGGCCCCACCGTCCGGCCCAGCTGCTTTCTCCCGGGTTCCCCCCCCCCCAAAAAAGGGGGGGGCAGAACCCTCCCCCTCAAAAGGGGGGGGAACCCTCCCCTTCCCCCCAAAAAAGGGGGGGCGGAACCCTCCCCCTCAAAAGGGGGGGGAACCCTCCTCTCCCCCCCCAAAAGGGGGGGGCAGAACCCTCCCCCTCAAAAGGGGGGGAACCCTCCCCTCCCCCCCCAAAAGGGGGGGCAGAACCCTCCCCCTCAAAAGGGGGGGGAACCCTCCTCTCCCCCCCCAAAAGGGGGGGGCAGAACCCTCCCCCTCAAAAGGGGGGGAACCCTCCCCTTCCCCCCAAAAAGGGGGGGGGCGGAACCCTCCCCCTCAAAAGGGGGGGAACCCTCCCCTCCCCCCCAAAAGGGGGGGCAGAACCCTCCCCCTCAAAAGGGGGGGGAACCCTCCCCTCCCCCCCCAAAAGGGGGGGGCGGAACCCTCCCCCTGAAAAGGGGGGGGAACCCTCCCCTTCCCCCCAAAAAAGGCGGGGGGGAACCCTCCCCTTCCCCCCCAAAAAGGGGGGGGCAGAACCCTCCCCCTCAAAAGGGGGGGGAACCCTCCCCTTCCCCCCCAAAAAGGGGGGGGGGGCGGAACCCTCCCCCATCTTTGGCGTTTTTCCCCCCAGACGCGGGGCGGCGAGCCGAGCCCGCGCTGCGGCCCGAGGCAGGTCGCCGCCGGGCCGAGCCGGGTCGAGCCGGGCCCGGAAAGCCCCGCCGCGGCAGGAAGGCCGCGGGCCGGTCCGCGGGCGGGGGCGGCAGGCGCTGGCCGGCGGCCCGGGCATTGACGCGCCTTGGCGGCCCGCCCGGCCCCGTGCGACTCGCCCCCGCGCCGGGCCGGGCCGTGAGGGGAGCGGGCGGCGGCGGCGCCGCTCACGTTCCGCTGGGCGCGGGCGGGGCCGGCGGCCCCCCCCTCCCATCCCCCCACCGCGGTCCCGTCCCGCCGCGTGCGGCAACGCACGTCCCGCCCGGGGGGGGGGGGGGGGCGCCGCCGCCTGAGGGAGCCGGGCGGCGCCTGCGCAGCAGCACAGCGCCGTCTTTCCCGCCCTTGGGCCTCGCCTCAGAGGGGCCAACGCACGTTTAACCCCCACCCGCGCGATGGCCCCTTCCCTCCTTGTGCAGCGAGGCAGCGCTGGAAATCCCCCCCCACACACACACCCCTTCCACGGCCGTTTTTAAAGAAACGGCGCGTTTTTGCCTCAGGAGCGCCTGACTGAGGCGGTTGTTGGATGCCCCGGCGCCCCTTCGAGCCGCGCCACGGGGCCTCGATGGCCGCCCGCGCCGCGGCCGCTCGGGTGCCCCCCGAGTCGCCATCGTGGCGGCTTGGGGAGGCCGCCCGGGGGTCGTCTTCTCCCTGCCGCCTCGCTCGGCCTCGGCTGCTCGTCCTGAGGCCGCGGCCTGGCCGTTCCCCCGTCCAGCCCTACCGCTCCCTACCGCAGCGTCTGAAAAAAAGAAAAAAGGGATTTTGGGGGGGGGAAAAGCGCCAAGCGCCTGTTTCCTGCGCGCAAGTCTGGCTTTTGTCCTCTGCGGCTTCCACCTCCAGCCGTGGTGGAGGAGGCCGGAGCGCTGAACGACCAAGCGGCCGGTCCTAGCCCCATCCCCGGCACCGCACGTCCGCCGGGGCCCGGAGGATCCTCCGTCCGGGCCGAGGTGAAATCTGGAGGGAATTTAGCTGGGAAAAAACTGGCAAACCCCTACTAAGATATTTTGCAAGGCGCAGCTTTCCAAAGGCTTATAGCTTGTCCAAGTTTTGGTCGATTCGTCATCAAGATGGCAAAGCTCACCCTTCAGATATCAGGTTACAATCCCAAAGCATGGTGACATTAGACTTCTTTTTCCACCGAAAACACCGCTCGAATTATTTAACAGGGAGAAAAGATTCCTCCTCCTAGTCCATGGTTGAAAGAAACAGGCTTTTCAGAGTTCAAAATCACCTTAAAACAGGATTTTTGCTGTGGAAGGCGTTGGGCAACTTTTATAATAGGCGCACCAGTCCTGCCTGCAGTATTCATGGAAATAAGAAGGGCAGGGTGGTGTGTGCTGGTTATTGAGATAAACGTCTGGAAGGAAAGTTCAATCTAGGTGGTTTCTGTGTCATAAGAAATCTTAATAACAGGCACTGTCTAAGAAACTGTGCGTTAGTGAACAGTGAGTTCAGAGTCCACTTGAAAACGCTGCCTATACGTGTGTGTTTTTCCAGTAACTTTGGGCCGATACCAGCCAGCTGTTACCAAGCAGTCATCCCAACTGCAGAATTACCTTCCAGTGAAACAGGTAGCTGGAAGAGGGGAGAGACGCGACTGTCCCGGCTGGGAAAGAAGAGGCGGCATTGTACTTTTGGCACTTCTGGTATCAAAACAAATCTGACAGGCAATTGGCTTGCTAATAAGAGCAATTAAGCAGTATGGAGGGGGTTCGTTTTATCAGGATTTATTTGTAAAATTGCAGAATATTTTATGAAGCTTGTTTCATGCTAATGAGATGATTGGGAGTTTTGTAGAGGGGAGTGTCAGGGAAAACTTTTTGTTCTTTCTTGGCTCAGAAAACATGCGCTATCTTTTCAGTGTGAAGGAATTAATGTGGCTCCTCCTGTTCGTTATTCATTATTATTTACGTTGCGAACCGTTCACCTCCGAGACCTCTTGTGTGGCTGCTCCCCTCTGAGACCCTCCCCATTGGGTCAGATGAAGGATACAGCAAAGCCGTTCAGAGTACAGCTCTTGCTGAAGAATGCATTGAAAAATCAGTCAAGATCAGAGAAAAATTACCTGTCCTCCTTGACCAGTAAAGTCTGCAAATGCTGTAGCTCCGCATTCGCAGTTGTCCCCGGAGTAGTGGGGAAGTTGTAGGAGGTGTCGAGATGCCACAGAGAGATTTCCTTTGATTTCTGCACTGGCTGGTGCTCCACTGCTGAGGAATAGGGGGCCTCTAGGCCTGATTCGGGTCTTTTCCTGCCATCTTCTTGAGAGCTGCATGTTGATGAAATTCTATAGGGACTTCAGCAAGTTATTTGTTGGGCATGATTTCCACTGAAAGAAAATGTGTTGCAGGGAATATTACACTTGGATATTAATTTGGAGATCACTGTGAAGAGACAGGGCATCCATAAGGCGTTTTTGAGTCATTTCTGCGCAGCAGTTGAGGAATGGGAGCACTTGGTGAAATAAAGCATAGACTGCACCTCTTGTAAACCATTCTGTGAAGTAAGTTGTAAACGAGCAGAGTGAACTCTTGAGGGCGCGGACAAGGGCAACAAGAAAAAAAGAAAAGGACATTATGCAGGTCATGGACTTACCAGAGAGCACAGCAGGAAGAGGACTGCAAAAATACTGTTGGAACGATCAGATCAATATTGACCTACATAGGAAAAGGGAAAGGAGAGTGAGAGCCTTTATATGAAAGGAAGCAGAGAAACCAGGAGAGAGAGGAGCAGGCAGCCATGTGGATTAGGGTTAGGTTATTTTTCAGGAAAAGAAAACTCCATCTAGTGAGAATCATAAAAGGTTGTAAAATCCAAGAGTCTAAGATTGGCAGGGCTTTGATAAATATTAACTGGCTTGCACGCTTTTAAAGGCTAAATAAAAGGCTGCCAGTAAGGTCCTGAAGGAAGTCAGTAAGAGCCTTTACAGAGATTTAAATGGCTTTAGGTCAGGTCTCAGCGAGTGCTTTGCAAAGGGCTACTCATTTGGTGATTAAACTGGTGGCTGGAACCGGGGATCAAATATTCCCGTGTGCGTACATTGGCTGAGGACTTGTGTGGCAGTGTTAAACACGAGCTTTCTGCTCTAATGAGAGGGTAACAGCAGGAGAGCTGCTGGTGACTTTGAAGATGCTCTGCCCGCAGGACATGCTGAGATGCTCAGAGGTGAATCCTGCTGCAAAGGAGGCAGTGAGACCCCGCGCAGGCTCGACAGATGTCGGCGAGCGCAGGGGGGGCCCGCACGGGAGACGGGACGGAGGAGCCCCCCGCCAAGGCCAGCGAAGAGAGCTACTTCAGCTCACCTCTATAAATAAAAGTTTTGTCTGTTACATTTTTGCACTTTGCCCCCTCTCCATAATTTATCGTTTGCATGATAGCCCTTCTCGCTTGTCTTCACCTCAGCATTTATCTAGCAGCAGGCGACGATTATCTTGGGGCAGCTCTCTGTTCCTTTGACATCCCTTAATTAAACTATGACATTTGCTAAGTATGGAAGAGAAAAATACTGGAGGAAACCCCTCCCCCCACATTCTCAGTAGACCACTATATTTATGAAATTTTGGGTGCCACATAGAGAGTGGTACAAAGGATGTTTTTAATGAGCTTTAGTAAAGGTGCCCTTGATTTTAGTTTGTCCCTAATTGTATGAGCTTTGATCTTGATTTCTTACTTGCGTACTTAAATACCTAACTGACAAATCTTAACACTTTTTCGTTAACGTGGATTACAAATTCTGGGCCGGTTTCTAAGATCCAGTGAAAGTTTTGCTAAATAACATCTTCAGGATTTGGGCTGATATCTATCTGCAAATAAGTTCTGCGTAATGAAGAAAGCAGGCTCAAGTGGTACGCAACCGATGCACTGAGACGAATGAAGTCAAATGCTGAATCGATGGATGTGTTTCATACTTAGCTATCATGTGCCGTGGTGAGGAATGCTTTAGAAACACGTAGATGAGGTTGAAGATTATTTCACCGTTATGTAGCTCTACAAACCCATCTGACAGGTTATTGGCCACTTCACTGTCCTTCATGTTACGTCTCCAGTAAGACCACAAATCTCTTGGAGGTGTCCTTCTGCTTTCATCACTCTGAAGCGTGTGCTTGTCTACTTCTAACCCTTGATTCAAAGCTAGTACTGGGCCTGGCTTAGAAAACAGTTGAAATCTGCTTTTCTGATATGAATCACTGAGCGGTTTTCATACTAGTAAAGCTATCAAACAAGAGACAAACACAGGGCCATTTTAAAGTTGTGTCTGAATTAATCTTAGCATTTTGCTTGCTTGACAACTCCAGACACAGGGGCCTCTGAAGTCATTGGAAGGGTGGGGTACGGCTGCAGCAAATAAAATGCTTTCATTTTTGTTCAGGAGAGATCAAGTGTGGAGGCTTTTCTTTTTCAGAGCATGGCTCTACAGCTTAGGTTGGCGGTAATGAAGCTAATTTGAACGAGGCTGAGCTCACCGAGTGAAGAGTCTTTGCTTCTGCGAGAACTCAGGCACTTACTCATAGGCTTAATGAGTTTGGGGGTAGCTGGCATCAAGGCAGTCCTGGAGTACAATCTATAGTATTAGAGCAACTATACTTAGGCAGTGAACCTTCCCGTCTCCAGCGAGAGCATAGGATAAAACATGCTGAGACCTCTTTGGTACCTTGCCACAAGTTCCCTTTTCCAATGCCTTTTTACCTCCCCTTCTTTCACTTTGAAAAACTGCAGTGCTAAAATTCATAAAGTGTGTCTCCTGAAGTCTTAATGGCACTCACTCAGTCTACCTGAGATCACTTTTGCAGGAAGGCTGCTCAGATTCAGCCCCAGATGTTCAGTTAAGGTTTGCAATGAAGACATGCCTTTGCTTAGCCCATCAACATGCAGGACACTTGAGCAATCAAATATATCAATGACTTGTTGCCATTACTGAACTAGGCTGGATTTAATCAACAGCCACGGAGAGTACACAGTTTACAAAACTGTACCGGTCAGGTTTGAGCATTTATGGAGGTCACAGGTGGAAGAGAGTGCTAACTTGAACTCTAGTTCTTCTCTGGTAATACATTTACAAAAGACAGGGGGAAAAAAAATCCTAAAGCTTCAAATATTCTTTCAGATAAAGTTCCAATATAGTGAAAGGTAGTCAAAATTCTCCCATTTGGCATGTGTCTGCTCTTCATTAATCATGACTCAGTGGAAAACCTCATTTTTATTGGTGTGAGTTAGAGTTATTAAGGGGCAGGTCTGCTACTGAAGGTAACATCCTGTTGCAAGGTACAGATCTAACCTTTAGAGATGCTGTGAAAGCAATTTTGTCCCATTGTCTTCTAGATGTTTGTTTGCTCCTTTTCTTCCCTTTAGCTATCTGCTGATTATTCTTCTTAAATTACTCAAGGAATAAATCACTGCCCCATACATTATCAAACAGATAGAAGTCTTGCATTTCACCCTTGTCTCTCGCACTCCCACACATGACTTTGCATGTGAATCTTTAAGACCTGTATGCCCTATATTTTTTCACTCTAATGCTGCAATTAATCACATTATATAACCAGCCTACTGCTGTTTCTAATTAAATTTTTCGGGGGGGGGGGAGGGGGGAGGGAAGCAGCCCTGCATTTAAATAACGTGGAGGGTCTGTCTTGAAATGACAATGCCAGGAAATGCAGAGGGAAGGCTGGCTCCATCCTCCTCTCTCCCCCGTGCGCCGCGCCACGGCAGCGCCTGCCGCGTGTTATGTAACATCCCACACTCGCTCTGACTCACGCACACTTACCTCACATCGGCACCCGCTAAAAATAGGCTTTCATTCTTAACTCTGCAGCACCGGCCTCGGCCCCGGCTCCGAGAAGACCCTGGGCAGGATTAAAATAGAGCAAGTTTGTACTTTGTTTCCTACTGAAAATGCCTAAAATACACTCTTACACAACAGTTATTTGTTTGTCTGTCGTTTCAGTGCATCCGAGATCACACTGGATGCTTTCAGAGGCAGGAAAAATCAGATCCTTTCCCTACGTTATTTGCAGGCTAATTCCGGCCGGGATGCCCTGGGAGGAGGAACGGGGCAGCAGGCAGGGCGCCGAGGCGGCCCGGGGACCGCAGCTGCGGGACGCCGGTCGCTGCAGCCTCGGGAAGGGACGCGGGACGAGGGGGATGCGGCTCATCCCCGCACGGCCGGGAGGGAGACGCTGGCCCTCGACAAGGGGCAGATAGCTGTCCCTAACTGGGTCCAGGGCGCGCGAAGCGGTCGCCTGGCGCGGCCTCCGCTCTCCCGTCTCGCCTGCCGGCGTCGCGGCCGAGGGCGGCGGGTGCTTTTGAAGCACGCGTGGGCATCCTCTCGCCCCTGGGGTTTGCAGGGCTCCCGCACCTAGCGTTATGTGATCGCGCAAGAGCTCCGCTTTCGTTTTAGGACGAAGCCACTTTCTAGCCGTCAGTGTCACGGCTGCTGCCAAAAGATTGGAAGTGTTACCGAGGGGCTGGCTAGAGTCTCAAAAGTTGGAGAGCAAGTGAACTCCCAGATGAATTAGAGACTTTAAAAAATCTAGCAATTGGTAAGTCACTCTAATACATTTTCTGGCTGGCCTGAAGAACAAATTTTGCAACTTTGAGTCAATGTATTTGGTATTATGGCTGTTCT
The DNA here is from genome assembly GCF_040807025.1 of Struthio camelus. Taxonomy (NCBI): domain Eukaryota; kingdom Metazoa; phylum Chordata; class Aves; order Struthioniformes; family Struthionidae; genus Struthio; species Struthio camelus. Next base: position 2,548,046 of record NC_090955.1, on the reverse strand, counting down.
TCTTGTTTTTTCAATCTGTAAAGCTCTGGCTGAAAGTCATTCAGAAGGTCTATACTTTTTTCCCTACAAATTCTGTCTTACCTATACAGCTGGAGAGTGAAAAAGGGATATGTAAAACAATACTTGTTTTGCTTCCAGTTGCCTTTTGGAAAACATCATCTGACTTTTTTTACCTGGGATTTCAGTTCAGGCGAGTTTTTAAAATGGTAGTCAAGATGGACAAAATAAACTGCAGACTCTTTTTAGAAGCTTTAAGCCAGGGTGTTTGCTGTTCCTATTTAGTCAATTGGACATGCTCTTTGTAGGTTGACCATAATGATAGAATTTCTTAAACATAAATCCTGAGCTTAAGGAGATTCGTGATCATTCATTGAATCCAGAGCTAACACTACAGAGTATTTGTAAGGAATTTTAATCAGACTGTAACTAACATATTTACTTTTTAAAAGCCATGTAAAGGCTTGTCCTCTCTAGCTTCCTGCTTCTCTCCAAGGGTACAAATGCTAGCAAGGCAAGGTAATAATGGCCTGGTTATTTTGCTTCCAGCTTACTATCCTTTGCAACAGCCATACATTCAGCCCTCGTGCTATAGCTGTGCAGAGCCTGTGAGCGTCTAGTACAATGACTGAACAATGGCACTCCGTTACTTTATTTTTTTTTGAGTCACTTGAACAGGAGGGCTGCCCTTTCTGACCTGAAGAGATGCACAGAATAATTTTCTTATGGCCAGAACTGACGAGGCGCATACCAAGGAGAGCCGAGCAGAAGAGTGGTTTGAGGAATATTTCAGTGGCAGGGGGTGATGGCAGTTCCTCGCACACCCTATCACTTTATGGCAAGATCCCATCGTTGGATGCTGTAATTACTCAGCAGCCCCTCCGTACATTCCCATTGCAGGATATATCAAGTAGCCTTAGTTCAGAAGCCACAGCAGAAGCGCGCACATCTGTTCAAGAAGCCCTAGTAGGCCATCCTTGCCAGCAATGTCCTCCCTAAAACACGAATCTGGCCATGACCACCTACAGGAAAGTCTTCCAAATGTTACTCCTTCTGGGTTCTCTGTGGCTACTTTGCAGAACAAGAATTGAGTGACGTTTTAAGAGTGGAGGTGGCAGGAGGCTTTGATACGATGTGGATGCCTGAGGTGTTTCCCTGGTTGCTGCTAAATAGGAATCACCTGTCTGATGTGATTCAGAAAGAATGCAAATGGCCTTGCAGGAAATCTGAGTGAAGAGGAAGGAGACACTGGTTGACTGTGAAAGAGAGGACAATGGCAAAAGAGGAGGAAGGAACATGAGAAAGAAAATAACTATTTACAGGAAGAGGCACTTAAAAGGAAAAAAAAAAAAGAAGAGGAGAGGACCAGGACAGACTAGGATAAGGGGCAACAACAGGAAAAAAGGTAAAAAGCTTAAATATGGGAACATGGAAGGAACCAAGCTCGTAGATGAAGGGAGAAAAGGAAGGAGGAAAATGGTAAGAAGCTGATTAATGAAATGGAGAAAGAAAGCCAGCCTTCCATGGCCTGTGTTTTAACTGCGTTTTCATGGTTCGTGTCCTGCATTGTTACAGAAGTGTAGGAAAGGGTGAGGCTGAGTGCAGCTGCTTTGGAAGTGCTGGAGCCTAATTATTAACTCCTGTATTTGGGATAAGTGTTTTAGCTTTGCATTGTGCTCTGACAGGTATTACTTCCTCTAATGATCTCAAATCTTGGTTTGGGGCAGGGAGAAGGAGATTTCCAAATAACATAAACGTCATGGGCCTCAGAGAAGGGAACAGAAAACGTCCTGCTGTGCCGGGAGCCAGGTGGTCTGCTCCGTCAGGTCTCCAATGCTTCCTTCTGCTCTGTGTGGTGACTAGAAGAACGATCTTTCTTTGGCTATGCCTGCCCTGCCATGGTTTGAAAAGTAAATAGAGAAGGTTGACAGAAACTCTGTCCTTAAAGTCTGATTTTTTTTTTTTTCGTACTTATTCACTGCGGGCCAGATCCTGTATCCTTCTGTGTTGACAGTGCTCCTTTATATAAAGTAATATGAAACTAAAACAGCTGGAGAGTCCCACAGGAGAACTTCTGTTTACATAAAACAAAGAGAGATGGCATAGTTGCTTCCTGCATCACGTGAACGCAGCTTGTTCTGATAGAAGGGATAAAAAGTGGAGGAGCAGAAATGTCAGCAGTAGGAAGGTTTGACCCGATTCGCGACTGACTAGTTCCCAAAGACTGTAGAAAGTAGCCTGGGTTCCTCGATGCTGCGGTGGTCGCAGGAACGAGGCAGAGGAAGAGCGGGGAGGCAAAGCTTGCTCCTCCGGCCGCAAGCCCTCGCGCGCAGCCCCGTGGAGCCGCTGGGCCCTGAAGCACAGGGCTGCCTGCAGCTGAAGGTGCAGCTCGTGCTAGCGCCGCTCAGGGGAACGGTTTTCCTCACGGAGAAGGGGGGACGCTCCCCACGCGCTTTCGGTGGGAGCGACAGGGATGCGGCGTGGCCTAGCGCTGTGCGGAGCTGTAGACTAGAGCGCTCCCACGAGCTTTGGCCAAGTCTCACCGTGACGTGTGCATATCTCGTCTATTACCCCACTGTCCAAGTTTCCTAACTGGGCCATTAAATAAACAAACACAAAATAAATCCAGTGTAGGCAATCAGCTCCTCGAGCTGGAGAGCCCGGAGAAATGATTGCATTGCTGGGTATTTTTTTTTTTTCCTGTGCTGTAATCACAAGCCAAGAGGGAGCGTTTGAAGTTAGTGGGAGAACCAAAGAAAAGGGCCAGTGCCCTTTGAAAAGGAGGAGGGGGACAAAAGCAGGAACCCTTTCGTTTCTTAATTATACGGGGGGCTCCTTCATTCCATGCGGCGCGACCTGAAGGGGGGGATTAGGTGGGTGAGCGCCGATGGCACTGAGGGGTTTGCTTTCCGCCAGCGTCTGCGAGATCGCTCCCCGCGACGTCGGGGAGAGGGCCCGGCGCAGGGACCCCGCGCCCCGGGCAGGCGCAGCGCTCCTGCTCCCCGTGTCAGCCCCTGCAGCTCCTTCGGCTAAGGGTGCACGCGCAGTGAGCGTGAAACACCCGCTACGCCCCTGCCAGTCCGCACAGCTGCGAGGGGAACAGGATACGCTAGACGGGCACCGGCGGAGCGAGAATATTCAGTTTCCTGAGGCGCAAACCTGCCGTAGTCCTTGTCAGCGTTTCTGAGAGCGCTTGCCTTCTCTGCAGCCCGCCTAGCGTCGTGTCAGGCGGCCGCAGTCGCCCGGGGACGTGGGGAGACGCGTGCTTGCTTGCTTGGACGAAACTTCCCAGTGAGGGAGGGGGTCGTCTCCCCCCCCCCCCCCCCCCCCAGCAACGTGCCACCCGAAACAGCAGGCAGCCGTGGAGCCAGGGCTTTGCGCCAGCTCGACCATGGGCTTGCACGCTGCGGGTGCGTTCCCCCCCCGTGAAATGGACGTGCTTCCAGCGTGTGCAGCGAGCAGCCGCTCCCTCCGTCCCCGTTTTCAGAAAGCGCGTAGGCCCCTTGCGTTTGGTAAGCGTGCTGGAAGCGCAGACGAGGGGCTAAGTGTAGCCCAAGGAGATGCTGCTCACCGTGCAAGGCGGAAAGCCGGTGTTTGCCTAAGGTGGAGATGGAAAGTAATGCCAAAAATGAGCCCCCTTTGGACTCGGGGGTGTCAGCTGTCAAAAGTGATGCTGAAGCCCCTCACATCGAGTAAGTGTGATGGTTATATGTGCGCGCAGGGGAGGTCTGCAGAGGTCTGTACGATCCGTATTGGCAAACCCTATCAGCTAGGGCGCAGCTGCCAAGCAGTTAATCTGTTGATGGGATCGCTGTTTGGCTCTCTCCCATCCCGCTCTGAGGTCTGCATACTGGAAGGTTATGGGGATTGTCAGCTGATGTCTTTGTTGCTTGTGGTCTAGTTAAGCAGCATGCTCAGACGTTAGCCCCTGGCCGGATAAGTAAGTCTGCAGACATTACTGTGAATAGAGGTCTTGTTATAGGCAGCGGGGAAAAAAATAGGCTACCCTTTTTTTTTTTTTAAATAAAAAAACAAATAAATAAAGAGCCGAATGCCCAGGACTCCGTTCAGATGGAACCTGAATCCTGACCGGAGGGAAACGAGGACTTCTTGGGAATACCGCACAGGCAGACAGCTCGGCCCTGGCCACATAATGGTTTTGCACACAATGTCGCTGATGCCTGTTGCTCATCTATGAAACTTCTGCGTTCACTCTGATAGCAGCCGAGCAAAACAAATCGCTCTGAAGCAGATTTGATTCAACCCGGTCTTCACAGGACGTCCTCGTTTTCACCGAGTTAGTTTGTATTTGATCTAATAGCATCCTGGGGAAACTGACACTGTTTTTCTAGACCAGCCCTTTTTTCCACCCCCCCCCTCTTTTACAGTAACAGGATCACGATTCACATCGGTGAATGTGCTCAGTCCACGCAGGAACCGCGGTCTGGTCGCGGGGATCGTGAGACCCGCTAGTGTCACTTGGGAGGGAGGAAGCCGGTCCCTCCCCCAGCCCTGTCGCTCCGGTGCGCGGTGAAGAAACCAGCTCCGGAGGAGACAGTCACTCCCAGCATGCAGAGTGAGGTTTCTTCAGGCTGTGTTCGTTCTCACCCTTCAAATAACGCCCATTGTGACAGAATCACAACTCCTACGGTCTTGTTCCTGGGACTTTCTCCCTAAAAGCCTCTGTTGGAGGAGATAATACAGTATTATGTAACATATTTATACTAGCAGCAATCTGACTGTATGAACCCAGACAAGGGTGATTTCAAGTACTGGAGTGGATTCGCGGAGTGTCATATGCTTTAACCGCAGTCAGTTTAGCTTCATGGAACAAATATCAAGATTTTAGTACTCCAGGGACTACCGACTACGTGTACCTGGAAGAAACTTACCTCATGCCTGAAATCCAAAAAAGTGATTGATGGCCTTTTTTACTTAGGGATTCATGTCTTGTCTGAACTTGCAGGGCACAAGTCAAGTCATTTGGTTAGGGAGGAAGAGTATTGCTGATTGGTACTGATATAACTAGGATTAGAGCTTGCTCTTGAGAACGCTGCTGGATACAATCAGGAAAAGCACCTAAAAATGTTGCTGCTAGCAGTGAAATGTTGGAATATATGGCTAGTAGGGGAAAGGGGGGAAAAAAACTTGTCACTGAGATTTGAAATGCTGAGATTGCAATTGCAAATCTTGGGAAATATGAACTACCTCAACAGTGGATGATATTTTTCATATTTACAAACATTTTGAGGGAAAGATTTTAGCTTTTTTCATTTTGAACAGCCATGCTTATGGGACAGTGGAGAGGTTCTTCAGGTGGCACTCTTTGTTTATTTAATATCACATGCAAAGCACAGAAATCTGAATTGGAAGCTCAAAAAACCAAAGAAGTATTTTTCCATCTTTTCCTAATCTTCTGGAGGGCAAATTGGAAGCTGTTGCTGAGGAAGGGATGTGCTTAAAAACTGCAAACTAACCTGTGGAGCCTCCTTCTGATGGGCTCACCCTGTGAAAACTTCAGCCCATGCTTGGAAGTCTCGAGGTTTGGAAGAGCCACTTCTCTGAAGTCACTGGTTCTTGTCCCTGGAACAAGGAGAATTCTTCTGCGTGCAAAGATTAGGTTTGGACGGTTTTACTTCAGTTTGCAAATACAGTTATGGAATATGTGGGCATTTCTTTCCTGGCCCCACCGCAGGCCTCTAGCTGCATGGATTTTACAGTGCAGGTGTTCAAGCCTTGAACAGTCCTGCCGTGCTTTCTGCGGTTTAAGTCCTGGGGAATCCTCAGGTACCAGGTGGGACAGGACCTATGTGGGTTTAATTTCTTGGCCAGCAGTTGTGATTCAGCAGTTGATGGTACAGCTAAGCCATGAGCTTGATCCCTTATTTAACTGCAATACTTTGGTGAAAGAGAAGTCTATGTAAAAATATGCAGAGAAATGTTCTTCCTGTGTATTCAGTAGTATATTTTTAATTTTCAGAGGAAGAACTTGCACTGAGGGTCGTTGTGGGCTCACATGACCAGCCAGTATTTATTACCTGCATTCAAACAACTGACTGGGGAGGGAGCTGACACATGTCGTCGCGGTTCAGTCTCCCGGAGGACAGCTGGCATTAAGCTATCGGGAGTCATCCGGTGAGGGTGCAGAACATGAATCGGTCTGGGTTCCTCTAATGGTCTTCTAGCCAGAGTCTTCAAGCAAATATGTAGTTTTGCATCATAACAGCTGTTGCCCTTTCTGCCAGTTTCTAACACTTGCTGTTGCCAGCTTGGCTTTAATACAGGCTTCCACCCAATTTAAACAAATCCCACCCATGTTATGTTTTTTAGATGAAAGCAAAGATCCAAGCATGAGACGTTGAACAGAGTCTGGAAAATGTCGGGAGCATGCCACTTTGTAATGCGGTCAAGCCTAGTTACTGTGACGCACGCGAGACCCCCATCCACATAAAACTTTCTCCTTTCACAAGCCCGAGTTCACGATCTTTAGCTGATGTGTTACAAAAAAACAACGTTATTGTTAATGTGAAGTGATGCATGCTTAAAGCAAGGATGCAAGATGGCTTAATGGTGTAAACATTAAGTAAAATAGCTATAATTTTCTCTTGTTTTAAGTTTTTCCTGGGAAAAGACTTCAGGGCCTCAAATAAGCTGGACTCTTAGATCTCTTCTCTGGCTAATGTTTTGTGTTAGTGACAGAAATATATGTCTTTTGTTGAGGGAACACTAAGTAATTAGGTCTCTGAGTAATAACCCCTCCAGAGAGGTTCTGGAGTGAAAAGTATATGGCACTGACAGGCAAGATACTGAGCAGTGATTTGGGAAACGTCAGGGTAGGATGGAGCCGATGAGAGAGCAGTTCACCTGCTGTAATCAAGAAACTGAGACGAGCAACTGCGGTGAGGAGGAACTCTGTAGTGATCACTGATAGCTTCTCCCTCCTCCAAGAGGAGTAGTAATGGAAGAGCCCTCCTCCCTAACTGCGTTTCTATGAGCTATTCATATTTTAAAGATACTCAATATTGGCACATCTCCTTTTTTTTTTTCTCCAGTTATGTTTTCCCTGTGTGAGGCCCTTAAGTGGGTTAAGAGGAAAAAAGTAAAGGAAACTTCCTTCTTTCAAAGCCTACTAAAGCCAGCACGGACAGGGTGGTTGACTCCAGCCGTCTGCAGCTGGCTGGAGTGGCATAAAGAAGCATGTCTGAGGAATGGCAGTAAAAGACTTCCTGTGACTGTACCTCCCCCTTTATCCAAAGGGACTTCCCTGCATTTGGAAAGATTGTTCAGTCTCTGGAATGGCTTCACTCCTCAGCCAAGTTGCTGAGACACGTAGCAAAGTTTCCCATAATGTCGCAGTAATGATGGAGCAATAGGGACACCTTTCCCCTGGCAGCGCTTCTGAGAGCATTGCCATATCAAATTCTCTGTGGGGGGGCGGGGGGGAAGGCTTTATACCTGAGAAAAATGATCTTGAAAGGCAGTTAATGCTGGAAAATTGGCCAGAATGAATGCTCGCTATAGAGAGGTTTGTGATGTTGCTGCTACCCAGCTCCAACCTTAGATGAATCAGGAACACGCACGCTTTCAGAGAGAACCAAAAGTAGGAAACAAGGGAAACGAAGGGAAGAACTTTCCTTAGTTTACTAATAGCTGATATCTTATGTACAGTGTTTTGCATAAGGTAGGTTTATTTTTTGGAGGCCTCTTGCATTTTACTTCTGGTTTTATTCCTCTTGACTCTACTGAGAGACTGATGCATCGTAGCAGTCCATTGACCTGAGGAAGAGTTTATTAAAACTGTGGCTCCTACGAAAGCACAATCTGTCTACTATGAGCTGACACTTCTGACTACGCAGCCAAAGATAGGTGTATCCCAGCTGATGTAAATCTCCACCGACACTGTCCATATCAAGTTCATCTGAGATTTCCCAATGATTTCAAAAATTCTTCTCAGAAAACATTATCTGATAGACAAGCGCTGCCTGCCTACCATTAATAGTTACCGATGACTCTTAGATGCTATTTCCTTCCTTTGTATGCGTGCCTGAGACACTTGAAGGGAAGACTTGCAAAAGAAAGTTAGAGGCTTTCAGAAACTGTTTGACTTTAAATTTTGTTGCAATCCCACTCCTGGTTCAACAATAGTTAGCGATGGCCAACGCGTCTGCACTGTGAAATGTCAGGATGACTCAACTGGTAGCGCTGTTCTGCTGGGTCAGAAGGGAACGGGTTCAAACGCAGGGCAGGAGGCTGTTATAGGTGCTGTCCTTTGGAGAAGAAGATATACTGAGCTCCCTCCGGACCACCCCTGCTCTTTGCCCAGTTGGCAGCTGCAGGAGCTGTGGAGCTCTTGGAAGAAAGCTGGAATAACCTGGGCATCCTGGCCGACTGTCTCGCCTTCGTAAAAGCCAGCTTTTATACCCGCGCTTGCATGCAAGTTTTGGCAAGCGTTTTGGCTGTTTTTTGTCCTCGCTCTGTCACTAAGCCTCTGTATTTAATTTAAAGCCTCTTTAATTAAAGTTCATTTAACCTCCTTAGCAGCTCCCCCTAAAATACTTTTCGATACCCTGGATATCACAGATACTGAGACTGACAGCAGTATTTTCTTGAGGGAGGATGAGGGGAGGATTTGAAAGCAGCACTGCCAAATAAATAATGAAACGGGTACAAATGAACTGTCCTCAGGATTTTGCGTAGTTGGCCCTTGTGGGGGGGAATATGGGTGACCTACAAAGAGTAGTACTCTGCCCAGTTGTGTTTGTGTTTGAAAAGAGTTTTATAAATTTCTCACTGTTAGTGCTCTGGCAGGAAACAGCAACACCATCTATCTAGGCATCTTTTTTTTTTTTTTTTTTATTTTTAGCAAAAAGACCTTTTCGTTTATGATTGCTGTGTTCCAGAGGCACGTTGTACCAGCCAACCCCGTTGCAGGCCTTTCCCCGACTCCCGTTGAAGAAGGGGTCGGGCTCCCATAAGAGCAGGGAGAAACCTGCCAGCAGAGGGGCCTGCTGCCACGTCGGGTGGACTCCCGTGCCCAGGGCCGTTCCGTGCTCTCCTCTGGCAGCCTTGTCTCCGGTGGGTCTGCGTGTCCCTCAGGAGAGCAAAGACCCTTCAGCCTCTGGCTGGGCACAGTTCTGTTTACAATTAAGCATCCATGTTAAATTGTATAGTGATGGGAATTGTATAGCATACGCTTTGATGGCTTTCTAGCAGCTTATGCAAAATGTTTGCTGTTTTGACTCCTCCTCCCGCTCCTGGGGATGGGTTTTGCTCTGGAGAAAGAGAGACAGAGAGGTGCGTGTCAGCCTGGGCCCCCAAAGGCCCAGAATCGCCTCCCAGCTCCAGCCCTCCCGAGCGACTAACGACACATGATGTCATTAACCTCTTTCAGAGGGCCCGTGGCATGCAGCCAGAGCAGGGTAGCGCTCACCATGGAGCGAGGCTGGAGGTGTGCGCCCACCAGGCCCTCGCTGCACGGGGACAGCCAGACGTTTGAAAAGGCCCAGTCTGCAGGTCTGTGTAACGGGCCACGGGCTGGTTAGCTTTGAGACATCATTGCGCCTCTGTGCTCCCAGATAAAACTACCCCCTGTGTGCTGGGTCTGCTTTCACAGGAGGAAACGTGGGGCATCGGCCAAAAGGATGGGCGCTCTGGCCCACGGACTTGCTGAAGGGCAGAGGTGGGTAGGGACCTCTGGAGATCACCTGGTCCAACCCTCTGCTCCGGCAGGGTCACCTGGAGCGGGCTGTCCAGGACCACGTCGAGATGGCTTTGGAGTATCTCCAAGGATGGAGACTCTACAACCTCTCTGAGCAACCTGTTTCAGTGCTCAGTCACCCTCACAGTCAAAAAGTTTTTCTTTATGTTGAGGCAGATCACAACTACCCCCCGAGCCCACCAGTGTCCAGTCTTCCACCTGCGCTCTGCAGTAGTGCAGCGGGAGCCTGTCCTGTGTAGGAGACCACCAAAGCTGTCTCGGCACCCTGTCACATAGCGCTGGAGCGGCTGAAGATGGAAGAGGCAGGGGAGGGAAGGCAAGGTGAGGATTCGTTCCCTTTTTTGGTCAGAGGTTTCCAAGGAGCTCCAAGTAGCACGGTGCTGGTTGTGCTGTGAGGATCTCTGCATTCCTCAAAGGAGGCAGGAGATTTTCCTAATTAGGTAACCTTTGGGTCCGGTGGTAGTGCTGAGACACCGTGTGCATTCTTGAGGTCTTTCATGAACCAGTGGGCATGAAAGAATTCACAGAAAAGGAGAATCGGTAAAGATCGACTTAATCTAAAAGCTGTGCTGAGTGCCTTCCTGTCAGCCCATATTTGGCATGTATTTCCGGACTTGGCTTTCATTTTGGTTTGTCAGTTCACCTGTTAAAATTAGGCTCAGAAAGCTTATTAAATATTGTTGCATGTGTCTAAACATGCACCTTTCCCTATCAAGCTTCTTTTAGTCTTTGTTCTAAGTATTAAAAATAGATAAAATGAGAAAAGCTTTGCAGAGACATTATAACGTTGCTATTAATGCATGGTAATTCCTACAGTCTTTCCCCTTTTTTTTTATTTTATTTTGAGCTGATGGTAACTGTTTGGAAAAGATAGCTGGAAAAGTTAATCTTTGAACAGCGAATGCCCCTGAAGGGAAAGGAGGCGGGGGGAAAGAATGGTCCTTTCAAAGAATCATTGACCTAAATTGCACTTTAATGCACATACCATGCTGTCCACACCACCTACGTGTCTCCAGGAATACTGCTAAATAACAAGCACTAAATGTTTAGTCATTTCCTGCATCACGTTTGCAGGAGTCAGTAGCTTCACGCTATTAGCATATGTAAGTGCATTGCAGTTCAAACAGTTGGTTTCCATATCAGCAGCTGCTTGGTTTAATCTCCTTTTGGGAAAGGTGCCATAGGGAACATTGCAGTGAACCTCAGGTTAATATTTCAGCCTGCTTTCCTCCAAACTTCCAGCGAAGGGCTGCAATGACTCAGTGCCACTGAGAATTCGTCTCAGAAACGTCTCTCTCAAACTGTTTTTTTAAAGCATGCTATGGGAAAATCTGACTTAAAACTCTAATGGACGGTCCGTAAGGTCTGTTGCAGGGTGGTTTTTTTTTTTTTTTTGGTAATAGAGCTTTTAAGGAGCTTTGTTTTTTTATTTTATACATTCTGCAAGTGTATAGACTGGGTAGCAAGGAACTAGCAAAGGTTTCTATGATCTGTGCAGCCCTGCTAGCGTGCCCTCTGCTTGATTTAATAGCTCTTACTTTTCCAGTTCAGGGCTGCCTCAGAGGTCTGTGCCAACCAGGCAGTTTCTCCTGCGGGAAAATAAAGTGAGACCAAGCAACTCGGCTCTCACGACTAGGTCGGGCTACAAAATCTCCATTCCTCAGAGGTGAACAGGTAACTCACTAAATCAGCCTTAGCTTACCGTTTTATGCACCAGCCTTACTGATGATGTAAACAGCAATATCTGGAATTTTGCAGCTATTAGCCCAAGTTTTACCCGATCTTACAGGAAGTACAAAAAGGTTTTTAGTTCATATGTTGGCCTTTCATGCTGGCATCGAGGCAGGTTTCTGTCCAAATAATTGAGGGGTAAATACTCTCACTTTTTTAAAGCATCTGCCTTCAAAATGGTGGCTGCTTCTCACTTGAAGTTGATGGTAACAGATGGCTAGATCTAAAAGACATTATTTAAAAGCTATAGGGTGTTTTTTACCACATGTGTTGCTAGTTTCCCTCCTAAAAAAAAATCTGTGTGAGAGCCCTGGAACATGACGGGCCAAATTTGACTGTCTGTTAAGTTCACTTTATATAATCTATGTATATCCTAAAGCGGTCTTTAAAAAGTCAGAACTTGCCACCGACTCCTTCCTTGGGTTTTGGAAGTGGCACGGCAGAGCTGCAGCCGGGCTTCCCCAGTAGCCGTTGCTTCTCTGCAGCATTAACGTGCTCCTAAGCCAACAACTGTCTCTCTGCAAACCTTTGGGTTTGGACATAGAGTGGAGAATCTGCCCCAAAGTACCTTAAGAAGGGGTGTATGGGGGGGACCAGGAATTCATGTGTATATTCAGGGTGTAGTAAGTACTTATGAAATAGTGCAAACCTTCTGTGCTGCCCCCCATCATTTCAGTCTCCTTTAGCCGAGAGAACAAGCAGAAATGAATCTCACAACTCTCGTAAGAGCATATGCTCCGGGAGACCTTGCTACATTGCATAAGCATTCCCATTAAAGGGATCTGGCTTTGGGAGCGCAGCACATGAGTCAACAGCACAGCTAGACTTGTAACGTGGGAGTCACACCTACTCTTGGCTGCAGAATTATCCAGAGAAACAGAAGGTTAATAGGAACAAAATAAAGATGAAGGAACCCTTAAAGGTTAGTTACAGGATTTGATTCAGTTGGCAAAAAAGGGGCGGGGGGGGGAATGAAGCAGGTCAAGCCAATGGAAGGAGAGTAGGACAATGAAAAGCTACACTGTCTGTCTCCTCAGAAAAGACAGTTCAGTTTAGATCAGTTAGAAATGTGATCAATAAAACATTTTTTCCTCCAAATTAGCCAGCTCTTGAAAGAGCCATTATTGATTAGAGAAAGCAAAAGTCACTCGACTAATGAAAGAGCGAGTGGCGTGAGTTCCAGGATGCTTGAGAAATATAAACACTATATGAATACAGTTCAGAAAGACAGAGCATGACTCCTAAAAGCATATAAATACTGGCAAAACAAGTGTTTGACCAGGGCCAGAAGAATATAGCAGCAAGAACAAATTCCTTAGCTTTGCTTCTGCCTTTATCAATCTTTGTTTTAAGCTGAGAGATTTTAGAAGTAAAACAAACAAGAAGCACATCTCTCTTTGGTACTTATGTAGCCTGATGATGTATGTACCTCCAGTCCACACAAACTTCAGCTGGTTTCTCTGCAGACAGGGCAAGGCAGAGAGGCAATATTGTCGATGGAGACTGGCAGGAGAGGGGGACTATGGCTGAACTTTTGGAGCTATTTAGACACCTCATTCTCACTAGTGCCTGAGTACCCTTAAGGGCTTGGGGCAGAGAGGTGTGCTGGAATTTGCAGACAAGTCAGTCCCAACTCTGTTTAGCTAACCTGATCCAAACCTCCTTGTAGCCAGTGGAAACACTCTGAACGGGCTTTGGGTCAGGATCAGGAAACAGAAATATCCTGAATATATGAAAGTTCATCCATAGAGTTCTCAGTTTATAAAGATGTTCCATCAAGCAAAACTTAGCCTGATACTGAAGCCTTTCTGTAGGCTGGAGCCAGTTTCCATATAAATTGATGGGAGGCACAGCATTTTTATTTTTTTAAGAAAGCAGCTCTCTCACTGACCTCATAAGAAGAAAAAGAATACAGAAAATAGTGTTTCACTTCCAGGATGTTATCTTTGTTTTTTCCCCTAAGAAACAAGACTTCACATGGCCAAATATGGTCTTGCTCCCTGTCTAGGCTTACCTAGCTAAGGTTTACTGCAGTCTTAAGTCTGTGCTTTAAACATCAGGGATTATCAAGAAAGGAGTTTTAAAAAAAAAAAAAAAAACTCTTGATAGCTCAAGGCTTTTGATGAAAGCTTATAGAAGAGCCCCACGCTAGGTTACCCTCAAATTGCTTTCATTATTACATTGGTTTCTTGGCTTTTCTCCATGTATACCAAGGTCTAAATGGAACATGTCCGTGGGGGAGGTGTTGGGCAACGTAAATGATGTTTCATCCTTCACTCTGAGTGCTCTTGCACAGAGGCAAAGATTGTCTTGTGATCAAAGCACAAGACCAGGAATCAGACGATCTGGGTTATTGCAAAGTTTGACTTCACTGTGTTAGTTAACAGTTCTGACACCTCTCGATGCAAGGATGTGGGGGAATTGCGAAGTGTGCCTTCCACCACACACACACAGCATGTTTTGGGGTTCCGGGTTCCTGTACAGTTCTTGGTGAATGAATAACCGCTTGATGGATTTAGTGAAATAATTTACCAGTTTATCGACTCTAGTCTTGACAAAGAGTCAAGGAGACAAAGAATAGGAGACAATAGGAGACAAAGAACATTTAGCCAGAGTATAAACTGTGGTCACAGCCTGACGGTTTTTAAAATGCCTTTCAGGACTGATTTGTATCAGGGTAGACTAATAAAGATAGGTCATGCTGTAGGTGGGCACGGGGAACTACGTGACAGGGCCCTACGTGTCAGATGGCATAGTGGGTGCATGGATCTCACCACATGGGAGAGGCCACAGGAGAAGACCACAGAGCAAGTGCCTCCTGGCAAGATCTGCTCGAGCGTGAGGCCTCCCCCCCTTTCATTTTCCCTTTCTGGGACTTTCCCTGACTCCAGGCACAGCTGAGAAGAGGACAACGCGTCTGACCAAACTTCTGCATCCGACATACGGGGTCATGGGGCAGAAGAAAAGCTGCCTGAGGCTCCCTAAATAGTAATAGGGGAGAGTAATGGGCGTTCTGCAGACAATGTCAAATGCCTCTCCACTTCCACTGCTGGCTATCACAAGAGGACCCTAGCTTAGGTACTTTGGTGTAGAGCCTGAAGATAGGCTGAGGAGTTAATCTAGGCCTAGGTGAATTGCCCGAGGTCTCTAGGAGAACTAAAGCCAGGATTTGTGCATGCTGCAGCCTTGCTGAGGGAGCTCTGCTGCTGCAGCGTTGGCAGAGAGCTGTGCCTCACACAGCCCTAGTGCTCCAGGCTAGATCCCTGCCTCTCTGTGAACATCTGCGACGGGCCCTGGCACACAGCTCGGCTCGCTTTTCTCTAACTCTGAGCAGTCTCCTGGGAAATGGAAGTGAGCTTGCTCACTGTCCTGCTTGTACGACCCCAAGACCGGCAGGTGGGAAGTCAAAGTCCCTCTTCAGTTGAAGACATACAGAGGAGCTTTTATGCCCCAAACATACAGGTTTTTAAAATTTAATGGGGGGGGGGGGGGGGAAGGATGTTTCCTTATAGGGGAAAAAAAGCCATAAAATACGATGAATCAGATTGGCTCTTCTGTCCCCTCTTTTCAGGGGCAAATTTAAGGAGGTGAGCAAAGATGTAAAGAAGGGAGAAATCTCAGCTCAAAAGGTTCTGTGTGGCTTAAAGTGAAAAAAGTGGGCTCTCGTGATGGAGCTTTTAAAGTAAAGGCAATCCTTTGTCACAGAGAAGTTCAAACAAAAAATTTCACCCGTGATAGTACGGAGGGCTTCTGTGGCTGATCACAGACTCCACAGTCTCCCTTTCATTTGTGGCATTGGTTCAAAGGCAGTTCAATGCAGCGTGAGCTAGTGCTGTTCTCCTGACGTCGCTGGAGGCCCCCTCGCCGCTGCTGCCTTGTCACTGCTTTGCTTGCTTCGGGCACAGTCATTGCACTGCCCACGTAAAGTTTACAGGGCTCCTAAACCACTGGTCTTGTGATTTTTTTTTTTTTCATATTATTTCAGTCCCATGATTTTGTTTTCACTGTTTCTAATTCTTTGCCTTGGGGAAGGGAGGCAGGGAACAGCACAGGATTTGTGTTGCTGTGATTTTTTGGGTGTCATGGGCCATAATCTAACACTGAACTGATGAGGCATTGCCATCCAGGCTGCAGAAATCAGATTTTGCGATAAAAAGTGGGTAATGTAATTCTCCTAAAGAAGGTGTGTTTTCAGCTTAACTAGTGGTTTCATTTCTATTCATTTCACTGTGTCACTTCTTTCCTTCTCTTTATCCAAGCAGTGAAAATCAATCAATCATCAGTCTAACGGTAGAAAGTGTGGCATTGTATTCACTTTCGGGCAGTTGCTGAGACATCTTGGTGGAGTACAAGAATGTACTTGGCCAATGACAGGTAAAGATTAAATCCTGCATCATGCTGAGTTTTCAGAATTGAAGGGATTGCATTATTTCTAGGTAATTTTAATGGCACCGAGAGAAAGAGTTTTAAACTTAGATGGTATTTTTCTTTCTAAAAAGAATCTTTACTGGCACTTTACTGGCAGAATTGGATGCAGAAACTGTCCATAGAGATAAAGTATGACAATTGAGTGATAGCACCCAGCAATGAAAGTAAAGAAAAATCTTATCTTCTGAACACTGGAAGGGGGGGCATCTAGACAGACATACACATATATCTACCCACCTCATACGCCCCCATGAGAGAGGCAAGAACAAGAATTCATCTTTAAATTGATGAATTTAAAGATCTAAGCTGTAAGTAAGCTTAGAAATTACTCCACCCACCCCCCGACCTGTTGCTGACCTTCTCTTCTGCCATCTTACACCACTTCCCTAATTCTCACTTCCTCTCTTTCTCATTCCCCATAGTCAGGACGGGGGGGTTGATGGTTTGTTGACCTGCAAGTCTCCCCTCATCTGAGTCACTTTTCTCCTATCCAGCTGCACTTGAAAAGTGGCCAGTATTAGACCCTGAGGGTTTTCAGTGCCTTGCAATCAGAGAGAAAAAAGATAGGACAGTGGTGGCAAGGGATCAAGAATGCAAGTGTGAATAGCCTATCGCTGATGCGGCCAGGCTCCTACCTTATCTACCACCTCCTATCAGCCCTGGTGGCATCCGAACAGCTCTGTGCTAGCAATAAGCACAGAGCTCAATGTGAAACAAAAGTTGTGCACGTAGCAGTGAGCAAAAAGGTGCTTCTCAGCTGAGAAAAGTACCATGAGAACGTTGTTTGTCCTGTGGTAGGGGTGGAATTGAGGGAGGACGTGTTCGGGTAGAGGGTACCTTCAGGGTAGAGGTAGGACTTACTCTGCTTTCCTTCAGCCACTTGCACGTTATTATTAGCCTGGCGATAGGGCCTGTGACGGAGGCAGGATTTGAGTCTTGCCTTGGAGAGCGTCGTATGCTAGAACGCTCTCGTGACCGAGGACGAATGTCATCACTTTCCGTCGTGTGAGCTGAGCACCAGTCAGGCATGAAACGCAGGCCTAGGAGGAAGGTCTTGCTGTCCAAGAGGCAGGGCTATCTCCAGACCGGATGGGTCAGTCAGAACTAGTGCTTGGCAAAGGCCAGGCAGTATGACGCAGATTAGGAGAAAGCAATGATATCCTGTCTCCTTTTTGGCTGGAAGGGAATGGGCATCCACCTTTTAACAAAAGTAGATAGTGGCTGCTCCTACTTTGAAGTCAGAGAGAGCATTATCATTCAGGCAATTAAGATAACACTGTTAGCTTTACTTAAGCAATAGTAGACATCTCTAAGTGGTCCCCATCATTACCCCAAATTTAACATATGTTTGGGTTGCATTTTAAGACCTTGAATTTAAAGTCTTGAGAGAGTCTACAGCTCCATGTAGCTTAAAGCAGCCCACAGCTGATTTCTGAAATTTCCTTCACCACGTTTCTCAGGAAAATGCAGGGGGGGGGAAAAAAAAAAAAAGCTCCTGCCAGGGAATTTCCACCCCAATTTGGTAATGTTTGAGTACAGTGAGTGAGATGCCAAAAGAACTGAAATATTTTTTTTTTCTGGAAAGTTGGCTGTGTGTATGTGAGATTTTGGTAGTGGGAGCGGTGACCTTTGGCACTGCAGAAACTCATGCTCATAAGTGTTGGGATGTTCTGAGGACAGTGACAAGAATGGCTGTCCGCACGAGAGAGGTAAGAACACTTGAAGGAGATTGCAAAAATGTATTTCAAAGTTGCACTCCAGTTGAGGGAGGTGTCTCAGTTTTCAATGCAAACACAAAATAGAACTTATTCCTATTTAAAAAAATCCAAAACAGAACCAAAACAAGTCTCCCAATAACTTTCTGAGGAAGTTACTTTCAGATGAAAATAGTTTTGTATCCAAAACACACAACGATAAGCAGCTTGGAAGAGGTCACTGCAGTCAGCTGAACTGGGGTTGTTACTCAGCCTCCTGACATGCTCTGAAAGGGGTTTCATTAGAAATCTGGAGGAGGTTTCACGATGGAAGATCAGGCTAAATAAAGGTCTTCCACCTCCATAATTCCGGCAGCTGAATTTCAACACAGTATCTAGTCACAATGTGACATGTCTTCTCATAATATAAAGCTAACCTCAAACCTCTCTAATTTTGGTGATGCTGAATTGCAGCCAAAATGATTGATGGAGCAATCTCTGCTAAGGTGGGTTGTTCCTGAGGTAGTCTGTTTTGTATTTCCCCTATAGCTATCTATGAAGATTATCTGCAACAAGTCCTGTTTTGTGTCAGCTGACATTGGAAAAACTTGTCTTTAAAATCTGACTTCCAGAGCGCTCTTTACTGTGAATTAGCACTTACAGGGACTGAAAGGTGGCATCAGACTGTCGGTCACCGCAGTCGTGAGTCCCAGTGAAGCCAGGCTTACCAGGAGAGCGGAGCTGGTCGTGTCTGGGCATCCTGGCAGCACCATGCTGCTGCTCCAGAGCAGTCCAGCTGTTCCCAAGGAACAGCTAGTAAAATCAGTGAGCTTTACTATTTCCGATGAGTTTTTAAAGAATAGCCAAAATTAAAGGGCTTAAGCCAGTGTATATGCCATGGGATTTTTTATTTCAGTGTGCTGTTCTCAATTACCCTCTTGCCTCGCTGTCGTCGTCAATGCGAATCCCATGGCTGTAGCTGCTGTACGAACACAGAAGAAAGTGCCGCAGGTTCATGGAGCCCCTCGTGTCAGTGAGGGGAAGCAGGCAGGCAGACGGGGGGACGCCGGGCGTAGGGGTTGCACGATGTGTCAGCGGCTCGCTGCTGGACTCTACCAGTTGTCATTATCTTCTCTAGAGGAACAAGCAGGTTTTTGAGGGCTGCTTTATAGGGGTGGGCATGCAGTGAGGTGGGCTTGATGTTCACAGGAGGTCCATGGGAAGGCTGCATGTCATTGAGCTTGATGTTCCTGGGAAGGCTGCTGTCACGCTGAGCCTTGGCCAACAGATGAGCATCCACAAGTAGGTAATACAGAGACAGGCCAAAGCCAAGAGGGCAAAAGACACTGGAGAGGTAATCTGTGATTTGTGTGTGTGGAGTTGGAAGCAAGCCCCAACGGTCTCATCACTTGGTTGTTAAAGAGCAAAGGCCGTTTTTTACAGAGAGGAGGAAGTTAGCCCCCGCTATTCTAGCATTATTCTAATACAGGCCTTTACTTTCTTCCCCTTTAAATCGCCTCCTTTGGGCAGCCGGTACGTCCAAGCGCCTTTGCCGAGCTGCCCCGTTGCGTTGCTGTGGCTGGTGACGCGGCTGCTGTGTTGCACTCGGGAAGCGCGTTCCCACACCGAACAACGGGAGCTCCAGTAGACGGGTCGTAAACTCGCGGGCTCCTCTGGATGGCAGCCCAAATTTGCTAAGTGTTCGGCGTATTTCAAAAGTTCTTCGGTATCCAGCGTCCCTTCGTAGAAGGCTTCTCATTTTTCGCAGCTTACGCCCAGGTGCTTCTCAGTCGATTCCCTCCAAGGACTCCAAAACTCCTGCTAGCAAGGGTTAGCTGCCCTGGGTGCCGGGGCTTTGCAGCAGAGAGCCCAAGTAATGCGCTGCTTGAGAAAGGGTTAACGGGAGCCTGCGGGCAGGAGCTGGCAGCAGCAGGGAGCTGGCAGCAGAGCCGCAGGCGACTGGGCTCGTCCTTGGGAAGGGCCGGGGAGGGCTGGGAAGGGGTGCGTGGAAGCGGGGAGGGGGAGCGGGGGCTTGGCCGGCGGCGAGGGCTCTTGGGTTGTTATTCTGCTGGGTGAGCAGAAGAGATTAGGAACATGGGTCAGGCAGGTGACATCCAATCTCCTCGTTCAAGTGTGCTCAAAGGGGGTTGCTTTTAAGGACGACTTCCTCTGGGAGGGAAAGAAGAAAGGCAGAGATGGAAAAGAGCCAAACCCTGGGCTGAGAAAGAAGGTGGGGCCAGACAGGGTTGATTTGGGGCTGTATTTGGGTGTGCTGAGAATTGCACGGACCTGGGGAAGCACTAAAGGCAGGCTCGGAGCGTGCAAGCTGAAGATAACCTGTGGGCCGAGGGTGCGGGACGGAGCCAGGCCCCGGGCTGCTGACAAGGAGATGAATCATGCTCCACACCTATAGAAAGCACCGTGCTGTCTGCACTCTTAACACTCCTGGCCGAACTATGTTTTTGATGCAAATAGGAAATGACTTCTGCAACTGAGTCTTTGTGGGCACAAGGCTATAAAAGGCACTGCCATTTTACGGATCACATTTTAGCTTGAGAGAGAGAAATGAAGGCTTTGCTATTACAGTAACAGAGTTAATAAACAAATACATGCGGCTCCATTGGGCTCGAGTATCTTTTGGAAGCAGAATAGTTATGTAACAGATTTTAGTGCCGATTTCGTGGAAGGATCTTGAGTAAAGAGAGGGCCGAGTGCTTTGCCTGTTCTAAACACCTCAAATATGTATGTTTTTCCCCTTTATTTAGCTTCTGAAGGCACAGAACACGAGTGTTCCCATATAACATCCCTGGCTCCAGCTTGTTGTCTCTGTGGCTCACAAGGAATGAACCTGTCGCAATTGTCCACCAATGCAAACATTGCGCTGAGGCCTGGACGGACCTGAGTTTTCTTACAGATTTTTGTGCGTGTATCTGTTTGCACAACTTGCACTCGCTGGGGGAGGACTTGCAAAGCCTTAAACCTTAGCCTCTTGCTGCAGTAAAAAGCAGCGAGAAAAAGAGAAATACTACGGTGTAATCAAAGTTATAGCCTATGTTATGCAGGAGGGCAGACTAGACGAACACAATGGTCTCGTCGGGCTTTAACATCTATGAAATGTAACTAATGGGTTGCCCTGCTGCTTGCGTGAGTGAAATCTGAGGGGGCCCATTTCCATGACAATATATCATAAGGTTGTGATTCAGCAGCTTTCTAGAAATGTGAGAATCTGAAAGAAGGAAAGAAGGAAGTTTTCCTTCTGTATCTGATTGTATGTTAAGAAATAAGGCAACTTTGGTTCTTCGTTTAGGGAAAAGGGAAATTTGGCACAAAAAAGCCCCTCCCTGCCTCCACACATCTCCATGCCACATGTCTCCGCTTTACAATTGAACCGTTTTGACATAAAGTACTTTCCCCAAAAATATTAGTCACAACTTCGGCTTCAACAAACCAACTCTTAATCTTCCTCAAAACAATTCGAAATGGGAGAAGTTGGTAATATATAATAATGATGGGTAGAGGTGGTGGTGAATTTGGTGTTTGTGAAGGGCTCTGCGCTGCGGTTTAGGCACGCAAGCTGCCATCCGCCTGGAACGAAACGGGCTGCAGTAAGGGAGTCCTGAAGGGCACACCAGAAGATGAGAGGGTCTGTAGGCTAGTTCCTTGAATAAAACAAACCATAAGTACAGAAAGCCAGAACAACTGGTAAGAGCGTCTTGGGGATGCTTTTGTGAGATTTGTCAACGACAGATGAAGAAGCCAGGGCGATGGCTTTATGGCATAAAGTTGACCAGTCCATGTTGATGGGTGTCAGATTTGAACTAGCTGCCTAAAATCCTGTTTTCTAGCAGTAAGTACTTTATCAGGCAGTTCAGCTCCAGGGGGAAGAAAAAAAGAAAGTGGCCTATTGGATCAGATACAGGTTCCAGAGAGTTCCTGAGGGAAAAGGGGGAAGGAAATGATGTTTAGGTTAGACATAGCTGCATAATATTCCAGGCCTGTAGCAAATGCACATGCAAGCCAGCTTGCAGTTGTTGGGGGACCCAGAATGAAATGAGCCCTGACTTCCACAGTGCTTCCTCAAGTGATTAGTACATGCTTTGCACCCTAATGAGATCCTGCTCCATTTTCTTATCCCTCCATGCTGCTCTTCTTTCCTGATGGCTGCTTCTTCAGAGCTCTTCTTTGGGAAACTGATCTGGCAAAGGGGTTATATTTTATTTAAAAAAAGAGAAATCTTTGGAAATGAGTAGCCTAGCTGCTCATTATTATGCTCATAAACCTCTAATTTGGTAATAAGTCTCTAATCATAGCCATGCAGCAGGGCCATCCTAGAAACGTGCCCCTCCGGGTTTTCCCGGCGCAGCAGTTGGAGCATGCCCTGCTGGACTGCTTGTTCAGATGGGTGTTCCACAGCAGAGCACAGTGAGAAGATGTACTTTCTAGCAGCAACATCCAGGACTTTGATGAGACTCTGTACTAATGTAAATATGAAGTCAACAAATCCCAGCAACAATATTAGACTGGAGAAACGTGACCAGGTACAGATCGCGTGGAGTAAAACCATTCTTGAAGCAGAGTCAAACACAGGTCATTGGTAAGACACCCCTGAAACAGGAGCTGTTATCATTAGCAGTTCACAGTGGTTGATACATGAGAGTACCTTTCTGGAGAGCAAGGCAATGCAGGCTGTGGATTTTAATGCCTTATCCAGTTCAAATTTTCTCAGTGTAACAGAAGAAGGAGGACAGTCTGTGGGGTTCCTGGCCCAGCATTCAAATATGCGATAAGACTATATTTCACAGAGATGAACTCTTTAAAGAGGCGAGTGAATTCACAAACAGCCTATGAGACAACCAAAGACCAGTTCCAGCTCACAAGAGTCGGCCCAGCCTGTGACAGGAGGACGTTATCGCATCTAATGAAATTCACCTGGAGTAGGTCACAGCTGAATGGTGATGGGGCCCATCAGGACAGCTGGGCATCTGTCGTGACCCCAAACTCCGAACAGAGCAATGAAGTAACTACCTAGCCCCAGGGCTGGGGAACAGTCCAGCTGGTCAGGGCAGGGGTGTTTGCTGCTTGCCATGCCAAGGCTGTTGCAGCAGAGCAGTCCCTTCCACCAGTTGCTGCAGACAGCGATGGGAGCAAATATCTGAAAGCGTGAAGCGGCTCCAGAGTCCTTCAGCGACAGGTGAAGCAGGCATTAGGGGGACTGCTAGGCAGGAAGACTGAAGCTGGTAAGGTGCTTAGACAGGAGAAGTCACCAAGATGCACGACAGCGTGCTGTGGTAACTCCTCGGTGGCGTCAGGAGCGGACTATGCGGTGGCAGGCAGGTACGGTGAGCGATGCCTCCTTGCCTGGCAGACAGCTGAGGGGTTCTAGCCTGGTCGTGAGACACTGTGAGACGTTAAGAATAAGACATGCTCAGAAAAAGGTGTATGAAGAAAGTCCAGTTACGTACAGGGATGGCCGCTCCAGTTTCTAGACTCTGTGCACAACCCGTGACTGCTTCCTGGGGGCTGCTGGAAACCCAGCAGCAGGCACGTGAGCTAATGAGCTAAGAGCAGGGCTGCCGAAGGGCAGCGCTGCAGGGAAGGTCTGGGGCGGCCGTCGTGCTAAGCCCGCGGCATTAGCTGAGAGCGCCTTGCCAGCCCTAGGAAAAAGTAGTTTCATATAGAAGAGGGAGCGCTGGCTGGGGTCCAGATCAGAGCGGTCGGCTCCGGGGCACAGACCCAGGGGCTGTGTAAGCTGCCCACCGCGTGTTAGCAAATGTCGGGAAGGAGCCGCTGCCGCCCGCGGCCTCGTGGGACTAGAAGGCCCCAGTCTGGCTGGGGATTAGCGCCACAATCTTTGTTCTGTGTTGTTCCAGCATAACACAGGACTCTGCAAAAGATTACTTCTCTGAGCCCAAAGTAAACCCGAAGATGCACGTGCTCCACCGGCACGTGCACAGAGAGAGGAGGAAAAAAGGAAACTCCTCAACGAATATGTCTACAGATAGGAGCAGTTTATCTTGACAACTCTTCTCCACCCCCCAAAACATCAGGAGGAAACAACAAACAATATCCCCTTGGTAGGGATACTTTCTGCTCGGCAGTGTTTTTCTTCGGGCTGCGTCTCGTGCAAATGAGCTAGCAGGATGCGGAGGAAAGGCGCGGTCTGTGAGAAAGGCCCTTCCAGCATGTAATTACAACCTGCTACGCTCGCGTCTTCTGCTTAGTCCTGCCCTGCAACATGATTTCTCCCAGTTGGAATACTGCAAAGAAGTAAATAAGTGTAAATACACAGCTTGCTAAGTGCAACATGTGGTATCGAGTGACACCTTTAAGGAAGAAAAGGGGCTTCCAAATTATTAGATCTGAAAGATCCTGGTAGCTAATTGTCTGGATTCTGCATAATCTGGCTTCCTAAGGCAGGAAAACAGCCTGTCTGCCAAGTTTGGTAGGCCAGTCAGACAACTGTTAATTTCCACCCTTCTGCATCCTATTAAGAGGATTATATCTTTTAAATCATGCCGCTGTTACATAATTGGAAGTTGGTGGAAACAGATGCGTTAGTGTGAGCAGAGCTGAGCACTCGGTAGAGCAGCGTTAAGCGCTGTGCAAGGCAGACCCCAATGCGTCTAACGGTTCTCCAAGGCGCTGCAGACTTGGTCTCCCGGTTCCCGAGGTGCGAAAGGTGGAGATGCCGCGCGCCGGCAGGGCAGGAGACCCCTGCCCTCTCCCCGCTGCAGCGGCGCGCTCGGCGGGACCAGCGCCCTGCAGCCCCCCTTGACCTAAAGAAGGGTTTGTGACCTTCAGCAGCTCCGTTTAAACGCTGTGTCCGCCCACCAGCCCTGAAAAGCTCTGCTGGCGGAGAGCAGCGCTTTCCGGAGCGCTGCAGCGAGGGCAGAGCAGAGCTCGACAGTGAGTCTCGGCAGCTTGCGCTGAGCAGAAATCTCCCCGCCGGAGGGGGTTCGCCGAGCTGCTTCTGGCTTCCTGTCTGCTGCCGGCGCAGACTAACGGGGCTTCAGCGCGGCAAAGGACCGGGCTTTCTGTGCATCGTATTGTGGATGTGAAAATCTGCTTCCCTTTACCGCGGCGGGGGACGAGAAAGCTGAAATGTGAGACCCGGCTTGCACACTGGAATTTGTGGTGTCTTTACTAAGCGGTCTCGCTGGTTCAGAGCTCCTGGGGCGAAACTCTCAACCCTGAAAAGCCAGAAAATAGAAATGCAGAGCAGGGTGAGAAGAAAATGAGACAAAGTCATCACTTCCCAAAACCTTCACAGTGAAGGAAACACCTCCCACTGTCTGGAGGATCCATGGGAATATTATAATATTTGTTCCAAAAACATGACTGGGTGGATACAGAATTACTGACGCAGGCACAAGCAGCTAATTGAATTCATGCGTAGAAGCCCCGGACACCATATGGCCTCAATAAAACGTGGGTCCGTAGCTGTTTCTTAGCAGATGGTTTTTTCGTTTTCATAATCTTAAATCAAAAGATCATTTTTATATCTGGAGATCAAAGGCACCGAGTATCTCCTTGGTCAAAGAGTATAAAGCGGAACCGCTGTGCTCTGCTTTGGCACCGCGGGGGAGTCGGGGGGGGGGTTTCCCTTGCAGCGTTTGCAGCAGATCTGCGCAACGGCATCTGAGCAGCAGCTGCAGACGGTGTGAGCTCCTTCCTCCCGGGCAGGGACTTTCTTTCCACGATGTGGACGTAGGCTTTATAAAATCAGAAGGGACAACTGTGATCATCTCGTGCGGCCGTGTGTGTTTTCCCCAGATTAACGGGCCGGATCCCACGTGAACGTTTTGTGATGAAGTTATTCCTTCTTCCCTCGGGGGGGGAAGTTCACAGCACTGTTTGACCTATCAGATATTTATTCTGTGCTCAGCCCCACGAAGTGGTTGTGCAAGTCTGATGCCGTGTTTACTTTGTAGTCCCCGTGGGAGACAAAGGCGGCAGGGATACGAGGCAAGCCTCTCGCCCCTCTGCAGATGCGTTCAGGAGGGTGGATGAGCCATCTCCTTTGAGGCTCTAAGTCGGCGCTGCTCTGCAGGCAGGAAAGCTCGAGAGCAGAAGGGTGGGAGATGCCTCCAAGTGGAAAGTACTTCCACACCCACCAGAAAACCTCTAAGGCAGACATGATCTTTGCCACCTAAGAATGAAAGACGTGTGGTTACTCAAAGCACCGTAGGCACAGGTCACAACAAATTGAGTCCTGTAGCCTGTTCATAAATCCAGTTTTTGCCGCGGCTATCTGCTTGCTGATGCCGAGTTCTCGCTGGCACGAAGGCGTCACCCAAAGGCACCTTCTCCTCTGTGAACCCACGCTGCTGGCGTCCTCTTTACACTTCAAACACTGATGCATGCGGTTAATATTTGTCCCACAATCAGCAGGCATCTCTGAGGAGGCTGAGAAGAGGAGAACGACTACTTCCCCTCCGTTGCATCGGCGTCGCCTGCAAACGTCGCCACCTTCTTCCAGACCATGGAAACAATCCTGCCAGGCAGACAGCCGAGTCCCACCTTGGTTTCCACTCACCTGGAGATGAAAGGGTTGTGGCCGCCAGTGTAGGCGAGGCAAAACTATTTAGGAACCTCATTAGAGAAAGTATTTGGGGAAGACGGCAAGAGCCTCAGTTGTGGTTTGTTCCAGCGCTTCTCAGCCAGATCACTTCTGATACGAAGGGAAGGGCATTATGAGAGATATTCTTCGCAACTATTGCTTCTTTTCCTAGTGATGCGTTCGGTATATTTTGCCCCTTTCTCTGTTTCAGTGGGTTGTATTCTCTCTACGTAACTGTGGCCGTCTGTCCCTCTAGATGCCGTTGGGGCGAGGGAACCTGACTGCGGGATTGCTTCCGCGGCTGCCCCTCCGTTCAGAGAACGATGCCGTTGCACGCTGGAGGAACGCAGTCAGCAAAAACTGTACGTAATCTTAATTGGGCGCAACCCACCGTGAATATTTCCCATTCTGTTTAACTCCTGTTCATGCTTGTTTCAGCTGGATTTACAGCAAGAGTAATGCTCATGATGCGCCCGGGATCAGGCTGAGGGTTTTGGGGAGGTGGGTCTGCATTCAGAGCTTTGGCTTCTTCTTTCGAAAACGGCTGGTTACGTTCTCCCACGGCTGATCCAGACTACCCCGGAGCTTAATGAGGTTCATAGCCAAGCGCTTCTCGAGTCTACACGAGCAGGAGACGCCCGCGTGCGTACGGTTTCTCTGAGCTGTCAAGGAGGAGGCGGCAGTGCCATCTGCCTTACCCCAACCTGCTGCGTTTTCTCTGTGTCCCCTTTAGTCAAAGGGGTCAAATGCTCATTAACTACCAACAAGCTAAGAGCGCCAATGATCCTTTGTCCTCTCCCAGTGTCGCCAGCCAAGCGCACGGGCTAAGCGGCTCCTGCTTAATCAGAAGCCTTCAGTCAGACATCAGGGTCTCATCCCCCTAACAGTAATGTTTCCCGAGGAACAGGACCCACAGGTACGGAGAACAGTCACCCCACACGTATCATCGCACAAGCTTGCAAAAAAACCAGCTAGGTGAAGCGAGCCCGTGCAAAGTAAAGAGGCTGGTTCTCCTTCGTTGCCAGCAGCGGGCTGGGGAGCCTGCTCTGTTGCCCCGCAGCATCCTGAGCGCCTCCGTCGGACGCCCCGCAGCCAGCGCGCTACGTTTCCGTCCAGCTTCCCACCCTAAACGGCTTCTTCTTCGTTGTTCACCTTTGCTGCGGGCCATTACAGATAGCCTTCACTCTGCAATGGCTGTTAATGATATTTACAGTTTTGAGCCAAGCCCCCTGAGCTGATCAACAGTCACTTTACAGGCCGTTCGCAGACAGATCACACGAACCTTGTCCAACAGGCCTGAGGTTCAAAGGTCAGCGTTTAAAGCACCTGTAGCCTGACCTGAACGGGAAGAGGATCATACTACAGGCCCCTTC
This sequence comes from Struthio camelus, assembly GCF_040807025.1. Lineage (NCBI taxonomy): Eukaryota > Metazoa > Chordata > Aves > Struthioniformes > Struthionidae > Struthio > Struthio camelus. The sequence goes on along the minus strand of NC_090955.1, from coordinate 2,520,545 downwards.
TCGTTCCTATTTTCTTGTTATTTTTCATCACTTTCAGAGGGTAAATTTTTTGAATCCAGTTAGCAGGTTCAGAATACTTTCCAGTGTTAATATCTGGCTCAGGTGTAACACGTTTTGGCCCTGCAGCTCTTGTTACCTACCTCCACCAGAAAGAACAACATCTTCCTAGATTATGAGCTCCTGTGGTATCGATTCCTACTGGGACACCTGGATGCCAATGAAAAAGAAACAATGCTAGAGTTAAAGGCCGTGATACTTTCTAAGTCACAGATCTCAAAGCACCGCACTTTGCTTTGCGTGCTTGCAAAGCATCGTACTCTCTGCTTTTCAGATACGAAAGCCGAAGCAGAGAGACATTTGATGAGGCTTCAGCGCTGACTCACTGTTTGATGTTAGGCAGAACTACGAATGCCATCAGATACCATTGTGCAAAGCGTTCACCAGGCAGCTGTGTCACTCGGGAGGAAAAGCAGTTCACGCTCTTGGGCAGGACGCAAGCTGTCCCGGGCTGAGGCTGGGGCAGGCTGCAGCCTTCCCTTGTGCGAAACCCCGAGGGGCTGGCTACGGCAGCGCCCACCCCGAGGCCGTGCCGCCGCGCGTCCTTTGAAATCCCTCTCACACCTGTAACTTGAGTCGGAGGTTCAAGGTCCTGTTAATGCCAACGCGATCAGACAGCGGCGGGCGCGTGAGACGCCAGGGAGGAGGCAGCGCTGTCGACGAGGGTGCGGGCGCCCGCGTGCGTGCCCGGAGCTCTTTCGCGTGGGATGGTGCAACCGGCCAGCCGAGGACCGGCGAAGCAGAGCGAGCTCCTGCGCTGTCTGCCGTATGAGGCAGGGCAGGGTGATGGCAGCGGGGCGGTAATGTTTTATTAAACAAAGTGTCACCGTGGGCTAAAGTCTCCTATTATGAATTGTAACGTCCACAAATTTTGCCACTTCCAAATAGTTTCCACCTACGTATTCCTCCCGCTGCTGCATGCAGCGCTGGCAAACATCTCCCAGCAAAGAGGAAAATGGCTTTTCCTGTGAGTAGCCCTCAGGCAAGTGGCGCGGAGCGGTTTCAGCGCTCCCGTGCCCAGCAGTGATGCGGGGCAGCGCGGCCAGAAGGGTCGTTTGCTTGCCCAGGGCACCACGGGTCTTACTAGCATTCCCGAGTGTTTTATCCAAGCATAATCTGCTGCAGCCTAAAATAACCTAATTAAACAGCGATCAGCGCACGTATTAGCAACGTAACATCCCGACTTCCAACTTGCGGGTGAGTCTTTTCACCACATAAGCTAACGTGGCCAGCTGTGCTATTGAGACAGTGAGTCATGCATACATGAATCTGAAACTGCCGTGCTTTACGTTAAATTCAAGCTTTTGCAATTACCTGCAGGCTACCAGAAGAACAAGGCAGAGCCCTGCTGGATGACAAACTCTTCCTCATACCCCGTGCGAAGGATTTGGGGATCCTCCGCCAGGCTGGTGAGCGCGGGTTCTCATGGGCTTGCCTTTACCAATAAGGCTGAGAAATGATATGCCTAGGGCCTTCAGTAAGCTGCTGATCTTGAGCGCTCCTGAAACCTGGCTCAAAAATTGCTACGCTGAGCAAGAAGTCTAACGACCGCCCAGCCCAGGCCCCGGTAAAACGGCGAGCGTTTGGTGAAGGATGCAATATTGCCTGGCTTCAGCGCTCCTCCCACGGGCTGGAGATCTGCCCGTCTTGGGAAAGACCTGCCACATCTGCTGAGTAAAGGTTGGTAGAAGGCTATACCTAGCTGCTCCACGCGGCTGCCTTACAGACTGCTTGGCTCCCCCGTGAACTTCTACTTCTGCAGAAAGTAATGGGTGTTAACTAGAAAGCCCTTGGAGGACGCCCGTCAGATGCGGAGGGCTAACCACTTCCATGCAGCTCCTCCTGCTCGGCATAACCTTAGCTTCCAACCTTGGCTTGTGGTCCAAGACATGGCTGTTCTTTAACCTCCGGTGCCAGTAACCTGACACGAGATTGCTGGAAATGAGAGAGAAGGAGAGTCAGCTATTTGATTACAGGCCACAGGCACATGCCTGGCCTTCATGGATATATTAAGTAAGAGACATTTTAAAACAAAACCACCCTCAGTAACCTTATCGTAAGCTTGAATCCACAACCCATCTGTTAACTCCCAGCGCTGCCCACATAGGCTCCGATCAGACATCAGCGCCAGTGATTTTCAGAACGTTTCACCCCAAATTGCCACCCTCGTGGCTGGAAGGGGACAAGCCCTCAGGAAGAAACACGTCCAGGGACTCAATCCCTTTCGCCAGCCTTCAGCACACCTTCAAAAACAAACTGCAAACCCTTGCCTTTTAACGTATCTGTAAATAACTACAAATCCCTGTTGGACGCAAGCTGCTGCTATCCTGTGACACTCGGCCGTTCTGAAACGAGCGCTCGAAAGGCCAGTTTCTCCCTTAATGGCTTTAGAAAATTAAGCCTTTTTAAACGTTTTGCTGTTGCCTCAATCATACGTTGTAAAAGAACCTTCCACGCAGAAATAAATCAGCAACAACAACAACAAAAAAAAAATCGAGATGGCAAACTGATGATTGCATCAGCCTTAGCTTATGAAAACTGATCCTCAGGAAAATGTAATTCAACTCTCCAGCAATCTAACTTGATGCCCAAGAATGTAATAACTTCATTTGGATCCTCTTTTTAGGGGGACTCCTAAATCCTTGGCAACTTCCCTTAAGGTCATGAGTAAATCCTGATATGGAGAATTGTTTGGCAAGCACGAGAACAGTAAAAGGGCTAAATAATTGGGGATTACCTCTGACCCTGATTTGTAGCTCACCACCCACTGCAGGAATGTACCGAATATCTGAAAGAGCATGCAAGAGTCAAACAATTCATGGGCATGAAATTGTCCACGTACACTCTGAGTTTAAACTTAAAATGCAGAGCAGGTTGGCCCCAAACCTCATTTTTCATTAGCAATCAGCTGCAGCAAGCTCTAATTATGTCTGTTGCCTTAGACAGAGGGTCAGTGATGGCACAGACTGAAAAGCGTATGTGATTCTCCCCCTTTGTTTGGCAGATCACACCTGAGATCTTCAGAGCAAAAAGAGAGTTAACCATCTGATTCACTCCCCGTTATTTATGCCGGTTCTGTTCGCTTTCACCTCATCTGCAAGGACAAAGACATCGCTTTCATTTTTGTGGCGATGATTACCAAATTTATTAAGCACCCGCATGAACGACAATCTCTGCTTTGAGAAGTTTACAGGCCGGAGGTCTGATCCTACCCCTGTGTACGCGCGATGCTTAATTGTCAACACCTACGTCCTCTCCGATGAGCTGGAATCGTCTCGCTCGTGGGCAGGGTCTGCAGCATCACGGCAGACCCTCAAAGCGCCTGAGCTGGCCCTGCTGATAAATGTCACGTTTGCAGACCTGGGCCGCAAAATACAGAGAAGACCATACTGACTGGGACAGGCCTATTGCCCGGCACAACCTAAGCATCTTTTTTTTCGGAAGCTCTGGGTCGTTAATGCAGTGGTGTATCGTTTGTGCTGGAGATGCACTTGGCTCTTGTAAGGAATTGTTTGGCTTTTTGTTTTTTTTTACAGAGCTTATAGTCAAGGCTAGCAGATTGCTGCAGGGCTCTGATTTCTCCTAGGATTTCTCCTGGTAATAACACGCATCCTCAAACGACGGTGTGCCTTAAAGCGGGTGCCCCCGTCTCTCGCGTAAGACCTCTTTAGGCCCCAACGTGATCCCTGCGGCCCGCAGGTTCCTCCCTGCAGGGAGCGTGCAGAACCCCCCGGGGAGGCAGCGACGGCTCTGCCCTCCGCTCCCGTTGCCTTCTCTAGGTAAATGCGCCTTTTATCGGGTGAACTTGCCTCTACTTGTTCCGCACGCAGCAGGGTAAATGACCAGCACCCTTCCGGAGGAAAGGCACGCTCCGGCGGGCACGCACCGCCGCAGTCCTACGCGGCGTCTGCCAGCAGCTGGCATCCAAGGATCCCGGCTGCTCCGCCGGAGACTGAAACCTCCGAAGCGTCTGAGACGGGCAAGAAATAGCACCTCCCTCTAACCGTTCCCTAGCAGGCCTGGACTCCCAGTCGCTTCGCCCTGGGTTTCCCTAGTTCAGAGGCTGCGTTTAATATGGGTATCAGCTTATGTGTTTCTTTGTTGTTGTTGTTGTTTTTCCTTAATCTGTATACGGATATTGGTATGAAAGAGCAGCCTTTAACACCGCAGCTGTGCCGATAAAACGTTCACCTGCACACCCTGCGCCCAAGGCACAGGCGCAAGGTGGAGGCCGCGCTCCTGTAGCGCGGAGGGATAACGAGCAGGGCAGCACGCAGAGATCGCATGCGGTGCGGCACGCAGGGATAGTGCCCAGGGCGGTGTGCAGGGCAGCGTGCAGGGGCAGCGTGCAGGGGCAGCGTGCAGGGACAGTGTGCAGGGCGACGTGCAGGGACAGCGTGCAGGGACAGCGTGCAGGGCAGCGTGCAGGGACAGTGTGCAGGGACAGCGTGCAGGGCGGTGTGCAGGGGCAGCGTGCAGGGACAGTGTGCAGGGCAGCGTGCAGGGGCAGCGTGCAGGGCAGCACGCAGGGACAGCGTGCAGGGACAGCGTGCAGGGGCAGCGTGCAGGGACAGCGTGCAGGGGCAGCGTGCAGGGCAGCGTGCAGGGCAGCGTGCAGGGCAGCACGCAGGGACAGCGTGCAGGGACAGCGTGCAGGGCAGCGTGCAGGGCAGCACGCAGGGACAGCGTGCAGGGACAGCGTGCAGGGGCAGCGCACAGGGACAGCGTGCAGGGCAGCGTGCAGGGACAGTGTGCAGGGACAGCGTGCAGGGCAGCGTGCAGGGACAACGTGCAGGGCAGCGTGCAGGGACAGTGTGCAGGGACAGCGTGCAGGGCAGCGTGCAGGGGCAGCGTGCAGGGCAGCGCGCAGGGCAGCGTGCAGGGACAGTGTGCAGGGACAGCGTGCAGGGCAGCGCGCAGGGCGACGTGCAGGGACAGTGTGAAGGGCAGCGTGCAGGGCGACGTGCAGGGACAGCGTGCAGGGCAGCGTGCAGGGACAGTGTGCAGGGACAGCGTGCAGGGCAGCATGCAGGGCAGCACGCAGGGCGACGTGCAGGGACAGCGTGCAGGGACAGCGTGCAGGGACAGCGTGCAGGGACAGCGCGCAGGGGCAGCGTGCAGGGACAGCGTGCAGGGACAGCGCGCAGGGACAGCGTGCAGGGACAGCGTGCAGGGCAGCGCGCAGGGACAGCGTGCAGGGCAGCGTGCAGGGCAGCGTGCAGGGACAGCGTGCAGGGCGACATGCAGGGCGGCATGCAGGGACAGTGCAGGGGCAGCGTGCAGGGCAGCGTGCAGGGCGACGTGCAGGGACAGTGTGAAGGGACAGCGTGCAGGGCAGTGTGCAGGGACAGCGCGCAGGGACAGCGTGCAGGGCAGCGCGCAGGGTGACGTGCAGGGACAGTGTGCAGGGACAGCGTGCAGGGCAGCGTGCAGGGCAGGGCAGCGCACAGGCATAGTGCGTGGTGTGCTGTGCAGGGCAGCGTGCAGGGATCACATGTGCTGTGGAGTGCAGGGACAGTGCCCAAGGCAGCATGCAAGGACAGCGTGCGGGGCAGCATGCGGGGACAGTGAGCAGTGCAGGGTGCAGGGCAGCGTGCAGAGATCACATGTGGTGCGGCGTGCAGGCGTAGTGCCCAGGGCAGCAGGCAGGGACAGTGTATGGTGTGCTGTGCAAGGAGAGTGCCCAGGGCAGCGTGCAGGGACAGCGTGCAGGGCAGCACGCAGGGATCACATGTGGTGCGGCGTGCAGGGACAGTGCCCAGGGTGGCGTGCAGGGGCAGGGTCCAGGGCAGCGCGCAGGGACAGCGCGCAGCGCAGGCTGCAGGGACAACGCGCGGGCTGCAGCGCGGGCTGCAGGGAGAGGGCGCAGGCTGCAGCGCGGGGCCGCCCGTGCGCAGCTCGGAGGCCGGCGGAGCGGGGCCGCCCCCGGGCACGGCGGGCGGCGGCTGCGCTCCCCAGCGCGGCGCGTTCCCACGCGGCGCCGCCGTCACGTTGCGCGGGGCGGCGCGGAGCGGAGAAAGGGGGGGGGGGGGAGACGAGCCGCCACGTGAGACTCATGTGACCGGAGGGAGGGAGGGAAGGAAAGGGGGGGGGGGGGAGAGAGGCGGCCCCGCCGCCGCCACCGCCGCCGCCCGCAGCGCCCGGGCCGCGCCCGCCGCCGCCCGCCCGCACTTAACCCAGCCCGCCGCGCCCCGCCGCGCTCAGCCGCGCGCAGCCCGCGCGCCATGAGCCGCCGCCGCGCCGCCGCCTGAGCGCGCAGCCCCGCGCAGCCCCGCGCAGCCATGGAGCGGCTGCCCGGCGCCCCGCCGCCGCCGCCGCTGTGCCTGGGCAAGCTGCCCGCCCTGGAGGGCACCGACGGGCCGGGGTGAGCGCCGGGGGGGCTGCGCCGCGCTGCGCGGGGGGCTGCGCCGCGCTGCGCCCTGCGCCGCTCTAACCCGCCCGCTTTTCCCTCCGCTCGTGCAGGCTGGACTTCGCCCACATGTACCAAGTGTACAAGCCGCGGAGGGGGCTGAAGAGGAGCGACGACAGTAAGGTGAAGGGGGGGGGGACCCCGACCGGGGTTTGGGGGGGCGCAGCTCGTCCTTTCCCGATTTTCGGCAGCGGTTTGCCCGAAAACTTTCTGCGCGCCCCGGGGGCGCTGCCTGCCCCGCGCCCTTGCGCCCCGCTTGTAGCCACCCTGCCGCACCCCCCCCCCACCCCCCAAAAATGCTGCCGAAGCCCCCTGGCCTGGCGGCGGGGTCTCTCGGCGGCGCGCTGCCCCCGCCCCAGCCCCCTCTGCCTCCCCCCCAGGAGACCTACAAGCTGCCGCACAGGCTCATCGAGAAGAAGAGGCGCGACCGCATCAACGAGTGCATCGCCCAGCTGAAGGACCTCCTGCCCGAGCATCTCAAACTCACCGTAAGTGGGGGGGGGGGGGCGCCCCGCCGCCCCGTCCCCCCGCCAGGGCTCTGCCACCACCGCCCTCCCAGGGGTCCCCCAGGCCTTGGCGCTCTCTCTGAGCGGGTTTTCCCTTGCCACCCCACGGAAAGGCTGGGGGGGGGTTCACCCGCCTCCGCGACCCCGGGCGCCGCTGGCTTTGTTGGCGGTCCCGGAGGAGAGCCGGGCTCCCCTCGGCTCTCGGGCCCGCTCCGGGCTGCCTTCCCCTGCGCTAAGGTCACGATACCAGCAGGGGCAGCAGAACAGATCAATAAAATACTTCTCTGTGAGCTATGCGGTCGGTCCGAAAATAACCGTGAGACACGACGGTAGCCTTTTCTGCGGCCTGCTTTCGAGTTCGTTTATTTGCAGGTTCGAGAAAGATAGGTTTTCGGGCGAAGCAGGGCCCCCCCCTCCCCGCCCCGGGCGACGGCGCTGCCCCGCCAGCCTTGCCTCCCGGCGCCGTCCGCCCCTGCCCGTCGCTCTGAAAACGCTGGAAGCCCTTTTGGGCTCCCCGCGGTCGGAGGCGGCCGGCGCCGACCCGTCCCTTTGGCTTGCAGACTCTGGGGCACCTGGAGAAGGCGGTGGTTCTGGAGCTTACCTTGAAGCACGTGAAGGCGCTGACCAACCTCATTGAGCAGCAGCAGCAGAAGATAATTGCCCTGCAGAACGGCTTACAAGCCGGTGAGTGTTCAAAGCCCAGCGAGCGAGAACCTGCCTGCGCGCCCTGGACTCTCTTTCCCAGCCCGCGCCGTGCCCTGGTGGCACTTGGTCCCAGGGCAGGGAGGAGGAGGAAGGAGTTCTTTCTTTTAATCGCCTTCCTCTTCCCTCACTCTGCTCATGAGTCCTCAGGAGAAAGACGCTTTTCGTTTCTTAGTTCGGTCAGTTCAGAGCGCGCTGAGAGTTTTGTTTTAAAATTCATTTGAACGTTACTAGTTTTATTTAAAGCTCGGTTTTGCTTAAGGTTCTCTCCGAAGGCATCCGAGCCTTTCTATTGGTGTTTAGGAGCTTTGGACCAAATCCGTTTTTTTTTTTCCCTCCTCAAAAATATGAAAGCATCTGCCTTTTTTTGCACACACCTTTTTTTTTTTTTTTTAGGCTTCTTTCTAAACTGATCAGCCCGTGTTGCTGTCGGCTAAGAGGGGGCCAGGTCTAGCGGCTTATTGTGCTTTAAATGTACTTCCTTCTCCTGTTTTCACACGTGGCACTCACGTGAATCTGATAAAGTAAAATTTAGCTGTTCTAAAGAGATTTCCACTGCTTTAATAGCCACGGGGTGTGCGATCGAGCTTTAAGCCAAGGTCCTATAGCTGAAGCAAAACGGCCCTCGGTTCCTGGAGCTGAAGGAGGGTGAGCTTGCTGCAAGCGCTCCCTTCCTGGTGGGAAGGAAGCGGGTTGCAAACTGGCTTTCAAACCGCTTCTTCCCTGCGGAGGTACCAGGTTGATTCACTGCTGTTTCTCCATACCTGCACCCGTGTTACAGTTGCCACGTACAGGAGACCTAGAAATAAAAAACAAATTTGAAATTCACATCCAAAAGTGGACGGGTGGATGTAAGAAGAAACAACGTATGCCTGTACAGAAATCAGGGGAGCGCGTGTAAAACACGGTTTGACCCTCAGGTTCGCCTGTTCAGCTGTTTTGTAGCAGCGGAGGTGAAGCCCTTCTCTCCAGGGTGCCTCGAAGATGGGAATGGACCTATTTAGCACGTTGTTAATTTTTAATTTCTTTCTGCTAACGTTTCCTCAGGTGACCTGTCATCAAGAAACCTCGATTCCAGCCAGGAAATGTTTCGATCCGGTTTCCAGATGTGCGCCAAGGAGATGCTGCAATACCTGGCAAAGCACGAGAACGGCAAGGACCTGAAGTCTTCTCAGCTGGTCGGCCATCTGCACCGAATGGCCTCCGAGGTGCTCCAGGGCGGAGCCGGCCGAAAAGCCGCAGACATCCCTCCGAAAACAGTGGACTCGAAGGAGAAGTCTGGCTCCTTGACCAGAGCGGCCGAGGGACATGGCAAAAACTGCGTGCCGGTGATACAGAGGACATTCGCTCCTTCCAGCGGCGAGCAGAGCGGCAGCGACACCGACACAGACAGCGGCTATGGGGGAGAGCTGGAGAAAAGTGACTCCAAATCCGAGCAGCAGTATTTTAAAAAGGATACGGAACTCAAATATACTGTCCAGGAGAGAATAAGCTCTATTAAGCAAGAGACTGAGGACCCACCAGCCAAAAGGACCAGGATGGAAACTTCCGAAGACGAAGGCCCTTTTAGCAGTGACGTGATGGGCTCTGCAAGTAGCTTTCTGGGCCCTCACGCGCACCAGCCTCCTTTGTGCCTGCCTTTCTATTTGATCCCGCCGTCTGCCACAGCCTATCTGCCGATGCTGGAGAAGTGCTGGTACCCGGCGTCCGTTCCCGTTTTGTACCCCAGTCTCCCGGCCTCCGCTGCAGCACTTACAGGGTTTATGAACCCCGATAAAATCTCCCCGCCTCTGCTGATGCCCCAGAGGCTCCCGTCGCCGGTACCAGCCCACTCCCCTATCGACTCCTCAGCGCTGCTTCAGGCTCTGAAGCAGATCCCTCCTTTGAACTTGGAAACCAAAGACTAAGCGCAGTGTGACTTCTTCCTTTTTTTTTTTTTTTTAAAGTTTGAGACTGTTTCACTTTTATATATTGGCTGGACTAAGGTGTGGGGATAAGGTTCACAGCGCATAGGAAGCTAAATCCCCTTTTCTCTGACTTGTCGGGTAGCTCGGAGGAGGATGAAGGATGCACCTAGGTTAGCTCTTCAGAAGTATTTCCAAAAGGAAAAACAAAACAACAACCAAAAAAAAAAACAAAAAAAGGGTTTTGTGCTTTGCTCCTTAACCTCCTTCCCTCTCCGCGTCTACAGAACGGCAGTCGACCGAGTCAGCTAGGATTTTATTTCAAAGCTGTGAAAAATACTCCATTAGGCAGATTTAGACTTTTAGGGTGCGTGAATCTAAAAATACGGTACTTCTTCTAAGGGCTGTAGAGGCAGCGGGGCTGGAGCCGAGGCGACCCGGCGCCGTGCGCCGCCGGTGCTTGCGTCGCAGACCGAAACCGTCGCGCGAGCAGAGCGGCAGGCGCTGGTTGACAACGCACAGTCAGTGGTGCAGGCAGATTTAAGACGGGTTTTTCTCCACACCTTTGCTGATATATATATATATATATATATTTTTTTTTTTTTTAAATAAATAAAACGTAGATGCTGCTTGGAAGCTTTACATGGCGTACATCGGATAAGTAAATTAACACGCGCCCCTTCCTGTAACTTGAGCTGCTAGTTTGGGCCGGGTAGGGGAGAAAATATCCCCTGGATCACTTTGCTTGTTGCACCTGACTCCAGGCCTCTCTTTCGCTGCTGCTGTAGTTCCTCCGGGTCCGGCGTGCGCGAGACCCAGCGGGCTCCAGGGCGGCGGCGGCAGCCGGGAACCAGCTCTTGCACGACTTGGGTCGAATGGGGAGGGAGCAACGCAGCCCGGGTGGGCCGCGCCGCCAGCGCCTGGGGCAGGCTGAAAGGCTGCGATCGCCCCGGGGTCTGGTCCCAGCGGGGCCCCCCCGGCGTCTGAACGCCCCCGCCTCCCTGGCGGACCCGGCCCGCCACGCTCTTCTCAGCCGGCAGGGTCGGGGTTTCCACCCTTGTCCCGTTAAGTCCTAGCACAGCGGGGGTCTTTGCACCGCGGGTGAACGTTTTGTCCAATTGGGCTTTTTAAAAGAAGAAAAAAAAAAAAAAAAGAAAGAAAAGAAAACTCACCGCAAAAACGCAGTGCTGTTTCTTTTCTCACCAGTTTTGAGAACTTGCGTCCGGAATAAACGTTGAATGGGTTTTCATCCGTTCTCCCATCGCACCAGCTGTTGAGATGCACTATGCTTGATTGCAGATTGTGTTCTGACGTTTATTTTGTTGGGTTTTTTTTTTTTTTTTGGTATACAGTTGTTGCCTTTATTTGTAAAATCCTGTTATAAATATATATATATATTATATAAATATATTAAAAGGTAAAACGTTTCAGATGTCTATTATTTGTATAACTACTTGAGCATAAAGAAGTGAGAAATATGAATGTATTCTTGTTTTTCGGGTTGTCTTTCTTTTTTTTGGAAGAGAAGAATTTTTTTGTTTTTCTCTAGGGAGAGGTACAGTGTTTATATTTTGGAGCCTTCTCCAAGGTGGGATATTGTACATATTTTTATCTTGAGTAAATGTTAAGTAGTTGTTTTAAAAATGCTTAATAAAATAACTATTTTCCTGTGGAAGGTAAGGCTTTGCCTCCCGTGCTTTTGCGTCCGTGAGCAGGGTCGGTCCGTACGCCGCGCCGCAGCGGCCGCCGCCAGCGGTGCTCGCTCCCTCGGGGAGGACTCGAACCTTCTTCGCACCTTCTCCTCGCTTCCGTCGGGCCCCCTTTGTGCGGGCGGGGGCCAGGCCGGCGGGCGGCCCCGACACCCGGCCCGGGAGAAACCGCGCCGCTCCTGGCCGGCGGGCGGGTGGGCTCCGAGGGGGAACGGGCCGCGCGAGCCCCGGCGCCGCGCCGGCAGCCCGAGCAACTCCTGCGTCCTCCTGTTCTGCTCCTGCATCCTCCCGACCTGCTCCTGCGTCCTCCTGATGCTCCTGCATCCTCCCGACCTGCTCCAGCGTCCTCCTGTTGCTCCCGCATCCTCCCGACCTGCTCCCGCGTCCTCCCGATGCTCCTGCATCCTCCCGACCTGCTCCCGCGTCCTCCTGCTGCTCCCGCATCCTCCCGACCTGCTCCCGCGTCCTCCTGATGCTCCCGCATCCTCCCGACCTGCTCCCGCGTCCTCCTGATGCTCCTGCATCCTCCCGACCTGCTCCCGCGTCCTCCCAATGCTCCTGCATCCTCCCGACCTGCTCCCGTGTCCTCCTGATGCTCCTGCATCCTCCCAACCTGCTCCTGCGTCCTCCCGATGCTCCCGCATCCTCCCGACCTGCTCCCGCCTCCTCCCGATGCTCCTGCATCCTCCCGACCTGCTCCCGCGTCCTCCCGATGCTCCCGCATCCTCCCGACCTGCTCCCGCGTCCTCCCGATGCTCCTGCATCCTCCCGACCTGCTCCCGCATCCTCCTGATGCTCCCGCATCCTCCCGACCTGCTCCCGCATCCTCCTGATGCTCCCGCATCCTCCCGACCTGCTCCCGCGTCCTCCTGATGCTCCCGCATCCTCCCAACCTGCTCCTGCATCCTCCTGATGCTCCTGCATCCTCCTGATGCTCCCGCGTCCTCCCGATGCTCCTGCATCCTCCCGACCTGCTCCCGCATCCTCCTGATGCTCCTGCATCCTCCCGACCTGCTCCCGCCTCCTCCTGATGCTCCTGCATCCTCCCGACCTGTTCCCGCATCCTCCTGTTGCTCCTGCATCCTCCCAACCTGTTCCCGCATCCTCCTGATGCTCCCGCATCCTCCCAACCTGCTCCCGCCTCCTCCTGATGCTCCCGCATCCTCCCGACCTGCTCCCGCGTCCTCCTGATGCTCCTGCATCCTCCCGACCTGCTCCCGCGTCCTCCTGATGCTCCCGCATCCTCCCGACCTGCTCCCGCGTCCTCCTGCTGCTCCCGCATCCTCCCGACCTGCTCCCGCGTCCTCCCGATGCTCCTGCATCCTCCCGACCTGCTCCCGCATCCTCCCGATGCTCCCGCATCCTCCCGACCTGCTCCCGCCTCCTCCCGATGCTCCCGCATCCTCCCGACCTGCTCCCGCATCCTCCTGATGCTCCTGCATCCTCCCGACCTGCTCCCGCGTCCTCCCGATGCTCCCGCATCCTCCCGACCTGCTCCCGCGTCCTCCCGATGCTCCCGCATCCTCCCGACCTGCTCCCGCATCCTCCTGCTGCTCCTGCATCCTCCCGACCTGCTCCCGCGTCCTCCTGTTCTGCTCCTGCATCCTCCCGACCTGCTCCCGCGTCCTCCCGATGCTCCTGCATCCTCCCGACCTGCTCCCGCGTCCTCCTGATGCTCCTGCATCCTCCCGACCTGCTCCCGCCTCCTCCTGATGCTCCCGCATCCTCCCGACCTGCTCCCGCATCCTCCCGATGCTCCTGCATCCTCCCGACCTGCTCCCGCCTCCTCCTGATGCTCCCGCATCCTCCCGACCTGCTCCCGCGTCCTCCCGATGCTCCTGCATCCTCCCGACCTGCTCCCGCGTCCTCCTGATGCTCCTGCATCCTCCCGACCTGCTCCCGCCTCCTCCTGATGCTCCCGCATCCTCCCGACCTGCTCCCGCGTCCTCCTGTTGCTCCCGCATCCTCCAGACCTGCTCCCGCGTCCTCCTGATGCTCCTGCATCCTCCCGACCTGCTCCCGCGTCCTCCTGATGCTCCCGCATCCTCCCGACCTGCTCCCGCGTCCTCCCGATGCTCCTGCATCCTCCCGACCTGCTCCTGCGTCCTCCTGATGCTCCCGCATCCTCCCGACCTGCTCCCGCGTCCTCCCGATGCTCCTGCATCCTCCCGACCTGCTCCCGCGTCCTCCTGTTGCTCCTGCATCCTCCCGACCTGCTCCCGTGTCCTCCTGATGCTCCTGCATCCTCCCGACCTGCTCCCGCGTCCTCCTGATGCTCCCGCATCCTCCCGACCTGCTCCCGCGTCCTCCCGATGCTCCTGCATCCTCCCGACCTGCTCCCGCCTCCTCCTGATGCTCCCGCATCCTCCCGACCTGCTCCCGTGTCCTCCTGATGCTCCTGCATCCTCCCGACCTGCTCCCGCGTCCTCCTGATGCTCCCGCATCCTCCCGACCTGCTCCCGCGTCCTCCTGATGCTCCCGCATCCTCCCGACCTGCTCCCGCGTCCTCCTGATGCTCCCGCATCCTCCCGACCTGCTCCCGCGTCCTCCTGATGCTCCCGCATCCTCCCGACCTGCTCCCGCGTCCTCCCGATGCTCCTGCATCCTCCCGACCTGCTCCCGCATCCTCCCGATGCTCCCGCATCCTCCCGACCTGCTCCCGCCTCCTCCCGATGCTCCCGCATCCTCCCGACCTGCTCCCGCATCCTCCCGATGCTCCTGCATCCTCCCGACCTGCTCCCGCCTCCTCCTGATGCTCCCGCATCCTCCCGACCTGCTCCCGCGTCCTCCCGATGCTCCTGCATCCTCCCGACCTGCTCCCGCGTCCTCCTGATGCTCCTGCATCCTCCCGACCTGCTCCCGCCTCCTCCTGATGCTCCCGCATCCTCCCGACCTGCTCCCGCGTCCTCCTGTTGCTCCTGCATCCTCCAGACCTGCTCCCGCGTCCTCCTGATGCTCCTGCATCCTCCCGACCTGCTCCCGCGTCCTCCTGATGCTCCTGCATCCTCCCGACCTGCTCCCGCATCCTCCCGATGCTCCTGCATCCTCCTGACCTGCTCCTGCATCCTCCCGACCTGCTCCCGTGTCCTCCTGATGCTCCTGCATCCTCCCGACCTGCTCCCGCATCCTCCTGATGCTCCTGCATCCTCCCGACCTGCTCCTGCATCCTCCTGATGCTCCTGCATCCTCCCGACCTGTTCCCGCATCCTCCCGACCTGCTCCCGCGTCCTCCTGATGCTCCCGCATCCTCCCGACCTGCTCCCGCGTCCTCCTGATGCTCCTGCATCCTTCTGACCTGCTCCCGCGTCCTCCCGATGCTCCTGCATCCTCCCGACCTGCTCCCGCGTCCTCCCGATGCTCCTGAATCCTCCCGACCTGCTCCCGCATCCTCCCAACCTGCTCCCGCGTCCTCCTGATGCTCCCGCATCCTCCCGACCTGCTCCCGCGTCCTCCTGATGCTCCTGCATCCTCCCGACCTGCTCCTGCATCCTCCCGACCTGCTCCTGTGTCCTCCAGGGCCAGGGGGAAGCAGGTCACCCTTAGCTTAAAGTTAACATCCGACTAAAGCCAGGCCGCGCTGAAACACAGCTCTGCTCGTATTTACCCCTTCGGGGGACTCCGCGCCTCCTGCCATTTATTTTGCGTTTGTTTTCATGGGGGCTGACGGCGGCTGCGGGAACGGCCGTGGCCCCCCCCCCCGGCGGGGTTTGGGGTGCCCCAAGCGCGGGGGCCGCCGGGTGCCGGGCGGGGGGACGGCGGCCCCTCGGCAGGGCGGGCGGCGGCCGGTTTGCACGGTGTCACCCGGGGCTGGAGCTGCCCCGGCTGTTGACGCGCTGTCACGTTTCCGACTGCAGCCTTTCATGTGCAGCCGGAGGCTAAATGCGGCGGCCGGTTCCTGGAAAAAGACGTGCCTGGCGCGCCGTCAGCAGCAGCAACCCGACGCCGGCGCGGGCTTGGCGCGGCCGTCACCCTTTCAGCTGCCTTTCGAGCCCTAAATAGGGCTCCCGGGAGCGGGGCGAGGGCGCTCCAAAGGGAGACGGGGCAGCGGGGGGCCGCCGGAGCGCCTCACAAGGAGACGAGCGCTCTTGAGGGCTTTTTTGTGTGTCCCCCCCCCCCTCCGGCCCCCCGGGCGCCGTCCCACACCCGCGCTGCAAAGGCAAACCGGGCGCCTTGCTGAAGGCGGGGAGCCGCGCCAGCCCGGCGCGGACAGGCAGAGCGGGAGCAGGCGCGCTCGTAATTTCAGCTTGTCACCACCTGTTGGGAAAGCTGCTGCGGCCGATGCAGCGGGACCGGCTGGCTTTCCCAGGCGCGAACCCCGCGAGCTGCGGATTCGCCTTACGCCTGGACCCGGCCCAACATAACCTGCAGTGACGCGCTTTTTTTTTTTGGGGGGGGGGGGCTGTGATTTATTTCCCACCCCTCCCCGTAGGATCCCGCGAGGGGCTGCCACTCGGGCGGCGCGCGCAGCCCCAGCCCCGGACCGGCCGGCGGCCCCAGCCCCAGCCGCCGCCGCACTGATCTCTCCGGCCGCCGTCGGCTCGTCCGCCTCCGGCCTCTGCGCCGCCACGGGGCGGGCGGCGGGGGGAACCCCGCGCGGGGCTTCGTGCCCATCGCTGCTGAGCAAAGCCGCCGATGAGTGTCCTGCGTTTATCCCTTCCCTTCGCTTCAGGCCATTTTGCACCCTGTATTTATCCTTTCCCGTTGCTTCTACATGTTTTGCACCCTGCATTTATCCATTCCCTTGCCTTCTAGGCGTTTTGCATCCTGCATTTATCCATTCCCGTTGCTTCTACGTGTTTTGCACCCTGCATTTATCCCTTCCATTTCTAGGCATTTTGCATCCTGCATTTATCCATTCCCTTCATTTCCAGGTGTTTTCCACCCTGCATTTATCCTTTCCCGTTGCTTCTACATGTTTTGCATCCTGCATTTATCCATGCCCTTCGCCTCTAGGCGTTTTGCATCCTGCATTTATCCATTCCCTTCATTTCTAGGTGTTTTGCATCCTGCATTTATCCATTCCCGTTGCTTCTACGTGTTTTGCACTCTGCATTTATCCATGCTCTTCGCTTCTAGGCATTTTGCATCCTGCATTTATCCCTTCCCCTTGCCTCTAGGTGTTTTGCATCCTGCATTTATCCATGCCCTTCGCCTCTAGGCGTTTTGCGTCCTGCATTCATCCTTTCCCATTGCTTCTAGGCGTTTCGGCGGCCGTCCCCGCCTTACCTGCAGCTCGCCATCCCTGTGCCGGGGGGCGCGGGTGGGGAACGGAGGCACGGCGCGGCCGCGGGCTGCGCCCCCCGCCCTGCCCCGGGGCAGCCACCCCGGCGCCCCAAAGCCCTGGCACCCGCAGCCGAACGAGGCACCGCAGCCCACTCCCCATTATTCAAAAACCACATGTGCGTTCGGGCAGCGCTTGCCCGGCCCTTTGCGAGGCGCCGAAGAGGAGCTGGGTGCGGGCCGGGGCGCTGCGGCCGCCCCGGGGCCAGGGTTTCCCCTCGGGTGCTTTCCCCGGGGCGGCGGGCGCCGAGCCCGGACCCGCTGAGCCGGAGGCGTTTTCTCCGCGCTTCCGCCGGCCGGCTTGCGGGCGCGCGCTGACCCCTGAACCCCTCCGGCGCCCCCGGGGCCAGCGCAGGGAAGCCAAAACCTAGGCCAGGGCTTTGGGCGGGGGGGGGGGTGCGACTTATTTTTAGTCCCGAACGAAGTTCCTGTTTGCAAGGCCAGAAGGGTTACAGGGAGAGAAGGGGGGGAAAAAAAAAAAAAAGATGATGAGGCAGGGTCACTGACTGCATTTTTTTGTTTTTTTTTCTTTTCTTTCTTCTCGCGTGTCCTTCCTTCCTTCCTGCCTCCTGAGAAACAGGCTGCAGCCGGCCGTCGTCCCGGCCCGCGACGCCCGCGCGCGGTGAAGCTCCTCGCGCGACGCCGCTCGGCTGCGCCAGGGCGCTTCGCTCCGCTCAGTCCCGCTGCCTTTACTCCCTTTCCCTTTCCGCAGCCCTGAGGCCAGGGTGAGGGGCAGGGCCGGGGCGCTGCGGTATGCATTAAGTCGCTTACATAGAGCACGGAGGGAAGGAAACACGCGGTTTTGCTAAAAATCCCCCCGGCTTGCGTTTTACTCCGCTGGAGCTAAGACTGGTCCGGCGGGCAAGCGCCGCGGTGGGATTTAAGCCGCGCTCAGGCAGCGTGGCGGGGTGGGAAGGAGGACGGCGTCCGTCGCCGCTGGGTCGCGTTGGCTCTCCCCCCCCCACCCCGCCGTGTCCTTGGGTCTTTAGATGCGACTGCTGAGAGCCCACAGCAAGGCCGTATCCGCTCCAGCCTCTGCAGGGATCCCGACTCCCCTGCCTCCGACTGGGCGCCCCCCGGAAATGGTGAAGCTGGAGCTGCACCAAACCCTCCCCGCGCAGGCAGCTGAGAACGAAGCCTTCGGTTCAGTCCCTCGCACGCTGCGGCAAAACTCGCACCCTGATCTTTTTTTTTTTTTTTCCCCAGTGACGAATTCTGCCAAAGATGCATGCTTGGATACGATGCATTTTTTTGCTTTCCTTCTTTTTCATCCCTTTTGTTAATTTAATTCCCAGCTCTAAATCACATTTTTCCGTCTCAGACTACCGTGAGCTGGGATCAGGTATTGTTTGCAGCTACGAAACCCCCGTGGCTTTGCTATTCGCCGTGCTGCACGTCGAAGCGTCCGAGGTGTTCACCTGCCTGTAAGAGAAACGGCCGAGTCAAGGGGAGGCCTCCAGCTGAGGCCCTGGGCTGGCTTAATGCTCAATTGAATCGCAGCTTTCTGACGGGATTCTGAGCAAACCACCCGGTTGCCCCTGCGCTTCAGTTTCTCACGACGAAAAGGGAAGAAAACCTTCCACGTATCACGATGTGCACAACTACGCCATCGCCGACGGCTGCAAGCAGGCCAGCAGACCGCCCGAGGAGCAGCACGGCCCAGAGGCCACACGCTGCGCTCGCCCTTATTTTTATTCTTCCGCGCTGTCCTGGGTGTCGAATGAAAGCTAATGAGCGTGAGACTCCCCAGCGGGCTTCTGCGTGCGGCGCTACAGTGCGATCCGAAATTCCCTTTCTGCTCGCGCATATAAAGCAGGAGGAACTAGGAGGGCTGCAGACTATTTCTATTTTCAGATGATTTAGCCGAGGAGAAAATAACCATGCAGCGGGAAGGATGAGCACCTACTAGGCACCAGCCTTGGAGCGCAGCGGGGGGCCCCGCCGCCGCCGCCGCGCAGCACGCTGGGGGAGCCTCGCGCCCAGAGGCGACGGCAGGGCAGGGACCGGAGCGCGGGGAAGCCCATGCAAAGGGGACTCCCGCCCCAGAGCCGGCCCCGGCGGGGCTTCTGGCGCCCTGCTCTGAGCAAACCCTCGGAAGGAACGGTTTCTGCGCTTTGGAAACGCTGTGGGGTTTGGAGCCCCTCCGGGAAAGCCGTTCAGCTGCGGCCCCTGCGGCCGAGACGGCGCGGCGGACGGAGCCCCGGCCCAGCGGCACCTGAGCAGAAGCCACGCTCCTTGCGCGTCGCCCCGCAGCCTTGGGCCCGCAGGCGAAGCTGCAGCTCCCAGACCTGGGGCCTCTTCCCGACGCTGATCGCCCGCCAGCGAACTCTGGGCAAGGGACGTCTCCTCCGTCCTCAGCTCCTCTGGCTGTACGGGGCGACGCTTTATGAAGCACTTGGGATTTGACTGATTAAAAAGTATTGTGCGGACCTGCCTTGTCCTTCTGGCCTGAGGGACAGCGTCGCAGGCGGTAAGCGTCCCTCTGCTTGCCTTGGACACCCCGTTCCCAGGATCGTCCGTCCCCCCCCCCTTGCTCATGACAAGACTTAAAAAGAAAAAAAAAGGAGAAGACGTCCACGCTGCGGAGGCTGGAGGTAACACGTGGCCAGCGTGTCGCTGCTCCTGTTCCTTCACCGTTCGTCAGCCGCTCACCGCAGCGCAAATCCCTGCCCTGGGCTTTGTGACGTGCAGCAAAAAAGGGATCGGGTGGCAGTGCCCACGCGGCCGGGGAGCCCACGCTCCCTCCCTCCGCAGCAGCCCCTGGATGAGGGCGAGGGTGAGGGTGAGGATGAGGAAGGGCACCCGACCGAAGGCCCTGGGGGAGACGTACGGCTCCGATGAGCTTGCATCCCCCTCTGCTGGAAAAGCCAAGCAAAGGCACAAAACCACCGGCCAGCCAGGCAGAAAGCCGAGGTGAGAGAAAGAGGAAATAAATGCGCAAAGAGAGCACATCAGCGGCGCCTTCCCGGTGCCTGCAGGACGGGGCGCGTCACGGCTGCGACGCCCGGGGCTCCCGGGCTGCGGAGCGGCGCTGCCCCGTCGGGGGCTCTCGTACGGGGTGACCAAGGCCTTCGCGGAAACATGCACCGAGTTCAAGCCGTGCGGATGCAATCCCGCTGCCCATGACAGGAAGGCACGGCGGCTGGGTGACGGCTGCCAGCGGTCACGCTGCCGGGAAACGCGAGCGCATCCGGCGGGGAGGGGTGGTGAGGAGGTCGGGGAGGCCGCGGCGAGAGCAGCCTGCCTGGGTGGCCCGGCAGCGGCGGCTCGGCGGCGGACAAAGCGGTGCTGCCGAGGGAGGCGGCGCGGCCGGGAACGCTGGCGCACACCTGAGCAGACCCAGACACGGGGGCTCAGCGCTGCAGTGCTGCTTGCAAAGCTGCTTTTAGCCCAGGTAGCGCCAAGGGCCGATACGGTTAAGGGCACCTAAGTGCAGAACACCAGCTGGCCTTGGTGGGACTTCAACACCTGTAGAAACCTGAGCTCCAGGTGCCTAGATTTATTGGGAATGGTGCTGCAGAGCTGCCTTCGGTTTCTGGCCCGGCAGGCAGTAAGGAGCCCTGCTTGACACCTCGCTGCTGTGAAGGCAGGGAGAAAACGCTCCTCTGGGCCTGGTCTTGTCCTCCGTGGTGGGAAGGCCACCGGGAGGCTCACAGCAGCGTGCTGGTGGCAACGGCAGCCGGCGGTCTGGGGAACCGACTCGGCCAGGGCTGAGCCGCGGGGCCACCCGCAGAGCCTCCCTGTGGCCGTGGGCTTCCCCTTCCTGCTGGTTTTCCCTGACTTCGGTAGCACGTGCGTCTGCGCAGAGCTGGCGGGTCAGGACTCGGCATCCTTCTCTCAGAGCCTCACTCCGAGACGGTTTCTGCTTGGTTTGTGCCTTTTGGGATTTCAAAACTAAATTACAGAAAGGGCGAAACGTTGTGTCTCAGCTGGCAGAGGTCCTGACTGTGCAATAAATCTGTAAGCGTGGGCCTGGCTTTGCACAGGGGTCTGTGCAAGTGCCAAGGTCTCTGCAGATAAATCTGACTGGAGGACCAGAGGGAAGCTTTTTTTTTTTTAAACTCACTGCTAACAGCAGGCTCCTCTTTCGCCATCGTTTTTGCCCCTCTCCCTCGTGCTGACTCACGGTCCTGCCGCCTTGCCACGGCAGACTCCTGCCGCCTTCCCGAAGGTCATCGCTCGCATGCGGCAGCTCACGCTGCAAAGCGCTTGCCAACATCCACCGAATCCAAACGCTAAAACCGCTGCCATCAGTTATATTTTCATCGTCAGCGATGGAAAACCTGACCGCTTGCCAGCTGCGTTGCTGCCACGTTTTGAACCTGCTCTGCTAGGCGGTGAAGGAGGTGTAGGTAAGATAACTCCTCCCAGCAAATCCGACACCATCTCGGCGGCGTGAGCAGCATGAGGCTTTTCAGCCTGGGCTCTCCTGTGAGATCCAGCGTCCCCTCAGAGAGCCGGGAAAGCTGCAGTCTAAGCACGTGCCCGGCTGACATACCGGACTGCCTCTCAGACAAATCTGCAAGACACCGGGAAAGGAGACGTTTCGGCACTTTAGGTTTCTTGCGCGAGAGTCACAGCGCTGCCTCGTTCCTCAGGCTCCCTCAGCACCCGGGACTGTCTTGGCCCCGCTGATGCCTCCTCCCCGGCTGCCTCTCCTCTCCCCGGCCTGCCGGAGACTGCGGGCTGTCTTCTGCGACAGGAAAGAGGACCGAAAGGCATGCTACCAGCCTGCGAAGACAGCGAGAACTCTGCTTTAGCTCTCGAGGCATGTCTTCCTCTTAATGGCAAAGGCGTATTTTGGTTTCAGCTCAGGCAATACTAGATATGTTTCTTTTTGAGGGAAGATGTGGGGAAGACACAGAAAGCCTGTCTTTACTTCTTTATCTTCTCTATTGAGTAGCTATGCAGTGGCAGGTCCCAAAAGTCTCCCTGCTCTAAAAATTATAGGAAGACATAGGTCACTGCCCTGCAACACGACTGGAAGTAGTAGGTGTTACAGGCCGTGTGTTAGATTCAGGCACCATCTTCTTACAGCTTTAATGTCCAGCTCTTCGCTGTTTCTTGGGTAAAAGGCAGCAGGGTAGAAAGAGAAATGACTCTTGCCTATTCTTACGAATAGCAGGAGAGCAACGACTGGCCCTGACGTGGATGTGCCGCGCGAGGGGGCAAAGCTCTCTGATGCGGCTTGGCTCTTGTTAGCACCAGTGGTCTGAGGAAGGTGTCTCGCAGCACCGCGGAGTCCCGAAAAAAGGATGTAAATCCGAAAAAAGGATGTAAATCCAGCGTTTAGGCTAGCATGGCATTTATCCCAGGGCAGGAGGTCGCGTACGCAGGACTGACTTTCCCCGTGCTGGGATTACCCGCGCGTGAGAGCGAAGCTGCTGCCGCAGAGCTGCGTGAGCGGGGCTAGGGGCCGGCGGGCCGATGTCCGTGCCCGTTGCCTTTGGGCAGTCGTAGCGCGAGGCTGACACGTAGCTCACGCGCGCTATCGCCCGCCAGCCCGTCTCCTGCTAGTCTTTTAACTGCGACTTGAAAATGCAGAACAGGATCCAGGCACCACCTGCCGGCGCTGAGAAGCAAGAGTGCCTAAGCTGGGCCGACTGGTAGGCACAACTCTCTCTCCATGCGCTTCGCAAGTTGGGAGAGTTTCTGCCGCCTCTGACACGGAGGAACGAGGAGGCCTCGTCTCTGAGGCACCACCAATTTCAAAGGCATTTTGCAAACGGCCGGCTCAGTCCTTCTTGAAAGGAAATTAGTGTCAAGGCGAATTGAAGGCACGTATATCGGCCTCCCTAAAGTATGAAATATGACTAAGAAGAAATGCAAAACCGCATAATAACATTGATGCTATTATTTTATCACGGCTCCTCGTTCAGCAGTAGACGGAAGGGTCCCGCAGCACGCTTCTGTAGCTAATCTGATCAATTAGTTTCTTTGCCTGCATCAGCTAGTGGGAGTAGTCTTTAGCTGAGGGCAAATTAAAGAAATGTCCAGTAAGATATTCTATTTTGAGAGGAGCCGTCCTATTTTCTCATACTAATGACAGGCTCAGAAATCTGCGCACGGTTTAGCTCCTTATTAGAACTAATTGGTGCCAGGCATTCCCTCCTCTTTGATACTGCTAACCACGGGTATGAAATTTTCTGAGTTAATGAAGCATTAAATGGATTAAGACCTTTGAAAGCGTAGCTCATATCACAGCTTATTTGCAGGGAGTATATTAGCTGGCTTTTTATGGATACAAAGGAAAGCCATGCTTTGGGTTGGGAAAATACCGGCGCAGCCGCCTCCCCTACCGCTGGGGAGCGGTGAAATTTCTCATTTGAGGGCTGCAGCGCGGTGTCATTCATAGCAGGTGCCTTCCAGGACGGGCCACGCGCCGTCCTGCACAGTCCAGCTCACCGCGTTCGCTGCAGCAGGCAGGTACGGCAAGGAGCTTTTTTCCCTGCGTGCAGCGCATATAATTCCTCCTGCGTGACAGTATGCAGAGAGAAACCAGTTAGCACAGCTCTCCCAGCAAGGCCGGGGAGCTGCCAAGCAGCTGAAGGGCCAGCGACAGGTTTCGCGTGGATCCCATTGGTGCGGCTGGCAGGGCTGACCGCAGACTGTTGTGCCCTCGCGTGCAGTCCCCGTGGTTTTACGCCAGAGCAGTTCTGTTTGCTTTTTCAGTCCTGTTTGACGCTGGTCTACGAGAGCAGATTTGGGCCCCTCGTTCTTATCTGTTGACTCAGCAAAATAATGCAGCGTGATTTAGAGAATTTCCTTCCGGCAGTGATGGAGAAGGAGGGCCTTTAACAGCAAAAATGAAAATACAGCTTACTGAAATGACTTGTGACCACTAGTTTACCAGGTGAGTTAGAATATTCCCATGTACGCACATGTGCACATCGCTTACCCATCAGTACTAATTTGGCACCATATAATACTGATGAAGTCTTCTGTATTACCTTTGGTGATGTCAATGCTTTCCTGAACGGGCATGGAAAAACCTGAAGCTTTTGTCCTTAATAGGAGATGTAGAATATTTTTTCTTGCGTTATCCAAACATTATAAACTTTTATGGTTCATCTGAGGATATAGCAATTTACTATTTTACATGATTACGTAAGTTTGGTAACTTAGGAACTTTGTAATTCAAATAAATGTCTACCCAGCTGTTTATGTATCCTAAATATATTGGGGCTTATTTATCGTAGCCCCGTGAGAGTCCAGCGGTTCTCCTCTTGTGTTTTGTAACCTCCAGGGAATTTCCAGGAAATGTCTAGACGCAGAAAGTGATGCTCTGACTCCTGTTTTTACATGCTGTTTTCTTCTCATGTGGCCATCTGCAGACAGGTCCTCCTCAGATGCCAGAAATATCCTGCAAGCCACAGCAACAGTAATTGCATTGCTCTAAGTGCTCTGCACTGCTGCAATAATGAGTGCAACGATTCCCAGGGTGCATATGCAGACTGCTGACGGTGGAAATGAGGAGGCAAAGTCAAAGTCTAAAGGCCTGAGAAACCCTGTATGGAGCAGTCCATAAAACAATGTAACGAGAGCAGTGCTCACTGAGGCCTTTCCGCTCATTGTGAGAGGGATTTTGGAGAGTCCTGTGATTTGAAATGAATACCGAGAACAGAAGATTAACTTGAGATAATGAATTTTATCATTCCTTTTAAGCTTAAACACACTTGCAGGCCTTTTGTTATACTATACATTACAGCAAGATTTTACTGGGAGAAGCACTCATAGTGTTCAAACGCTGACATATGAGAACCTGCAAATGCCTGAACTACTCGGTGGCTTGAGAGAGAATAGACATAGCATCCCCATTAGCTGGCTCTGGAAGCAGCTGGTAATAAATCACAAAGTCTATTGCCTGAAAACCATGCCACAGAGGAGATGAGCCTTGCTTTACACAGAATTTGCAATACACGTGGAAAATCTCCGTGATATCTTCACAGTACCGGAATAGACAGGGGGAATCATGTTGTTGTTTTCAGCTACAGAACTACTCAGTCCTTCTCACATTATTTTGTTCCAGTGGTTGAATTAGGAAATTGGATTTGCTCCCAGGAGCAAAATACTCATTTATCACCTCATGGCAAACATGATTGCTGTATAAGATGTGCTAGTGCCTACTCCGTGTACTCCAATGCGTGCGCACCTCAGGACGCTTTTATGTGCCAAACAGCGATCCATATCTAGGGAAGCACCTGACCGCTCCGACTGGCTCTTTGACATACCACAGCTTTTAGCTCCTGCAACATCTTGATCAACTTATATGTTAGCAAACCACGGTCAGAGAGAGACTCGTGGAGATTTTCTGCGCCTGTGCTTTAACCCACAAACAATTAACAAAGAACGCTACATGCTGCCAGATCCTTGAGGAATGCAATATACAGAACAATGCACTATTTTGCCTCCCCCAGAAGGCTGGTGAGCGCCCCACGCTTCGGCGAGCGGTCGGGGCGCTCGGTTTTTTTTCAAGCGAGACCAATGCTGATATTAATGACGACCCTCCTGGGATATGCCAGTCACATTTCTGGCATGTTAGATCTACCCATTTATGTCTGTCAGTGATAAAATCGGTGCTCGTGATGTGTAAGCATTGCAGCTGCATTTTCCCCATTAATTCTAGGGAGCCAAACCAGAGACGGCAAAGAAACCTGAGCGCGAGCCGTGCAGGAACCGGGTGCCACTGACTGTTTCCGCTAGGGATATTGCGGGGCTCAGCTATTGAACGCCACACGCTCGCGTATTCGGGTCAAACTATGACATTTAGCCACTGGAGGGTAGCGTGGAGCTGTGCCGCGGCGCGGAGCTCAGGACGGCATGGCGCAGGGCTCAGCTCCACCCTGGCCCCCTTCCTCGCCCGTGGGGCTTCCTGCCAGCTCCATTCGTTGCGTGAGGGTCTGCCCGCGCTTAAAATCGGTTCCTGTACATAAGGTCATCCTCTGCCAGGTCTGGAGTCCCCAGAAATGCTGCGGAGAGGGGATTTAGCGAGGGCAGAAGGGGGGGAAGAGAGCCCCGGGCCAACGTGCAGCACCCACGACACCGCCGCTCTGGTTGTCTGCAAGGTCCAGCAGAGCCTCGCTGGGGCCGAGGTGGTTTTTAGCGCCGTCCGACCAGGGATGGAGACCACCGCCCACCCACCAGCAGCTAACGAAGCAACAGCGGCGACGCACAAGCTGCAGCTAATCCGTCGCCGCCGTCTTGACTCTGTTCATCCCGCTGTGCGCTACGGGGGCGTGGGTCCCCCAGTGTTTGTAAAATATTTCGATATAGGCAAGTGCAAAGCCGTTATTTTCCCAAGTATTGGCAAGCAACAAACCCTGTCCGATACCCCACGTTTCGTGCTTCTTCATGGTTCGAGTCACGGAAACGTTTCGGCCTCGGCCTAAGAAATCCTGAGAGGGGGAAAAAATCATACTTCAAAGAGGGGGAAATGTTCTCATTTCTTGGGCAGCTTTTAGACCCCTTTCGATTTCTTTTTTCTTCCCCCCCCCCCCGGGTAAATCTGTATTTGCTCGACTGCCATCCCTGCTGCCCCGGCCTCGCGCAGCCAACGCCAGGGTTTAACTGCAGGGCGGGTAGCGACGGGGGGTTTTATGGAGGGCCCGCGCGCCGGGGTCCTCGGCGGCGCCTCTCTGGGGCGCGGACGCATCGCTTGGAGCACGGTGCGGCATTTATGACGGAAACGAAGCTGCCCAGCCCCCGAAGCGCAATTACGAGAGTCCCGTCAGCCTTGCTTTCACAAAACACACGGGGCGCGCGCCGCTTGGCTCTCCCACTCGGCTCCCGAGAGCCGAGGGATCCCCGCCGCCGCCGCCGCCCGGACCGGCGCGCCGCAGGCCTCAGCCAACGCCTGGGTGGAAACGCCACGCAGGAGGGGCGGACGCCGGGCGGGCAGGCGTTTCCAGAGCGGGGCCAGTTGTGCCCGAGTGGGCTGTGAGAGTGGATTTTAAGCGCAGGTGGGCGGCTACTTTTTTTTTTTTTGGGCGGGGGGGGTATTGCACGCCTTTAGCCGCCACCCCGCGCTGCCCACAGGCAGGCGTTACACAAGATGGCGGGGGCGCAAGATGGCGCGCGGGGGGCGAGGAGGGCGCCCCTCCCCCCGCCTCCCCGCCGCCGCCGTCCCCCCCCCCCCCCCCCGCAACGGTCCTCCCGCGGCGCTGCGCGGCGGCGCTGCCGGCAGGGGCCGCTGCGGCGCGGGCGCGGCGGGCCGGCGGCGGCGGCGCGGCCTCTCTTGGCGGGCGGCGCGGCGGCGTCATATGACGGCGGCGCGGGGGCGAGGCGGGTCGCGTCGCAGCGAGCGGGCGTCGCGGAGGCCGCGCCGGAGCCCGCGCTGAGGCAGCGCCTCAGGGCCGCCGCCGTCCCCGTCCCCGCCGCCGTCCCCACCGCCATCATGCTGGCGCTGCTGTCGCGGCTGCTGGACTGGTTCCGCTCGCTCTTCTGGAAGGAGGAGATGGAGCTGACGCTGGTGGGGCTGCAGTACTCGGGCAAGACCACCTTCGTCAACGTCATCGCGGTGAGCGGCCGCCCGGGGCGGGGGGGTCCCGACCGGGCCGCGCTGGGCCGCCTCCCCCCGCCGCCGCCGCCCTGTGCGCTCGCAGCCTCCCCGGGGAGCGGGAGCCCCGTGGCCCTGCCCGGGCCCGCTGGTCCGGGGCCGAGCGGGCTGGGAGGCCTGCCGCCGTGGCGCCTCCCGCGGTGCTGAACGGTGTCCGGGGGAGGGGGGGAGGCTTGCTTGGCTTCGTCTGTGCCCTGTTTTTGGGGGGCACGCGGTGGAAACCGCTCCGAGAGGTGAGCTGCGTTGGGGGTGGTCTGGGAGGGGGGGGAATGAGAGGGAGGCCTCGGGGGGGGAGGCCCCGGTGGGCAGCTGGCGCACCTTCTTATTTTGCAGGGGGTATGACCACCTGGTGACATGGGAGCAGCCGGGGTGAGGCTGGGTGCACCTCCTGCCTCGGATCTGAGCAGGCCTTGTTTTGAGGCTGTGTCCTTAATGCTTTTGAGTGCTGCTGTTTGTTGCTTGGATGGGTAACTCGATAGGAAAAAGATTGTTCTTCTGTGTTTGCCTATAATCCTTTTTATGCTGATTAGCTGTCAAAACGTAGTAAAGGTATTGCATAGTTGAGGATATTAGTGCTTAGTGGACCTCATGGTAATCGCATGAAGTGGATCAACCCTAGTGAAAGGTAACTTTTCCTCTACTTAGGCTAAGCAAAAGTTGCTGGATTAACCTGAAGTGCAACTGTTGAGGTTGTTCAATCATTTTTGTTCCTGCTTCCAAGTTGCAGGATAATTTGAGTAGAATTATCTGCAGTAGTAGAGCTGATATTGATAGTAGTTGAGCTGTGATTACAACTAAATTTGGGCAGTGGGGTTACTCTACAGGTTTTTCCTCTCCTGGAGTCCTGGATGGCGATGGCCTTGCGCTGCTGGTACTACACAAACAGGAAAGCAAAGCAGTAGTTTGTACATCTCGTTTGAGGAGTTATTTGTGAAACTATACTCTAGATATGTAGAGTTGTACTAGTTGCATAGCAATTCAGCCTATGTAGATTGTCTCCAGTGGTAGAAGTACTGCTAAATAAAGCTGACATCTTTATCCAGCTTGCTTTGCTAGGAGTTGAACCTTACAGCTGTTCAACTGCACAGTAGGATCACATGCAGAAATTTATCTGAGTAGGTGTCATTCAAGTAGCCTTGCAAAACTGAGTGAATTAAGGAAGTTATGCATAGTATGCAACCTGGTTAGGTTAGCTGGCTTAGGTTTGGAAATAGCAAGTCACACTTCCCAAGTTTTCAGTTAGGGAATCTAGTGACTTGTGGGGTGGGGAGAGTGGAATGGAGTGAGTATGTCAGACCTCAGGGACTTGGTCACATTTTTATTACTGTGAAAACAACAAGAAAAAATAAACAAAACTAGCTTGAGCTGCACAATATTGCTTCTCGCAGGAAGAGTAATGCAGCCCATGGCACGCACAGCTCACTTCTTGTCAGTTGCTTCTTTGGCTTATTTTAATTCCTGATGTGCATTTGGAAATTAGCACCCAGAAAAGAACTGCTCTCTGCAGACCAGTTAATGGTCTCGATGGAAGTAGCTGTCAAAGCATTGGGATGCTATAAAGCTAAAATGAAAGGAGTGACACAGCAAGATGCTAGTCCTATAGAGTAGCTCTGAAAACTGGATTGCATACCAGGAACCTGGTATGGCTTATAAGGTTGCTTCCTGTGTAACAAAGCTGTTGCCGGTCTTCTAACAGTGTGTTTAATCTAATGGAGTTCTCTAATGTAATCTTCTGTGTTGCGTGGGTACCCAATCAAATCAAGCATATGTAACCGGCTTGAGATTTTTTTTTTTCCTCTAGTTACACAGGAGCCTGGACACAACTACTGCCTACCATGAAGGTGGAAAAATCCATGAAAGGCGAAAAGTCCAATTCGACAATGACATTTTTCTAGGTTGATAGTTCTCCTGGGCAATATTTATGCCTCCAGTGTAAACAAACACTTAGCTTGTCTGTAATCACACCAAGCTTAGTCTGACTAGAAGGTTTAAAAACCTTAGCAGGGAGATCTAGTTGTAGCTGGCTACAAAAAATGCAGCTTCTGCTTTGCTGGGGCTTTATGTTAGTCACTGTCTCTAATTAGATATTAAACATAATGAAAATAGTTTTCCATGTGCATGAGTAAACTTGCTCACAAGGGAGACTATCATTTCCTTCTGCTCCTAATTTCCATAATGTAGGTGGCCTATGGCTCTTATTCAGACATACTCTATGTCACTGCTGTGTTGCATCTTGAGTTGAATTCTTAGCTGAGGACTTGAAATGTCCCTTACTTGCTGGAGTCTGCAGTATCTTCTGTTATTTGCATCTCTCCAGCTAGTGTCTGTTAACAGGCTTTCATCAGGCTTGCCGTCAAAGCTGCAAGTCATAGCCATGGTGGTGTGAGATGGTATGACAGAACCAAGCACCACAGTCACGTGGTGCAACTGAAACCTGACTCTAAACTGGCTCTGCTTCCAGGCTATAGGCAGTGAATATAGGTGAATAGTAGGTTGCTGATCTTCAATATCAAAGAAGAAGGCTCACTCTTCCTACTGTAAAATCTTGCTTGAAGCCCAATAGACTGATCCTCCATTCAAGTGTTTGGCACTGAAGCTCTTCAACTTAACGCTCTCATATTTAATGGTCAGGAGAGGAGAATTAAATGGGTGGGGAGGGAGTCTGACTCTCATGATGTGATTGTCAGGTTAAAGATCTAAACTCCATCTGTTTTCTCTGAAGTGATAGGCTAGATAAGATCCCTCTTGAGGATTCCTGACAAAGCCTGAATTAGCGTGTGATTGGGTGTTTTTTTGTTTGTTTTAACCTTGGAGTCGGTGACAGGCCTTTGAATGAGGCCTTGGTTTCTGGGAAGAGAAAACTTCACTTGAAGCCCCTCTGAGCAAAAGATTCCTTTGGACAGTTGAGAGCTGAGACTTCCTTCAGTCCTCATGACTAGTATTGGTAATTCTGACTTACAGAAGCCATAGCGGAGAAGTATGGAAAAAGATTGTTCTAAACAGCATTCACTGCTAGTTTAATGCCTTCTGAGGCACCTGGATGGATCATAAATAGCATCCCGCTCACTTAACCACTGTGAAGTGACAACGTACGCTATGTTTGAAGTGAGGTGTTTCTTAACTGCAAGATCTCCTGAAACGGATTGCCACACTGCATTAGGTAATAAAGCTAATATGAGCTGACTCATTCTCCAGTTAATACTCTTGTTTTGAGGTCTTGCTTGCTGTACCCCAAGTGGCCTGCAAAATGTGACTGAAATGCAAGTCTGTTTCCTTTATCAGGGTCTTAAGTTCCCATATTGCATCCTGTAAGCAGTGGAAGATCTTTAAGTGGTAACACCTGGAGAAAGATACTGTTGTGACTTATACAAAGGTTTATGAGATTTTTAGGCTCCTATGTGACTGACTCCTAGATAGAAATGTGCCTTTTTACCTCTTGTTTTGCTGCTGTATGGTAGTTATTTAATAGGTAGTTTATATTCTCTTAAAAATTCCATTGAAGCCGGGTTTGGGGAAGTAAAAATGCATTTTCTTGTCAAATTAGGAAGCTGTTATGCTCTCTGCAGCAATCACTCACGGAAATGCTGTTGGAAAACCTTTCAAGGGACTGTTAGATCTGAAGGGCTGAGACTTACAAAATAGTGTTCAAGTGTTTGGATATAATCAGAAGGAGCTGAAACACTCTACAAGTATTTCAAGAAGGAAGGTAGACTACAGAAACCGGACAGTTGATTTGCCCACAATGATGCACTTCTGGTTTGGGGCTTTAAATATTGCAGGCGGAGGAGGCTTAGTGTATAGGTAGCTTTTATATACTGCTAGAATGACTCTGCTTCTCTTTCTCTCCCTCCCTCTGTTCCTCTCCTTCTCAGTCTCTCTCCCCCTTCTTCCCCCCCCCCCCCCAAGCAAATTCCTGGAAGATGCAGCTTTCCTCCTTTGTTTAAAAAGGAGAGAGAGGAAGGAGGAAAAAAAAAAAAGGAATGAGCAGAATGAGCACAGGGAATTAAGGTAGGGTTTCAGTAGAGGTGAATTAGGAGTGTCCTGGCTGAATCCCATATGCTTAAGATGCTATCTTCTAGTCAGCTAAGCTGGTTTGTGATGTTGTCTAGATGGGTGAAAACTATTATGAGTCAAGATAATCTTTGTGTAGTAACAAAGCTTCGATGAAGAAATTTGTCCTATAACAGTAATGAATCATACTAGCTTTTAGGTGTAAGCCAAAGGCTGCCCTAACCTTTTCTGTTGATGTAGAGAATCTCCTTGTGTAGCTTGTACGATCAAAATCTCAAATGTGAATTGGTTGCTGAGAACTATGTGGATGGGCCATTGTGGCCACGTGGACTCTGGTGCCAGCGAAAGAGAGCTACCACTTTAGCCAGGGAGACAGGAGAGGCAATACTAGTCCTGCTGCTGCGGTTTCAATTCTGTCTTGAATCGTTCCAGAACGCTTAATATATTTAAAATGAGTTTTTGAGGAAAAAAATCTAGGAATGCCAGTCATATCCTTAATTATTTGATCAAGTTGCTTAGGGATTCATGCTGACAGTTTGGTCACTGCAGCTTTCTGGAAGTTCGCAGTCTGAAAGGTAGACAAAGCAGCTAGAAGTTTTTGACCCAAGACAATTGGAAATAGTAGATTTACTAAGCAGCCTGTTTCAGTGTTGACTGTGTATAAAAAACCCACTAAACTTGCATGCTTTCTCAACTTTTGAAATACGTTAGATGATAAGTTAAATGCGTGTCCAAAATCTTCTCATCCTACCCTTCTGGACAATGATCTGGCACTCCAGTCTCGCTTCTGAAGTGAAGCATCTGTGGGTACTGGCTGGCAAGCCGTGCGTACGTCTGGCCTGTCAGTGGGCTGAACAAGCCGACAGAGGCTGTGGCTGGGAGAGATGGGCAGATCAGACCCGGAGGAGGAGTGTGCCAGAGGTAAGGTAGAAAGCAGTGTTTGTGAATTGGCTGAACTTCTGTGTGCACAGCTGTGTTTCACAGGACCCAACTCCTGTAGCTGAGGACTGCAGGAAGATCCTACTTGGGCTCATGCAGATACCAGAGCTGATTCTGGAGGCAGTACAGAGTCTGGACTGCTGTGCAGTGCAAGGGCTGACACTGTACTAGCTAAGCAGGTTGGCACCCGTTAAACAACTTTGTTGCTTTCTTGGAACAGGGGTCTGTGAGGTGAAGTTCAACATAGTGGAGCCCCAAACCAAAGGTGGTGTTAGCTGGTGCGTGGGCCAAATCTGGATCTGGTGTTGACAGAGATGGGGCATGCAATTCAGAAATGCTAGAGCCTATGCAAGAGTTGGTATGAGTTATACCAGACACAAGGTTAACTGAATTCAAACTGATCCATGCAGGTAGGCATCTGCTCTGTGCTCCCAGATTGCTGGAGCACAGTGCAGGGACTTGGAGACGCTCCAGTCTGGAAACAGTTTTACTCCTCTGAGAGGTCCTTACCCACCTCAAGCAGGTAAATGGTCACATTCCCTATGATGTAACTTTCTTTCACTTGCTTGCTTGTTACAGTAACTGTTTGTTGGAGCAGACAAGTATCATCAACCATCAAGGCTAAGCAGGCGACAGATCAGCTAGTTGATAAACCCCCTTGTCTTAAAGCACTTTAGGTCTAGTATGGTGGTAATTTAGTGTCTAATCTTGAAGGTAAGACCTCACTGGACCAAAGTTGCTTTAACTGTGCAAATCCACACTGAGCCTCCCACTTCCTGTGTGGCTGGGATTTATAGTTTTCCTTTTTGCGCACCAGGTAACGGTGAAGATTGTCATCGGTTGCAAGTTTTGAATTCAAGCAACAGTTGTATGCCCATTATGCACAACTTCCTGAGAATAAAGCCATGATACACTATCCAAATGTGTGAAGAATAAGTACTGGAGGGTACTTCTTACAACTGATCTTAGTCACCACAGTAACGACTAGTGCTGTATTCCATTAAAAGAGAGAGATTAGTCTGGATGAATGTTAATCTTTAACTGCCTTGATTGATAGGAATGCTGGAGAGCTTTAATGCCCATTGTTGCACCTAAACTAAGGAACGTGATGGCAGTAAACTTTAGTACATCGTGTGCTTGGGTTCCCCAGTGGTTTGGAGTATTGAAGAAGGAGCATCTCTTAAACCACAAGCCTTAACAACTAGTCCTATGGGTTCTTTGTGCATGTGATTTCTGATGTTCAGTCTGTTTAGTCTGTCTTTTCTTATCCTTACGTATGCACAAGGGTTAACTTCATCATGTGACCCTCAGTGAACAGTTTGTATTAAAAAGCTGCATGGTCTCTATGGCCTAAGAGCTAATGCCTTAATGGATAATCACTTCTAGTATACAAGGCTGACTTTCCAGGAGGTCTGAATGAAGTACAGTGTCTAATGGAATATTCATGAGTGCTGAAAACTGACACTATTGCTAGATTTGTAAACAGCTACTCTTGCTGTACTTGATGACACTGTGTTTGAGCAATGCTTATTGCACTTGACAACAGCCAAGCGCTCCCAAATTGGGAGCTGAGAATATTCCCATGCCTACCAAACTTGTTTTAAAGCTGACTCCTATTTTGCGAGGAGGAATCCTCATACTGTGTTGCATACAGTGATAAGGCTGAGTAGTTTACCTTAAGATAAAAAGTCTGATCTGATTCAAATAGAACTGTATACAAATAAAAGCTTAATTTTTCTTTTTTTTTTTTTTTTTTGTTCAAGGCAGTTTTTGGATATGAATACTTTGATACATACGATACGGCCGAAATCTTTCTTTTCTTTCCCTCCCCTTTGGAGGCAGCAAACAAAAGCGCAATAAGTTCTGGATTTAGAGAATGAATTTCAGGGCCAGGGCAATTAGATACAATAGGAGATGCTGAGATGTGATGATGTAAAGTCCATTGCAATCATCTTAACCATTCTTCTGGCTTGTCTTAAAAGATAAGATGACTGCCAGTAGCTTTCCTCAAATATACCGACCCTGAACAGAGGAGGACTTGCACTTAAATCAGAGGAAAGTATTTCAAAATGAAGATCCAGTTGATCAGTATAATCAAAGCCTTAAC
Source organism: Struthio camelus (assembly GCF_040807025.1). Taxonomy (NCBI): domain Eukaryota; kingdom Metazoa; phylum Chordata; class Aves; order Struthioniformes; family Struthionidae; genus Struthio; species Struthio camelus. The sequence continues at coordinate 2,486,366 of NC_090955.1, read as the reverse complement.
AAGGGGGTACCTCTCAAGGCTATAAAGTAAGTACCCTCTTTTCTTCATAATCCCCAGCCTCCAACTTTTTTTACAGAGAAAAGATTCACTTGTTTTCAAGACAATTCAATGAAAGCACATGCTACCCTTTCATTCTCTTTCCAGCAGTTTAAAATGTCAGATGTTGCTGGTTTTTTGTAACATATAAAGCAGAATATAAAAAGCTGAAACTGAAGTTGTAACTGAGTGACTGCACAATGGTGTGTGTGTGTGTGTATTTTTTTTTTAAAGCAAGTCTGAACAGTCTTCTGTTCTACCTGGATATGTAGCATAGATTATATAATACTTGACGTGTTATGTGCGGCAGCTCTACTGAAGACTGCAGAAGCTTCCTTGTGGTGAAGAAAATCTTTTGACCTAACGCTATGTTGAGCTTATGGCAAAAGTGAATTTGCTCCAATCTAAAGTAATCTCTATCCTGAAAAAATTGGGGGGGGGAGGGGTAGGGCATAAGTTATTGATGGGAAAGGCTATCTGTTGAAGGATTTAGAAGTTTCCGAGTAGGATTATCTTAAACGTGTATGGGCACCATGTCAGATGGAGGTTCAGGGAGTGTTCAGGAGACACTTAGATGTATGTAGGGTGTGACTGTAGAGACAGGAATGCAGTGATTCTTGAGGAACCATGGCAAGCTGACCCTTCAAAGGCAAGACTGGCAGTGCATGCTTTATTAGCTAAATTGCATCAACAGTGGAAACAATGGTTACCCGCCTGGCTGTCTTGCTACAGTTAAAATGTAATCATATTGGCTAAAATGGATGAGTCGGACGCTGAGCTCTCAAGGCAATGGCATGAAGTTAATAGGCATTCAGATTGTGAACCCCCCTTGCTAAAGTTAACAGCTCCGTTTTCTGAAACGGTGCTGCCTGAGACTAAGCTGTATGCTCTTCTCTGTAGCTTTAACAGTTAAAACATTTTTCAAATGAGAACGCAAAATATTTAGCTGAGAAGTTTAACCTGTCTGTTCTTCAGGTTTTCACTGATCTATAGTTGCTTCCCTTGGATTCGGGGAATTAAGAGTCTTTGAGCTCTTTTTAGAACACCTTTGGTTTGTATAGCCGTACTTCTGTGAAGCAGATCATAAACATGAAAAAACATCACCCATTTAGGAGACCGTTGGCTTATAACCTAAGCGCTGGATAAATTTTTCGTTTGGAGGTCACCAGCAGGATAAACATGCCGTTTAGCTGAAGGACTCTGTCCTGCTACATTTCAGCCAAATAAGCAAAAATGAGACTGCTATAATCTGTGTTTTTCAGTTGACTTCTAATGTTTATCAGCGTTTTAGTGGAATCTGAATGTTGTGCGAAGCGTCTAGCTTTGGTTTGCTAGTGGAAGAACACTGTAAGGGGGGAAATAAACTGAAGGAAGCATAGGTCTCTAGGCAGACAACTGAATGGTAAAGCACTGGTATTAAGCTGTTTGTCTTCTCTGTATGCAAACACCAAAACACATGTAGTAAAAGCATGTCCAGTCAGACTTGGTGACTGCTTCCAGCTTGTGAGCAGTATGATGCTAACTGTATGGAGTGATGCGACTGCCAGCTTTGTACCTCCTAAAAGTGGTATTTCTGCTTTTAGCTTGGACTAGCTTCCATGTGCAGCCTCAGAGGAGAGGGGTAGACTTCCTCTAGCTATGCTGTTGAACCCTAATTAAACGACTGAATGTATCCGAGTCAATCTCTCTTCAAAATCTGATGTGACTGTCTACTTCTGTTAAACATAATGTACCTAGCTCACTAGGTACATAATGACTGCAGGCTGAGAGTCACCTTCTGCCAAATAGCCAAGGCAATATGGGAGAAATCCATGCTACTGTTGATAACACTTGTTATGGCTCCTGGGTTAGCTGCAGAGTGGTAGCTGTGAACTTGGTTTTCAAACTGTGTTACAGATAAAATGTGCAGCTGTGATAAAACATCTGTCATTGAAGAGCCTCTCTGATATAATACTGTTTTGCAGCAGTTATGTCAGAGCTTTAACTGATGCTGAACTCCTGGTGGAAACAGGTTAGAATACTCTCCAGTTGTGTTTTGGTTGCCTCTCCTGCTACTGTAGGAGTTGGGCAAAAAGTCTGTAGCCTAATAGGAAGCAGAACTGTCAGGTCCTTCCACCTGCCAGCCTTTTGAAATAAACCTCGGGGAACGAACCCATTACTGTGGGTTGGAGGCTTTTTCCACAAGAATGATTTGCTACGGTAAATATTGCCTATAGAGTAGCTTGCATCAGAGGAAAACCTCCAGGGTACTTCTAGCTTCCAGGGTGACTAGGAGATCCTGAAGAATAGCTTGAACTTGGCTCCAGTAGAAGTAGGTGAATGACTCTTTCTTTAAAAGAGGTCCTAATGGCTGTCCATCTGTTTAGCTATGCAAGCACTTCTACTCAGGTAACTTTGTATGTAGTTAGTCCCCTGACTTTGTGCCTCAAGGCTTGAGAAGTTATTTCTAAGCCCTAGTAAGAAATGACTGACTTCACACAAGCTTTAATACGCATTAATTTATCTCCAGTTTCTCAGCTAGGAAGCATTCAATTAGCAGGCATATGGCTAGAAGAGCTAGTGGTATAAACTATCTGCATAAGATCAGCACTAGATTTAATTCTCTTTGTATCTTTTATTTTCTGTCCAGTCAGGTCAATTCAGTGAAGATATGATCCCTACTGTGGGCTTCAACATGAGAAAAGTTACCAAGGGTAATGTTACAATAAAGGTACGTTAACATTGTTCTGTGGGATTTAACCAAGGCAAAGGCAACTCTAAAGAGACTGTCAAAGTTATCTTCAGCTTCTAGTTCAAAACTGCTCCATTTCACTCTCAGCACTGGATCAAAATTGCTCCGTTTTACCTGCTTACGGGTTCTCGATCACTTCCAGTAATGCTACATGCAAGCAACAAGTGCTGAAAAGGAATTCTTAGGAACTTAAGCTACTAATACTCAGTTTATACTCTAGTTCTGCTTTCTAGATGTAGTTTAGGAAAGCAGGAAAACTTCAGCTGATTAGAAATGGCAGGTAGATGAAGTTCTACTACGAACATGATGCTGTGCCTTGTTTTATCTTCACTGATAATACAGAGCATCCTTTCTCCTCAAGATGCAGAGCTGTTCAAGGTTGCTTGTGAGTAATTTAATCATGTCATTCACTGATACCTTCAGGCAAAATTCCATGGACAAACGGGCTGCTGTGTGAATTGCTCTTAATTGTTAAACATGCTAGTTTCCGAGGACAAATTTAGGAAACTGAAGAGGCTTGGACAGATCTCAAATAGCTTAAGAGAATACAGCTATGTTTATTTGCAGGACTCCCTTAGTGAGTATCTGTCTTCAATTTCTAGGTTCATGGGCTAGTTAAAGCAATGTTGTGATGATACTGCCTTGTTTGAATCTGAGTAATTCACATGTTTAGGGCCCAGAGATCCTCTTCTGCTGCTGCAGTTTCCCATACTGCATTGATTGTGGAAGCCTGAGGCATAGGAGCAAGCGTCACTCCCTGCTATAACAACTTTCTGCTTAAGGGAAAGCTTAAGTCAAAAGTTAAATTTTAAGTCGATATATTGCCTTCTCATCTATTCCAGTGTGTTTCCATGCAAACTTAATGCGTAGATGCATTCTGGTATCTGAGGTAATATGCTGTAACTCAGATCTTATACCATTGGGCCAGCTAGCTCTGGTCACCTGTATTTTCCACTGTCTGAGATTATTTCTGTTCTAATACCTGAAAGGTCCTGGAGCTGGTGTAAGGAGAGAGGGACAAACTGAGCGTTCCTGTTTCTTGTCTTAGCTTTCTGTGCCACGTTTAAACACAGTGCATTGCTAACCTGTCTCTCCTGTCTCTCTCTTCTTAAGATCTGGGATATAGGAGGGCAACCACGATTCCGAAGCATGTGGGAGCGATACTGCAGAGGAGTTAATGCTATTGTGTAAGTGTCATCTTCCTTAGGCTAGTATCTAACTACAGATCTGACTTTCTTCTGCATCTCGTCTTTCGAACTGTGGACGCTTGACTCGCTGTACTCATTTTAATTCTGAAAGTGTACTGCAGCTGTGTTAAGTGACTTTTTGTACTCTTAAGTTCAGGGCTCAAGAAAGACTGAGTTACTTTCTCATCAGTGTCTGATCTTGAGGAGTAACTACTTCCTGTTTGAGTGGCAGTGTAGTCCATCTCTGGTAAAGAATCTTCCATAGGCTCTGATCTTAGAACTCTTTTTTGAAAAGAGCTAAGAGTTCTCTTAGAAGGTCTAGCTTTGTCTAAAGCCTTGTTAAATGTGCTTGAAATTGACAATGGAAAGTGAAGATTGCTCTTTCTGAAGTCGTTCAGTCTCACTGAACTAACCTTATTCTCTTTAAAGCTACATGGTAGATGCTGCAGATCGTGAAAAGATAGAAGCCTCTCGAAATGAGCTGCACAATCTTCTAGATAAACCACAGTTACAAGGAATCCCTGTAAGTAATACCGCATTAAATACGTGTTTAACTAGCGTTAAATTTGTGAGAGGAATGTGCATAGTTTTAACAACTCTGAAGCCTGCCTTGGAACCTTTAAGTCAACTCTAAGGCCTAACCTTGTGTGTTAGTGTAAGCATGAATGCTACTTGTCCCGCCTGCCTTAAATCATAACCTGTTGACCTCCAATCAGTCCTTCAGTGATCTTAGACTTATTCTTGTTCAGTGCCCACAAAAAAGAAATCGGAGCAGGAGTTTAGACTACAGTATTCCACAACAGAAGCTTGCTCTCTCTTCTAGAACCTACTGCTGTGCAAGCTAAAGAGTGTAGCGCAAATTATAGAGTAAGCTTGGGAAATCTCAGCTGAGAGTTTACTAAGATTATTCTGTTTTATCAAGTGATGTGTTCTCATAGTTGCTCTCTGGACATAAAAGTTTGAGCTTCTTATTCCTTGTGGCTAGATTGTAGAAGCAGCCAACAATGACTTGAGATGACTCAGGTACTTAAAGAAAAAGATGTCTTAGGTTAGGCTAAAAATAGGATCAAATTATTAGTATCTCATTGACCCTTTTTTTGGTAGCTAATCTTCCCTCCTGATTTGTTTCACTAGTAAATGTCTTATGCAGTTTGGTTTAATAGTGTAGTGCAGACTGCTTGTCAGACTCGCCTAAAGTTAAAAAATCAATTCTGCGACTGTTTCCTTCTGCTTTGGCTTTCAGGTTTTAGTACTTGGAAACAAGAGAGACCTTCCTAATGCTCTGGATGAGAAACAGCTAATTGAAAAGATGTAAGTCTTAACGCTTCCTGTGAAAGGCTATTTTAATTCAATACATGAGTTCCTGTACCTAGGGCTATGTTAAACAAACAAGGTTGTGTTTAGAAGCGGAAAAACCCAGCAACAGCTGGTAGCTGAAACATTGTACAGAAACAAGCTACATACAGAAGATCAAGTGGGAACAGTTTAAAGATCCTCAATATAGGAGTGCTTGCGATGAACAGAATGTGTATTGAAATCTTGTCTCCTTTGTAGGAACCTTGCTGCTATTCAGGACAGAGAAATCTGCTGCTATTCAATTTCTTGCAAAGAGAAGGATAATATAGGTAACTACTAACCTAAGATGTTAAGCGTTATCGAGAGCTGTCAGGGGATGGACTGGGGGATTGTAACTTAAATGCAAGCTTCCTGGCTTCAGGAAGTAGGTAACAAGCCCAAGAACAATATGCAAGTACACTGGTCAAACTTTGGCATAACTCCGGATGGCAATGAGGAAGCGTGACTGGCATCATTCTATTAATCTGTCTTGGACCATCCTCTAGAGAAGGGTTGGATGTTCCTCTTGTTTATTTGAGCAGACTGGCATACCAAAGCGATGCCAGTAATGTAAGTACAGTTAAATATGTGAATATGGAACTCTTCTTCTCTCTCCCTTTAGATATCACGCTTCAGTGGCTTATTCAGCATTCAAAATCTAGAAGAAGCTGAAGTCTTCCTGGAATCTCCAGTACCAGTTGGCCATAATCTCAATTGTCCACTTCCCTCCATAATGAGATATTACCCAAAAATCCTGTATCAAGAATCTGCCTTTTCACAGTTCATTTCTCATGTGCACTGCTGAAGACTGTATTCCTATTTTGTCACAGAAACAACTAGAGTTGTCATGATAAAGTCAGCACAAAATATTTATTTTACAACCATCTAAGGTTGGGAGGGTTGGGGGGGCTTTTTAAAAAATGATCTCTACCATGTTAACTATGATGGTACACTCTGTTCTGGTTTTTCAGGGCCAGGTTTTTATATGATTTTCAGCAGGTGTTTTATTTCTAGTGTTTAGTGGCTTGAAGATGCTGATGCTTGACAGCATTACGATTCTGTAAGATGCCACATACAGTAGTTAAAAACATTGAAGCGTGAATTGTGGGATAGTAATTTATCTCACAGATGCATGTGATGTGTATATGTAAGCAGAGAAATGGAAGCTGTTTGCAGAGGGGAGCACAAGGCATAGATCAGCATCACTAATCTACAGCTGAGATCTTACCCTGTCACTTTAAAAAGAAAACTTATGAATTGGGAAAGAATCAACTGTTCAAAGTCATTGTCTGTTGCTTCTGCTTAACACTTGTATGGGGGATGGGAATGGACTGTTTTGTCAAGCTTTCAAAAATTGTAGTATTCCAGCATAAAAACAAGTTGCTAGGAACATCAGACTTTGTTCAAACACATTTTTTCTATCTCCAGATACTAGTGATCTCTCTCTGAAACCAGAACACAAATTCTGAGCTGCTGCATGACACTTAAATTACTGATGTTCTTGTATAGAGTCAGTTGTTGACCTTTAGCACAGTATCTATGTAATTGTCTAGTGTCTCTCCTGCTCATGAAATAGCTGGGCACAGTTTCACCTGGTGCTATGAAACATCTAAGCTATTGTGACAACTCTAGCCCTGCCTGCTTTCTTGATGTAACCATGTGCAAAGTCTGTAAGTTGCAAGATGAAATGTTTTACTGTGTCAAAGCACAAGAGAGCCAATGAATTGATCCTATTTCTTGACTAGCCTCTACCATATAGAGAAATATGTGTAAACTAAAGATTGTAACATTTTTCGTAGCTTTACTTTCTCAGTGACTTCCAATATATTTAAAGGGACAGACTTGTTAAGACTGGTTTGTTCATACAGTAATGTCAGTGTAGCTTATTAGTGTATACAAATACATGGTACACCTGCTTGTGTTGCCTCACACTGTGTGTGATTCCTCACCTAAGCGTAGAGTTTGCGTTATTTCAGTCTTTGGTTGAAAACACTGTTTAGTCCACTATCAATTTTGACAAACCAGTTCTAATTTAGACTGCCATGGCCTTACTGTTCTGTACCGACTACTGCACTGTTGCACAGACACTACATGCTGCCTGTATTCAGTCTGGACTTGCATTTTAACTTTTTGTCCCCTTTAAGTTCTCTGAAGCATGGTTTCAATTAATTCATACTCTGGTGCTGTAGAGGAGAGGGTATATTAACTTGCTACTGTGGTCACCAGTTCTCCATGAACTGCTACAGTACGTCTATTTAGCAAACTTGCTTGTGCCTGAAATAAGGAAATTAAACTAGAACGTGTGAATCTCTTGTGGGGGACCAGGTCACTGTTTAGTTAACTGGCCTATAGCTAAACTTGATGTGTTTGGTGTTTATCTACTTCACTGCTTTCAGCGTTTATGGCATCCAAACACTACCAATTGTTAACCTGTGCATTACTCTCTGCATGTGAACAACTTATACAATTACTGAACTTTGTAAATACGTGAATTTTTTTATTTAGGTGGATGCATATGTTGGTTTACTGCTCTTCAGCTTTATTCAATAAACTTATGTTTTGAGGGTTGTATTGACACTTAACTGACTGACTTGAGTCGATGTGGCTTAACTCATGGCAATGCCTAGTGGGCAGTCTGTGTCTTTTCCCCCAGAAAACCAAAATGGGGGAAGAAGGCTCAGGAAATACCTGAGCTTTATGTTCTGTGGTTAAACTTTTTAAAGTGAAACTCTTGTAAAACTACCTTTCCAGCCTGCAGCTTTCTCAGCTTACGTGAGCAAGTTTAGCTAGTCAGTACTAGCTCACGTACTTTTTCTTTCTTTTTTTTTTTTTTTCTGGCTTGGGGGGGGGGAAATGCTTTTTAATTAGCTGAAGGGTCTTAAACGTGGCAGCCTCCTGGAATTCCATTTTTTCAGGAGGAAAAAGGCTTGTGATTACAAGCTCTTTTGTCATCAAGCCTGGAATAAAATGATGCTTAGGTTTCTAGCACAAGTATCTGATCTAGGAATGTCTAATCAGTCAGGGCTAATAAGAGTAGAACGTTCTCACCTCGTTGGAAAGTGAGATTTTTATTGACTGAGGTCTCAAACAAAGTCTTTGTCTTGATTTTAATCTTAGTTACACTGACTGTTCTCCCCAATGGCTTTTCTCATTAAGTTGTCTTGGATTGCTGATTAACTCATAACATCTTCTAGGTAATGGTAACAAATGGGATGTCTTCTATTCACAGCCTGTTTTCATGCAAGCTTTCAAACTTACTGAGCTGTAACAGTTCATTTTTAAGTCTGAATAGCATCCATCACACGTAACTGGGCTCATGAGAAGGGGACTAATGAACTGAAGTAGAACATCCTGTGTGTGTTACTCTATTTAGGCGTTTCTAGCATGTGAAGTTAGCTACCTGAAGCTAACGGTCAAAGCCAAATGTTTCCTTTGCTCAGAATGTCTGAGAACAGTATTACCGCTGTGTGCGATATCTGTCACCCTGATTGGTCTAATACCAGTCCTAATGACTTAAGTTAGCTGGAGTGCAAGCTTGGCCAACAGTTGATTCCTCAAGGTGGCATTCAAGTAATACTTGGTTTCTACTTCTAAATGTAAGTAGCGGAGAGCTACAATGGCTACCTATAATGTACATAGTGTAAGGAGTACTCTTGCATTACTTTACAAAATGAAGTTTGTATATACTTGGTTTTACACAGCTATTCTTTTACTGTGCTTCCTGAGGCCTTAGCTACTCATAACACTGGCATAAACGTAGGCCTTTAAGTGAACGTTTGAATCCAGCGCTGAGGGTTATGTTTTCTGCAGTTTGAGGGCTTGATCAACTTGCCAACTACCTTAATTTTGAGATGGATTGGAAGTATGTAGTAAGTCTTCCCGGAGGAGTGAGGCTGTTCTCACCACCTTTCAGCCTTGGGCTGAAAGACTGTTGACTTTCATCTTGCATGGTTGAAGTCCAAGGTCAAGCCTTTTCTTTTCTAATAAAGGGGGGGGGGGAGTTGCAAGATAGGCATTAACTATGTTGTCTGCTAAACTTGGATGCTATAGCAGTGCTCTGCTTCTAGAAATCTGAGCCAGTCATACCTCTTACTGATGGCTAGTTGGCTCGGGCTTTATAGTTGGCCTGAACAATAAAAATAGACTGATTACATTTCTAATTCTCTTTAACTTAACAAAAGCTGCTTTTGCGAATGCTTTGGAAGGGTGATTTCATGTATTTTAGTAGTAATGTCATTTAAATTATTGTAGCTAAAATTCACTAGCCATAGTCCTGAAACTCTCTTCTGATGTAGTGTAGGCCTTGACCATTAACGTAATCTGTTAGGAAAACTGGGTCTTGTGAAAAAGGCAAATACTGAGCCAGAGGACTCTTGGTCATAAATATGCATATAAGTTAAAGACATCAGTCTTATTTTTATGACCTTGTGGTGTATTAGTCTTTTGTGGTGTTTGGATGATTTAAAACAGCCATCAGCTCTAAATACTTGTTGTCCGTTTTGTTCAGTTCTAAGTGATTGCTCTGTGTTGCTGATCACAGAGCAGCAGATCTCTAGACTAGACAGGAAGAAATGTTTGTGCACCCACCCACAGCACTGGGCTGTGTGAAAGTCCTTGAGAAGTGTTAATGCCCTATCGGCCGACTTATGCAATGTCAGTGTGGGCGGTGGTTTATTTAAACAAAATTACGGTGCAGCATAATTCTCACCATGGCTGCTGATGCAGCTAAGTGTCCTAGCAGTTGCACAGAGCGATTCTGCCTTACCAGTTGGCAGCGTGGAAAATGCACGAGTATGAAGCAGTATCATGAAGTATGGAACTAATGAAATTTAGTGTCTTGTTAATTTATGGGTTTTTTTTTTTTTCTTTACATCCTTATGGAAACAGGTTTGAAAGTCCTTTTTGGATGCTGACAGACATAAAACTGCATAATCTTCACTTTTTGGTGGAAGAAAGGAGGCCAAAGAAAATGCCTTAATCTCCCTGGTTAAATTAAGATATCTGTGTCATGCAGGGAGCTATAATAATTCAAGTATGACTTAACTGGATTATCAAGCTCTCTTAACTCCTTTAACATTTAATTTTATAGTTACTTACTCTGGCTGTGCAATGGGTGTGCTAGCATGTCATGATTTGCTTTGTGCCTGTTTCATGAATGTAAAACTACTTTCTTCACTGGTAGCATGCCTCAACACTGCTCCCTGCTGCCTTGTTTTTGCACTGAACCATACACTAAAGATAGCTGTATGAATACTGGGTATAATAGTGGGTATAATTCAGATTCTTTAAGCTGCCTTGCTAAGAGCTGTGTGTTGCAGATTAGATGAAGAGCAAATCAATGAATAGTGTTAAAGGAGAAGTAACGTGTGAAAGCCTAAGACCGCTCCGTGCTTTGGGACTTCTGTTCTAAAAATGACTTTAGAATGACGTATCTCGCTAAACCTTAAACCTTTTAAAAGTAATATATTGCTTTAGCACTACAGATGATGAAAGTTGAAGTATGCCTTGGTTGAATATCAGGGATTTCTTTTACATGTCATTTAAATGACAAACACAGAATGGCACTTAAAGGGGGTGCACACATACTCTTTTAAAAGAAGGGAGGTAAAACATTTTATTTTTATTTCCAGCAGAGTGGAAGGTGGGTAAGTAGACCTTTGTGCCCAGATTAGTGCCTTTTAATTACAACTTTGCAGGTTTTATTCTGTTAAAGGTGACAGCTATTATTGTGATCATTTTGAAGTGCTTCAATAAAAGTGTTGTTGAAAAAATGTTCTTTTGCATATTCATCTATAGTAGCACAGCTGTTTTTATGCCCTGTTAGACATATCATCACCAAATTGTGGGAAACATTGTTACTCTCAAGCGAAACCAAAAATATCTATGCTAAAATCTAATTCTATAGATCATCTGTAAGAGGAGTGAACATGCTGACTCTCTCAAGCGCTCTTCTAGGAATTAAGAGACTAGGTGGTATTGGTTTTGTACAGGCGGGCATATACACTCAAGTAACGAATTTAGGAACTATTTCCTGATTGAATTAGGAAATTTTACATTTTAAGCTGGTACTCTCATAAAATGGTGATCTAGAATATACTCATGAATGAGGCTAAGATTAATTTTAAAATGTCCCTCCCTCTCCTTTAGCCTACAGCTCAAGGGAGTAGTTGGGAATGCTGCTGTTTGAATGCTACATGGGCAGCTTTGTTTATACAGCTCTTCCTCATGTTTTTATGTATTTCCTCTTTTTAAAAAAAAAAAAGAACAAACGTTGAACTGTTAGGCATGGCGGTCAGGGAAAAGTACCATTTGTTTGTCACGTTGTAAATGGGTCTGTTCATTACCTTGAAATTGCATGTCTTTGAGGAAAAAGTCAAAAGCTGTTGCAGAGTGGTTGCTGGGACGGTATGTGCTCTGTGTTAGAAGAGTGGTTTCTATGGAAACCAGCAAACTGTAAGTACATAACTTCATTTTGACAGAGTGGCCATAAGCCTTGTACTCAGCAGGGGACAACTTTCTGGATGGTTGTTCTGTGAAACTCTACCCTTTCTGGTTACTGCGTTTGCCAGCTCTTCTCATTTATGCTACTTCCTAAAACCCCCAGCTGCCTTGGGATTTGTTCTTCGTTCACTTCCACAATCACATAACGTATTAGTTCATGACATCTTTGGCACTGCGGTAGTCACACTTACTCTACTTTTTTTTCCATCTTGCTACTCATGACTATTTTGGTTGTGTAACTTGAATTCCCACACTGATGATCGATCTCCCTCCTTGTCCTCACGTTCCAAATCCTCCTCTCAGCTACCTTGTTTTCTCTTTGCCTTTTTTCTCTGTAAGACAAGGAAGAAAGCTTGTCCTGATGTTAGAACAAAGCATTATTCCTGAGTTATAGTCCTACCTTTGCCATAATTCACAGTGTGATTGGGATATTCCACTTTTTCTCTCTGCACCAGGAAGAAGGGAGGGGGAAAAGATGTCTTTTATATGAAAGCTCAGGTGAAAGAAGAGCGCTTTGTGTGTATAATGATTTTTTGAACAACTTTTTTGTTTCTCAGTCTCAGGACTTCACCTTATTGACTGAGAGTTGCCCAGTTTCAGGCAGCAAGGCGGCTATTTCTGTCAATTAGACGTGCACCGTTTTTGGCCTCGCCTTTGCTGAGTGCCATGCAGTGACAGACCTGACTTCTTGTGACAGCTAAAGGCTCGCGGCCCTTGCGTGCTGCACTAAAAGAGCCCCCTCTCAGGTTGCCGGTGTGGGGACTGTGCCAGTAAACACTAACGCTAGACAAGGAGCAGCTTTGGCACCGCTTCTCTCCATGTTTCAGCGTGTGACCCCGTAGTAACTGGATGTTTCTCCTAGCGACTTTAAAGCCTCCCAGGACTTTCACAGGCTGGCAGGGGAAAAGCATAATCTTACCGCCACGCTTGAAGGAAAAAGCTCACTACTCGTGGGGGGCTTTGTCCAGAAGACGTGACATTCCTTTGAAGGCAGGCAGCTGCCACCAGTGACACCACTTATTTCCTTTCTTTAAAGGAAAAAAGAAAAAGCCAGTAAAAGTAACCACGATTCCTCTCTGGGATTCCCCCTCAGCAGAGGGATTTGTGTTGTGAACTAAGCACTGGCGCGTAACAATCTCCTCCCTTTGGAGGCCAGCAGACTTTGCGCTCCGCGCTGCTGATAACCTCTCCTGCCCGCCGTGACTCCAGCGGTGGCGCCAGCCGCCTCTCCCCGACGGCAGCGGCCTCCCGCGACGGCGCAGCCCCCCTCAGGCCGCTCGGCTTTGCCGCTTTGCGGGCGGCCCCCGGCGAAGAGCAGCGCCGCCGCGTCTTCCCTACAGGGGGCTGCCGCTTTTGGTCTAAAGCGTGCGCCTTTTCCTTAGAAACCAAGGCGGGCGGCGGGGGAGGCTCTTCGCCCTTCCCCCTGTGTAGCCGCCGCCGCCGCCGCGGGCGGTGCGTGGCCGTTAACGGCCGCTCTGAGGGCGGGGCGGGCCCGGCGGCCAGGCCCCGCCCCCTTGGGCCTCGGGGCGGGGCCTCGCCTCGCTCGCGGCCGGCGCGCCACGACATCCCGGGGCGGCACCGCCTCGCCCCGCGGCCCTTTAAGGCGGGCGGCGCCTCTCTGTCTCCCTTTGACTGACGTGGCGTAGCGCCCAATGAGCGGCGAGCGCTCCCGCCGGCCGGAGGAGCCGGCCAATGGGAGCCGCGCCCCGCCGCCCGTGTTTCTCTTCCGCTGTTAAAGGCGAGGCGGACGGAGCTGGGGCGGCCGTGGGGAGGCCGCCGCCGCGGCGCCTTTAAACGATGGTGGCGGGGGGCGGCGGCGGCGGGCGACCATGCAATGGCGGTCGCTGGTGCTGGGGCTGCTGCTGCTGAGGCTGGGGCTGCACGCGCTGCTCTGGCTGGCGCCGGGGCTCTGCCTGCGCCCGCGCTTCGCCTTCCCCTTCGCCGCGCCCCGCCCGCCCTGCTTGGGGGCGCCGGGCGGCGGCGGCGCGCACTGGGGCTCGCTGCGCGGCGGCGGCGGCGGCGGCGGGGCGGCGGCGGCGGGCGGGGGGGATGAGTACGAGGCGCGCTACAGCGGTGCCTTCCCGCCGCAGCTGCGGGCGCGGCTGCGCGACGCCGCCCGCCGCATGTTCGCCTTCGGCTACGACAGCTACATGCGGCACGCCTTCCCCCGCGACGAGCTCGACCCGCTGCACTGCCGCGGCCGCGGGCCCGACCGCCGCGACCCGTGAGTGACCACCCCCCCCCCTTCCTCCGCCGGGCGTCGGGGGGGGATCGGTCCCCTCAGGGGTCGGGGGGTGGTTGGGGGCTCCCCTGAGGGGACTGGGGGGGGGGGTAGGGGGGGTCCCCTGAGGGGGCTTGGGGGGGGATGGTCTCCTCAGGGGTCGGGGGGTGGTTGGGGGGTCCCCTGAGGGGACTTGGGGGGGGATAGAGGGGTCCCCTGAGGGGGCTTGGGGGGGATCGGTCTCCTCAGGGGTCAGGGGGTGGTTGGGGGCTCCCCTGAGGGGACTGGGGGGGGGATAGAGGGGTCCTCTGAGGGGGCTTGGGGGGGGATCGGACTCCTCAGGGGTCGGGGGGTGGTTGGGGGGTCCTCTGAGGGGATTGGGGGGGATAGAGGGGTCCCCTGAAGGGGCTTGGGGGGGGATCGGTCCCCTCAGGGGTCAGGGGGTGGTTGGGGGGGTCCTCTGAGGGGGCTTGGGGGGGGATAGAGGGGTCCCCTGAGGGGGCTTGGGGGGGGATCGGTCTCCTCAGGGGTCAGGGGGTGGTTGGGGGGTCCTCTGAGGAGACTGGGGGGGGATAGAGGGGTCCCCTGAAGGGGCTTGGGGGGGGCATCGGTCTCCTCAGGGGACTGAGGGGGGGGTAGGGGCTCCCCTGGGGGGACTTGGGGAGGGATCGGGTCGCTGAGGGGGGACTTGGAGAGGGGTCGGCCCTCTCAGGACTGGGGGGGGTAGGGGGGGTCCCATGAGAGGACTGGGGGGGCAGATAGATCCCCTCAGGGGAATGAGGGGGGGGTAGGGGGTCCCCTGAGGAGACTGGGAAGGGGGTCGGTCTCCTCAAGGGATGGGGTGGGGGGATAAGGGGGGGGTCCCCTGAGGGGACTGGGTGGGGGGGGTTCAGGCCCCTGAGGGAACTGAGGGGGATCGGTCTTGTTAGGGGACTGGGGAGGGTTGTGGGGTCCCCTAGGGGCACTGGGGAGGGGATCAGTCTCCTCAGGGGACAGGGGGGTGGTTTGGGGGGGGGCCTGAGGGGACTGGGGGGGGTCAGTCTCCTCAGGGGGGTGGGGGGGGACTGGGGTGACTGCTGAGGGGAGTGGGGAGGGGTGGGAGGTTTTGCTGAGGGGACTGGGGGGGGAATCGGTCTTCTCAGGGGACTGAGGGGGGATGGGGGGTTCCCTGAGGGGACTGGGGGGGGTGAGAGGTCCCTTGAGGGGACTCAGGAGGGGGGTGGGAGGTTGATTTCCTCAGGGGACTGGGGAGGGGAAGGGAGGGCTCCTCTGAGGGGCCTGGGGGGTTGGGGGGATCCCTGAGGGAGAAGGGTCTTCTCAGGGCCTGGCATGGGGGGGAGGAAGGGGAGGGTCTCCCTAGGGCCCGGCCCAGGTACCCTGGCTGCTGCCCTCTGCCCCTGTGGTGAGAGGGTGCGAAATCTGATGGGTTTTTGTTCTGCTGGAATGCAGAACTTGGGGTTCTTTGACAGCCAGGGTTAGGTAACAAATTTCTCAGGTTCCTCTGCCCTTTTTTAAATGTCTTTGAGTAACTTTACCTTTTTGATACAGCTGAACAGCTATGAATTGAGTTGAGCTATGAACGGCTGCAGTCAAATCCCTTTTCTAGTAAATCCTTTCTCCCCTGTTCTAATAAATGAACACAACATACCCAGCCAGTGTGGGACGCAGGGCCAGGACCCATGGTTCATGAGGGACTGCCACTGCCCTGTGTTTAACAAGGCAGGATCGTGCCCTGCTACTCGGTGCCATGCTGCGTAGCATCCTGGGAGAGGGGCCTTCAACTAGAAATGCCCCCGAGATGGGGGTTAGATAGACAGGATACAAATTTATATCCCCCCTTGAGCCAAATAAGGGTTTGGGCTGACTTCTGCTTCCTGGGCAACTTCCTATCCGTAAGATATTATAAAAAGCAGTTGTTGCCCCAGCCTTCGTTCTATATTTTGAGAGTATGGTGCTCACTTTTTCTTAGAGAATAATGGTAGATATCTGTACTGGAGAAGCAGGGTCTGGAGATGTCTCTTGCAGCCCTAAATTAAAGGTGTCCCTTGCTTTCTGTTTCTTGTTTGCCATGCTGAGCCATAGCTCAGCATGCAGGTTTCCTGAATCGCCCTTCCGAGGTGTGTTATTGTGTAGTCTTGTGTGTTTTTTTGTTGTTGTTGTTTTTTTTTTTTTTGGCCAGCTACCCAGAAGGGCCCTTATACCCATGCTGAAAGCGGAGTAGCTGAAACTTAAGGGGTCACGGCCTTGTTTTTTCTTATTAGCTTTTGGCCTTTCTGTGAGTTGAAAAATTTACATTTGAGACTGAAGAAAACAAGACGGATGTGTTGCTCGCCTTTCAGATAGCGTGACAGTTTTCTTGGAGTTCTATTTATCCTAATATGGAGTCTCTAACTTTTTTTTTTCCCAGTTCAAATCTGAATATCAATGATGTCCTGGGAAACTACTCACTAACTCTGATTGACGCACTGGATACCCTAGCGGTGAGTTCTCAAAATATCTGTATGTTTTATTCCCATATTTGCGTTGGGAGATAATGGAAGTTGTCCCAAAGAGAAAGCATGAGTTAATGAGAAGGAGGATTATAATGTCATGGAGAAGAGAAGTAAGAGGCTAGGTATCAGTTAGAGGGAAAGCTGAAGTGATATAACAGAATCTCTAAAATCTTGTTCAGCCTTTATGTATTTACCAAATTGGAGCTAATCCTCAAAATCAGTAGTCTTGCAAAGAAGTCTTTCATCTGTTTAGCTGTAGTAACTTCAGTTCTGCATGATAAGGATTCAGAATTTCTATATAGCCCTCTTAAACTAAATTTAATCAGAAGCTTCAGGAAGGAAGTTCAGAAGGGTAGTGCAGGAAGCTGAAAAGAACAAACTGAATTTTGCAAATTAATTTAAAGGAACACTAATGTATTTAGGATGTATTGCCAAAGCATAATTCTTGTGCTAATTAAAATCTAAAGGCCAGTGTCGTAACGGGATATGGTCATGAATGTCCGAAAGGATAAAGTAAGTTAGTCGAGTGAGAGGTTTTAAGAGACATGAGAAACTCCAGATGCCCTTGACAATATGTGGTTCTCTTGTTTGTTCTGTTAGTGCAGTTCTTAATACTGGAGATGAGACTAGGGAAATGGAAGTCAGTCACGGTTGATCTGTCAGTTTATTCCCAGCCCAGGTGTGTGAAACTCAGAATCAAAACTCTATCTGTAGCACAGAGCTTCTTTTAAAAGGCTTATGAAATTGCAGCTCTGAATTGCAGGACATTTGAATCGAAGCAGTAGTATGGATGTGCTGTCTGATCTCAGTAGTAGGCAGGACTTTGGAACAGACTTTGAAGGAAAGAGAAAGAGGGGAAAAATGGAGATACAGTACAGCATTACCTTGCTGCCCTCCTAAACGTGGGTCTTGCTAAGTTGATCTGTCCTGGTATTGAACAGTTCTGCTAGTGTCTCTTGCTCTGATGTTGAACTTAGACCACAGTAGATCCGGTATCTTGAATTGGCTCCGTATTTAAAAACAAAAAAATTCTACTTATAGAGCTGAAGAAGAAGGGAGACTGTATAGAAACTGTTGGGTTGGTGAGAAACTGGCTTGAGGGGAAATGGCAACAGAAAGTATTGAACTGGAGGGAGTTACTCCATGGTGTTCTGCAAGAACCTGCCTCACAAAAACTAAACAGCCTGTGGCTGCTTAGCCCTTTGTTAAGTTTATTAATACAAAGGGTGCTGATGAAACTTTCTTACGCGTGAGGCAAAGTTGCTGACAGAAATAGAGATCAATTCTTAACGTGAAGAGAAGGCAAGATGACCTTGTGAAGAGTAATTAAAAATTATCATGAAGTTCTGCAATGTGAAATGAAAGGGACTAATATCTTCTAAGGTTAACTCCTTCACTCCTGAGGAAAAGAAGGAGCTGGGTATACTTTAGCTAACAGCTGCATGCCAGACTAGCAGTGGGATGCAAATGTGGGGAAGGATAAGAGCATTTGGGGATATATCAGGAGAGATTTCCAGAAGAGATGACGTTGTGGTGATCTGCTACAGCGCTCAGATGGGATCTCCTGTGATTACTCGTTACTCATGTTATTCTGGTCACTGGTGCTCAGGAAGGATGGATGTGAACTGGAATTTGCAGGGAGTGCGGAGATGATAAGAGGAGAGCCCATCTTATTCAAGAAGACTTTAAGGGCTGTAGTTGTTTTGCCTGACTGAGAGGGCTTGAGTGACATGTAAGTCATGACATCAAAAGTGGTGAAAGGAAGGGGGGTAAAAAGCTGTTACAGTTGTAAAGCTGCTTCTCACCTGCTAAAATAGACTCGTACGCGTTTCTGATAAGACTTGACAACAATACGATCCTAACTCAGTTTTATAGTGTATTTATAGAAAGGTGTCATAGAAAAGAACCCCTTTGTTGAACTCCTTAAGCATGTTTAGAAACCTTCTTAGGTTCTGCCAGTCTCACTTTTGCAACCAGGTCAGATTCTTGGCCTTCTGGAGCATGTTCAGTGCCTGTCTATGCACAATGTCTGTAGTCCACTTCTCTTTTAGGGAGGGTGATGTGTAGAAGGATTATACGTCGTCTTCAAATTATAAAATACTTCTCATTGCAGAAATGGAATCGAAACTCTGTGGCGAAAAGCCACAGCTGTTTAACTGAGCATGGCAGTAATGTACAGAACTTAAAGCAGGAAGTGAGAAAACAGTAATTTTAACAGAAACAGCAATTGGGGATCTGAGCTGTTTGCGTGTTGGTAAAGCAGCTGCCATCATCTCCTTGTTCACCAATGGCTCAATGTTGCACCGATACCTTTGGGGGCAGTGCAGTAACTTTTTTCTCGGGTATAAAACTTATGGCTACTGCTGTTAGAGGCTCTTCTGTTTGAGAAGCTTCTGCAGGGAGAAAGCCTATTTTGCTCTTCCTCCTCCCAGATCAAATATATGATTGCTTTTCCACTGAGTCGAGGTATTGGGAAGAACAGGTAGGCTCCATGTATGCTCAGCCTTACAATAAACTTATCCAGGCAGGAATCTGTGTTTTCCTTCCACGTTCCCTCTTCCTTGAAACTAAATTTGCTTGTCTCTGGATGTAGTGGTAATCATTCGGTAGGGAAATACCCGTACAAAACTGGTGTGAGGAAACTCCTGAACACGGAATGCAGTGTCGAATTAAAAGCCCAAGAGGTCAGACTCTTCTGGTCAAATAAATGTCAAATCAGACTGTGTAGTTCTTTATCTTTGTTTATTTATTTATTTTTTAGCTGAACTTAACTCTTGAATTTTCTGTATAGCAAAGCAGTTAACAAAACTCTCAATGTATTAGATCTTGAGAGGCTTTAGACTATTGCTCAAAGAGATCGCTCATGATGCTGATTTTGGGAGTGGGGAGTACATTAATGTATAGGTGAGTATAAGGGACAAAAATGTATCTTTGTGAGTTTCCCTTTTTTAATGTACTTCTACATGTCAGTAAAACAGGTAACCTGGAAAAGCTGTTAGCAGAGACTTGAAGTACGCTGTTCTGTATCTAGATAATTCAACTGGTTTAAGATGTGAATTTACGGAACTTATTGCTTCAAAAGGGGGAAGAAAAATTAGACAAAATAATTTTGTTCTTATGTAAAAGGTAATGGGAAATTCCTCAGAATTCCAGAAAGCAGTGAAGTTGGTGATTGACACTGTTTCATTCGACAAAGACTCAACAGTCCAAGTTTTTGAGGCAACAATCAGGTATGTGGCCGTAAGTTTGTGTCTTTAAAACAGCAGCAAGGTTAATTATCTCAACCACCTTTGGCTGGTAGACCTCTAGTTTTTGTTGTTACTCTTGCAATTGAGGCTCAGATCTGTGCATAACAAACAACCCTGCTGGCGAGTTTTCCCTGTTTTGATTATTTTCCATGAACCTTCTACCTACTCTCACTTTTTAAATTTTTGTGGGGAAAATCATAGATGGAAAAACAAAAGGCCTGTCTGCCTTGGAGAAGGGAAGGATCTCCTCAGGGCACCAGGAGGTACTCTGATTTTAAATGGTATTATTTTCTGAATCGCTGTTTTAAAACAGTTCAGTGAACTGCTGCTTAGCTCTAGTACTTGTAGGTTTTCTTTTTGGGGAACATTAGGTGTACGTAACAACTCTATTGCCGTTTGCAGCAGCAAAAAAGGCGGGGAAAGGCAGTCTTCACTCATAAATATGCTTGGTATGTTGTAAGAAACTCCTGGGTCAGACTAAATCCTGCAGAACAGGATCTAGGGATTACTGTGCATGACAGATGAACGTGACATCTAGACCTTTTCATTACTAGTGGAGAAGACAGCAAATCTGTTTCCGTGATGAATAAATAAAATTTAGCTTGTAAGTCACATGCAGTAATGCTTTTATTAAAGATGGTATTGGTAAAGGTTTAGCTGAAGAACTAGGTTCGGATCGTTTTTAAAAATTGAGGATCTCTCCCTTTTCCAATAGGGTTTTGGGAAGCCTGCTTTCTGCCCACATAATAATTACAGACACCAGACAGCCTTTTGGTGATATGACCATTAAGGATTATGATAATGAACTGTTGCATATGGCTCATGACCTAGCAGTGAGACTACTTCCAGCCTTTGAGAACACCAAAACTGGAATCCCGTATCCTCGGGTAAGCGAGCACCATATACATCAATGTAGTGAGGACAGAATCTAAAACTAGTTGTTTGACTGCCTTACAATTCTAGTTCTCTGCTCTGTATGTGTATTTATATGTGGACTTCAGGGCTGGGAACCTGCACTACCTTAGACTGAAGTGGGGTAGGGGAAACGGCACCGAGTTATGTTGAAATGGACAATACATCAGTTGCTTACTGCATCTAGTGAATCTTTTCTTTAGGCCGCTCTTTCTCTTTATATAACTTAGCTTTGTGTCATTAGTGGTCATCTATTTTCAGGCTAGTACCTGTCCTTCTCTTCCCCCTCCTCTCCGCTTGCTTTTTATGGCAAATGGTAGAAAACAATGCTGTCATTAAGAAGGTTAATGAGAAACGTCATAAAGGCGAATAATGTTTAGAAAGATATTTATTGTTTAGAAATTAGACTAAAATGTTTGTCATACTGCATCAGCTTGGGATTTGTCATTTCCTTGAATAGTGTGTTGCATCCTCTGGCTTCAAACAGATGCTATCAATATGAAGAAGGACTTAAGTTCTAGTGGAAGAACTCTCAGATGTAGAACTACTTAGCGCTTGCCTGACTACTTTTACTTTCTGGGGACAGTTGCACTGTTTTTTTTGTTTTTTTTCCTCCACGTCTGTCAGGCTGTAGAAACACAAACTTTCCCTTTTGATCAGAGTGTGGTAAAGCAGTTGAAGGTGGTATGACTTCTCTTCATTGGAAAGTCTTGAATTCAAGAGAACTAAACTAGCAGAAGAAGTACTCGCGTTGCCCGTGGAAGAAACTGAACGTTTAGTAGAAACGAGGAAAAAGCGTATTGAAATTTGGAAGGGTTAACAAGTATAGTATAAAGGTAGCAAAATTAGGGTTTCCCACCTTTGGCATGGTGATATAAATTTAAAAGATGAATTTCAATAACTCTTTCAGGAAAGCTTTTTGACTCAGCAGCAATACGCTAGCTTTCTAACCGTGTATAGTTTTTGCGCTGCATAGCGTGCTATCTCATAAAAAGGCTTTATAATAAAGGTAAGACTGCAGACTAGAACACAGCTGTATGAGATGATTGATAAACAGCTTGTATTCTTGTGATTTACACTCACTTTACCTGCTTCGTAGGTTAATCTGAAGAAGGGGGTACCTCCAAACAGCAATAACGAAACTTGTACTGCAGGAGCCGGCTCCTTATTAGTGGAATTTGGTATTCTCAGCAGACTGCTTGGTGATTCCACGTTTGAATGGGTGGCCAGGCGAGCTGTCAAAGCACTCTGGAATCTCAGGAGCAATCACACTGGACTGCTAGGTAATTTCTATATGCTCAAGATCTCTCTAGCAAGGTCTTTGGTCTCAGGTGATGCTGTATTGCCTGGCTCAGTGTTCTAAGTTAGTTCAGTCTCGTGTAGTGGCATGCTGTCATTGTGCAGGTTTCTTTCACGTGTCATAAACTTCATTGATCTGCTTCCTCTCTAACCGTTAAGTAGTACTCTCCTTCTGTATTTGTGCCTTCTGTTGACCAAGTGGCGTTTTGTAATTTTGTAAGGAAAATGGAATATCTTAATAGCTACTTGGGGCACAGGTTTTCAAAGACAAATTTCTCATGAAACTGGAACATGAGTTTGGAGTTGTTCCACGTATATTCCCATTAATATAGCTTAGATAATGAATAAATATACTTAAAACAACTACATGTGTGTACTAGTTCCTTGGTAAGTGCTCTGTAACACTATATTTTAATAGTAGTCTTTGTTTTTCCCTCCTTAAGACTTCTTGAAGATGTAGTATTTTTAAGTTCTAGTTCTTGATTTGTTTTTTCTGATATATTTGGCAATGTTAGACTAAACTCTTGTCTGTGTCTTCTCTGAAAGGAAACGTTGTGAATATTCAAACTGGCCATTGGGTTGGAAAGCAGAGTGGCTTGGGTGCAGGGTCAGATTCATTCTATGAATACCTTCTGAAGTCTTACATCCTCTTTGGAGAAAGGGAAGACTTGGAGATGTTTAACGATGCTTATCGCAGCATTCAGAACCACTTAAGAAGAGGGTATGTTATTTATATGAGTATCAGTTTCTTAAATATGTAGATACTCCACCAAGATATGACAGATTTATATGGCATTTGTATCATCCTGTAGAAAATCTGTGATCTTTTTTCTTTATTTAAAAAAAAAAAATGGTAGTCACTGCGGGAAGAGAATTTTAACGTTCCCTTCACTCCTCACCGAATTGGTCGGTATACCGTTATCGGTGCAAGGAAGCTTTAACTGATTACCCTCTGAAGTAGTAAATGACAGAAGGCCGCAGGCACGTAAAGAAAATGTATTGAGTTAGTCACTGCAGTACTTCTTAAGGCCTGATCTTATCTAGAGTGACCTCCTGGTAGGACTTCTGCTGATGCAACTTAAGGATATGATGTACCTGCCTTTAAGAATGAATTTTTCCGAGAGCTGGGTTGACTTTCTGCTCAAAATGGCTCTCGGTGTAGCACTGATAAAACTGCAGCTGTTCCTCTTTGCTGATGGCGGTGTTGTGAAATGGAATGTGCAGTTTGTTCTTCTAAAATAGTGAATGTTTACATATGACTATTGTTACTTGGCAGTCGAGAAGCTTGTAATGAAGGTGAAGGTGACCCTCCTTTGTATGTTAATGTAAACATGTTCACGGGACAGCTGATGAACACGTGGATCGACTCTCTGCAAGCTTTTTTTCCTGGACTGCAGGTAAAATAAACTTTCATTCTTTTAAAGACTGAGTGACGCAACAGAGGGGTGTTGGAGAGGTTTATTCTCATTCTAGGCCTGTGAATGAATCTGAGCATTTATTCTGAGATGAGCTTTAACCCACTGGTTTACATGCTGGTGTTCTGACAAGATTTGTGGGGCAGTTCAGCTTCTGCATCAGCATGACAGTGTTGGGAGGCTTGGCCTGCTGCCTGCTAGATTTGAGACACGTCTTAAATTTCATACTTTATCTCAGTGTTCTGCATGTATGACGCTGTGAGGCATAAGCTCCACTGATGCTTTTGGTGTAAAGGGTTTATATACTATCTTTGATTTTACTGGTCTTTCCTTATGAGGAGAGCACTTTATTGTAAAGCATGTTGTCATACGCAGCGGAAAGCAGTTTGCTGGGCTGGAGTGTTAAACATGCATGTTTATGGCTGTCATTGTGCCTAGGTATTGATAGGAGATGTGGAAGATGCTATTTGTCTCCATGCTTTTTATTATGCCATATGGAAACGATATGGAGCTCTCCCAGAAAGATACAACTGGCAATTGCAAGCACCAGATGTTCCCTTTTATCCACTGAGACCAGAGTTAGTGGAATCCACATATCTTCTTTATCAGGTACTTGAGTTATCTGCACTAACAGCTCAAACGTTTTGGCAAAAATATTTCTGTTTGGAAAGTTGCTTTTTCCAGCCCTAAGCCCTGCCATACACTTGGTTGCTAATGGACTGCTCAAACTTAGTAGCTCTATATCTGAATGCTCTTGTACAGAGGTCTCTGTCTAGGGAGTGGATTGTTTATGTAATGCAGTTGGTACATTGTTTACTTTAAAAGTAGGCTTATAAGGCATGCAAAAATGATACTAAATGACCTTTTGAAAAAATACCTGACAGATTTTTACAAAGCAGAGAGAGCTCTGATTTCTTCATGAGTATTGTTGAAGTTGAAGTGTGTGTAAAAGCTTTCCTTGCAATATTGTGCAGGCACAGTCTATGACTGGCAGCAGGTACAGTAAATTAAAATAGCTTCCTTGCAGCCAGAAAAAGTTATCAAAGAGCTTGAATTTACTACAGGTTTTGTTAGGCCCTTGCACTAGAGCAAATGTCAGAAGGTTGCACAGAGTAATCTAAGGCATGTTTCTATGAAGATAAGTTTCCTGTAGAGCACAGGAATATGAGACACTAGTAGGTCTTTGTTGTAAAAGTGTTATTTCTACAAGATTTCAAGATTGCTGACTCTACCTTTTCTCCTTCACTATCCAGGCCACAAAGAACCCGTTTTACCTTCACGTAGGAATGGATATCCTACAGAGCTTGGAAAAATACACAAAAGCTAAGTCAGTCTTCAGTGTTCTTTCTCTTCTCTCACTGCTATATGCGTATATTTGATTATATAAATACGTATATTTTATTATATAAATACGTATATTTTATTATATAATTATATCTGCCAAATATAGGTAAACAAACAACCCCCCCACCTCAAAAGCCAAAACAAGAATGGACTTATTTTCTAAACAGCTATTTCTTTCTCATTTGAAAATAAAATTATATTCCAGTGGCTACTTTATATCTTCAGGATTTTACAACTCTACCTTCTAAAGGTAGATCTCTTGCCCAAAGTTGGCAAAATTACCTTTTTTTTCCTGTGCCTCGTGCAAGAATAATTTTAACCTCTTGGACCCATGGTGTTTAACTGGACTTGAGGGATGGTCTCTGAGATAGACTTTGCACATTGACTTTCTTTTCAAGACAGCAACTGTGAATCATAACTTTAACACTGAGTATCTGAACTTCTTGCAAGACTCTGAGGGAGGACAATGGATTTTTATTCATCTGTTGATATTTACTACTTTCACAGTCAAGTCTCTATGAACCATATGACAGTATAAAGCAGTGCCATTCTGCAGTTAAGTGGGATTGACACCGCTCTGTAGGCGGTGGTCTGTACTGTGTGACAACTTTTAGTTTCATTGTTTGGGGGGAGGAAGAGTAAATAGCTAGAAAGGAAACCTTTGCAGGCAGACCAGCATTTCAAACCTGGATTGCTTATGCGCTCGCTATGGGGAAGTTACCTGTTTCATTCAGGGTGACCCGACAATTTTTCGTCTCTTGAAAGACGTTTTTAGTAAATCAGCGTGATAGAGTAGATAAGCCACTGTCCTTTTGTCCGTGCAGTGTCAATGATTAGTCTCATCAGGATACTGAAAAACAATGATCAATGCTTCCTTGTTTAGGAAAAAAAATTAAATAAAAAAAAAAAGTTTTATTTCAGCCTCATCCCTAGTGACAGATCAAATGGTCTGAATTTAGGGAATGTTTAGGGATCAAAATGTATGGGTACTAAATTCAAATTCATCTTAAATCTTTCAGATGTGGCTATGCTACATTACATCACGTTGTAGAGAAGACAAAAGAAGATCGAATGGAGAGTTTTTTTCTCAGTGAAACATGTAAATATTTGTACCTGGTATGTATATGTAAAGGCATTCTCTTGTGAGCACTGTATGCAAGCACAACATAGGGAGCAGGCAGGAAACTACTAGTAACCCTCCTGAGCTCTGGGCTAGAGAGACGTATAGGTATTGGAGCTTATCGGAGAGTGCACTCTGCCTCTTTCTTTGACACCCCCTCTCCCAGCCTTGGAGGTGCACGCAGGAACCTGGGCTGGAGAGCCCACAGCTGCCACTGGGAAGGAGCTGGGAGGAGGGAGCAAGGCGGAAGGCAGCAGCTACTCAGCTCCGAACTAAATTGTTGCTTGTAGCCATTTTGTCCGCTTAGCAGCAGCCTTTGATTTCTCCCCATCAGGCTTTGGCTGTCACAGGAGGAAGGATTTGAGCCAACACTGCTGAAACTACTGTTCTCAATCTCCTTGAGGTTTTTTTTTAAAAACAAAAACAAAAAAAACCCCAACAACAACAACTTGTACCAAGTGGAAGCAGTGAATGCCAGCCTAGAAATGCCTGCATAGTGCAGCTTAGAAAACTTAGGGCAGTTTGAGTTGTGTGAGAAATATTTCTCTTGCTCTCCACTTTTAACTGCCAAAATAAATCGCTTGCGTTAAAACTGCTTATTTCCATTTGCTCAAACAGTAGCTACCCATTTAGTGCTAAAAAGTATGCTTTTAATGTAATCCTTCAAATGCATAAGCATGTGCTTTTTTAACTTTTTGATGATGGAATATGGAAATGTTGTATGTATACTTGAGAGATGTCTCTCCTGTTTCCCTTGTTTAGTTGTTTGATGAAGAGAATCCAGTGCACAAATCTGGAAATAAATATATGTTTACTACTGAGGGACATATTGTGTCTGTGGACAAACGTTTTCGTGACTCGCTGTGGCAAGATACCCTCCCTGGAGAAGAGGACAGCACAGAAAAAATCAAATCAAATGAACTGAAGGCAGTCAACTTCAGTTCCAATGTAAGGAATATACAGACTTTTCCTGGTTGCGTTAGTGGAGAAGGAATAGATGTCGAACTGGACTAGGCAGTGGATAAAGAAGGATTTGAAAGTGGTACTTGAGGGCTCTGCCTTGTTTCCTTTCTAAACGTTACGTGTCTGAAAAGCTCCCCTGTGAAAAATGCTTTCAGTAGTTGGAATTAATAGATCAGGATAATGTGTGAGTGATTGAGTTGAAGGTGTAATCTGTCCTCTTGTAAGTATTTTGGAGCAGTTAATTTCTTCTTTGTTAGGTTATCTCCAAGCGCTTTTCCCTTCTCCTTTTCTTCGCGCTTAAAGTCTTCCAGTGTTTCTGTGATGGGGAAGGAGAAGAGCAAAGTGATTGAAACAAGGCTTTTCTCCTAACCTCAACCCAAATGATTCTGAGGCATATAAAGGTGACCTGTTTTAGCTAGGAATCAATTGAGTATAGAGCTCTAGGTACAAATTTCTGCTAGTAACTTCTAGCAGAGTTCGTTCCCTTCCCCCCCTCCCCCCTGTCCTGCAGAAAAGTACATTATTTTAAAAAACACTGTTGTCACAGTGAAGGAAGTCTCAATGACATGCTGCAGTAGTCTAGCTTGTATTTGGACGCTTGTAGCATGCACACAGGAAGCATTTGCTGTTCATTTATGTTGTCTGTGTGCTGGATGTAAGTATTGCAAAGGGTGAGGGAGGGTCAGGACTTAAAGTGCCATAGGGTATGATTTTCTTTACTGGGAGGAAAATCTACAGTCACTGGTGCTGAATAGCTTAAAGAGAGTATGGGATTGACTGTTGGCAGATTCAAGTTCTTAAATATTATTTTATTAACAGTGTAACAGAGTTCCAGATGAGAGGAGATACTTGCTGCCATTGAAGAGTAACTACATGAGACAGATCGATCGAATGGTGGGCTTGATCTGAATAGTTCTTCAGCGTAATCTGTATCATATGCCGGAGGAGCACGGATTTGGCTCCAGACCTTCCTCTCCTCTGCAGCTACACACCTGCCTATGCTGAGTCACTTGAGTATCGCCCATGCTTACTAGTTTTCAGTTGTGGACTTGAAGGGAGATCTTGTTCTCTTAGAGGTCTCTCTTCTGAACTATGGTAACTCCACATGCCACCTAAATAGAGTTTTCTTGTTATAGACTTGCTATGAAAAATGTTACTGCAAATGAAGGCTGGATATACTTTTCAAAAAAAGAAAATTGGCACGTGCCATTTAGCTACCTCTTTGTAGCTGCATTGCAGATGTCCCTTTAGAAAAGGGTCTGATATTTAATTTGAAATGATCTTGGGATTGGGGAAGGAATGGGAAAGTGCAATTTCTAACACCAAGTTTAATCATTGAGTTATTTTGACTAGCAATACGCAATCTTAAGTATGACTCAGGTAGGAACCCACTGGTAGTGGGTTTTGGCTGAAACAAAAATGCTTTGTCTAAAATAGCATCTTGAAAAGATAACTCCTGGTCATGTAAGGAGTTATCAGTCTAGTCATGAGATCCCTTGTACACACGGTTGTATAAAACTGCGCAGTCACAAGAGCTTGTAGCTACAGAAACCAGTCATAAAACAAATCAGGTGCCTTTTTTGTAAGGGGATAGGGGCGGGGGGGAAGGGGAATGTACAAAGCCATTCAGCTCTTTAAGAAGCTAACTTGCTATAGCTTAGCTGAGCAGGTATTCCAAAAATTACTTTGATTGTCATGTATCTAGTGCCTCATCAGGAGAGATGCTCCTGAAGTAAAGAACTATCTGACAATATATGAAGAGCAAGCTGTTTCACATTCCTGGTAGCATTAATAAGTTAGTGCCTTAAATTTATCTTCAATAGCAGGAAAACCTGAGCTTTCTTGGGGGAAGGGATGAATTATTTTTGATCAATTGGTTGCAAAATTCAGTGGGTCTGGAAGTAACTCACATGTGAGACTTTTATTTCTTTTTTAATACTGGAAGAATACTGACTACTGTGCCCATCCCAAACAATACTTCAGGGCTGGATTTATTCTCCAAGTCAGTGTAATTGAAGTGGCTGCCTCTGCATCCTTCTGGGGCAAGAATTAATAAGAGGTCTGAAGTTGCAGTATGTTAGCTTCCTTCTGTTGCAAGATGCAGTTTTCTATATGCCATTGTAACGGGGTCATGCCTGCAGTTGCTAGTAACGCTGACTGTGGTGCTATACTGTGCTTGTAAGCTGTGTCTCTTGGTTCCAATGAAGAATGGTGAAAAATTACTGTTTCTCTAACCCACCATCTCGAAGTGCAGCCTTGATACAGCTGAAGAATAATTGTATGTGAACCTTCAGGAAGAGAGCAGTCGAATTCAGGCTGGGTTATCGTGAGGGATGAAAACAAACTGAGGCAAACCAAGTTATTCTAAGGATAACTTTTTTTTCTTTCTTTTCTTTTCTTTTTTTTTTTTTCTCCCTTCCAGTTGGGTCCCTGTTGCTTACATGGTTATTTTATTATTTTTATTGTTGACTACATTTGAAGTAGCTGAACACTATTGTTGTGTTCATTATTTTTAATTGAAGACTCAAATTATAGGGGCAAACTTGATCTGCTGTATTGTCACCTTCTTATGGTAAAATTCATAAGCCATATGTTGCAACTCAGTCCACTTCTAATAAATATGAAGTTAGTGCTGAATCTTTTAGTATACAGATGCATCTCAGGGACCTCACTGTAGAATCTTCTGTTCCATTGTAGATGGATATTGTATTCAGGCAAAAAAAAAAATCCTGTCTTCCTAGTCTTAATGTGTATTTGTTAGGGGTTTGGGTGGGGGGTGGGCGGGCAGTGAGGGGAGGTAAGATTTTAAGATTTCTCAAAACATTGTGATAGGATCAGTTGCCTTGATAGCTGAGGGCCTTGACAGTTGAGGGCGCATCCCCTTTGGAAATGGTTTTGCAACGCTATTACTAGACTGTCTTACAATGATTCAGTTGCCTGTTTTGAAGCAAAATATAATTCAGGGTGTTATGATCCAAAGAGGTATTGGGAGGGATGCAAGGTTTAATTCCTTAACTGGTAAACTTCAACTGTGCGTGCCAGTGCACTTCAGCTTGCAAATACGTAAAGTCACAGAAGCGCAGAAGAATGCATGAGGGAGTGAGTGCACCTGCCTACCAAGGGAGGCAGGAGGCAAAACTGCCTGGGCATTTTGAAATGCTGCTACTGGGCCAGATCTCTTGCTAGGCATAACTTTGCAGTGAGAAGTGCTTAGTAATGTGAAAGCAAAACACACAGCATTCGAGAACTTCCTGTTTAAAATCACAGCGTAGTGGATGCCAGCACAAACATTGCCCTAGGTGTGCTTGCGGCTGTGTCTGATCATGGTTTTTCCCCTCTTGCAGTTTGGCTCCCTCTGAATGCGCGTTATATATCCTGCAATTGCCTTTCAGTGTTTTGTGCCTTGCAAAAACCCTGAGCCCTGGTTAAGGGTTCCAGTTAAGTGTTATGCACAGAAATCTGTTTCAGAATTTTCCTCAGAGAATTGCACAAACACTATGAAGTTGAAGCTGTTTTTAGCTTGTTTTTCGCTTCTTCTATTGCCAGACCTAGAATGAAAGATACCTCTAGAATAGGAACAATATAGACACATATTACAGCCTTTCAGCCCTTGGTGGCTTGTGCCATTAGTTACAGTGCCAAACAGTATATGGTCAGCTTCTCGTTAGAAACAGCATTGAAATTTGTGTTGCTCAGGTGATCTGACAGCCATCTTTCCGCAGGAATGATTTTTGTCTGCTAGGACACTGGTACTGACTAAGCAGTGGAAGCCTTTGTATTCTTTAAGGAGCCAACCTCTCTTTCTCTTTGTTTTAAAATACTTTGATACGTTTTACTCTGTAAACACAGGGCACATGTTATGCAATAAAATGGAAACCTTAAAATCAATGATATCAAAGTGAAGTTGAAAACATTGCTGGAATAACTTCCTGAAACACTTTTGTATTTCTTAGTATAATGTGCAATATCACTTTCCTAACTAAAAATGCAATGTATTCTTAATTGCTGTTTTTAAACAAAGTATTTGATTGGGGATTGGAAACTTGGAAAAGGACCAAATGCTCTTTCATGAAATGTCCTAAATTTTCAAAATTGAGAGCTTAAATTTTACAAATTTACATTAAAAATAGTATATTTGACCACTGGTATCTGTGTTTTTACTTACAGTTGTGTAAGGGCATCATGAGGCTTGCGGGCGACTTCTTTCCAAACATATGGAAAAGAGAAATTTGAGTGTATATAATTTATCTTTGCCATTCATCAGACAGGCAAAAATTTCAGCAGTTGAGGGTGAACTGGAGCCAGAGGTGGGTAAAGCAAAATGTAGCTGAAGTCGTCTTTTAAGCAGATTTGCAGCTCTTAAAGTTTTTTGTGATTTGGCCGGTCTGTAGTGCTCAAAACCTTTCACTTCAGTAAAAAAACAAAAGCCTCAACTCGGTTCTCTAGCTCTGTACTAGGTGTCAGTGCCAGTCTTATGTGTGAAGAGTGCAAGTGTGCTCCAAAAGCAAGCTGGGTGGTGTGTGTGTTTGTTTGTTTTAAATTAGCTGACCTTGGTCACGATCTGGTATGACTGCTAAAAGCATTGCTATGTATTGGAGCAAACACTGCTTTACTTTCCGTACTTAGAAACTGGGCATACTGCTGTATATTTTGGGGAGGGAGGAAAAGAATACCTAAAACTGAACTTAGTAATCTTTTTGTCCCCAAGGACAACTTGGCTCAGTCTTTACCTCAGACCTGTTTAGCTCAGGAACACATACTCAAGGTATGACAGAAATACCTTTTTTCCCCTTTTGGGAAATGAAATGAACTTTTCAACCACATCCTTGCGGTAGCACACTAAATAAGTTAATAGTTTGAAGACGGGATTGCTGTCTGGTGAAGGATTTCTTATGAACTTCATCTGCCTTGGTTACTAGACACAAGTTGCTACCTTCTGTATTCTGGCTTTTCAGCGAGCTGAGGATAAGGGATGGCTCCTTACTGCATTAAAAATTCAAAAAACCCTCCAACACAAACAAATGGCTGCCATGCCTCCCCTCTCCCCCCCCCCCTCCCCCAAGAAAAGACTCGCCCCATTATTTTTCTGTCTTTGTTGTGTTTTTATGTCTGCCCCTTCCTTCTACACTGATGGAGAAGCCAGTTTCTGGTCAGCAGCTGTGCAATTGGAGAATACGGCTGGCTGATTAGGGAGCAATTAGTTGGGTTAGTACAGGAGGAAAAAAAATTATTTAATATAAGGGTATAGTGACAGGCTCTTGTCTTTTGGATGAAGAGACTCTGCTCTGGAGTCCATCGAGCTTTCCTAAGTGTGCTGCAATCCTCTGTGGCCTTTTATCTTTTTGAGGAATAACAGGGCAGGTGATAGCGGTAGGCTTGTGACCCCCGCAGGCTGTACTTCCTTTGTAGTATTCTTAAGCACAGGGGAAGGTAGTGCCTTCAAAAGCTTCAAGAGTTGTCCTTGAGCTGAATTCAGTCTTCCTCAACAGTAACAGCTGGAGTACATTTACAATGTTTGCTGGTGTGTAGTATCAGAAGACTCTCCGTGTCAGCAGCTGCTGCTGTGGAGCTAGCCAGAGGCGCTGGCTCTAGCACCCAGAAAGGGCAACAGCAGCATTTCCTACAGCTCGTGTTTGCACAGATGCTTGGCAGGTCTGCGGGTCCCCAGCAGGCCTGGCTTCCCCTGGCCTGAGTGCCAGCTCTGGGCCGGTCCTCGCGTCTAGGCAATGGTCCTACTGACGCCTGGAAGTGAACTTCTCTCTCCTTCGTTTTCACTGTGTGGTGATTTGAGGGGCAGCCAGAGCCGAGAGCAGTGATTCGATGTCTAACGAAGAAACAAAGCGTGGTGGCACCAAGCTGTCGGCCTCGTGAGCAGATAACCAGGCGTATTTGAGTAAGTACTGACCTACTTGCTTTGCTGTGGGCTGGTTTCTCCTAATACCGCTTTCTCCAAATAAGTCCGTGAAGAACCTAGTGCAGGTAGGGAATTCTGCACTGAGAACATGGCTGAGCTCTTTCCAGACTTTGGATGAATGTGTACTGAGAAAAAGGTCATGGCATAGTAAAAAGCATAGAGCAATATGAAAACAAGGGATGTGGACCTCATTTTGATTTTTTTTTCCCCCGGGATTTGTTTTCTCTTTAATTGATGTTGCCTCACTTCTGCTCTTTTCTGTTTTGTAGTCCTGATTGAAAGGATACTGAAGCTGATAGGATGCTTTTTGGCTCTGAATAAAACTCCAAGTTACAAGACAGTATTTGTTGAACCGTAGTGGTTGGATTTTTGTAGTATTTCTTAAAGTCCCTCTGGATTTCCTGGTGAAGAGATCTTTGCTCATCTAATACTGCTTTTGCTGGGTTCAGACTTCTGAATTTCAGTTCTGAAGTAGCCTGAAGTGGCCTGAAATCCTGACTTTGAAGAAAGAGTCAGAACTCTAATGGCCTTCTGTGTAGTTGCCCATTTACTACCGGTGCCACTGCCCTGAGCAACTGTTTACTCTTTCCTCACCACTGCATTCCTTATCTTGTCTTTAATCTGCTTTGTGGAAGTTGATTGGTCAAATTGCTACAGCTCCAAGTGTTTTGATTGTGTTTTCTCTTAGTAATTCCATATTTAAGAAAACTTTTAAGAAAAAACACTGTTCCCGTTCTTTGTTTTCCAGCAGATTTGAGCATGCTACGATCATATGTGGCAAAAGAGCTAAAGCTTGAAAGTATGAGTGAGAACTTCAGATGTTCTGAGGATAAAATGCATCAAGCTAACCTAGTGATCCAACTAAAAAAATGTTACTACTGGTAGCCTTAGATAACGGTCTTTGGGAGGCTTGGATGCTAGTGCTGTTAATATTAATGCTGTAGCTCTGATATACTGCCACAAGAGACCACCCTTGCGCCACTGTTTGAGAATGTCTGTGCCTGTTACATAGCAGTAAACCAAGAATAATACTGCTTTTTAAGTAGAAAATGAAAAATGTTTTAA
Source organism: Struthio camelus (assembly GCF_040807025.1). Lineage (NCBI taxonomy): Eukaryota > Metazoa > Chordata > Aves > Struthioniformes > Struthionidae > Struthio > Struthio camelus. The sequence continues at coordinate 2,452,583 of NC_090955.1, read as the reverse complement.
AATGGAGTTTCCTAGCTTTTTTGACCACTGCTTCTCCTTCAGTGGGAACTGCAAAGTGTTGAGGAAGATGAGTGAGGAAAGCAGGAACGCATCCTGCTATCAGTAGTCTTTTCCAGCTGCTCAGCTCACCAGAGACTGTCCCCCCTGCAGGTACAGCAAAAATTGCTCCTTCCAGTTTGCAGAGACGTTTATCTTTGTCTTTGCTTGAAACTTCCTTTAGAGAGAAATGTTGATTCCTTGATCACGCTTGTATTGTTTATCCACCTCAAACAGGTCAGAAAGTATTCACCAAAACCCACTTTCTACTGTTTTCGCTGTATTTGTCCACCACTTAACTTATCTAGATCAGGAAGACGTTTGATTGTAAAGACTAGATTGAAAAGCATCTTTTTTTTTTCTTTTCTTTTCTTTTTTTCTTTTTTTTTTTTTTTTTAAGACGATGGAATTTGTTGCCTTAAATTTTGCCTAGCTGTAGTTAAAGAAGATGGTAGCTTGGAAGAGCTATTACAGCTTCCTTACAGAACGGTTTAGGTTGGAAGGGACCTCTGGAGATCATCTAGTCCAACCCCCCTGCTCAAGCAGGGTCCTCTAGAGCATATTTCCCCGGATCGCATCCAGACGGGTTTTGAATATCTCCAGCGAAGGAGACCCTACAACCTCTCTGGGCAACCTGTTCCAGGGCTCAGTCACCCTCACAGGGAAGAAGTTTTTCCTCGTGTTCAGATGGAACTGCCTGTGTTTCAGTTTGTGCCCGTTGCCTCTTGTCCTGTCACTTGGCACCACGGAGATGAGTCCGGCCCCATCCTCTTGACACCCCCCCCCCTCCAGAGACTTGTACACATTGATGAGATCGCTTCTCAGTCTTCTCTTCTCCATTAGTACAACTGGACAGTCCAGTACCTAGAACCGGTTGGTCCCCCTTGCCTAGAGGAGACAGGAGATTTGATTCTAAAAATGGTAGCTTTATGAAGTTCCATAAAATCAATTTTTATTTAGATAGCGCTAATAAGAGGGAAGGCAAATCCCTTGTTTTTGTGGCTCACCGTATCGTGCCTTGTGGTATAAGGAACATGACTGTCAAAATGGGGCTCGTTGAGGAGAGAACTCCTGTATCCAGGAAGAGTCTGGCTGACTTGTGTAGGACACTTCATGTTCTGATCAGCGAAGTGATTTATGGGGAAGGGATATAAGCTTCCTTAACTCCATCGCTTTGAATTGGGTGCACTGGTGAAAGGGAATGAAAGCACTGTAAAAATGATTCTGGTATATTTTGGCTACTTCTGAAGCGTGAGAAGGGATGTGGCTATTAGTGGCAATGAATGTTTTGAGCTAATTGACTTTGTGAGCATTAGTATCTCTGCTTATTTCGATCATAACTGCAGTCCGTTGTGAAGTCCCAGCAGCCAGCCTCGCAGATCTCAGACGGGTTTAGAAAGGAGCAATTGCTTGTGCCTGTCCCAGCTGTCGTGCCCTCGGCCTCTTGGGGACAGGATGAGGGCTGAGGGGTGCTTGACTTCTGTTGCGTTCACAACTAGACAGTGATACTCTCAGGATGAGCGGTTGCAGAGCTCCCTTTGCTTTTTTGCTAAATTTTACTGATTATGCAATTCCTAGAGGTGTCCTTGCCACCCGCAAAAATGCCCGTTTTCCACTGGCGGATTCACGATTTCAGCGCAGCCCCTTGATTCCCGAATTACGATTTGCGGGCTGCTCCAGCAGTGGGATCCTGCTGCCCTAGACCTGCTGGAGCCAAACGGCTCCGAGGATCAGAGAAGATCCTGGGAACGCTTTTGCCAAAGAGAAGCGAGTCCTGTTGGCTCAGCCTGAGCTCAAAGTTATTACTTTTACAGCGGAGGAAGGAGTCTGTGGGACAGAGCTTCGTCTCTCCCACGTCTCACCTTTACAGTGGAGATGATGAAAGCGGGACGGTTTTGTCACGCTGATGTGACCTGACTGCAGAGCTGGGCAGAAAGGCTGAGCATCACTGTTGTTTATAGTTAGCGACTGCATAAATGAAAGAATTGTTGTCTGGCGGTCGTTAGGGGAGAGAGAAATTAGGAATGTGTGTCAAAGGCTTATCCGTCAGAGAGACACCACGTGTAGTATTTCTGTCGCTCTGATTCATCGTTATATTTCAGTTACAGGAATTATATCCCTCCCTGAAATGGGAATTGATCACTTTCCAGACAGCTTTACGAGGGCTCCAAATAATTGTCATTGTCTGTTGCTTAACAAATGCCTTCCTTCACTCGAGCCCACGTTAACCCACTGTTGGTGGCAGCTGTTAAAGGAGAAAGGACAGTTCTTGTTTCCCTTGGTTGCGCTTCTAAATGCTTCTTGATCAGATGTGGATTTATTGGGTCGGGGAAGAAGCTGAAGGAGGTTTAGGTCTTCTCCTTTCCCTGTGGTTTCTTTCTTGCTTCCCACCCTAAAATCGTGGTGTGGGGGCTGCAGCTGGGTCCGCACGCACTCTGGGGCCGGTGGGGTGCAGCTGAGGCGGGGGCTTCCCGAGGGGGGGAAAACCCAAGTCTTTATTACGTGATATGGTGACTTTAGTATCTCTTTTACCCTTACTGGTAACCGTCAAGAACTGGTCAAGATAAAAAAAAGAATAGTGACCTACCCTGGGACCACCGCGCGTTGATTTTGACTAAAGAAAAGGAGGATATCAGTAGCCTGAAACTCATTTTTACGTTTCAGCATCTTACTGCTCCTCCTAATTTTCCTTGCTTGGGCAACACTGTCACTGAAAATACTTCCTGTCCGCGTTTTCTGGTGGCGTAAAAAAAACATACGTTGAGAGTAAGGACTCTGTGGAAGATGACAACGTTGTCTTTAGCTGGATGGCGGCTTTGTGCCTGAGGATGAAGCTTTCTGAGGAAGCAGGAAGCTCTTTTGGTGCCTCTCCCTTGAAGCTGTAGGTCACTTCCCTTTGCTGTGCCGTCCCTCGCAGCACCTCGGAGCTGGAAGAGCACGAGGAGCCCTCCGTTTGCAAAGACGGATCTGCGAGTCCGACGCGAGCCTCCTGCCGTCGGCTGCTGCCTGGAGCCCGCGCCCCCCGGCCGGCAGGGACGCCCCCGGCTGCCGCCGCCGAGCCCCCCGGACCCCTGGCCGGGACGGGGCCGCCCGCTCGGCTCGTGCTCCGCCAGGCCCCGAAGCCCCTCTCTGCCCTGCTGCAGACTTTGCACGAGTACCCGTCAAGTAGATCCTTAAATTCACTCACCGTTTCTAATGAAAAAATGTATGAAGAAGCACGCTCAATCTGCTGCTACTCAGCACCGTATTTCATTTTCTATCAGGAGCAATTAGTATTTCCTGGGAGAGTCCCACTAATCTGCTTTTGCCCTCGGTGAGGCTGGAGATAGGTATGGACATGCCCGTTTGCAAAACTACCTTTCAAGGACACTGGTGCATGTTTTTACAGGCAGATCACAAAAGATTGCAGTGGTACTTGCAGGCTGCGGGTCCTCTAAAAATGTGAAAAAGCAGGAAAAAGATTTCCCTTGATTAATATTCCTAATAATTGCGAGTGCTTGCACTGTGAGGCCCAGAGGCTTTTGCAATAATGGCAGTCTGCGTACTATTAATTTTTCATAATGCTCGTTTGGTGGAATAGTTAATTCTTAACGCTAATCGTTCTTGAAAAGTACCATGTTCTGTAATCAATTATTTTCATCACGTGAAGGTCGTGCTAGCAATCTGGCATGATATGTTTTTGTCGAGAAGCTGCATTTACTCAGATGAAACGCAAAACACATTTTGAAGAAATTGCTTTTTCCTTTCTTCTTTTGTAGAGGGGATTGATTTTTGTAAGGCAGCCTTCAGGAGGAAAAACCAACTCCAAAAGGAGTTTAAATAAGCATTTTTAATAGAACAAATATCCTCTTGCTCTTGGATGCTGCTTAATGAAAAAACAAATTATGCAGTAGCTACAGATTCTTTTTTTTTTTCTTTTTCACAAATGATTACTCTTTCTTTCCTTTTCCTTCCACCCCTGCAGCTGAGCACAGCATAGATAACACCGCCGCAGAGCTTGGATATGCATTTTCTACACATCAACAGGCTTTTTGCTGGTTTAATGTGTTGTTATTAAGCAGTATGGTACTTTGCGGAGCGTAGTAAGAATAATTAGTCCATGATTTAGGACAAGAAAAATTAGATCCACCAGACTTTTTTTTTTTTTTTTCTTCCCCTTTTTGCCAGCTTTTTCCCCTCATATGACTCCAAGCGGGTGTGTTTTGCACTTGGTTGCACAATGAGTAAAGGCTGCCGGCTCCTTGCTGCCCGCAGGGGCAGCGCAGGTTGCGCGATGTTATTGCAAGCTGCGACAACAGCGAGTGACGTTTTGAAGGGAGTTTGGGAGCTTCCCGGCCGCCCTCTGCGGCAGCGGCGACGCTCGGGGACAGGCCGGGGCGCCCTGGAAACGAGAGGCTTTAATATTGTCATCTGCGTCCCGCTCCCGGGGACAGATGCCAGCGGGCAGCAGTTTCCGCCCTCGCGGGAGGCAGGGTTTTTCCGCCGTTTCTCCGTGGTCGGCGGAGCTGCCCGGGAGCCCGCTTCCCCGGCTTCTGCTGTCGTAGCACGTGTCGGGCTTGCTAGATGCTATTTTTAACGCCCAAATCTAGCTTTTACTTAAGAACAGAAAAGCGTTGACTGCTTTATTTCCCCAGCGCGAGTTAATACCTGGCCCTGGGGAGTTTATTACACACTTTGAGCTCAAGCTGATTTTGCTTGCCGGGTCAGGGGAACGTCGGGACCGGGTGGCAGCGGTAGCACTGCTCAGTGAATCCGGAGGCCGGTTTCCATCCTGAGGCCAAACCTCACGTAAAGAATCCTTTTCTAGAAAACGATCTTATTACAGAAGCGCCAAGTCCCCCCAAGGACCTGCCGGGATCGAAGCGGCGCCTCAGAGACATGGCGCAAACGGTTCGTTAGATGGCAGATGCAAAGCACGTCTGTGAAATTAATAAACTCTCAATGCCCTAGATTATCCAGGAGCTCCCAGGCAAAGCAGCCAGGGAAAATACCTGGCGCCTGGCCTTCCCGTTGCTGCCCGGGGACGTTTTGCCTCGTTCCTGCGCAGCGTGGATTGACGCCGGCTGCGCGTTTCTGTCCTTGCCCGCCTGGTCCCTTTGCCCCGGAGGCCTGGGCAGGCAGCTGCAGCCTGCTAACATTAAGCCTAGCTGTACCCCGTTAGACCGTCCCAGCGGAGCCGTCTGGAGACGGACTGCAGGGCAAGGTCTTGCCAAACTGCCCGTGCGGAAGGGAAGCCCCCGAAGGGCCCACGAGCTCCGGCTGGGAAGGCGTCGCTTTGTGGGCCACCGGATCCCGGCCGGCGTCGGTCGGAGTCGCACGAGTTTTTGCGCTCTGCGCCCGGGGCGTCAGGACACCCCGAGGACCCCAGAGCCTCTCCTTCTCCCCAAGGAAACTGTTTGCACTGAAGGGTGAATTGGAAACACTTTCTAAAACGACCGGACCTTTATCCGTTCTGCTGCCTGGAGGTCAGCGGGACAGAGCGAGAGGAGCTCAGCAGCCTTTCCGTTGCACTGGATTGTTTAGTTGCCTGAAAGCTGTTCAGCATACAGATATAAACAGACGAGGACTTCACTTGCCTTTTCTTTCAGAGCACAGAAGTCTGTTCTCTTACAGCATAAAGCAGGTATGAATGGACTTTAGAGTTGCATGGACTGACAGTGCTGTGGCATCTGTAGAGAATTTTGCAGTTCATTTTGTAATTATGGTGTGGTCAAGGATGGGAAGGAGCCACCTAGGAGCAAAAATCAGAGCGGAAAAGCTTTTAAGGATACTGGAATTGATGTTTTTCATATTTTAAATGTGCTTAATTCCTGAAAACAATTAAATTATGCCATGGACACAATTCTAAGAGCAGGTAGAAGGATCTGTTTGCTTCTTCTGTTACAGTTTGGCTTTGAGCTTTGTAATCTTGTTGTGCTATAGAGTTGAAAAGGCAACCTTCCAAAAATCTGTCTCCTCAGATCTTAGCAGCTGCCAAAACTATTTGAAGCCCAAACAATAGCAACACCCCAGTCTTCAGCTAGAGGAGATCCTGAATAATACCTATTGCGTACGACTTTGATGCTTACGATGGCCTCTAACAGCAGGTGGGTACAAGACAACGCTGATAGACTTGGGATTGGAAGCACTCTGCCCGCACTCAACCCATTCATATGGGAAATTTCTGCTCATTAGAAAGTTCAGGTACGTGCACATCTGTTTTCCTGGTTTTATGCTTCTGAAAGGATATTGCAAACAAAGTTTTAAAATAATTCTTGAGAACAGCTTGCCTGTCCTGCAGTGAGCAAGAGCGCGTTGGCTCCTGGGAGAGGAAAGAGCATGGCCGTACCGGGAGGTAGGACACTGGTGGGACAAGGCTCGATGTGAGACCACGGGGAAGGGGATGGTCGTTTTAAAACTGATTTCATTCACTGGAGCTGTGTGTGCCTGGGTGATGTGGCCAGGGCCGCTCCTGAGCGGCACGGAGAAGGAGGGCTGCTGAGTTGGCATCGCGTTGCCTGGTTTCCTCTTGGCTGACGATGGTAAGCTTGTGCTCAGATAGTTCATTGGTATGCTTCAGGAGTCAAAGCACTTATTATGGGGACCTTCTGCCCCAACGCCGTGCTTGCTTCAGCCTCCGTGGGTCGTAGGCCAGGCTGCTGCCTGCCGCGTGTGTTGTCCTGGGGGTGGTTTGGGATCTCCCACGTCATCGATGTTTCTCGCAAGCAGGTCCTCCCAGAACGCCCTCACCACGAGCAGCTCCTGTGCTTGTAACGCTAACGCTGTGTGTCTACGTATCTCCATCCATCCACCCCTGGAGCTGCCCAGCAAGGTGGCCGGTTAGAGCTTTTCCCTTGGATGCTGCGGGTGGAGATGGACCTCCCTGTTTTGCTCAAGGTCACTTAAACATCTGTTTCGGGAGAGCTTTAGCCAGAGGGTACGTGGGTCCGAGGAGCTCTGCATCCCTCTTGCGGGAACTCTCCCCGGGGCGAGGAAACCAAATGCTGCAGGGCCGAAGGGGTCAGTGGCTCTCCAGCTTCTGGAGTTCCTCTCCTAAACAAAACATCCCCAAAGTCAGCATCTGGTGCTGGCTGGAAATGTGCGGTAAGGAGGAAGAAAAGGGCTCTTTGATGTTAATTTTGAGATTTGTGGAAGTTCAGGCAGTTAAATACAGGGTCCCCTGCGTTTCAGTGTCATGTTGGTTTATCTGCGTCTCCCTTAATCCCGAGAATCCGGTTGTACCAAAAAGTAACACAAATAGGTAAAGCGAGGATGGTACCGCAGAAAGGGGTTTAAGATGATGTATTTTAAACTTTAGAAACGAAAATGCCATTAAACATATATTATTCATAGAGTGAAAAATGTAGCCTTTCACTTCTGTTGACATACAATTATTTGCTTTTTGAGGATTACCGTTCCTGAATTTGTTTTGCTCCTGACACAACGCAAACGAGCACCAGAACTGTTTGAACCAAGGAAGCAACTGAGGAATTCAACGCTCTGGTAAAGAAAAGCAGAGAGACCCTGTCTGTTAGCGTGCAGCGGCCCTAAAAACATACAGCGGCGATTTCGTGGCTGACCGGGGCTGTGATTTGATACTGGTGATTCAGTCACTGAAGGCACAGTTGTATTTTGGTTGCCTGGCTGTTAGCAAAAATAAGCAGATGATTTTTGCAGGGCCCATCGGTCGGTCAGGAGGCAAAGGCAGTTTGGCAAGACCCGAGGGTGCTGCGGGGGAGCCTTCGCCGCCCCTTTAGTTTCTATGCGTGATGTTTATCCGCCTGTATGTTTAGTTTCAGCCGCCTCGGGTGCCTTCGGCGCGCCGCTTCCCGCGGGAGCGCGCTGGCGTTGTCCCGCCGGGACGTCCCCCGCGCGCCAAACCGTTAGGGAACGAGGGCGGCTTCAGCGCTGGGAAACCGATCCTGCTTCCCAAGGGGGCCCCGGCGGAGCTGCCTGCAGATCCCTCCCCACCAAGGGCGATTAATTAGCGCTGCTGTTGATACAGGATGTGACTCCATTGCGCTAATGTGTCTTATTGGTCAGGCTTAAATTAATTAGGTAATAAAGCCGACCCTAAAAAAAAAAAAAAAAAAAAAAAGCCTTGAACAGCAGTTAATGAAACCCATGGATCTACTTGTTAAGAATTAAAACCTCTCCCTTTCATATTTTTCTGCATTATTAAACCCTGCTCAGCTTCTTTCCCTGTGGTTTGTCCCGTCAGTAACGAGAGCCTTCTGTCTGAATCGCTTTGTGCCAGCCAAGAAATCGGAGATTATCTAATTAGGGACAACTCTTCCTGCGTAATACATGCGGGAGCAGTAAAATCAGTTTGTTCCGGGTATTTTGGATTACTACTAAAAAAAAAAAAAAATTCCAATCTGATACACTGTATGCCAGGTTTCATAGAACAAAAGAAGAAATTTCGCAGAAATATTGCTAAAATGCCCAAATCGTGTGGTTTTTTTGATGTGCTTCAGTTTTCAGGCACTTCGAAGCCGTCCGCAGCAGCTTTCTGGCTCGGCTGGCAAGGAGAGTTTCAGCGCGCGAGAGCCAAGTGGTGGTGGCGGCGCCTGCTTGGGCTGCAGCACGCTCCTCGTCAGCGAGGAGGCCGGGAATTAGAAAGCAGGTATTATTATTATTATTATTACCGTTTATTACAACGGCTTTGGAGCATGCCTGGAAGCCAGGAGCTGTCTGTTCTCGGGCGTCCAAAGCTGCTTCGCGCGAGCCGGGCGCGCCGGATCCCGCAAGCCTCGTCCGGCTGAGCGGGAGCTCTGGGCAGCAAGCGGACTCGTGCCGAACGCTGTCTGCCGAAAAATGACTGCTTTTTTTTTTTTTTTAAAGAATTTGCACAGTCTGAATGCGTTGGCTTCCCCCCCCCGCCCTTTTCTTTTCCAATTCATAGTTTTTTGGTCCCAAAGAAGGTTGACGTTGTGAGTCCGCATATAACCAGCGGGGAAGAACCAGACGGCCGGCCGCGCTGCCGAGCCGGGGAGCCGCAGCGGCGGGGACGGGCTCGGGCCGCCCTGGGAGTTGGGCCGCGGCACCGCGTCGGTGCGCCGGGCTCCGCCTCGCCTGCAAACACCCCTAAAAAGCAAAGCTGCAGGTAGATGCACAGAAACCCAACAGCAACAAAAACGAGATCCGTACCGACAATAAAAGAGCGAAAACTAGCAAACATAGGTAACGTTCCTGACCTGTCAGAAGGAAAACAGTTATCACGGTAATCTTTCATAATGGGAAAAGGGACATTGCTAGCGCTGCTTATTGCCGGCTGCTAACTTTAAAGCTGCCTCGAGTTGACCGTTTGGGGATTCGCAGCACTGCCGTTTATACGGGTAAATCTGTAAGCTGATTTCCTTGGCAGCGGTCCGAAGAAAAACGGGCTGCGGAGGCTTCCTGCCAAGGAGCCGTCAGCTGCCCCGTGCGCCTCCGCAGCGCCCGGCCCCGTGGGAGGACCCTGACACCCCCCCAGCAACAAAAAATTGCGTTTTGTGACATGCAAAAGGGGCTCCAGCCTGCCAGGTAGGGTGAAGGGCGGCCTGGGCGGTCCAGGGAGTACAAACCCCTTGCTGGCGTCGGCCGTTCTTGCCACCGACGCTGCTGGAGTCTGCATTTGGCCCCCAGCGCTGTGTAGAAAGAAAATAACGTGGAAAAAAAGAAGGGAAAAAAAAGAAACCCAAGGCCCCCTGCGAGCGCGGCCCGAAGCCGGGCAGGATGCGGAGCCGCCCGAACGCGAGCGCACCATCGGCGCAGGAAACCGCAGGTTTGCTAGCTTCGAAACGGGGGATTCGACGGAACGGAAGCCAAGGAGAAAAATATCATGCCTGGAGATGCACTGCGCTGCTTTTAGTGATATAACGGTGTCGGGCCCGATAAATTAGAGGTGCCCTGAAATTAAAATTTCAGGCAGTTCTAGGCTTGTGCTGCTGCAAAACTGCTCACGCAGCAATTACATGGTGATGAAGCTGGCGGGTTTTCCATCGGCCCTGGAGGCTGCATATAGTTGCCTTTTTAATTTCGAGGTCGTGACTCTTAGATGCTATTTGCAGACTTATTACTAGACTAAGGACGTCTTGGAGGTCTGTGCCGTGAGGTCGCCTTCCCGATACTTATCTGAGTCGGGAAGAGAACATCGTTTTATACTTGCACCCCTTGCTGTTGGGCAGCAATGACGGATGGAGGCCACCCGTGGGAGCTCGGGTGCTTCGGGGCCGCTGGGCAACTTCCTGCTGCTCCTCAGACAGATGAAAATGGCCTTTGGAGTAAATACTCGGCAGCAATTTCATTTCTAAGCGGTTTATTTAAAATCCGTTTTGGACACAGAGAAGAGCCCTAATCCTGGCTGTGCGGTTCTCCGATTTCTGTCAAAACCGGGCTGCGTTGTTACTCCTGTTTTCCTAACAGTGAGGCTCTGGGGTCTGGTCTCGTTTTCCCAGGCCGTCAGCAGCACCAGCTGTCGCAGCAGCAGCAGCAGCAGCAGCACCAGCAGCAGCAGCAGCCGCCGCAGCAGCCGCCTGCGCCTGCCTTGCAGCCGCCCCGGTGCGCTGCCCCGGCTACGGCAGCAGCGAGCCTGGCGTGCGGGTTGCAGCGGGTAACTCGCCTCTGCTTCCCAGGCGCTTCGCTGCAATCCCCTGGAGGGAGAACTCAAACGGTAGTGGCTGCTCCGTGAGCGAGGTTACGTTGCCTTGTAATAACAGCAGAAAGGAAAGGTAAATTAAAGAGAAACGGCATTAAGGCGCGTTATACTGGAACAGCGCGCTGTTCGTCTCGGCTTTGGCCGCGGCGCGGGAAGGTGGGTGCCGGTCCCGGCTCCTCCGCCTGCCGCCCCAGGCTCCCGACGGCCGGTCGCAGGCGAGGCGCTCGCCGCCAGCAGTTCACCCGGCGCTCGAGCTGGGCCGCGCGTCGGGCAGCTCCGGCGCGCCTCCGGCTTTGCAGCAGCCGGGGCGGTGGGCAGAGGGGGCGAAAAATAAAAGCGCTTTAAGTGGGCGGGTGAGCGCAGTAAACACGCGGGTTGCCAGGCAGAGGCAGGGCGCGCGCGGGACGGTGCTGCGCGCCCTCGTCCCCGGGACAGCCGGAGGACGGGGACCTCCGGGCGCTTTCCGGGGCAATAATAGCTTTTTTTTTTTTCCAAACCGAAGATGGAAGGCGTCAGCCTGCGTGGTCTGTGTGTGACAAGAAAAAAAAAAAAAAGGCATCTTGAGTTTGATATTTTCAAACTTAATTCTGAAGACCATCCTTAAGGGCACCGTGGTAGGTCAGGTTTGAGCGTGGAGGCTCTCGAAGCCGGCCGGAGAGGGGTGAGGAGCGGCCCCGGGGCTGGGCCCCCGCAGAGCTCGGGCCTTACGGTCCTCTAAATGCACAAAATCCAGCTGTCGCTGGTTTTAAGGAGTCGGGAGAAAAGTCTCCGAGGTCTCTGGATGCGCTGGCTGGCGGCAGAGCCACGACGCGTTTCTGAACGTATCCTGGCACCGCTCAGCAACACCGGCGTGGATCACTTCAACCCTCGGAGCCCAGCTGTGCTTTGCTTTTCTGATTTATTCAGTCTGTCAACCCCTGCATGTTTTGGTTAGGTATAGTTAAAGCCCTGTTTTGCGCGTTAGGACAGATGGTAACAGACGGTGCAGGAATAGCGTTGTTAAAAATAATGAATTTCTCTAAAGCAAAGGAGGTACAAAATTATTCTCAAGGTATAATTGTTCTCGGGAATGGAAGCACAGGATTCTTGAACTTGCCCCCTTGGGATTATATTCATATGAAACATTAATCACTAGGGAGAAGAAATTAGTTCACCTAGACTGATCTCTAGGCTGAACTGGAAAGTTGGACAAAATAATCATTTCATAAGCTTGCTTAGAATAATTTTCCTGACCAATTATGCTGAAGGACATCAGGTAATGACCTTGTGGCCACCTCTGATACTGACTTACGTTTTATCTGAAAAGATGAAAAAAACGTTGATGTTCCTTCTTAAGAGACAAGGGAAGGCATGTTTTATTCCCCAAGCGTTAGCCACAGAAACGCTGGGTTGCCTAGTTAACAGCAGGTGGGTCTCTAAGACCTCACAGGAAGGTCTCCAAGATCTTTGACTCTTGTGCTCTTTTAACTGAAGGGTTTGGTTTGTGAATATTTAAGGAAAGTGTCTTAAGTGTCTTTCTCTTCACAATTTTTAACTTCCAATATGTGTTAGGAATTGTAATTTTAGCAGTTCCTTTTCACTTTTCAGTCTTGATGGCAGATTTCAAGTTTTTTATGCTGATATCACAAGAATCAGGGCGAATATGAAAAACGGTCTCAGAGGGGCTTTGCAGGTGGAAGGGACCTGCATTTCTAGCTAAACCGAAAGGAGAAAACTTTTCAAGAACTTCAAGGGCACCTTCTTGCCTTATCAAAAAAATTAGACTAGGGCACATGAATGACGAAAAACAGCGCTCGTCTTTCACCGATGAAGAGATTCTGCTTATGGCCTTGTCCTTGATCTTCAGCCGACTTATATCTTGTAACGTGCTTGGGATGTGGTCCACAGAAGTATGGGTTTCAGGCTGCAGGTGAGACCGCGCTCTGATTTATGGCGAAGAACCCAAAGCAGCGCCAGAAAAATATCTCGAACCCTAGTTACCGCCACGTCCTTTGGGTAGCGGAGCTCTGTTGTACCACCTGCAGCAACAGCCTGCAAGCGTAGCCAAAGCCATTGCTGAAAAATGGTGCCTTTCATAGCTTAGCTACCTGCCTGACGGGCCGGGCGCTGGCGTCCGGAGGAGACGCTCCCGGTGTGCATTTCAGGAGGTGCGCGTGTAGTAGAGCTTGCTGGAGAAAACCGAAAAATATCTGTAGCCAGCTATTGCCCGATGAGTCAGAATAATGCCAGTGTTAGCAGTAAACAGTTTTAATTTATACAGGTGACATTTAAAATGCAAATCAGACCTTAAGATAATTGCTGGAAGAAAGGAAGCCTCTGCTGGTTTAGGGAGCGTTTCCAGTGTCTATGGAAATTATTTATAACGCCGTGAGAGCGCCGAAGCAGCTTATGTCTTAGCGCACTTGGCCGCGGTTACTCTGCCCCGGCCGGAAAAGGCTGGTTTAAAGGGGGCGCGTGGGGACGGGGCAGGTCTGGCCGCGGAAAGCCAGCGGGGCTCAAGCTGGCCTGGCAGCAAGGAAGTACTGAGGTCGGCCGGCAAGGACGTGGCCGACGCGGATGGCCCGAAGCTCGGGCCGGCGGCCGTGGGCCGGCGCGTGCCGAGGAGCAAGGTTGCAGCAAGGTTAAACGCAGGTATCTGCTGGCAGAGCCCGGGTAAGGTGGGCGCGGGGGGCTGGCCGAGAGGCTCCTCACCCCCCAGGAGGTTTCCGCCTCCGCTGAGGGGCGGCCGGGGCCCCCGCTCCCCGCCGGAGGAGCGAGCAGCCGTCGCTCTGCTCCTGCCGCTTGGCCGTACCCAACGTCCGGGCTGGGAGGTGAGGCACCCGCAGGCGATGCTGGCTGGCGGAGGAGGAAAATGCGGCCGTGAGCTCACCGAAAACAGCCCGCGCAGGGGAAGGAGACCCGCGAAAGGCCTCAGCGCGGTGCCGGAGGAGCTGGGCAACCGCGAAAGCTGCTTTCAAAGTCAAGTGTGACCACGTGGACGAGTCTCCTCCACCCGCCGCCGCTTCATCTCGATTTCCGGCAGTCACCGCGGTCTTCCCTCCTCTCAATCCTGACCGTGCAAACGAGACCCTGGGCCACCGGCGGCAGGGTCAACCGCGCTGCTGGCACTTCACGCTCTAATGCAGGTTGCGTTGTTTAACGTGCTTTTAATTGCTCCGCGTTGACCTCGTCCAAAGCAGTTGTTCCCTCCCTGCGGTGGGTGAACGCCCCCGAGGGTCCTCGCGGGGAGCTCAGCGCCGTCACCTGATGTACAACGTGCTTCTGCACTATTCACACCCCACAAGCCGGTCCTGTGCTTCGAATTCACCTCCCTTTACTGCAGCTGCACTTCTAGCTAGGGGATCTTTTGCGCTGAGTTGGACCAAAGGGTCCTCTCTAGCAGGAGCCAGCGCTGCAGCCCGCGTATGGCGCCTGGGAGCTGGACTTGGGGAAGGGATCGCGGCTTCCGGTGCCCGGGGCGGTGCGTGGGCTTTCGTAGAGACCAAACACCGGAGCAAACCACCTGCTTGGCAGAGTCGGCCCCCAGGACCCCGCTTCCCAGCGGGGTTACTGCTCCGGCCCTGCAAAATAAAGGAATTTTCTCACTAGATTTTTGTGTGTTGGTTTGTTGTGACCTCTCCGCTGTAGTAGCGAGCATGCTGGAGCCATCTCACATAGTCCTTGGTTTCTTTGCCTTTCTCTGGCTGCTGGGGGGGTGGTGTAGAAACTGGATAACACTCGGGACTTGCACCGCAGGGAACCGCTTGGGAGGAGGCAGAAAAGCAGCCTCCTGAATTTCCATCCTCCTCCTGCGTCCAGGTTCTCCCACGTTGGACAGAAATCCTTCAGGGAACAAAGAAAACGCACAAAGAAAACTGCTCGTGATGGACAACATCTGATCTTCACCAGTGGATCTAGGTCTGGGTAACAAACTGGTGACACTCAGATCTTGCCTTCTGCATCCGTGCAGTTATTTATGCCTCAGGCTGAGCTCTTCTTCCCTCATATTGCCCAAATATAAAGTGACCTGCCCCACTAGATGCCGATTAAAGCCACCCGTGCAGCAACTGGGCAGCGTACTGGTGGTGGAGATCTGCTGGGCAAAGAGCTCAGCTGCTTCGTTAGCTGCAGTGAATGATGGTAGACTTGGTAAAAAGGGCGAGAAAGGTCACGCTCAAATCATCGCGTTATCAGGCATAATTAAAACGGGTTAATTTGTTGCTTGCCTGCCCTGCAGATGTTTAGGAAAACACATTTTGTTCTTCATAGAGCATACAGCTGCAAGACTGCATTGCTCTTTATGCTGTAGTAATATAGTCATTACAGCTTGCCGAAGCGGATGATTATAGGGTTTGCTGACGGATGTTGAACGTCCTTATTTTTCAGTGCCTTTGCCCGCCAAATCCATTAATGATAGTGTTGCATCTAGCACAAAGCCACCCTTGTCCCTGACTGTGTGTCACATCTGTGTCTGACTCCAGCAAATACAAATAATAACAAATAACGGAAGGAAGTAGAGGGTTTGTTCGCTTATTTGGTTCCTGGATTATCCAACAGTTATTACAGCCCTTGGCTGCTCGAGCAGTCTCTTGGATATTTAAGAACATGTGTGTTATTCTTAAATAACAGGGAAGACCCTACGTAGGACAAAATTCAATGCTATTAACCAGCAGCTGAGCAAAATGAGTAAGAAAAGTATGTTTTTCCCGCTGGTAGGCTATTTTTAGTGCCTCGACAGCGCTCTCCACCGATATGTTTGTAGCGCGCTTACGTGGTGGTTCCTCCCTGCAGGCAGCCAGGAACGAGCTCTTGCCGCTGCCCTGCCGCTGAGACCTGAACTGGGTCCTCTGCTTTTTACTGGGTGACAGACGCGGCGGGTGTAACACCCAGGTACAAACCCGCCGGTCCTGTAATTTATACGGGGCAGTTTTGGAGCCGGAGGTCTGAGCCTCGCAAGCGGCCCGGCAGGATTTTCCCCGAAAGCCCTGGGAGTCGGTCCGCGCCGGGGTCACCGCTGGCTGCTGCGGCTTGTCCCGCGTCCGCCAGCCAAAGCGAGCTCGGGTGGTACCCCCCGAGCAACGCGAGCTCGGGATTGTAAGGGCCCCGAAGGCAAAACCTGGCCTGGGGGGGTGGTTGCGTCCCACGGATTTTCCTAGGAAAGGCTAACACAGAGTTTTTGCACGTATAAGGAAAAGGGCTGAAATGCATTTTTGAGCCATTACGATGATGGTTTAAAGTAAATAAATTTTTAACAAAAACATTCTTGCTGAGTACGTAGGAATTTTACCTTCCTGCAGCGAACGGCAGCGGCGACGCTTTGCTGGCTGACGCGCAGTCTGGGCCCAGGACAGGGATCCCGCGCTCTGCCCGCTCACGCGCAGCCCTTTCCTTGAGCCCTGCTGCAGACAACGAGTCCCGTCCCCTGCCGCCGCCGTGTCAAACTGCAGTTCGACCTTTTTCGCTTGTAAATAGATTAGAAAGATTAATCCTGGGCTGTAATGAGGTCTTTTTCATTACGCCTGCGCTTCCGAAGCTTGTTCCAGGCTAGTAGGTGCAAAAGGTGCACCGCGGCGCGGTCGCTTCGCTGAGGCTATTTCAGAGGAACATCGGCACCAGGCGCGTGAACTGGAAGACATAGCCTTACGGCTAAGGAAAGCGGGTCGCACACGGGGACCGCGCACACAAAGATGGGCACAGACCCGCGTGGCGGGGACGTGGGGCGCCGCGCGAGGAGCTCCCTTCCCCCCCGGTTCCCCCCGGCTCTCGTTAGCCGCCTGGGCGATGCCCGTTTGCAATTAGTTTCCTCGTTTCTCAGGCTTTTTGCCTGCAATAGGAGTTAAAGGAGCTTCACAGCCTCAGCTGGGGAGGGGTGGTAGCTCCCGGTCCAGCCCACCGCCGTGCCTGGAGACCTGAGCTGGAGAACGGCAGGAGTCCAGGCGGCGCTGGGGCCGGCGGCGGGATCCTGCTCCTCGGCGCCCTTGGGAAAAGGCCGGGCAGCCTGGGAGAGGGCAGGGTGGCTGGCTGGCTGGTGGGGCTCCGCTGGACGTTAAAACCGATGCTTGCGCCGGTGGGTGGTGGCCGCCAGCAGCAGCTGGGCCAAGCGGCTGCACCTGCGTTTGCCCCGAGCGGCCCCGGCTTGGCTGGGTGCCGGGCTCTGCACGAGGCTACCGGGGCCCTGCCGCAGACTTGCTGAAGTTAGGTCAGGCGAGCTGAGGGACACCGTGGCCTTCAACGGGTGTTAAGAGGTATTGAAATCTTGACGCCTGGCTGAAGAAAGCTGATTTCTTTCTTTGTTTCTTTTTTCTTTGTTGTTGTTGCATCGTCTGGGGATTTGCCGCGATACCGTCAAAAGCTCCGTGAGTAGGGACAGAGCGGGGTTTGTTTCCCTCGGCGTTTTCTCCCTGTCCCCCCGGTGCAGGCTGCAAAACGCCCCGGCCTCGAGTCCCGTTGCTCGGTGTGCTTCAAATAAGCACAAATCTGCGCCGCAGAGCTATTGCTTTTGTAATTAAACTCGTGTACTTTGCTCTCATTTAATAAAGTGTCTGAATGCCTGGGGAGAGGCAAAACGCGAGCTTTGCTCTACTCGGGATGAAAAGGCATTTTCTCCTTAAGTTAGTTGTTAAGGAGTTGCTTTAATTATAATGAGTGAACCGAGGGTGCTTATATTAATGCAATTGATGCTACCAAATGGAGTTTACAGCTATTGAAGCAGTAATAAAAAAATAACTTATAATAACCATTAAATGATTTGCTGGCATCTCGTAGGCGTTGCGCGCGCCGAGTGATTAAGGCGCGCGTGTGAAGCTCTCAGGCGGGAATGAAGCCGGTGCGCGGGAGCGCTCTTGGCTCAGGCGGACTGCTGCTTCCCACGGGGGGTTCACGCGGCTTCCGACAGCGTCTCAGTTCGCAGCAGGCCCGGTCCCCGAGTGGAGTCGGGGTACTGCTTGGCTCAAAGGCATGAAAATGAGCCTCAGTCCTCCAACCAGGAGGAAAGAGCAACGTTTCAAGCTTCGCGTCGCGGGAGCGCAGCTAGCAGCCGCTGCCCGCAGCCGCCGGCCAGCTGGCGGCGAGGAGCCCCCCGGGTTGCGCGAGCCTGCCCCCGCGGCAGAGACGGTCTTCGCTCGCCGGCCCCCCCAGCCCGCGCGTCCTTAGCGCCTGGCGCTTCTCCCCGTAGCAATCCCGCTTTCCACGCGGCGGGTTTTTTTTTTTCCGGGGAGGCGTAACACCTGGCTCCTTCACATGGCCCCCGCCGCCTCCCGAGCGGAGCTGAGGCCGCTCGCCCCGCCACGGGGGCTCCCAGGAGCGCGGGGCTGCTCCGGGGGCCCGAGAGGCTTCCCCTCGGGGGCCACCCGCTCGCTGCGGGCGCCGACAAAAACGGGAATGCCCTTTTGCTGTCTT
Source organism: Struthio camelus (assembly GCF_040807025.1). Taxonomy (NCBI): domain Eukaryota; kingdom Metazoa; phylum Chordata; class Aves; order Struthioniformes; family Struthionidae; genus Struthio; species Struthio camelus. The sequence goes on along the minus strand of NC_090955.1, from coordinate 2,434,552 downwards.
GCAAGCCCTCACGTTCGCCTAGTGAAAATGGCTTTATACTTAACGCCACGTGTTAATCGAAAAGGTCGGTACCTCTTTTATCTCCTCTCCCAGACATGCTCCCATCCCCGGGGTCTTGGGAGCTGACTGTAAGCGAAGACCTAGATGGAAAACCAGGATCTCAAAGAGTGGTTTGATCGAAGCGACGCAGAGCCGTGAGTCAATGTCGGAGCGCCCGGATGGCGGGGAGAGGGCATTTAGCTGGGTCGCAGCCCCCAGATGGGCTCATCCCGGAGGCAGCTTCATTCGCCTTCCTAAACGTACGTCAGGAATCCGGCTCTGAAGGAGCTTTATTTTCCTTTTCTTTTGGGGAAAAAGACCAAAATGTATGTGTGTGTATGTGTATATATATATCCTTATACCGTTGCTTTCATAAACCTGATCATGAAAGTACCGACTTTTTCCAGCTCATCTGGTTGTTAGCTTAAAGGTGGAGTTTCCGCTTGGTAAAATCCTGGGTTTTAGCGCGCTGCCAGGAACAGGAGCTACCGCAAACGTCAGGGGCAGCAGAAGCCCCCACCTGGCGCCTCCCTCTCTGGTTATTTGTCACCCGCAGGCTGGGCGGCCGTCTGCGAGACAGCAGCCAGGGCTGCGCTGCGAACTCGCCCGTGCGTGCCGGCGGCACGGCTGGGCCGGCCGCGGTGCCGCGAGGCCACGCGCGGCCCTCGGCGCGGCCGGCGCTGCTGCGGCGCCCGTCCCCCGGGTGCGCGCGCGAGGCTCCCCGCCAACGGGCGCCCGCCGGAAGACCCGCGTTGCCTTTGCGGCGCCGCCTGCTCGCCCGAGCTTTGCGCCCATTCGGGCCCCTCTCGTGTCAAACGGGCAGCCGCGCGTGAACGCTTATTTTCTTGGAGGGCTCTTCTAGCGCAGGAAAAGGCCTCCGGGAGGTGTTTGGATTTGGCCGCGCGGTCGAGGCGATTAGCGCTCCGTCTGAAGCGGCAATCAGACCCATCCGGTTTCGGAGCTGGCGCACGGGAGAGCAACTGCCCCGGCCCCGGTGTAAAGCGCCCGCTCCTCGTCCTGCCCCGCCGCCCCGGGGATGGGCGCGCGGGAAGCGTTGCGGCGGGCGTCAGCGGCAGTTCGCAAGCCGCCCCGGGGCGCAGAGCGAGGGGGACGGGGGCTGCCTGAAAGAGGAAACGACCCTCGTAAGGAAGGGGAGAAATCAGCGGGGTACGGAGGCGCCTGGGAGCGTTACAGCCTCTCCCCCAGGCTAATCCTTTCCTCGGAGCGAATGCCAGCCGGAGCAAGGCGCGGGCGAAGAAGGAGCCGCGGGCGCCCGCCGGTTTCCCAACGCCCTGCGGGGAAGGGACGCGGGCCGGCGGGTTTGCGCTCGGCGGCTGCCCCGTCCCTGCTCCGGCCACCCGAAACAGCTGCGCCCGGCCCCCGTTGCCCCGATGGCGTTGGCGCCGCGGGCCGCCCGCGTCCGTGACGCCTGCGCCCGGCTGCCCGCAGGCTCGGGCCGCCGGCTTGCGTCGCTGGAGGCGGCTGACGTGCTGTTACCGCTGGCCGTTGTGATGGATTGCGTGCGATAGCAACGGTCACGTAACTGAGCCGCCCGGCAGGTGATTACAGCAATTACAACGTTTATGAAAAAGGAACCGGATTCACGGCCGTTCGTTATGATGACGGGTTAGGTTATTACCTTCCTGCATTTTATTACAGGTTATCCGCGCCGCTCGTGCAGTAAATGGGCCAGAGCACCGTACATGAAGAGAAGAACCACCCTTTCCTCCCCTCCCATACACAGAGGAGATGGTGGTGTTCATGTGATGGTGCTTAATAGCTCTGGTGTCCAAGTCCCATATTTATAGTCCCTTGTACATAGGAAACTAGTAACATCTAACTGTTTTTTTTTTTTTACATATTGCATGACTAGCTTTTACAGACAAATTTATGTTCAGTTTTCGATGACTAGCATAATACGTATATTTGGAGTGAGATCTTTGTGTTTCCACGTTTCGTGCCATTTAGGGCTTCAGGAAAAATGCTGGTCTTAAATCTTTTGAGAGACTAGGGAGTGAGATGTTTTGGCAAATTGCAAATGAAATGACAGGAATCGGAAAGTGGGAGCGTTGCTTGGTACGAGATCCTTGGCTCTTGTTGAGTGATAAATTGTCCGTTACTAAATGGCTGGTGCATCACGTTACATGAGGTTGATGGGTGCAAAGGATCAGTTTGGTTGTTTCTAGCCAGAACGTTATTAGCGGTGGGGGCATCTGGCAAAAAGCCAGCAGCAGTACGTGAACTTGCGTGTATTTGTCTTCAATTGCAAAAGCAATTGTGGTATGCATAGTCCGGCTGGCTACAGCAAAGCTACTACCAAAGCTATTTTTAAAGTGAAGAAATTGAGCTTTTTCCGATACTGACCTGAGCAGCTGATCACACGGAGACCAGCAGAAGGCCAGGGTCATTAGAAACAAGCTTAATTGAGTAGATGAATTTCCTGCCACGTTGAGACCGTAATAATCAGGACTCAGAAAATGATTGCAAGTATGCACGGCATGAAAATCTATAATAACAAATATTTTAGGGAGACTAGCGAACTCCGCAGTTCAAGCCAGTCCGCAGAAAGCCAGGGCGCAACCTCTTAACACTCAGTGCTTGATACTGGGCCAATGCCCCATCTGGGCTGGCTGCTCGTACCTGTGCGTTTCGCACTGACCTCCCAAATGTGCCGTGTTTCACCAGCTCGTACGTACCCAGCATCCCATTTTCACAGTAATTTATTTTTGGCAGTCAGCGCGCAAAAATACTGAAACCAAATGATTAGTTCAAAAATGCCTCTAACACGAACAAAATATTCGGCAATGGAAAATTTCCCCTGGTCTCCTCCAAGCTGCGCAGCGCTGGACGTCTCTAGCTGTCCTGTCCCTGGGCGCCGTGCGAGCTCGTCCGCGCTGCGCCTCCAGCCCCCAGCAGCTTATCATCCCGGCCTTATTAGTTACCTCCTATTCGTCGTAACGCTGCCAAAGGGGAAATTAATTTTCCCTGTTAATGAGTATTAATACGAGCATGGAGGAAAACAGGAGTCTACAGAGAAGCAAGGAAGTATTTAAAAAAATACCGGGCGCTGGCGATCGGCCCAAGCCGCAGGTTCCCCTGGCGGCGGCGAGCTTCCTTCCCGGGAGAGGTCGTGACCGAGGTGGCCCCGCTCTCCCCGCGCCAGCAAGCCCTGCAGCGACTCGCATCGCTGCTCTTGGCTCCTTACCAGGCTGCTGAGCCGTACGCGCCTTGATGCTACGCTCGCTTGCATTTTAAAGAAAGTCTTAAAATCCATGGTGCGACCGGTAACTAAAGCCACTGATTGCCGGAGCGCTTGGGAGAGTTGCGGACTGCGGTAAGTTCGGGTAACAACTGGGCGCAAAAGCGGATCTTATCTGTCGGGGGTGATGGGGAGGCAGGCGGAGCCGCGCTCGGGAGCGTGGGCCAGCGCCGGGCAAGGGGAGGCGCGGACAGCGGTGTTTAAAAGCAGCAACAGGAGACGCGGGCGAAGCGGAGCGGAAGAGGCGAAGGGGCAGAGCGCGGGCAGACGGCGGCCGCAAGGCGGGAGCTGCCAGCGGCTGAACCTGCCCTGCCGAAAAAAGGCCGTACGAAACGCGTACGGGCGGGTTTCTGCGAAGCCGGAGGGGCAAACGGGGCGGAGAGCGGGCTCCCGGCGCTGCGAGTCCCGGCGGCCCGGCCAAGACGGGCCACGGGGAAGGGGCCGGCGCCGTACCTTGCGCCCGTCCCCGGCGGCGGTTCGAGGCCGGCGGTGCAGCGGGGACGGCGTCGGCCACCGAGGCCTCGGGGTGGGAAAAGCGATGCTTCCTGTAGCTCTTACGCGAGGAAGGCGTCGCTGCATGAACTCCTTTATAGCGAGTACGGTCAGGCGCGCTTCCGATGTAGGACTCGCTTGGGCTTTCACCCAAGCGCTGAGCCGATCTGCACAGACGCTGGGTCGTTTGCAGGCTCCCTTGACCTCAAGTGTTTCAGAAAGGTGAACGAAGAACTTAAGTCATCCTCCTTTTTTTTTCCCCCCCAACTGAAATAGGAAAGATGACTGGCAAATTAGGAGCTTCCTAATGGAAGTGGCTTTTGACCACCTTATTTTGGTACCTGTGCAGGAGCTCAAGGGCATTAAGTTTTTCCTTTGAAGCCCTTGACTGGCAAAACAGCTGTAGATGGCACCTGCCTGTGTCTTTAGCATGACGATTGGACAAACTGATGCTTTAAAAACGACTGGACGTAACTGCAGTGTGCTGCTTTGCTCATTCTTGCAATCAGATACACATGGTGGATTTACATCAAAAAAAAAAAAAAACCCAAATATTTACACAGACTTTTTTAGAGAGACCTGTCTGCGCAGGTAAGGCAGGTCGCCGAGCGCCCCAGCTTCGCCGGGGGAAAGTAAACCGTCACGTCAGCCAACGACAAAACGGGATCGCTTCTCACGCGAGGCTCGGTTTGGACCCGGCCCGGGCTCGGGCAGCGGAACGGAAATCTGCTCCGTTTCCCAGGCTTTGTATTTGGAAAAACTGACTGGGTTGGGGCTTCTCCTGCAAATTGTCACTACATAAATGTTCTGCGTAGAAATGAATTGAACCCCTACTGACGTGCCTGAGCCGTTCATGCTATTACGCACTGCTTAGGAGAATAAGAGTTTGCAAGTTCAGCTCAATTATGGAGCGAGCACAGCGTGAACTTTTTGTTCATGGGCATCCTGCGTGGAGCCGCACAACGGCAGCGCGCAGAACCTGCTCGCTGCCAGCAGCCGCGAGCGCGTTCGTTTGTCTGGAGAGGGGAGGTTTTGCTTTCAGTAATGTGCCATATTGGAAATAATGAAATACAGGGCATAAAACCCTGTAATGCTTCTTTATAATCACAAAGAATATACCCTGCTCTTGATATAGATGTTTGCATTTTTTTGTTGTGTAAATTTACATTATGTTTTGTGATACTGGGAAGGGGTAGGGAGGAGTGTCTGCACCTGTATTTACATTTTGCTTTAATTAGCCCTTTTAAAAAGGGGTTAAAAAAAGCAACTTTGAAATTCGTAACAATGAAACACACTTAAAAGGCAAATGCAGGCATCAGTCATTCCTTCTGCTATTTTGAACTACGTAGGAAAAACTGTGCAACCTAGGGCCTTCTGAAGTCCATGTGATGACTTCGTTAACTGGCAAGGATTGTGCTTCACACTTTAAGATTGTGTGCAAGAGCTGTCCCCTTCCCTAAGGACTGACCCCCTTCCCTGAGCAGTCGGGGGGGAAACTGAGCGTGTGCCCCCTGTTCATAACGTTGTCCCCGTGTGTGAGGCGGGAAGGTAACAGTTGCTTAATTCCTCATTCGACTGCCGGAGGTTGGCAGAATAGTTTACTTGAGAAAGACGGATGGGTGAAACAGAGTAGGTTTGTGCCGGAAGCCCTGGGGGGGTTCAATACTGCCATCGATACAGAGGGCACAGCATTTTCCAGAATTTCCCAAAAGCCGACTTTCTGGAAGAAGCCAAAAGTAATCTTATTTCTTTGATTTCTGCTTGTTCATGAAAAGAAGTAATTTATGTAGCTTTTAATGTGTTTGTTTCATCTGTCACGTTAAGAAGGAAACGGAAAGCAAGAGCGTTGCTGCTGGCTTGCTGAGATGCTGGCCGAGGTCGGGGACGGAGCTTGCTCCCCTCGGCTGTGTCCTAGCGGCTGCTCGTCCCTCGTCGGCCGCTAAACCGAACAGCCCAGGTGTGTACGAGGGGCAAACTGGGGCGCGCGTGCCAGACGCCCTGCTGTCCCCCGAGGGCAGCCCGTGACCTGCCGCTGCTGGGCAGGTTCCTCGGACCCCGAAAACAGCCCTTAACACTCCTAAAACGCCCGAATCGCTGGCAGTGGGGACACCCCAGCTGTGCTTGGGCCTGCGATCCCCCGTCCTTTTCCCCTAAGGATCTGGTGCACTCAGTGCAGCACAAGGACCACAGCACTAAATTTTCTTTGAAGTAAAAGGTATTTTTAGCACTGCTTACACACGAGCAGGCGTCCCCTCTTCTGCCCACAAGCCGGAGGAGATGTTGGTGGCTGAGAGACACAAGAGGAGGTTTTGAGCGATTCCCACGTGGGAAATCCACCTGGACGACGGCTGGTCCAAACGCAAAGCTGGCTTCTGGATTCTGACTTTGTTTTCCACAAGTTCTGCTACCTCTCCGCTCTCTTTTTTTCCATTTCCACAGATTGACATCTGTAAAGTCTCTGCCTATTAAAATGTTGCCTCAGTCAGCATCTCTGCACAAAGAGACTTTTGTGTGATAATTTCTATGAGCCATTTCTTTATATCTCCTCGAATTCTACTCTTAAAAAATAAACAAACCTAGACAAATGCCTTTTCAGTTTGTAAAGGCATAAATAAATAACCTGTATTTGTTAAATTAGGCACTATAAAAATGCTCAGCTTTAAATCATTGCCCTAGTAATTATCGTCATCCCTGTCATTATTAGATGACACAAGATTTTATTGCTGATAATTTGGAGGCTTTGATACGTTTATTTGAACTGACTGCTCCTTTGCCTTAGAATAATTACTTAAATTCCTCTCGTGGGCTTTTGCTTCCATAAAAAGATTGTTGACCTTGAAGCTTTTATTTGATTTTGAATCCTTTCTTATTCAAATGCAAATACCAATAACCAGAGAAAAAGACATAACTTTGTAAGTAGACTTCTCTTTTGAGTTTTGAGGACCACGTACAGAAAAGTTATTTTTTGTTTGCATTGTTAGAGACCTATGTCCTCTTTCTTAGTGCTTTTTCTATTGCTTTGCACTAGTGCAGGACTAAGCTGAATTTTCCCTCGGAGTAGGAAGGACGTGTCTGTAGATAGATGGGGGTGACGTTGAGCTGGGCTGACTGGTGGGGCTGGGGCTAAGATGTGCGTTGTTTTGTTTCAATGACCTAATAGCATGTTGTGTTCTTTTATTTGGATTAAAAGATGACGTCCTATCACGTTCAGGACATAGTATTACCAAGCACAGTACTGTATACCTTCTGCATAACTTATTCTTTCTGCATTTCTTCTCCAGACCTTTCACCTCTAACGGTGTCCGTGTGGTCTTTACAGCAAGTTCCCGTAGCTCTTCCTCTTACCCTTATTTCATGAAGAATAAGCAAGCGCTTATTGGTACATCTTCAAGAGCAACGTTTTTCAAAAATACCAAAAGCAGCATGAGGTTGGATTTTACTTGACGGCGTCCCTCCAAAAAGCAAGACTTCAGGGCTGTCGAGGCCATCTGGGACAGAACAGAGCACAACGTAGACACCTGCATTTCCCTGCTCTCCTGCTGGCTCCCTGGGCGGTTTTGTGTAAGTGCCTCGCTAACTGGAGTCTCATTTAGATACTGAACGTTTCCAATTCCTGCTGCAATTTCCTCTTCAGATACTCCAAAACCATGGACAAGACAGCAAGGGCAGTTTTGCGGGGAAGGGTTGCATGTGGATCGGCGTGTTATCGCAGGAGAAGGTTTCGTTTATTTTGTTTTCTCTTATTTCTTAGTGAAAATGTTGTGGCTCCTGAACTTCCAAAATCAGTGATAGGAGCGGCTGCGAGGAACACGGTACAGAGGCTGTGCATCTCCCCCAGACAAGTCAAAAGTCTGGTGCAGAGCGAGATCGCACGGCAAGGGCTAATGCCACAGCCGCAGGTGAGCGGCGTCAGTGAATAAACCTGTAAGGAGTAATGGTTGGATTACAAGAGAAGAGCTGTTATTTATATTACGAATGATAAGAAGTGACAGAAGGCTGCTTAAAAATATGGACATATGAATTTGTGAATTTGTTGTGCTTATTGAACTGCTGTCAGGTGCGGCAGCTTAACAAACATGGGAAGCATGCTTTTGCTAAAGGATCTCATGGAGATGTTCAAAAAATCCAATGTATTTCTTTGCTGGTTTATACATCTTGCCCAGTGAGAAAAGTATTCAGGAGCTCGTCAGGCTGGTCTGGACAGACAGATAATCAGAGATTTCTAAAAATAAGCTCCAAATTCAAGAACCGATGTAAATTTTTATGCTCTAGGACACAGGCACTTCTCTAGCAGGACAGACTGTGGGGTGCGTGTGTGTGTGTGTGCGCACGCACACGTGGGTTATCTCCTAGCTGTGGTTATTTTACAGCGTCTTGCATTTTCTACAAGACCAGTTTGGGGTTCTTTTTCCTCTTAGCTGTTGTTCAAAAGCGGTAATGGCCAGGGGTCTGCTGTAAACGGGCAATTCCTGGTTTCACTTCCTAATGTGGTGTTGCATGAAATAGCGTGCATTTAGGTGACATACCAGCTCAACTGTGGTAATAACAAAAAATGATTTAGGAAATAAGTTAAGGAGGAAAAAAAGAGTAGGATAACAGCATATAATAGTGCCAGACTCTGGAGAACTCCAGAATGTCATGGTTTCACTCAGTGTGCAAACAAGAAATAAGGATGAAATTGAAAATCAGCTATTTTAGGAAAGTTATCTCTTCACTTGCATGAAATAATAATCAAATAATTATTAGGCCACCTTAAACAGCAATAATGAAGGTTTGTTTAAGGTCACTCAACTGCACCGGATGACACAATGTGATAAGATATACCTGCCATAAATCTCTGAAGTATTTGCTAAGAGTATAATTGTTGACAGGCTTTGTTAGTTTTTATTTAAAAAAAAACACCACCAACTCACATATGTTTATATACATTTATTTGGAATAACCGACTTCAGCCTGCAAAGATCTAAAAATATTTGAGTCTGAGATGGTTCTGTAGTGTTGAGATCCAAGCGTTAACCTTAAGCTCTCTAGCCTTTATCTATAAAAGTAAAAATCTAGGATCTTTGAATGTTTACCCGAGACGGCAGGAAGAAGAGATTTGTCCCTCCCTCTGCTCAAGAGATTTTTATGGCTCTAAAGTCTTTTGCATTTGCTGTGATTTTTTTTTTTCTTTTTGCTAAATAAGAGGGTTTGTGAGGTCCTTCGATGTTCCCTAATTCTTCAATTATTTTGGTTGCTCACTTACGGACATTTTCAAAACTTGTTCGTCGTACCTTTATTTATTTATTTATTTATTTTAGGGTACAGATTTGACGCATTCCTCCTCTGCTGATGGACAGTAAGGAGGCACCTTCCCCATCTGACTCTTCCATTGCCTCCGCGATCACAGTTTAACTTTCAAGGTTTGTCACAGTATTTTATCTCTTTTTTTTAATGATGATTTTCATAGTTTTTGTCAATATTTGAAGGAACTATCAACCATTGTCTTGCTACACATTATTTTAGGCGGATAATTTTTAATAGAGAACCTGAGACAATGTTTAAATAGGACAGGAAGATTTTCAGACACTACTGCTCAAACAAGTAAGGTGTAATCTGTCAAATGATAAAAAGACTTGTACCTTGTGATGGCAAGTCTTCTCCGGTGGAAGAAAGGCCAGATGAGTCAAAGCCCTCCCATGCATAATTTTAAAATGCTTCCTTTGTTTATGGAAAAGAAAAGCGGACACCTTTGTTCCAGGCAGCTGCAAAAGCGTATGTGGTGAATTGCAGACTTTGAAAGATTGCTTCCAAGGGGCCGTTATTGCAGTGTGTCAGCGATGATCACTGACGGCGGTGACATTCCCCGCCTCGCTCTTACTTTCCTTTCTCTGAAAAGGTTGTAATCTTGGCAGCGTACAAAAGAAATATGTCTGGTCAAGCGTGGCACAAACAAGTTGAACTTAATGGTCAAAAAATGGAAGGTCACCTTTTTGAGATGATATTTAACACAGGCACTAGCACGGTAAAACTTCTTGGCTCTAGAAGCAAAGCTGAAATAAGCAATAAAAGAAGTTTTCTGTGTCTGTTGACACGGGATGATTTAAAGTGTGTTTGCTGTGTTAGGGCTCAGAAGGAAATCCTGAGTATTTCACCAGGAGCATATTCTCAAAGCAGTACATTTTTTCATTGTTTTTGTTCACATCCATACCTCATATGAACTCTTTTATTGGAGTTAATGGCAAATATTTCTGGGTAATAATAGGGGTGCAGGTTAATTATTCAGTAACTACTGCTAAGAAATGCAATATTTCCACCCACAATAGAAAAAGGCTTAGTTTTCTTATCACGCCATTAAGCATTCTCTCTTTGAGTCTGGAGAATGAATCATTGCCTCTGATTTAGGATCATCAAAAAGCACATGGTTTCCGCTTTTATTTAACTGACTTGTGATTTGATGTTAATTAAATCCACATATCCCTGATTCGATTTTTCAAGGCAGAACTTGCTTGGGCTGCGTCTGCACCAGGGAAACCTGGCGGCAGCGCACGGGGAGGGTATAACCCTGTTACTGCTCGTGTCTCGTGGGCGTCCCAGAGCGCTGAAGCTTAGTGAAAGCAGCACGTTGCAGGCCTGGTTCCGATGGGTTTGAGAATAAAACTGGCCCCAGCACAGCAACCATAGCTGGGATTTACAGTGCAGGCAGCACACCCCTGCCAGCTTTACCCTCTCCGGTGGGGACAGCCGCGGTGCTGCTGCCATTTCCCCGCTCCCCCAGCTGAAGCCAGCCCACGCCTGCCTTTCAGATGGTCGCTTCGGTGTCAGTCCCCACATTCCTCCAGAAAGTGAGATGGTGGCAACTATGCTGTTATTTAAGTCTTTCTAAATGATGGCAAGTCTTTGTATGAGTTTGTTTCTTCCCCTCAGGAAGAGAGAACCACACTTGTAACACGACGCCAGCTCCTTCAGGGTGGTATGATGCAGTAAGTCAAAAAAAGAGAATGCAAATGGAAAAATAATTAATGGAAAGGGATATGAAGAGTGGCAAAATTAAGCAGGAGGCTACATAGATGAAGTTTTACTTTCCATAAGGCCTCTTATGATTCTTTACCTCTGAGTGTCGTTCTGCTCTGCCATTAGCAGGATAATCGCAGTGCCTGACCACAAGCTGGTGATGACCATCGATCAGGACGGCTTAATAAGTTCTTCGTTATCATGACACTGGCAGGCTGGTTCCACTCAACACTCTACTCTGCATTTACCTCTGTCACAGTATGTGGCTTCACATACTGTGGAATACGGAGGAATAATACGTTACTATGGTCTGGGAGCTTTTGTCCGAGAACCTGGCTTTTTATCTGTACCGTTTTGGCTTTTGTTTTTTCTTTTCCTTCCTTGCAGCTAGCACCATAACCACCGTAGACATTACTTCTGCATTTTGTGTCCCAGACAGCCCTGTCTGGGGTCCCTGTGATGGTGGGACAGCCAAGGGGCGAGCCAGGAGAAGGTTTCTGCTGCAGAGGGCTCTGGAGAATGGGACAAGCATCCTCAGGCCAAGGGATGTGGAAATCTGAAAGGGAGAGAACTATATTCATCTCAAAGGAATGAATTAGAAAACATAGAGGGTCATATAATGTAACAGCAAGGGAGCAGAGTTCTGTGCTTATTTGCCCCTGTCACACTGCGGTTGCATCGGGGCTTCTTCAGCTGTATGGCAGGTCCTGCCCTGTCAAACCCACTTGTGTCTTGCTAATAAACAGCCCGTGCCAGGGGAGTCTGCTGGGGCAGAGGGGCGGTGAGCTGCTCTTCTTCCCCCTGCAAATACCCCTTGTATCTGCAGGAAATTCTGAATGACCACAGACTGCAGGAAAACGACAGCGATGCTTTTGCTTGAGGGTCAGGCTTTTGTAGCTTTGTTTAATTAATAATAATAATAAATCCTCTCAACCTATCAGCCTACCACAGCTTAGCTGAGCATTATTACAGAGACAAAACCAGGGCACCAGGGTTAATTAACTTGCTTGAGGCTGGTGTTTCAGCCAGACTAGATCTTCAGTCAAGAAAACCCCAAAGTCAATTGTAAGGAAATTAAAATTGTTATCCTCTGCATGGAGGCTGCCTAGGGCTCACAGGGTCGCAGAAGGCACAGAAACAGCAAAGTGAGAAACTCATGTATAAAGAGTGAACAGATGAAGATGGAAAAGAGGAAGAAAAGGTCTAGGGAGGAAGACGTGTGCATTGCAAGATTTAACTGAAAACTAACACTTTTTTTGCTCCTCCTCCCCCTCCACAGGAGAGGCGGGATTTTCCCCCGTAACTGGGTTCCTGGATGCACATGATCTGCTCCCACCTTTGGCCTGATTGCAAATAAGCAGCCTATGTCTGATAGATCTGTTCATTTCAAAGTATGTATAGCAAAGTACGTATTTAATGTAACCAGTCTGTGGGCTATAGATTAACAGCATTTTCTGCTTTGTGCAGCTTCTGGAGTGAGTCATGTTTCCATCTCCATTTGGATGTGTGAATCCTTTAATCCAGTTGATAAATTGTTCTCCTCTAACCCAATTAGAGAGAGTTGTGTTTTCCTCCAGTGCTACAGTTTAATTCTCAGCATTGCAGCAAATGCATTGTAACAACACGTCTTAGAAGTTACTTGTACCCATTGCAGTTTTATCTAGAGGAGCTCCTGCTGTAAAAGGAAATACAGATTTCTAAAATGAATCCGAATCCTTTTGAGCTGCGCTTTTAATAAAACCTCTGAGGTTAGTGCATGGAAAACAACCTCTGAGCCGTGCTTGCTCACCCTGACATACTTGGACACCGCAGCAGCTAATTAGCTTGTTGTTCCTGATTGGGGCTGGACCCTCTGCTGACATAAATTGTCGTGCTTCGTTAGACTCGGTGGAGTTGCGGCAGTTTACACCATCTGTAGATCATCCCCATGTAATATAGAGCCCGACGCTTCCCATCGATGTGTCTTGAAATAATTACATCACGTCAGAGGCAAATCTCCACTTTCTCATCTGATGCTACAGACTCTGCTCTACAACAAGCTATTATCAAGGTGTGAGATAGGTTCAAATTAACATCTGAAGCCTTCTTCCATTTTTAAGGGGCTTTGAAAGCTTAGGTGATATATCAATGACCAAACGTAATTGCTTTCTCTAAAATATGGCTTTCTAAAAGAAAATCTGACTTGGATATATGTAGTGAATGATTTAATTTATGTAGAAGCAATGGGTCTGAAAAAAGGAGGAGGAGGAAAAGTTGTGATACGGAGGCTGAATTCATCTTAAGTTATGAATAATAGATGACGCACTTGGGAATATTATTTGCTAGATTTAATCTAAAACTCATCAAATACATGATAATTGGATATATTTATAAACCTGCAAAGCCCACTCAAGGGAATTTCAGTAATATTGTCAATACTACAGGTTAACCGTAAAACTAGTCAGAATTAATTATTGCAAGCAGTGGTACCCTGGCTGCAATGGTAATTCATTATAGTAATCCCTGGAAACAGAAGTTTTAACAATCTGATTCTAGAGATCTGGCTTCTAAATTGTCTCACAGAAAGCGGGAATTGCTTCTTGGCTCAGTAAAGTAAGGCTTTCTTCTCAGCAGCCTGGTTTGAAATAGTTTTAGGAGGTTTAATTAAAGTAGTGTGGTCCTAGTTTACCAGGGACTTCAGAACAGTCGAGTAGTTAATGACCAGTAAAACTGCCTGCCTGTGGGTTGTATGGCACGACCAGGTCTTGGAAAAATGAATGTTTTGATACTTTTCAGGTAATGAGGACGTTCACATACCTGGCAGTGATTGCGTCGGTGTTTGGCCCGTGACGGAAATTGGTGCCCTTGGCCTGCCCTCGGGAACAACAAGGACACTGCTTGCATAAAATTTAATGCAACTGGCCACCAAGTTCAAGCCCTGGTCATACTTGTTCCCCTGGTCAAAGAAAATCATTGCTCTGAAAACCTTTTAGCCTTCTGCTCCTGCCACACACAAACCGGTGGATGTTTGCCAGGCTCTAGAAAGTAAATGCTGAGGTTAGTAAGAACAAAATACAGATTTTGGCTTGCAACGGCAGGCAGTCATCCTTCTCGCATTACATTTTGTGTCAAGTTGTCTAGACTTTCTTCTTCACTAAGTGGTATGAACTATCCCACCCTCTACCCCTCCTCTGTTTTTTGAAGGACAAGAGAAATCTGATCATTTCCACTTGGTCTACAAACCTCTAGTCTGTGTGAAACGGGCCTTTATCGGTCACGTTTGTCTCATCTGCATGTAGTAAGGCCTTTTTCAATAGCTTTCAGGACTGTAGCATTCTCTACTCATGAAAATTGTTAGATACTCAATTTTTTTCCCCTGCAGATTATCAGGTCACTTTAAAAAATGAGCTCATTTTAATCTAATTCTGTATGTGCAACTGTCTGGAGAGTTATTTTCAGCTTCAGTAGTTGCAGTTTGCAATTATTATGCTTCTTTTAAAGAAAAGAATATTAACAGTCCTATATTTTATGTGAATTACTGGTGATCTTTCAGAACAACTTGTATTAGGGTAAGTAATGGAAAGAGTAAGAGGGCAAATGGATAATAATATAGACTTGGAAAAGCACGGAAGAAGTAGGAACATATGTAAAGATTACTAAAGTATTAACATTTGATATTAACATTAACACCTAGGCATGAGTATTTCAATAAAAAAAACCATGTAGTTCTTGCTGAAGTGAAATCAACAGGTCCTAACTAATCATGGCTTCTGGTTGTAAAAAGGCAATAGTTTTTTATTTCAGTTACTTAATTGCTTTGATTTATGTGTGCTTGCAGACATGTCTGCAGCCCATCTCCTGGTTTTCTAACAAAGGTCATGGATTTGAAGAACGGTGTCAAGAAGTGCTCGATACCTGCATTCACTCTCCGTGGGGGCATGGGCTTAGGGATACAGCCTTTCCTGCATATGCTGCATCCGCATTGGGAGTACTTTTTGAGTACAACATGCCAGTAAATGTGTCATGTCCAAGTCCTGCTAGCACAGGCATGGCTGAAGGTCATATCTAAATCCAAAATGCTAGTTTTTAAATTTGGAGCTTATTTTGTGCACTTCCATGGAACTTGCAACTAATCTGAGCACTCCAAATTCAGCAGCATTTTGTCAGTTTATTCACTGCAAAAAAATCCTGGTGGCTTGAAAATGTGCTTAGGACTGTGTTTCTTAGATTTCACATTTATATTTATTTTAAGGCATAAATCAAATTTTCTGTTTCTTATATAAAAAGTTCCACCAATAATGTTTCGTATTAGGGCTTTAATCAGACACATTATTGACCTCAAATTTTACTCACCAGAGTATGTTCTGGCGCTGAAAAGACTCCTACCTGCAATTACCTTTACTTTCATGAGTAAGGTTGCTTAAGTCATGGGATCAGGTGTGCCACGGAAGGGAAATTAAAGATGTGCATGGCCGTCTGTGGGATTAGCTTGCCCGCATGCCGCATGAGAATATAGGGAATTTGATGTGAGGCCAGGTGGATTTCCCATTAATTACCCAGTGATGTTCTGTGCTCAGAAGGGATGAATCATGAATCTTCTTTCCATACTATGCCGGCTTTCACCATTTCGAACTATTCCCGGCTGCCCTGTCCTGGAGGCTGCTGACACCAGAGCTGGGATACGTATGGGCTTCTCAGTTGCTATTGTTAAACCAAAAAGAAATAAATGGCAGCCTCTATTAATCCATCAGGCTGCAGCCATTCCAACTTAAGGATACCTACTACCCAGAATCGGAGACCTTACTTTTCTAGATACCTTGGGTAAACTAGCAGCTTCCCCTGCAAGTTGCATGATAGAGGCATAATCCGTAGAACAGAAATGAATAATCCATAGAAGAGAAATGAATCCTCTACCAGGAGCTCTGCAGTCAGTGCGAGTCGCCACCTCTCAAAGATGAATATTAACAGCCTCAGCAACACTGCATTAATGTTGTTGAGCTACCCCTGGAGCATTGGGCCTAAGCTGTTTGTCACAGTTTCTTAGAAAAACAGCTGTTGCTTTGCTTTGCCCTCCTTGGCATTGAAAGGAGGGAGCAAGCGCAGGGCAAATGAAAGGAATTCCAGCATGGAATGCAGCAGATGGAGACAGAAAAGGCTTCAGAGATTAGATGCCACCGCTAGCGGAGCTGAATGCAGAAGTGGGGATAGTAAACACTTCTTTTGGTCTCTTTGATGAGATTTAAGATTTACTGAAGAGGTTTTATTTAATGTTTCTGCATTTGCAAGCCAAAGATTTTTGATACCAAAGAGACGCTTTTTGAAATTTAATTTTGATTGTCAACAATTTGCCTCGTGCTCAGCAAATGGAGCAGGTTAATCCAGCGAGCAGAGGACAGGAATACACGATAGAATACAGGATAGAAAGTATCAGTATATGAGGCAGCAATGGGGAGCAAAATAAGCGCAGAAAGGCTTTTTATAAAGTGACAAAGGTTTTTCTGGATCTGGTGAACCAATGTGTGCATAACCCCATTTTTCACTCCATTGTCTGGTTTGAATTGGTGTCCCTGGACTTGAGTCCGATGCTTGCACGTTCTGGTGTAAATCAGAAGGGAAATGACAGTGCCAAAATTAGAGGGTTTTCTGTAAGGTGCAAGCAGGACCCAGGATGTTGCTGGATTTAGATTGCCAGTAGTTCCATTGTTACAGGCATCTAAAACCACGCGTGTATATGTAAGCATATGTGAAAGAAACCCATTTACTTCTCTTTTTGGTTTGGATGACTGCCTCCGACGATCACAGGAAACAAAATGTGGAGCATCCACAAGGGCTATAATATTACCACGGTTGCTCCCTGGCCAAAACATCTAAAAACCCATCATGGTACATGAGCCTTGCACTGAGAAGCTCTGACTTTACAGCAACACGACCTAACAGGCTGGACCAGAGTGCTAAAAACATGTCATTAAACGAAAGGGCATACGAAAGGCCTGATGCTGAATGACTTGAGATGTCTTAATATACTAGAAATAACTATTACTACGAATGAAATTCAGAGCTCGTGCCTTCTTAATTAGATTTTAGCATTCAACTGTTAATTAATTTACTGAAATGTTTCAGATTATGTTTTCCAGCCGCTAAGTCTCTTTACTCCTCTCTCCCGTCCCAGAGGAGGAGCAGTTGACACAGTGAGACATAGCACAAATTAATCTTTACAACTGCCAAATGTTGTTTTGCAACTGGAATAAAAGAAACAATGACTAAATATTTGTTCTGAACACCTTCCTTAACAAAAGAATAGCACAGTTTTAATAACCGTGGCAAAAATGGTTATTTTTTCATGGTCTTTTAAAAAGTTTCTGTCCCTGACCTTGTTTGCCTAACCATTATTATTTAGTATAGTTTCCTTACCAGAAAGTGATTTTTCAGGAGGCCATACGAGATTCAAAAGGTATAACTTGATTTCAGAAAAGGTAGAAGTTTTCTAGTGAATCATAAGATCTAGAAAGTTTTTGTAATCAGCTGAGTCCGTCCTGAAAGAGCTTGCTTTGTCCCAGCTCAATGAAATTCTCTCCCTGCTAATGTTCATGCTAGCTAGCCTGTATTACAGAAAAGACCAGTTCTAGCTTGCTGATAAATATATTGTTTTGCAAATAAATATAATTTGGTTGCTGAAATAGACCGCTTGTCTTCAAATAAAAGTGACACACAACCATTACATGCATTGCAGGCTGAACTCAATATTCATTAATGACTTTTTTCTACCCCATTGTGTACAAGCAGATTTTTTAAGCACCGCTGGAGGGCAGTACGGTTATGTACATGCCTGATTTTTTAACAACTTAAGGGCAAAGTGCGACTGCATTTGTTCTTGTATCGCGGTTGTAAAGTTCCAGTATGCAATGTGTTAACAATAGTCCCCCTGACTAAGAAATCCCAAGATCATTTGCATGGAGATATGAAAGAGCATCGGCATTTGTTTTTGTGCTTAAGCTAGCAGTACTCTGTTAGTTTACTCTTTTTTTTCCCCCCTCTTCCATACTGTTTATTTTTCAGTTCCATTTAATTTTCTTTCCAGCATGAAACACATTTCTGAACGTCCGCCTCAACACCCTCTCGCCCTCCAAACTGTTCAGAACCTGGTGCAAATACTGACAGGAGGCTTGCATCCTGAGCAACACCTTCCCAGGGGGAATTTTGACCAGGACTGTGTCCAGTCCTTGTGTATGGACACTAACTGGAGAGGACACACAACCCGGAGGAAAGGGGAGAGTGGCTGGATTTTCCAGCTGACTCAGTTTTGACTGCTGCTTTCAGAAGGTGCCTTGAATTGAGGTGGGCGGGCAGGCAGTAGCTGGGGACGGGCAGGTTGTCCGGTGCAGCACTGCATTTATTCTTAAGTACTCTCTGCAGTGATACTTATTTACATGCTTGTAATATGCAGGTTATAATGATTTATGATTGCAAACAAGATAGAATCAGCTCTGGTCAAATGCTTAGATTATGATGTTTCCAACCAGTCTGTGAGTTAAGCCTTATTGCTTTTAACAAGTAAGGCTAATTAGAATTTTCGGCTGACATTTGTTCTGAATGAAGAATTAACTGTCTTTTGCTTTTTGCAGATGCTTCTAACCAGCTAATAAGTAGAGTGACTTCTCTATTAGCTTATGTAGTAGAAGCCTTTGGGTTTTATTTTGAAGCAGAGGTCTAATTTTGCTTTTTTGAATGCAGGTTTGCAAATAATGTCTACGTGCAATATGAAGATTATGAGTTCAAAAAAGATAGTTATGTTAGAGGTATTTAACCAAACTTCATACCTATTTGAGTATTCAGAGCAGAAACTTGAATTTCATTACTGACAAAAATGATACAGGTTGCATAAAAGAATGATTAAAGCATGATTAAAAATAATGCAGGAGATCTCATCCTTTCTATTTTGATCTTTTTATACTAAAGTCCTGGGTATGAAATGAGAACCCGTTTTCGTGCTATCATCAGCCTGGTCTTTAACATATAAATAAATACACTTAAACAAGTAAATAGCAGCTATTCATACTGCATCATCCGGCAATGTAGCAGAAACTCAGAGCAGCTTACAGAGAAGACAAGTTAAATAAAATGGAATTTAAAGGTCACATGAACACCTCTTTATATGATGAAGTACATGGCTAAAATGTTTCTACTGAGTAATTTTCCACAGTGTCTGAGGTGATTTCTGAAAAGACACCATTCATTACCTTTATTATGTCAGTTCCTTGAAGATCCTGCCATAAGTGAGGCCATTTGCTCCACTATAAAAATGGGAAGCTAAATTTTTAAGGGACCTTTATACCAGGTCTAAGTGCCTGCCAAGTCACTTGACATGGTACCTGGGAGCAAAATTAGAGGGCATTAAAAATATGTTCCTTGAAACTTAATCCTGCTAGTTTGATATCTCTTGTGATCTATGGTAATTTCCATGGACTATAGTGGGTAATGTATAGTCTCTCAGATGCATCACACCAGCAGAAGCTACAGCAATTAACTGACAAATTATAAACCACTGTTGCTTTCTCTCCTGAAAGAGAGGATCCCTGTTGGCTGTGTAATCGGGTCGACCCCAGTACACAGCAAGTTTCTCTCTCCACAGTCTGACATGTCCTTGTGTCTGCTGATTACGATGTGGCCAGAGCTTTATTTTGCCCCTGTTCTTTTAGGCATGTGACAAAAAAAAAAGTCTTCAAGAAAACAACTCATATACTCATAAAACTAGTAGAGTTTATTATCCTGAGCTCTCTTTCCTCACCAGAAATTCTTGCGGTAAAGGGAAAAAATAGTTGAGGCCACAACCTTTACCCTCTGGGAGAACTAAAGGACTCCATTCTTCTGGGATCTGGACAGAGGTGATGAGGAGGAGACGAAGGAATATGGAGAGCAGGACAGATGAACCTCAAAGGTTGTTGGTTACTTACATTTAGTTTGGAAATGAGCGGTTGGAACATAGCTGAAGGATAGACCTGGTCTGAGGCTGAAGCTGAAACGGCAAAAGTTGAAGACATCAAAACATTGTCATGCCATTCTGTGAGACTTCAGCTTACCCAACCCTTACTGAACTCAGGGAGTTCAGTCCTAACCTGTCCTATGATATGTGAAGGATTTAAAGTCTGAGTTTCTGGGTTTTAGTGTCCTGAAATTTTTTACGTATTCCCTTTAAGAACAATTAAAAGAAAAACAACCCTTTTACAGCAGCAGGAACAATAGGAGAAAGAAAAAAGCCCAATTTGTGCAGCCAGCCATGGTCTAGAATGATAACGTATAAGGAATAAGCCAGTTTTGGAATCCTACATAGAGAACTCACTGGGAGGGACAAGAAAAATGCCTGTAAAGTAAGAATCCTTAAGGCAAAATAGATAATTGAACTGCAATGGATATGTGATTTTTTTTCTTATGTATCTAGGCAACTGTTTGCTTTAGATGTAATGACTGTCATAAATCATGGAATGAAGTTTCTAACCCCAACACATGCCTGGAACAGAGTCGTTGATACTATCCAGCTAATAAAGCATATTTCTTGAACCAACATCAGCTTACCTATCATCGTGTCATTCACCCTGGTGACATGATTACAGCTTATGCAGGGCATAATTTAGGATACCTTCTTAGAATAACTATAGTCTTGTATCTAGAAACAGTAAAAAGCTTCAGGAACTGTGAACATATGGCATCTTACAAACAAATTATATCATCAAGCTTGTGAATTTCTGAATGTCAAATCAAGATCTGCAGGATGATTATTTGAGCCAATGCATCTCTCTCCCATTGCTTTGAGTTAGGCTATTATTCCTCCAAGATTCGTTAAGGGATTCAGGGCCGGCACTCTGTCCATACAGACTGAGAAAGGCATGGAAAACCTGAAGCTGAAGATTCTGGAAAGAATTGCCTCTTGCAAAGCTGTATATTTCAAATGGTTATCTAGCCCTAACTTACAGCTCCGGATTGTGTTTTGGCTTACTGGATGAGTCTTTGCCTCTGTGGGAGCTATGACCAGAAGTAAATTAATCTTCAAACGGGCTCTGAAACTTTGATAGGGTTCTCTGAATATAAGGGTTTTGAAGTTTAGTGTTTGGCAGAATGCTCCTATATGAAATTAAAAAACAATGCCATGTGCTTTGGCTATTTGAGAAAAATAACCCTGTGTGAAAAATGAGCTCCCCATTGAAAGAAGAGAGTGCTTCATACTGCTACACATGTTGCATACATATTCACAAAAAACAGTTTTGAAAAATACACTGCTGTGCTTTTGCTGCTGGGGATATAGGAGAATATTAAAAATCCCATGTTTCCTACTGCTTCACTTCCTCTCTGTGAGCGCAGAGTATTTTTTGTGCTGTTGGGATTAACTGATGTTTGTTCAACGTGGGAGATGTCTTTCTGGAAAATAGATGGTTTGGGACTGCTTTTTCCCCTCCCAGGAACTGGTGGAATGGAAGCTGGTTTTGAATTGCTGTCTATAATTTTTACTGTCAACTCTAAAGAAAAATACCTCGATGCTATGAATCCATGCAACATTTATTAGTTTTTTTTATCTGGCTCCTTTGCACCACACAGCACGAGTGCTGTTTTTCATGAGATCCCTTTATTCCTGATCACTTTCACAAAACCCTTCCTTCCCCTGCACCTCACTGACTGCCCCGCTTCCAGGGCAGGGGTGGCAGATGCTAGGCTGACCCGGGGCTGGTGCCCTTCTCTCCCTTTCTCTCCCTATCTCTCGCTCTTTCTGTCTCGCTGTTTTGCGGTCTCTCCTTCCCTCCAAACAGGTGACCTTCCTCCAGCTCCAGCTCCAGGTGCTGTTCTCGCTCTTCTGGGTAATCTCTGGACCTCCCCAGGGTACATTTAGATGTAGAAAGGGAGAGAGATTCATAGATGGGGAGAAAAATCAACAGTGTGCGCGCCCTATGGTCAAGTCACTGAAACCAAATTTTTCTAGATGATTGTTTTTCTCATTTTATGGTCTTCAGCTTAAGATCCTGAGGCGGAGATGTCACAGCTTGTGTTAAAATAACTGCACGCTGCACTCTGCATGTAGTGTACTATAAGATGCCAAATACTCCGAGAAAGCGCATGTTAAGAGCTCAGATTTATCACCTAGTTTTGGGGGTGTTTTTGACCTTTTATTCTGTGCTGCGGTAAGCCTAATAATATTACCTTACCAACAGTATGGCCCTGCACATAAATGTAGTAACGCCATAAGAAGCGCTCAGAGACCATTACGATCAGCGCCAGAGACAAAAACCCACGGGGAAATTACTAATTCAGAGCATGGCCAGAATAATATGTACAGTAAATAACGCTCGGGGCCACGTGCCGAGCAGTGAGAACGGCACAGGACTTTGCATATCGGCTTATTCGGCTGCGCTCGACTCTCTCCGATTTCCACTCTCCAGGTGAGCTGGTGATTGCAGAGATAAAAGGACCATCCAGACTGAAGCCAAAGAGTAAAGAGACCGTTTTAAATTTTAGCGCCCCCGAAGCTCGGTGTTTGACTCACCGTTAAGCTCGGGGGACGAGCCTCGTCGTCCCGGCGCGGAGGGGCACGCAGCCGCTGTCGAAGCCGTTAGCCGTTCCTTGGAGGTAGGGAGAGGGAAGCAGACGCATGAGACTGGGGAAAAAAAGAGCCTCGCTTAGCACATTTTTAGCTAAGTTTTGAAAATATCCCAGATTTAAGGAAAAAGGCCACCTAGGTGTGTTTGAACTCAGCGCTCTAACGGGGAAAACCTGACCATCCGCTATTTATTTTAGTTACCAAGAGGGACGAATGATCATCTCTGGGTTGCCATGATGTAAAGGACCCACAGATCTCAGCTCAGCCTTTTCATTTCCAATGTGAAAAAAAAAAAAAAAACCCAAAACCCAAAGAAATGAAATTAAAGGCTACAAAGGAGAACGCGCCGGGTGTCTCCTCCGTTGTATGTGCACTCAGTTTTGACGAATCGGTTCTGCCTCCGGCAGGGCGACAGCGGGAGGACCCTGCAGGTGGCCGCCATGTCGCGTGTCCCCACAGCGGTTCCCCTCACAGTGCCGCCTCGGGCAGGGTGGAGGCGGCAGGATGCCCTGCGGGAAGCCGCCATGTCGCGTGTCCCCACAGCGGTTCCCCTCACAGTGCCGCCTCAGGCAGGGTGGAGGCGGCAGGATGCCCTGCGGGAAGCCGCCATGTTGCGTGTCCCCACAGCGGTTCCCCTCACAGTGCCGCCTCAGGCAGGGTGGTGATGGCCACGCAGGAGAGGCCTTGCCACAGCTCTGGCACCTGGGGGGGGGGGGGTCTTGCCACCATTGCCACGGAAACAAAAATAGGAGCTTTGATTTTCTAAATTTATTAATGTTTATGTGTTTATTTTTCAGCTGCAGTGCTGTGGGCTCGCTATGGAGGTACGTGGAGGCAGGTGAGATGGCGGCGGTTGCGGCCTGGAATCCTACGTCAGGCCTTGGAGTGGGGAGTCACGTCTCTCTGCTTGTTGCGGAAAAAATTTTTTTTCCCTTTCTTTCTGCTATGTGATTGATGGTAGAGGCAGGGCGATAAGGGCAGTGCAGACCTAGACAGGTGTTGCCCCTGTCCTGACAAAAGCAGAGCCACAGTGACACGGCAGCGGCGGCAGCGGCGGCTCCTCGGCCCCGGCACGGAGCTCTGCTCGGCTGGCCTCACCCCTCGCACTTGTCCCTGAAATTCACAGGAAAGCTCTTGCATCAGGGTTAACATGCTTCGATTATTATGCACATGCAGAAGTCTTCCCACCCACAACTGTGAAGCTATATATTAAGTATTTGCTTACTTGATTGATTAGCTGATTTGTGGGTGCTGTCCGACAGCAAAGTGCATAAACGCTGTTGTTAGCCTGGCACGGTGCAACACGGTTGTGATTCGAAATGCAAGGAACTGAATAACAAATTATCATGTCTATTTAAACTGTGAGGTCTTCAAGGGATGGATACATATATACTATATATATGTGCATATATGTGTGTATATATATGTGTGTTTATACACACACACACACACACACACACACACACACACTTCTCACAGCACAGGAGACGGGTCTTGACTGAAATTTCAGGGACTGTTTGAAGAAATATAACTTTAAATTCGATTTAAGGAAAATATTTTCGCAAGATTAGAGAGCAAGAAGTTGGAGGTTTGGAATTGCTTGGACGGTTTTTTGACGTTAAATAGCTAAGGAAACGGTACAAAAGAGTGCAAAATCCTCCTTTCATTACAAAGAAAAGTATAATGCATTTTAAAGTACAATAAGTAGTGTATATTAAGGCTATTCTGACTTTTTGATGCAACACGCATTATACTAGAACTTAAGTTACCAGGAACATTACTGCTGCACGTGTTGGTATGAGAACTACTGAGAATTTTAGAGCAGACTTCTATTTCTGTGATCAGAAAAGATCAGATTTGTAGACGCTTTCTCTAAGTGCCATGTTTAGGCAGTAAATAACTTCATTTCTGTTTTAGTTAGCGGTCCTTTTAATTGCATTAAGTTGACAG
Organism: Struthio camelus; assembly: GCF_040807025.1. Lineage (NCBI taxonomy): Eukaryota > Metazoa > Chordata > Aves > Struthioniformes > Struthionidae > Struthio > Struthio camelus. Next base: position 2,410,259 of record NC_090955.1, on the reverse strand, counting down.
GAGGTAAAACTGGATGAATTCAACAGTGACAATACTTAATGTGGCTGGTGTCATTCTGCAAGTGAAATGTGGATTGTGCATCCTGTGGAAGCCAAGCTATTAATCATTGATATTTTTTACTAGTTGATATGAACAACCAAGATCATCATGGACAGGGTGGTATCCTCAGATCCTTCCTGGCCCATTTTTTCCGTCTTCCTGTCTTGATAATGGCTTGAACTTTACTTTCTCTTTCATGATGCTAAATCTTGATCCTTGTAAACTTCTTTTGGCTTAGAAAAATCAAAATAATCAACTCCTGGGAAACCGCCAGCATACAGGCAGCAAGAGCCCTCGGCCAGTTGGATTGTACAGTGCAAATTGTAGTTTAATTGCATTATTTCCACCTCAGAGCAGTTACTGAATTGTTTAGCCCTGAGCAGGTATGATCTGAAAGTCCACTTCTCCTCTACTTTAGCAGGTCTCAGAAAATTTCTTGAATCATGAGCTATATTGCAATGGTTTATTCCACAATATTTAGACAAATATGTGATGACAGGGCTGAGGAGATGTTTTTTGAAGATTATTTTATTTTATGTTTTCACTCTATTTTCTTCCAGTTTGTTCAGATGTAGCTGTTGTGTGATGCTGTGTTAAGAAACAAGTTACTGCCCTTGTGATCCTCCAGTGCTTATTGTACAGTACTTAGAAATATAGCCCTTTTCAGAAGGGTGACTTCAGTTATTAAATCATCCTCCCTCTGTTTTGCTCAAGGGCAGTAGTGTAACTGGATATACTTTTGTTCCTTTGATTTAGGTATGAAATGGCCATGCTGCTATCAGACTGCTAGAAAAATCTTACTTATTTAAATGAAAGAAACAAGTTTTTTCCCAGGAATTTGTTGCTTGGAGAAAACAATAGTGGTAATTCTATTCTGAAACACAGCTTGGTTCATCTTCTCTCCTGTTTCAGTCAAGCAAGGGACTATAAAGCTCATAAAGATGCTCTTATTTGATCACAAATGCAAAGTTGTTGCATGACAGTAATTATGTTTTTACCCTCAACTAATTTAATTTGTTGGCAAAAAAAGGGAGAAAGGCTTTATTGCAAATGGGAAAAAACAGCTTCTTACACCTGACTTTTCTTTTATTTGGCTAACTGCTTCATTAGAACATAGGCAAGTCTGGTGACAGATCATTAATTTTCATGGATATAATCTGGGAAGCCAAGTATTAGTAGCAAGCTGGTCTGCCAAAACCAGCATAAATGCATTAAAGCTTATTAAAACTAAGCTGTAAGTCTGTTTTCATGCTGCCTTTGTCATGTTATGGATTAATTGCTTAAATGTATTAAGACAGCAAATACAAAGAGAAGAGATTACTTAGTATTGTATCAAAGAATAGGAAAGAAAGCAGTAGTCTACCCCACGACCATTCCCTCTGGAACACGTAATGTCTTTTCAAAAAGTGGAACGGCTGATGAAGCTGGGTGTTACATCTAGGCAATTGCACGTTGCTGCTGAATCAGATTTGTCCGCCGCGTCGTTGCTGCACCTCCTGTGTCTGCAGCACTGCTGCATCTTTCCTGCTTTGTAGCTTTGTGTTGCAAGCCATGGGAAAGCCTGATTTATTATTTCCTGTGCCTTGTGTATGACATAAAGCTGGAGAGGAGATGTTCTGAGGCTTTGCCGACTGGGAAGAAGGGTGAGACTGGTTTGTGTGTCTCCCGCCATTTAGCAGCTGCTAGTGGCTGAGGATGAAGTCTCTGCTGCAGCCTCCCTCAGCTTCTGACTTTAAAATAGCTCCACTGGGGTTTTAAGATAAATGGAGTACTTTTATGAGATGATGCAAGGCTCACCAGTATGTAATCTATTTTTCTAGGGTTCCTACTTTGCCAAAAATACTGGAGAGAGGAGATATAGGGGCAGGCCCAAGGGCACGAGAGCCATCCAGCTACACTACAGGTACTCACATGGCCATCTTGCCATAATAGATGTAAGATTCTTTTTTTTTTTTTTTTCCCTGTTGGCCTCGTATTTTGTTTGTGATTATTCACTTTTTGGGAATTTGAAATATGGAAAAATCAAGTGGCTGGCCCAAAGCTACCAGAACTACTCAGGTCCTATAGCAAAGCAGGGCGGGCATTCTGATGTGTAAGGCCATGTATGATTTTAAATCATCACTTCTAGGAAGCTTGCCTTATGTTGAAACTAACATAAAAATTCTGAACTTATTCTGAGTCACTTGTCATTACAGGATACATTAAACTGTCCTTGAGGAGTTCCTTTTAGAACTGATGTTGACTTAAAACTTCTGCTGGATAAGTGATAAATAACTAGTACATTAGAAATAGAGCCTTATTTAGGAATGTAGATAATATTTATTTTCCTCATCTATTAGATTATTAGTGCCCTTGCTTGTTTGTTTTATTGCAAAACTACTGCTGCAAGTTGTAGAAATATCTTAGAGTTGTTCAGTGTAGCAGTTCTCTATAGTGACTGGCATCCTTGCTCATTTTACCTATTGATAATAGCATTTTTATTTCAGTTGGTAACTATTTTTCTTCACATTTATTTATTAACTCCACAAGAACCCACTTCAATTGCCAATAAAAACCACAGTCAGTAGCTCTGAAAATGTTGTTTTTACAGAAGAAACTATTCTGCCCAAACATATTGTAAAATTAGGACAGATGTATTGTTTTTTGAAATATACAGACATGAAATTTGATGGTAAGCACTTCAAGCTTCATTCATTTCATTCAAGGCTCTGATAAAAGTGGCATTAATGGAAAAATGTTTTCAGAGTAGAAGCTGTGTTGCTTGTTTCAATGGGAGCAGTATTAGAACAGCATAGCAGGAGGCATAAGAATAAGAAACTCACCTAGCGAAAACACTATTATACCTTCTGCACATGTCCTCTGATGAGACTGACTGAGGCTGCTCAGTATAAGGCACAAGAAATATGGAGTAGTTTCCAGTATTTTTTATCTCTTTTCAAATGCTGTGTCAAATCATATAGTTTGTATGTGCTTTGCCACGTACTGACAAAGTATAAATCCCCCAAAGCTACCTTTGTTTCATATTTTCACCCATATTCTTTGATTTAGAAACAGGATAAGACCAGAAAACAAAAATGCAAATCACTGGGGATTCAGTTGGAGATTGTGTACTAACAGGTTTTGAGGACTCTCCGCAACTTAGAGTGGTTTAAGCACTTTACAAGATTGGTTTCAAAATCATCTTAAGATTATGTACGAATGAAGCAAATCAAAAAAAAAAAAAAAGACTAAACTTGAAGTCTGGCAGTAGTAAACATAATTATGTTTATCATTCTGTAGTTTCACAAAAGAATTTATTGATTTCCAGAATAGTTAGACTGATTTTATACCTTTATGAGCACACAAAATAGCAATTAGTCAATGGTGTATATTGGATTTTTGACAGGTATAAAATTATAGTGCCAATTATTTTATGCAAGTCAATGAACAGCAGTCATTTCAAACAGCAAAGGTTTTTGAATAATCTTCTTTGAGATAGTGCTGACAGGAGGAATACACCAGGTAACTAAATGTCTTACAGATATGACTGTGGTTTCCAATAAAATGGAATAAAAATATTAATAATGTGTGTATGCCACATGTCTGAAGTATATTTTTATTGTTATGGTGGCTACTTTGCATGTTAACATTTGTTAAATCTTAATCATTTAACAGTAACAGAATAGTAACTGAGGTTTCTTTGGTCATCTTATCTTTCACACTTCCCACAGGCAACAGGGAAAGAGTTCTGAGCTTCCTCCCTTAAAGAAGTAAATCTGTATCGTCTGAGCACAGGAAAATCTCTATCCATTTGTAGCAGTTATTTGGTCATCGGTAGCTGAAATATAACATTTTACTCCAAGGCAAGCGAAATTTCACGCTGCCAAAAAGGTTGGTGACTGCATAAAGGATTGGTCTAATTTTTATTTGATTTAAATTATTTCATCTATCTACTTGTCAAATGAGAAAATGACAAGTTCAACAAGCTCTGCAACTTGGCCCTGCCACTTGCTTGACTTGGTTGTCAGTGAAAGACAGGTTATTAGATATGCTCCATTATGCAAGAAAAGATAGCATTTTAAAAACAGAAATGCATTATATAGGAAGCTTCTGAACTTATACACCTCTCAATATAACAGTTACATCAATTACAGTAATTTTGTAAATTATATATTTCAGAGATTGCCTTCAAAGTTTGCTTCTCTCAAAGCAGAATTTTAAAGGAACACTGTGTTCTTCCGTGGTGATATTCTGGTTCTCATAAAAGCATGCAAATAATAGAAACTTGTTATAAACATGATTCCTATATAATTTGGAAGCCTGGCTGAAGTGAATGGCTTTTATTACTCATGGGGAAATGATATACAATTGGTCATGATGAGTGCAGCAGGAAATGGTTTCAGAAAAAACACTGAAGAAAGCTCCCAAGATCTTTTGGTTGTAAAGTTGGCCAGGTAGATGCCAATGAAAATTCCAGACATTGATGACGATGCAGTCCTGAATAATTCATAGTTATTCCATTGTTAGTGAAAATTACGTTTGTTATTACGCTTTCTAATTTAATTTTAAACATTTTAAATGAGGAGGTTATTGCCTCTTCCCTGACTTTGAACACACATCTATTACTATTTTATTATTTATGCTCATAGTTTTCCAGATGAAATAATTTACTTGTTCTATGGCTCCTGCCATATCCTTTTCTGGCACTTAAATCACTGTTTGTCCTTTGCAGACCTTCCTCCATTTTCACACATTCTCAGCAACGTTGGGTAGTGTTTCTAAGATTGCCTTTTTTGCGGTTTCTGCTATGGAGTAGCATCTTCTGAGAGAGGCTCAATGTACATATATGGTTCCAATGGATATTGCTATCCAAAAGGAATTTGATGTGTGTATGAGGTGCATAGATAAAATACGTCGAAGGAGGGTGGTTGTTACAAGCTCAGTATTCCTTATGGTCTAGGAAAGCTTGTTATAATGGCAACGTTCTCCTCATGTTTAGCTTTTTTTATTCTAATGCAAACTGAAATTGAGGAGCACAAAGTAGTCCACATAAGTTTATGAGCCTGTTCAAGCATACCAAGATCCAGTTGTACATCTGCTTCAGGATACATATTTTACTTACCTGCGCATACACCAGTTTTAATTTGAAAGAAAATCTCCCTTCCTAACATAGCTTTAATTAAATATCAATTCTGTTTTTAGCTTTCAGATACAAGGATCAAAGGAAGGAGAAATTATTTGGCAAATATTTGTGGCAAAATACAGAAATATCATTTTTTCGTATATCATTTATCTCCCAAAGTTAAGCTCAGCTTTAGCAGCCTAACTATTAAAAAATATAGAATGTCATTGCCTTTAAAAATAGCAGAATTGTTTACTGAAGCTTTGAATGATCAGAATTGCACCATCCCAACTAATAGCATTATTTCTTTTTTGCTAATAAATGAGGGCATTAAAGGCATGATTTATCATTACTCAAGAGAGTTTTCCTAATCAGTATTTCTAACTGCATAGCTTCATTTTTATAAATGTAATTAGGTTATATATATATATCAAGGCTTATGTGAGGCTGAAGGAGAAGAAAAATGTGACTTCTTGTTCTTCACTGCTATAGTAAGCGTTCATTAAGGCACACCTTTTCTGGGATGGCATTGTGAGAGAGAAATACCGAAAAACAGCAGGCATCCCGAAGGACAAGGTTTGGTAATCAAGACTGCATTAATGCTAATGACAGTGGTTGCATAGCTTGTTTTCTGTGAGGTAGAAAATACTTTTACCAACAAGTTCTGTGATGGAGGGGGAAACTAGGAAAACTTAGGCTGCTTCAGGCTTTTGCACAGCCTCTGGGGTGTAATGCAGAAAACAAATCCATCTGGAAAGACTGACGTGGTCAGCAAAGGCCTCAGTACTGTCGCAGTTAGTGGGTCCACAGCCGGGTGCCGCGGGCTGCAAGGGCAGGAGGATTCCTTGGCCATCATTCACCAGGAGTCATCCCTGGTGGGAGCCGCAGGGACTGCAGGCCAGAGCAATTATGTGTTTTTATATGGGGGAAACTATTTGCTGTCTTAAACAAGCGTTCCCTCTTCACCTTCTGTGTGCCACATAACCAGGATAAATGGCATTATTCCTAACCAGCCTAATCTTAAAAATGCCCCGTGATAGTGATTCCTCAACTCCTTCAGGAAATTCTGGTATCTAACATTCATTTCTTTTGCTGTGATTTGTTGCATGAAGAAGAGTTTATCTCTTTGTAGCCACATTTTTACACATTGAACAGCATTATTATGTGTCCCCTGGGCTTTCTCTTTTCTCGTGAGACAACCTTATCCCTTTAATCTTCCTTTGGAGGCCTGGTCTAGTCTTTACACACATGGGCTCTCATCAGTTGGCTCACATCACTTTGAAGTGCAGTGTCGGAGCTGAACTGTAGTTGAAACCCTGAAAGTTGTGGGGAAAAATGGGGAGAATTGCTTTACACATTTTACACGAAACGTTGCTGTGCTTACATTCAGTACATTTGCTGTTTTTTTTCCAATTATGTACCATTGTTGACTCTTGGTTATTCTGTGATCCACACTAATCCCAGGCCCTTTTCTGCAACACTGCTACTTAACCAGTTGCTCCTTATTCTGTATTTCGGTACGTGATGAGCCTCTAAATGTAGAATTTTGCCACTTATTTTGATTGAATTGTATCTTTTTTTTTTTTCCTTCAGACTGTTTGTCCAGTTTGGCAAGATCATTTTGAATTCTGATCTTGTCTTTCAGTGTATTTGTAGTTCCTCTTAACTTGTTGTCATCAGGAAATTTAATAAGCATACTCTCTATTCCATCATCCAAATCATTAGTGATATTTTTCAGTAGTCCTGGAGGCTAGGCAAGCCCCCCTGGACTTCACTAGATACATTCATTCAATTTGACAGTGAGCCACTCATAATTGCTCTTTATGTTTTCCAGCTGGTTATATAACTAGTTAAGTTTCCTGAAGATCATATTTCTGTAGCTTGTCTGTGAGAATATCATGTGCAGTAGGGTGAAAATCTTTACTCAGAGCTAAAACTTCTCTATCCACCTTGTCACAGAAGGAAACTAAGTGGGCTTGATGTGATTTGTTCTTGCTAAAACTATGTCAGCTGTTACTCATCTCCTTGTTTTTGCTAGAGGCTCATTAACTGACTGTTCCCACCTGTTTTCAGGAGGTGAGGTAGAGCTGGCTAATATATAACTTCCTACTTGCTTTGAAAAAAAAAAAAAAAAAAAAAAACCACACACCACACACTCACACTCACACTGAGGTGCCTTGCTTGCCCTTTCCCTGTGATGGAGGTTAGTGCCTGGGCTTCACAAGCTTTCAAAGGTAACTGCTATGGGTTCTGAGACTGCATCAGCTGGTTATCCATGTGCCAGCAATGAATTTTGTCTGACTCAGGCAGAATGAAAATATTTATCATTAACTTTAGCTTTACATATTTCTTTTCTTTAAAAGAGGCTAAGCCTCAGGCTATAATATCACCCCTGCTAGTGACTATCTGGTTGCAGTTGACTTTTTAAGTGAAGAGTAAAGCAAATGGGGACCTAAATGTTTCTTATTTTTTGACATTGTTAGCTATGTGCCGGGGCTCTAATTATCAAATTTGTTAGGTGGCAATTTGAGCTGGAAATACAGCCATCTCGTAAATTAAAGCTTTATGTTAAATATAAGGGAAAGTATAAAACCCCTCTTATCTCTTCTGTTAATCAGGGAGGTTTGTGCCTGTGCCAGGAAGTTTCAATATCTTTTTGTTCTTCTCACCTTTACATTGCTTAAATTAAGTATCATGCTTATTAGTTCTCTGAATCAGTAGGGTTTTCTTGACTTCTGTCACTGTTATTTTATTGTTCTTTTTTTTTCTTTTCTTGAGAATTGGGAAGTCATGGGAAGATGGACTTTCATGTTTTTGCCCTAGAATCAGGGCTAGGGGCTAAATGAAGAAATAAAGTAGCAACAACCTCTGGTTACTTTTGAGCCAGACTAAATTTGAAATTATGACCCAATGTAAAGAGTTATATGTTCACAGTTGATTCTCTAAATAAAGCCCCTCAATCTTTTGTAGGGAAAGACTGGAAGTCCCTTTCTCAGCCAGCTTTCCTGTTAGTCTAGCTGCGATTCCTTTTGAGTCTGTATGGAGGGGCCTGCTGGAGAAAGACACTTGCCCTGGATTTTTCTCTTTGTAACACAAACGTGAGGTTTCCTTCTTTTATGCTTTATGGTTGTGCCTGTAGCATTTCTGTGCAAATGCCTTATTTTCTTGCACAGAAAGTGCTCTGAAACGTTAAACCGCCTGAAGTGGCGGTGAGTAGATGATGAGGCCTTCTATGACTCCTCTATGTAGTGGAACATTTGACTAGTAGGAAAAAAATTCTCTGTTACAACCTTCAGTGAATGGTGCCTAGTACTTCTTTGCAGTAGCTTATCTTGTGTGACTGCCAGGCATGCTGAGTGGCCTTGTAGCCCAGCAGACTGATTGTGTAAGGAAATCTTAAGCTTGGAACAAACCTTATGTCCCCCCTTACTGTGCCTCTAACAAATCTGTTAGAGGAATGCAGTTTGGTGGGGGCACAGCTTCAAAAAATGCCAGGAGACTGCAGAAGCCTCTACTGGTTTCCACAGAAGCTGTGAAGATAAGATATTTTCTAGCTCTGTAGTTCTCTGTCATCACATTGAACTTCCTAGTGTGGCATTTTAAATGAAATGTAAAAATAAGGAAAAAGATGCCTTTTTTTCCTCAGGCATTTTACAAGCATTCATTTAGAAATAAATGAAAATCTGACTTATGTTGTAATTTGACTGCTCCTTTCAAAAGGCGATATGTAATATAAGCTATAACAGCTATTGTTTTTTCAGGTCAACTTTTAGTTTTAATGAATTGGAATAAGTGATTCTTGAATTAGTTACCATGCTAAAAAGAAAAAAATATAAAAGTATTCAATTAATTGGGCAGGTCAGGCAAAATATTTCGCAAGTTAGCAGCACATTTAGCTCTAATGAGATGTGATGAGTCAAATTTCTCTATGTGTAATGCTATCAGCTACAATGGAATTATATCAGGAAGCACTTAGTAGTATATGTTGGCTAAAAACTTTATGATCTTAAGCTCTTTCAGAAGCATAGTAGGATATAAAAGCCAGGTGCAGGAATAGATTTTTCTGAATTAAGAATGGACCTTATCAGTCTGGGAGATCTCAACACATCTGGTTTTGAGGTGGCCTGGAGCTATAGCTGAGCTTGACTGCAGTTTGATTTGTTTTCATCTGCAGTATTGTCATCGGGGTAGTACTGAAGAAATTTGGTTTGTGGTTAAAAAGTGTTTTCTGAACTTAAGTAATTTTCAAGTGCAGGCACCAAGGACTTCATGTGTGGCTCCTGCATGGCAGCTTATTAACTGTGTTTTTTACACTGTTAAGTCGGTCACTTAACTCTTACTGTATCTGTTGTCGGAACAGAAGAGAATATTGGAGAACTACTCAACACTTTCTGTACCATTCAAATATTAATTTGTTCAGTATGTGTATATAACAGACATTAGCAATGCCTATCCTTTCTTGTCCTAGCAGGTATCAAGGGAAGTAATAACCTATACCCTGTTCCCCACCTACCCCTGCTGTGTCCTAATAGCTAAACAGCCTGTCCTTCTTTTTTTTTTTTTTTTTTTAAAGAAGTAATTTGAAGTGCTTTCCAGTAGTTAGATGTCATGAATAATTAAAGAAGTTTTTATCTTTATCAGAAAGCAATACTACTACGAAATGGTTAGACAAAACAATTGAATCTAATTAAGAAATAAGTCAATGAAGAAAACCTTGACACTTTTTTTTTGGTGTTTAATTCCTTAAAATACAAATTTAAATGTAAATTGTGCTTTGGAGAACAACACTTCCATTCAAGACTGAAAATATGCATTGTATGCTTAGTATTTTGCAAAAGGATTATCTAAAAACTGAATTTATAGTTACTGCCTGTGAACAAAATTCTACCTTAGTGCTTAGAATACAGCTTAGAAATATTGCTGTGTGTATATATTTCTCCACTATACATTGATAGAATTGTGTGATTAAATAAGAAATATCATTATTTTTTCTGCAAGGGATTGCAATCAGTATATCTGGGTTTGAGTTTGGATATAAAATTCAAAGTAGCCTAAGAATAAGTAGACTGGGAAATAAGGGAATATCAGAATTCAAGTGCTGAGATCTCAAACCTTCAAAAGCCTAAGGATTAATGCCTTCTTCAGTGGTCTTGAATCGTGTTTAATCTTGGGTGATCTGTGTTCATAGCCATGTTTGACTGGTTAGACTGGACAGACTTGTCTATAGTCCACTCAGTCTTTCAAACAAACCTATCTTGACCTGGATGCCACACCAGCTTCCTGGCTGGCCCCAGCATTAGAAACTTTGGAACTGGAGGTCCTTGTTCTGCAACTCTGTGAATCAAAGCAAATTTTCTTGTAAAAACAGAATTAAATAGGTAACTGTACCACTGACTTTGGTGTCTCAAAGAGAAATTTTATTATATTAAGCTGCTTAAAATCAAAATAAAATTTATTTTGGGATAGGGCACAGTATGAGGGACTTCTCAAAGTTGTTGGAGTCTGATATTTTGCACCACTCATCTACAGAAAGTACCAGTAGTGTAGGATACATCACTCTTTATTTGAAAAGACTGCTTGCTATATGTGCTCTGTGGGGAGTAAGTAAAATGTTTCTTGAAACACCTGCTTCTATAATTTTCTCTTTCCTCCTGCAGTTATAAATAACCATCCTAAACCTGGTCTAGCTGCAAACCTTAGTTTAGAGTAATAACCAAATAATTTATCTAGTAAGCTATTATGTTGTTATGAAGGTTAATATTTTTAATAGGAAATGCTTTGAATGATAATTGAAGCATATGATGTTAGCTGGAGATGGAAAAACTGTGGAAATAAATGACATGAACAGTTATTGCCAGAGTCTTAAAAGGATTTTTTTTTTAAGTAGTTCAAGTCTTTTGAATGAGTTTCAGGTAAGCTACTTGCATGAGATTTAAATCTCTTCAGAGGCATCTCAAACCTATGTTTATTAACAATCAGCAAATATTTTGGGTAGCCATGCTCTAGTGTATATACATCTGGTAAATAAGCTAATATTAAAGTCTGTAAATGCTCCTGTTGGAGCTCCACTTTAAATATCTTGAAGGAGCAAAGATTTGGAGTTTTGGTAGCTTGTGTTTCTTGCTCCTGTTCCTCATGTGACTGAAAGTGGCCTATCAGCACTGTTTTAAGAGAAGAATTTGTTTATTATATCTGCCATCAACCAGAGCCATACAACAGAGCCCATCCTAGGTTTTGATGGTTGTTTTTGAATGTGGGAAATGTTTAGCTCATTAAGGGAACACCTAACACAACTTTGAACTGAATGTCTTTTTCCTAAGTGTAAAATGCATCCTAATGGTTCAGAAAGAGTAGAAAAGTTTTATACAACAAATTCTTTTGTTGTGGTGGTCTGTTAGGGAAACAGTTTTATCAATTGAAAGCAAAGTTGTCTGAATGTGTTAAGATAAAACAGTTCTGGCTGTTTGTAGACAGCGTGCTTCCCCCTGCTGAATTTGTGTGCATTGGGTAGTTCATAAGAAACATCTACATGATGGACTTGTACTAACCTATTCTTAAAATGCAGTACTGAGAATTTTTTTTTAAAAAAGGACATACGGTAATTGTATTCCTCTGCTTTATTTAACTAAGAACTGAAATGAACTATATTTTTCAACTCCTCCTCTAAACACCTCATCATATTTCAACAATATTAAGTCTCTCAACCAGTAAACTGAATTCAATTCACTAGTCCTGTAACATTTATATAGGATGGCTCTGATACAGTAATAAGATCCCTCATTCTTATGCCATTTCTGGAAAGACTTGGGGCTTTTGACTCACAATGCCAGGTGGCTAGAACAGGCAATGTTGACTGAAGAGGTTTGCCTCTGTAGCAGAGACAACTGAGCAGATGCTGTGACTGTGTGGTGTGTGTGGTTTCTTCTTTTACGATGGTGTTGTGAGCTGCAATTACTAATAGCATAAACTGAATTCACTTTCAGTTTGTATTAGTAGCCTACGGTGTGAATAATAGCAGCTTCAGGCTCTGAATCGGTCTCTGTTGATGCTGGGGCAGTGGTCTTTGGATCACTGCAGCTAAATTCATGAGTTGGTGCAAACTGGAGCATTATAGGTCATTTTGGGCCATGGATCCAGAAAACTGGATCCAGGTCTACCTGCAGTGAATGCTATGAGCTCAGATGCTGAGTGTCACCTTGAACTCAGCTTCCTGGCTTTCTTCTTTTTTTTTTTTTTAATTGCCTCAGTGAGCTCTGCATGTATGTATATATACACATATATTTTTTAGCATGTATTATCTGGGGGTAACACCTGTACCTGTAAGAATTGCAGGGGTTGAAGGAACTTGAAGAAACACAAAATGAATTTTAAAATGCTTTGTCTTCTACTCTTCCAGATTTATGTAGCCAACTACCCTGGCAGTCTGGTATGTCCTGACGATGAAGATGTCCTGTGGATTTTCAGATTTTTTTTTAAAAATTAGTTTTAGTTCTTCAGGGTAGTTTATTTCCCCCAGCGGTGCTTTAAACCCAGTCTGGGCTTGCATATGTGACTGAGAGCATTTTCTTGCATGCAAAGGCTGTAATTTGAAGAATAAGCTAAATGTCTTCAGAGCTGGAAACATGCTCTTTACAGCTTAAGGTACAGCTATGCTGCTTCAACAGAGTCATAATGAATTTCTGTCTTGCTAGACTTGGCACAGGTGGATACCTGTAACATAGACCAGAAAATTGCTCATGAACACCAGGGCACCTCCACTTTTGGTACACAAATACTGGTTATGCATATTTCATGGCACTAAAATGAGTACATACAAACTAAATTTCATCATTGCTCATGGGCACAGGCAGCTTTCAGAGCAGATCACTTTTGCTGTCTGATTGCAGGGTAACTCCTGTGCTTCCTTGCACCAGGATTTTGAGGTGTGTAGAGGCTGCAAGGCAGGGCGCAGGTGCTCTGCGGATGCTGAAAGGGCACCCAGTGTGGGCATCTGCTGTTCTGCCTGGTGCCCATGAAGGGATGGCAGTTGAGCTGCCATTATCAGCACAGGTTTGCTGAACGTGAGGGCTTTGTACCTGGTGTGGTAACAACATTTTCAAGGAAGTATCTCTATTGTGCGTTTCAGAGCAACTGAAAACATGGGTTCTATAGCACACATGTAGCTGTAAGGATAACTAAGCGTGAAGCTAGGGACTAGTTTTTCTGAGCTTGCAGATTCCTGACTCTCTATGGTCGTCTTCCACACTTGCAGTCAGAGGAACTGCCTATGAAGGCAATATAAGATTAGGAAAGGGATTTGAGGAAGTCTCAGACTAAATAGCTTTACAGAGGAAAGGGATTTTCTGCTTCAGGATGAAATGTCTAGGCACAACGAAAGCAAGAGACTTTCTGAAGGATGGCCAGTGCTGTTATGGTGAGGCATTGACCTGTGTGATGCAAGAGAACAGTCCTTCCTTTCTGTTATGATTCAGACTGTAATTAAGCACCCAATCTCCACAGTCTTTGTAAGCATTTAACTATTGGGCTTGAAAGTCAATCTCTCTCTTAATGATCCAATGGATATTTAGCAAAGACATACATATAACTAAACTAGTAGCTGGAGAAGCTGTTTTACAGTTTAAAAATCGCTTTTTACCATCCTGTGGATGGGCATGTGTCCCACCTTATTTTTAACATGTATTTGTTGTGCTTCAATCATATTGATCTAAAAGATTTTTTTTCTTTTGCTTCCAGAAACTTTATCTTGGCCTTTAGTAAGCTCTTTCTTGAGCCTTGTTATAACACTGGTAGTATTTTTAAAGGATGTGCTCTGTATCCAGAAGATAAATCTTGTGGTGAAGGGCACTCGTGTGAAACAGTCTTGCATCTTAGGTATCAAAGGTGGATGAAATATATATCAGCTGCTGACAAGCATTAGATTTTTGTCACTGTTAATGCTGGTTACATATCACTCGGATGTGGGGAAACACTTGCTTCTTGATTTATGTTCACTGCCAATGAAATGTCCAAGATGATTAATTACAGCCCTATATGATAGTGCCCTTACTCATACCTCCCTGGCTCGAATGATTGAAATTAATAACTATATATGTATTGCTGTGGAACTTGCCGTTAGCTGCTAAAATATTTGCATGCTTGACGTGCTGTTAAGGGATTTAGTTTAGATGTGTTCTTGTAATCAGTAATTTTGCTACTTTTTAATAGCAGTTGATAGAGAAAGAAGTAGAGAACTTGAGAATTGAATACAGGGCTATAGAGAAGACAAATCTATTTTCAGAAAAATTGCTATGACATGTCTTTAGAAATTTGTTTCACACCATTGAGTCATTAAACTATAGCTTTCTGCAAGTGTTTTTAAAGGCTTGTACCTTTATATTTTGTCATTTGTTTTTGAAAATGTTGTCTTTAAATCTATAAATGACCTTGAGAACCTATATTTTTAAAAATAACAGACCCAGACATGTACCCGGACAGAATTATGTAATTCTGTCATGAGGAGATCATAGATGTTTAGAGCATTTGGAGTTACCTCTTTTTGTGTTAATTGCATCAACACAATCACAGGCACCTACGTTTGCCTCATTTGGGTAACTCCTATTAAATTCATTTGCTTTAATAAATTTTCATGTGAGTAGTCACTCAGTCAAAGAATAGAACCTAAGTAACAGACTCGGATAATATGCAATAATTCTAAGTAACTGTTGATAGCTGAAAAGATGTAAAAAGGCCGCGGTCACACTTTGCTTCATTTTGCTAGGTCATACAGGATATACTGAGTAGTTCTTGCCCTGTTTGGTAAAGATGAAAGATTTTGAAAATTTGCAATTTGCATGCAAGATTGCTTTTATTTTGCCAATAATGTTGGGGGGGTCTCTCATGGGCCTATTTTCTGGTCAGATCATACATCTGCCATTCCCTGATTTGCTTCAGAGTTACAAAGGTTAAATCAGTTTGTCTTTTTTCTTTCGTTGGATAATATTGAATAGCAGTTAGGCTGAGTGGATTAAAGAGCAGAGATCCTGGCCCATTTAAAACATCAGCACTTTAAAACTGAGCTGTTGCTTTGTACCACCTCAGAAGCATGCATAGAAACAGCTACTGTACCTCAGCTGAGGTGTGGTAATACCTAATATATGCCAAATTGTTTGCTTGTAGTTACCTGACCTTTATATAATACAGTAAACTCTGCTTCTTTATCTACGTTGGGGTTTAGAAGCCTTTAGTTCGGGTAGCTGGACGTTACCTTTGGCTGACTTGCTTCAAATTCCTTTAATATGTTTGTGTAGCTGAGCCCTACAATCGAGCATCCCAAATGAATGGCTATTTTTAAGCAGACTTGAATCTGACTGACAAGTTCATAGCAACTTCCTCACTTCTAATGTTTGAAGTGAAGATGTAGATTTCAAAGGTGTTTACTAAATGGAAATGTCATATTTTCCTTTTTTTTTTTAGATTGAAATGACCAGCTCTTCATTCTCTGTACTTCACTCACCCTAAACCTGATCCTTGTTCTGTTTTGCATTAAATGCTTTCATTTAAAAGGAATGCTTTCTTTTGTTTTGTTTTTATTTCAATTGAAAGAACGTATTTGTAAAATTTGACTAGCTTTACTTTTGACTTCAGCTTCTCTGTGCCTCAGTGCCCCCTCTGTAAAATGGAGATAATGCTGCTGCCTTACCTTGTCAAGTTCAATTAATGTTGTGAAGCATTCACATAGTGACAAACAGCAGAGAAGAGTCCAAAGGAAATGAGAAATTCTTTATTCAGAGCAGTGTTTGGACAGTATGTGGTAGATAAGGCCTCAGACATGCGCTGAAAAATGAGGCAAACCCAGAATATTAAATAGATGCTTGTTAAATAAAATTGCACCATCCTAGGTGCACAGGGAGGCAGAAGCACACAGGAAAATGTTGATGTAATTAAACACATCTTAATAAAGAAGATGCATAAGATGGTTGAATGGAGATTGCAAAGGCAATTTCATGTTATGTATTTTCTTAATTCTGGGGTGCTTTAAACTGTAGGTTCCTTGCATTCATTTTGGAGACAGTAAATGTATTAAAATGCCTGTAACACCTCAAAATGCTTCTATTAAAAGCATTAACCGTTTCAGCTTTAATTAGAAAACTGTTTCCCTGTCAATCAGTATCACTTCTTATTACATCTAAGTAACTTCTGATGGAGAAATAAATGGATTACAGAACCTGACTTCCTATAAGGAAAACATATAGATTCTCCTGGATTTAACTTTTAAAGAAAAATTTCATGTGTTTCTACATTTCTTTAATTGGGGAGGGGAAGATAATACACTTCCCCTGACATGCCTGAAAAGGAACATTCTTCAAGACGAATTGGTTTTGCCATGCATACAATTTTGACAGTGACATAAGGGAAATCATATTCAGTGCTCTGGGGCTTTCCGAAGGATTTTGGCAGTCGAGGGATGGAATGAGTGGCTGCCATATATAGTAATTCATTGCTTCTATTGGCTGCTAGTGCATCAACAAGCAGATAACTTCATTTAGATTTTATTGTAAGAAATCTCATATATTGGTTTGCTAGTTGAAGCTGAGGGAAAACTTGAAGTGAAGCTTATTTAAGAAAACGTGGCTAGTTCAGTTTGTATCCTTCTGTATTTTGCAGGAACTACTAAAAGAAAAGTTACTAATACCACACCCTGGCATGCTCTGTTAGGCTGGATTCATTAATGATCTCTACACAGAAAGGTTTTGAAGACATCTATTGACTTGTTTAGCTGTGTTAATCTAAACCAGCTGCATGTTTTATGAGAGCAGGGAGTTTGTTAATGGGTATTTTCCTAAATGACAGACTAAAGTGAATTGGATTAGGAAGCTCCTGGCTTGTAGTCAAGATAATAGTTATATTGACATATAGCCTAAAGGCAGGTAAATGACAGCATAGTGAAATCTGTTTTAAGCAACAATCATTTGAGACTAAAAAAAATAATTACTTATTACAAAAGACTTTTTTCAATAATAATGACAAAGCGCTCAGAGGGCGTAATTTTTGGACATGTCCTTTTTAGAGCTCGTGTTTTGTTTGGTAGATTTCCCTAGGTGGCTTGTAAGCCTCTTCTATGCTGCAGAGACTGTAAGGCAAGAAGGTACCATTATTGCTCAGACATGTCTATTGCATTTCAGTAAAATCTTTTCACATATCCATTTTCCCACACTTATGTTCAAGTTTCCTTTTTTTAGGCACATTGGTACACTTTATGTTATACTAGAGCAAGATGCTTATGTTGATGTTAGAATTCAGAAAAACTTTATCCATACTTTGTTTAGAAGGGTAACGTACACCATGTTGGCCGTACCTTGCTTATCAAATCAGAACTGCTTTAACCTTTCCATCGCTATGGAGGTCTTAAACAGACTGAATGCATGAAAATATCCAGGTGTTTTCAATTTTTATATAAAATATTAAAAGCTTAATTATATAGAGTATTGCTTCTGAGTGCCTTGTCAGTATTGTCCAATGCAACATTGTTTTGTCTGTCCCAACTCATTCGTGTCACTTTTCATCTACGGCTCCTGCAAAAGCTGCATATGAAGAGTAGCTTTACCTGAGCGTTTTGGAAAAATGCTGCTGAGGCCTGGAGCTGCTGTGTCCTGCTCTGTGGAGAATAGATTTAAAAGAAAAGTTGTAGCAAGTTCACTCGTGCTGGGAGAGTGTATCTTTTCAGTGTTATATGTGTTATTTCTTTTTGATTTCCTACATTTGCTTCCTTTCATATGCTGCTATATCCATATTAGCTGTCATAATCCTGCTGCTATCTTCTTTAGATTCCTGTGGAATTAGCATTGGTGTGATTATTTTTGGCGCAGATATATGTGGGCAAGGTTTGGTACCAGTTGTCTGAAACAATGTTATTGTTGAATAATTATTACCACTGTCTGCTCTTTAACACCAGAAGTTGTCAGGTAATAACATTACTGATGAGTTATGTAGTGTTAATATGTATGTATTCCCAAGGGATTCTCTTACAGCTGCTTTAACATTTCTTCAGTTCTCATTAATGACCCACAAGTCCTATGATCTAATATTAGTCTTCTGCAAAAATGACATCACTACTATGTTGGCATGGTTTTTTCTTGCTTAGCAGTTACTCAGTTAATTTCTGCTTCAGTGAAGAAGCCCTATGATAGCAAGAAAGTAAGAAATGGATTGTTTGCTCGTATTCAAAGAAAATCTCTCAACCTATTGATCCACCTCCCCGTCTCAAAGATAGATCGTTTCCTGTGATCTTTAAAATCAGTGGCTGGCTTTCACAGTTATGTCTTAATGGAGGGAAAGGCATCAGCGCACCAGCTGGCTGTTAGGTTCAGCTCACCACTTGCCACAAGACTGAACAGGCCAGCCAGCCCACACATGTAGTCTATAGCCTACGGCAGCGCGCGGCCCCCCTCACTGCTGTCGGGTACAATGCTGTGCTTGCGAACTCTGGGCCTTGGTCCCCAGGTGTAATGCTGGTGGGCTTGAGCTGGGTCGTAGCTGTGTTGCTGTGCAATAGCAAAAATGAGAGGCCTGCTCTCAACAGTTACTAATATCCTTTGCTTTAATTCCTATTTCTAAGAGCAAAATGTATTGAGAATCTTTCAAGACAGAGTTAGGCCCAGTGTAGATTCAAGACCTGCTGAGATGGTATGAATGGCTGTACTTGTCAGATGTTGCCACACTGGTCTGAGTAAGCCTTTGATTTGACAAGAGCCTAAAGGGGAAAAGTGCAGGAACAGGGCAAACGCCTACTGTGGCGCTTGGCCTCCAGGAACATAGCGAAGTAATTTTTTTGTATCTATTTAATAGCCCTTAGCTGGTTAACAGGAATTCATTCTCTTTGAATGCATAGGCTATTTGAATAGAAAACAAGTGCTTGAATCCTGCAGGAATATAACACAAGCTAAGCATTGGAGGGCAGTCATTTTGTATTTATGGATTAGTTCATTTATTGCAAACCACCTTACTCTTGTTCTCCCTTTTCTTCACACAGGTTAGGCAAAGGTCATGTGGGGTCCATGAGAGAATAAAACTTCATTTCTAAAGTCAGTTAATAAACCTGTGGTGTGGTAACACTCACTGACATGTCCCAGGTTACAGTGAAGTCAAACAACACAGTAGCAGACCTCAGGGCCTGCTGCTTGAGAAGAATAGGCCGAGTCTGAGACTGTGAATGGTGTAGGATTAATGATGCACAGAACAGTTGCTTTTAGTCTGCCTTGTGAAGGCTTCTAATAGATACATAGATGTGTGCATGCGCGCACACACACAAATATGTCATCTCATTACAATTTTATGAATTCAATTGCAATTAATCTCAATTATTTTATCTTTTTCAAAATGACTTGTAATTCTCTTAGAATGATAAGCAACTATGCCTTTTTCAGCATCTGCATCAGGAGAGAAAATATCTTTGAAATTCTTTCAGGTATGTAGTCAAGCTACATTCATAATTGAGGGCTACAGTAATAGATATAAAGTCCAATCATGAAGAAAGAAAGAAACAAAAGATTGTTAGACATGTAAAGCCATTGTTGAATTATGTATGTTTAAATAGTATGTGATTCTTTCCCTTGAGATTTTTTTAAAATGGAAGGAAATAATACTGGATAATCTGTAAACTATGGAAGAATGGGATGATTTTTTTTGAGTGATTTAAGTTTCCATCTTGCTGTTCTCAGAAAAGAGAAAATGCCTTTACTTGTATATGCATGTAACATCTGAAATGTTTTTTGACGCTATCTTTGTGACAACGATATAATGAACACGTCTTGTGTAGACATAAAGGTGTAAATCTGTATCGGTTGAACGTCAAAGCTATCTGTGGGTGTGCACATGTGCAAATGCATTTTCCTTTCCTTCTCATATGAAGGATAGTATTTTCACTGTATGCAGAAGAGGAATGTAGACTGTTTCCCTTAGTCTGCTTAACTCTGCAGCAGTCAACAGCTAAGCTCTAGGTGCACACCAGATTCAGTGAGATACTGAGTATAAGTATTCACAGCTCTTTTGGTAACTGGGGAGCAGCACTTGTCTAATTCGGAGTAGAAGCTAGAGAGCTTTAGGATGAGAAATTATTTACTTGGGGAGAGGATAACAAGGGCAAACCTGAAGGCACTGCTAGTCTATTTGCCCGTTTATGCTATTAGTTTACTGTTTCTATTTTGCATCCAAGAACATTTTTTGGGGGGGTTTTGTGTGTGTTTTTTTTTCTTTTGCTGCCTACCCAACTTCTTTCCTCTGCTGTAGGATGCTATGACGCTTGAGTGCAGAGAGCCCAAGTGCCGAGCTGTCACAAGGGAGGGGTGACTGCTCTCCCAGGAGCTGAGCACAGCTAGCAGCAGGGTAACTTGCAGAGAAGGCTCCTAGCCCTATGCTGGGCAAGTGCTGGTAGGAGCAGCCGTAGCCGAAGTGTAGTTGCCCTGACACCTGCTGCACAACAGACCTCGACCTCCCTTGAAAGCCCTGTTCTGCTGCAGCAGTGGCAGGTGCTTGCAGCAGGTTTCTGTTGGAAGACTCAGGATCCCCTGGGGCCTCCCAAGAATCTTGTGTTGGCTACAGATGCGCACGCTAATCACCTCTTGAAGAGGAAAACATGTCTGTCATTTTAGCCATTGCATAGATGGCTGTACAACTGGCTTTGGCTCCAGTTTCTATCTTCTGGGGCATCATTCCTAAATTTGATTAGTATTTTACTGCAAACTTTCATGTATTCTGACCCAATTAAATCTCTTTGAGTTGTTCGAAAGCAAAGGAAGCTTCCTCCACGTAAAAAGGCATCACTGTTATCACTGTTGAGAATTATGCCTTTCCTGAAAGGTCCGTGTGCCTCGTACATGCACCTAAGTCTTTCCATATTTCTTCAGAACAGTCCTCTGTTTAAAGGAGTTGCCTGATGCTGTTGCCTGGCATAATCTTTTATTCTGAATGCAGGGTAGTTTTACATTGTGCCACACATAATCGGACATCCCTATGATCTCAGAGGATTTGGGAGGCGGGGGGGGCCTTGGGGCAATAAATAAGCCTTTGTGAGTGTGTGACAGTAGCAAACGCCTGTGAACCCTACATCATTCTTGCCAGTTTTCTCATTTGTGTCAATGGACGTGAAAAGTGATAAATGTTAAGAGCAAAAAACATGTGATAGCAGTGTGGTATTGCTGTCAAAGGAGAAGAGTTTAGAGAATAAATCTGAAATCTTAAACAGAAAGCCCATGTAAATCTATCTACTCAAAATATGCCATCGTAAAGTCATTGTCACAGATGGTAAGAGAATAATTTTAAAACTATGTATAAGTATGCCTACTTACATTTTTTTTCTGCAGTAACAGATTCTCACAGCACTTCTAGTTTAACTGGCTTTCTGTCTTTGCAAGCAGACCCAAAGAAACAAATATAGTGGCCTCTGGATTGGTTTAAAGGAGAAACTTACTGCTTTAATTGAAATTTTAAAATCATTCAGGAGGGACTAATTAATTACAGTCCCATCCTGTATGGTGCCCAACGTTGTTAGCAAATGGTGAATGCTTCTGATGCTTATTGAATTAATCTCCTTTTCTCTTTAGACCTAGTGATTAGTCAATCTTCTGCTCTTTGAATGTCATTTCCATTTGTGAATATGGACCAAGTCTAAGCCAGTGGACACAATTTTCCTTGTTATAACTGTGGCCAATAGGAAACACTGAATTTTGCATGTTTGTGTACTAAGGGCATCCTTTTATAAGTAACTGTGGAGAACTGTTTTCTCAGGATTCAGGTAGTGACTTTCTTATAGTCATTCTTCAGTTGGTTGTCTGATGCTGGCATTGTTGCTTTTGTGAATCCATGGGCAGAGAAGTGAACCTGACAAGCTAGCATGCAAATCCCTTAAGATAGGAAGGGACCTGTGCACCTAACTTCAGCAGTTGTGAAGTTCTCTTTGGCAATAGTCCTATCTGTGAATCACTTTACAGAAGTTACTTGTCTGTGACCAAATTCAATAGATAGATATGGACTGAAGGCATAGCTTGTCTGATTTAAATATTCATTATATACTGTACTGCTTTCTCTGTCTCTCCCTCCCCCCCACCCCCACATGTGAGGCAGCAACGTTTCCCAGTTCTGCTGCTCTGTTGTGAAGGCCTTGTTGCAGAGGTGTGAAAATGCCAACCAGCATGAAGTTAAGTGAGACAAGGTGAATTTGGGAACCAAGAACTGAAGACATCTCTGATCTGCTCTGAACTGGCATAGGCTCCTTGTGTGCATTTGGGCAAATCACTAAATTGTTTCTCAGTGTAGCTGTCTATAAAAAGAGTAGATGTATAGAGCAGTCTTACAGGGATGTTGAGAGGTGTAACTAACTGCTCCCTGTAAGATGTCAGCACATGGAGTCTCTTGGTTGAATAACCCTCTATAAATAAAAAGTATTAAGTGAGATCTAGCCATGAGTCTGAAAGCAGAGAACACATTACCTATGCATTTATTTCATCACAGCTGCATGGCTCTGAATGTATTAACTACCTTACCTCTTCTCTGCGTCTGTATGTGAGCAACTGCGTTTCCCATTACGGGGGTCCTCCTGAATGACTGTCGTGGCTGATTTTGTTGAAGGAAGGGTTTATGTCAGGCTGGGACAAGTAAACCCCTATTTCTGTTCACTGTCTACTTTTATTTATTGGCTTGCTAAAGGCTTTGAAAGATTCTGTCAGAAAATATAAAAATATAGAAAGAAATAAAGTGGTTGTGTGCTCTGGAGAAGTGCAGGGCCAGTGGAGAGGGCATATTTTGTATAGCCCCCTGGAGATCTGAATAAATTGCTTTTCATGGCTATAGTGGAAAACTGCTTTGAAAGAGGTATGGGAAAATGGGTTTTTCTTAATTCCAGCTCAGTCAAATATTATGGATTCAAAGTCAGGAAAGGACTTCAAACTTTTTCTTGTTCACATTACTTTTGGACTTCCCATATTCTCCATTAAAGCATAATCTGTTATTCTGCGTCTATAGTACTAGATTTGGAAGTGTTTTCTTCCCAGCTGTGCGTCAGTCTTTCCACGTGAATTTGTCAGAGCATTTAAGGCTAAATCTAGTAAGCTGCATGCTTACATGCTAATCTTCTAGGACTCTCTGTGAAACGGATGCCATTTTCTTTATTTATACATTTAAGCTGTAAACCTGAATTTCCCCTGCCCTTTCTTGCAGTATAGATACTGTCAAGTCTGCAACAATGGATCCTTGATTTCAATTGTGGTGTCTTAGTGCTACTGTGATACAGATGATGAGGCTAACTGTGGATATACCCCATGACATTTTGAAAATTGATTACAAAGGCTAAACAGCCCCACACGGTGCGGGGCTCTTACTGACTTGTGCAGAATCTGTCGCCTCATAAGCAAATTTGAGAAAGTGAAATTTGAGAAGTGAATCCCTGCATGGGTTGTGGCAAGGCAGTGGATAAATCTTCCCAAAGTGTTCCTCAAACATATAGTCTGCTTCCTGGGCATGGTTTTAGATGCTCCCTGCCATGGTGTAAAAAGCCTGGTTTGTAGCATGCAGTGGACTTACTTGCATGTGGACCTATGTTGCAAATCTGAACTGGGAATTTGGAGGAAAACTGACTGTCAGCCACTGCCCCTATTCTCTGGGAGCTATGACTGAAGTAAACAAAAACTTGATTTTGCCTTTAAAGGGTTAGGAGAACTATTTCTGAGTAAGTTCCTGTCAAGATGAGGCATGTTTAAAAAGGTGCTTTGAATTGCATTGCATATCTGGAATTCCCCCCTTAACTGACCATCACTTTCACGTGCTTGAGAAACACAATTTAACACTGTAATTCTGATTGTTACAGTTCACTAGATTTCATACAGACTGTTTCATCTTCTTTCTCCATGTTTATATTGTTTTCATGGATTTACTAGGTTATCTTTAAATTTCTTGTGAAAGAACAAATTCTTAGTTTTTTTGACATAGAAAGCTTTATGAGTAGAGTTCAGAATGGAACCTGGAATTTTGCATTATTTAATCTTGCACAAATGTGCTTAGAGTTGGACATATTGCTGGCAACTAAATGTAATTATGAATTCTGTTTGTCTGTAACTGCAAAATATAGTTCAGTGCTAATCACATTGCTCCAAATTAGCTGTATCACAGGATGTATAAGGCTCATGCTCCCTGAGACAACACTGAGCCATTTTAATAATACTAAAACTTTCTTGCTGTTATTCACCAATACTCACAGTTATGTTGTGAAAAATACATGAGCAGACATGAATTATCATGTCAGTATGATACTTGTTTTCAAATATCATACTCAGTATGATATTTGTTTTTAGGTTAGCACCTGCACTTCTTCCTTCAGGGGAGTTAAAGAAATCGTGTCTCTTCTGATTTGATATGAAGTAATTTTTCTGGGAAATCTGCACATTAAGAGAATATTGTAACAAGTTCTTATACATACGAGAATGTTATAAGAAGTTAACAGATGCCTTAAAATAACTTTTAGAACCTGCCTTTTCTCTCGGGAGTTCATTCTCCAAGGAACTTATCAGTAAGTTAAAACACTCTATTTGCATGGCAAAGGGGTGCAAACATCTAAAAATGCTGTTTGATCCTAGGGTAACGAAGAAGAGCACATGTTCAGCCACCCAGTATCTGTGAAGCATTTATATAGAATTTTAGTCATTACTGTTACAGGAATGAATCCTTCCAGACATAGATGAGTTGCCACCTACTAGCAGGGAATGTGATAGGAAAGGTACTATATGGATGAGTGGGAATGTGCGTGTGGAATTAATGTAGTATAGGAGGTCTGTCCAGGAATTTCATATCTGTCCCTTCAACAGATCCTCACATTGGTGTTAAATCTCACCCTGCTTGAAAGCTGCAAGCACTTTTCAGTAAAGGTGAAAGGCTGCTGCTGAGAAACTGAATTTTATATCCTGGACCTAGCTGACATTTAGAAAACCAATTAAAAAGTACGTAAATCAGAATGGCCTGTTCTCTAGAGCTATTGGATAAGATCCTAGGTTTGGTGCCCTCATTGGGGGCTGTGGCAGGAGCTCTCTGAAGCTGACAATGTGTGGTGGAAGTGGCAGGGCTCAGCCTCCTGGCTTGCCCCAGAGGAGCAGTGGCAGGGGTCACGGTGCCCGTGCTGCCTCCTCCCAAAGGAAAAGGAAGTTTAGGGCTCTGCAGGCAGCTAGCATTTGCTG
Organism: Struthio camelus; assembly: GCF_040807025.1. Taxonomy (NCBI): domain Eukaryota; kingdom Metazoa; phylum Chordata; class Aves; order Struthioniformes; family Struthionidae; genus Struthio; species Struthio camelus. The sequence goes on along the minus strand of NC_090955.1, from coordinate 2,384,924 downwards.
TACAAAGCAGTTCCCCTCCTTTGCTGGGGAAATAATTCATGCAAAACATAGGCAATCCCAGCCTTTATCATTAGTGATCTCATCTGGAGACAAACAACCCTGAGAAGAGGGGGAGGTATGCACTTGTGTTGTGAGCTTTGATTTGTGCCAGAGCAGACAGTGCTGAGTTAGTCTCTTCTTCCATTGCTCCATTTGTGAAATATCAGCCAGAATCTCCAAAATGGTGATTTTATTTTTTTCTGTAGGGGTGGAAAAAAAAAAATTATCCATGTAAATAACCTCACTGAAATCAGTTTGACTACTCCTAGTTGTCTGTGTTATTTCTATAAGAATTCTTAGGAACACTCAGTGATACAAAGGCTCTGTATTGGGTCTCTAGGAAGGAATAAAAGCATCTTCTCCAAAGAGCTGAAATTGTAAGAGGCAATGGGAAAAGGGGTTGAGAGGAAGTAGCCATAGCCTTGTTGGAGTGTCCGGCAGTGGTTAGCAGCTAGAATGGCTGAATTGGAGCAATTTTTTTTTTTTTTTTTTACAACAAATAATTTTACTTTTAATCTCAATGGGCACTTCAAGTATTTAAGATAAAAATACTGAGTATTCTGTAATAGAATGTGGCATTGTTTACACAAATTGGGGTCTACAAATAATACTTCTACAGAGGTGAAATAGATAATTCACAACAAACGCTTGTTTAACTATTTCACCTCTTTTGTTGGGTTGTACATGGCCACCTTGTCAGATGTGATATTCTCCAAACAGTTACTGACAGTAATTCCTGACCTGTAGCTAGTTTGTAGGCAAATTGAGAATTTTAATATGGTCTGTTTTGTTGCCAGAATATCTTATTATGTGTTTGTTTCATAAACAGCAGATAGCAATACAGCGGGTGTCTCAGCAGACTTGCAGTGTAAATCACTTATCAGTAGATCTTACAAAGTCCACAAACTTTTTGTGTACACAACTCAACTTCTTAGATTGTGAAGCTCTTGGATCTCTTGTGCATCTGTTTCCTTCCCTGTAAAATAGGCTTGCCTACCCATGCTGTTGAGAGGTTAAAGTAATTCCTGGTTTCAAATGGTTTGAGGTTCGTTGACTGAGATAAACTAATTACTATAAAAAATAACATCAGTAAAATGAGTTATACCTAGGAGGGTTACAAAAACCTTTACAAAAACACAAGGTAATTCATTAGGTATATTCCATTACTAGGTAATTGTTTTAGGATTTGATTTTCACATTAGTACTAAATTACTTAGACCAGTTCTTTTCAGTTCCCATATCCTCAGCTTACCCTGTGATATTTGATACTCTGTCCTCATATTGTCATTTGAAGTAATGCACTTCGGAGCCCTGGAGTACCTATTTGGGTGCAAATAAGATTATTGATTCTGCAATTGCTTTGAGTTTTAACCCTTCTTACATATGGGCTTCTTAAATATTTTAAATTTAACACAAGGGGATGGGTGTGGATCCTCCAAAGCCTTTCTAGAGCTTGCAAAAGATAAAGCTTGAATCTTAAATAAGAAGGGCTTTTTTCTCTTGGTAGAGGAACTCTTGCGGAAGGTGCAAATGGTTCCTGCTCTGAATTCTCAAAGGAAGGTCATCTCTTCCTGTATCTAAATCCCGGCTTTACAGCCGAAAACACAGCTACGGTATCTGAGCAGAAGGTCCATAAGGTTAAAGTCTGAGTTGATTAGAAGTGTAACTGCACGCTTTTCTCAATTTCTAGGTTTAACTCCGTTGTAGTTAAAACAATGTATAATTAAAATGATCTCTTGTTTTCATTACCTATTTATTAGATTATTAGGGGAAAAATCAAAGGAACCTGGCTGCTAATTAATTTCAAGCAAACTTTGTTGTAAGGAAAATATGGCAAAATTCATGGAATAAATACTTTTCAATTTAATTGTGCACCAACGTGCACAGGGAGAAGAGTTTCCTCTATGAATGGTTCACACTTCCTTTCATTTAGTCCCTCCTCTCCTGCTTCCTCTGGAAAGGAAACGCAAAGCCCTAGTCCTGCAAGGGCTTAAATCACTTCACTAATTTCATTGCATTGCCTGAAGTTCCAGGTTTGTGTGCGTATGTTCCTGGACAGGATGCAGTAGAGTGCCAGCACTCCTAAAATAGGCTTTCAGGAGAATTTAAGGACCTGTGATACTTTGACAACTTGCCCAAAGCAGTGCACATCATTGTCTTCTCTGGCTGTTTCCAAATAAAAGGATGAATATTGCGCAGTTATTTCGAAGAGCAAAATGTACTCATGCCACCTCTAGAAAAACACCAGGCAGTGGATCCTGAGCAGGTGGGCCTGTCTCCTTACATCCTGCAGTGAGGTTTCAGGTGGGACTTTGGAAGCACCTCTGTGTGTCACTGGGTGCTCCCATTCCTGCCCTAAATCTAGATAGAGCAGCTCAGCCAGTGTCATCTGAACTCTTTTTCCAGGCATAAACCTGTTCAGAATGAGATCTCTAATCTGTCTTGGGTTTGTGGTAGCTGAAGCCTAAATTTACTTATGAAAACTAACGTTTCTTAGCCTTGTAGCAGAATAAAACAAGGACTTTCTGGCATTGTCATCAGTAAGGAGAAACTATTGTCCACGTTTTTCTCTCTGTGAAAGGTTGAATCCTGGACTTGTGAGACTTTTTTTTTTTTTTTAGCAGACCTCTTGGGGGTATAACCTATCTTAAATAGGTCTGAAATCCGTTAGAGAAGGCAAACTTTAGTATTTCCTTTCCTTAGGAGAAGCTCTTTGGCAGTCACTTATGAGAGCTAACATCTACTGACTGCTAGAGCACATCTGCAGGGATCAAATCTTTCAATACTGTAGAAAATCCATCAGTACAGTTTCCGGTGTGTTTTGGGATGCAGCCTGTGCCCCCAAAAATAGTACTAAATGTTACATACTTATTTACAAAGTATCTAGCTAGATAGTACAATACAAATAATAGCATTGCAGTTTATTTACAGCTAAAGATGCTTTGTTTTCTTATTTATGTTCACTTATTCCTTCAATTTAAAACTGGATTTTATATTTGTGAGAACGGTAGTTGCAAATTGCTGAAAGACCTTCCTATGCTCGAACACAATCTTTCCTGTGGAAAAAGAGCTATTCTTTTTTAATTTACTTTTCATTCCAAGGTCCTCCACTCCAGCTGGTCTCTGTTTCTGAAGGCATCTGAACTGATGCTCACAGCATTGGTGCTTTAATTTCTTAGTCTGCCTTCCCCAAAGAGCAAACACTCCCTATATCAGACTCTAGCATCCACTTAGCACCTTCCTGTGTGTGACTTGCTCAGCCTTTGCAGGCACACCCCCTCTCTTTTGTTATCTATTGCTTGCAGAAACTAGAGGCCATGCTCGCATCTTACAGCCAGTCACATCAAAGTCTTAAACTGATATCCCTTCCAGCTTGCAATGAGAGAGGATCATGTTGAATAGTCATGTATGGTAAATGCTTCTGCTATGGACCATTAAAAGTAATTTTACATTTTAAAAATTAATCTGTTTATATATGTTATATGTGAAGACAACTTCTAGCGTTCTGCAACGTGAGGATATTAAGATGAGGTTTTTCCTTAGTAGCTGAAAAAAATTGCGGTGAGAAAGCAATGCAGACTGTTCTTACAGGATGAGCACAATCTTCATCAGTAAATATTTTAATGATTGGGCAAGTTAGCGATTCAAATAGCCAAGGATAGGTAAAGACTATTTTTTAAATACAAAGTTCTGTAACAATATACAAAAATTGAACAAAGCAACCAAGAAAACCATAAAGGCTTTTCTATTAGAAAGTTAGACCTGTTTTTTTAAAACTAAGGTCTTGACTGTTTTGCATGTTTAACTATACTGTGGGTGTGTCTATAAAAAAAAAAAAAATCTCAGCTAAAATTTCACTTATCATATGCTGCGTTATTTCACTTGTCATCTCTGTCACTGATACTGTCATTACAGTGGTGCTGCTCATGGCTGGTGCTGTGGCAAGCAGTGATGAAGCTGTTGAAGCACTGGACGTCTTTTGAAGCTTACGTTCACTTTCTTTGTCACAGACTTTTCTTCCCTGACACGGGAAATCTTTCATTCTCTCTGGGCCTACTTCCCTGGTGAAAAGTAGAGATAATGGTAGCTTGCTCCTCAGAAGCATTCTGTGAGCATAAATATAGCCGTGTTTCTGGAGTGCCTGGATTTCAATGCATAGTGGATGTAATGACTGATAAATACATCTATGCTTAAAAGTTCTACCAGCATAATGAGCTGGGATGGGAGTAAAAGAAGCAACTGCGTATTTATGGTAACAGGCAGCAGTGTATGGGTAACAAATGCTAGTATGTTTCGTTTGAATTAACATGATTCATGCTGCAAAATAATTGTGTATGCAAACTAAAGGGGATTTACCAGAATGGTTTATTAATAAATCTTTTAAGTGTAGACAAGCTGTCAGATTATAAAGCTTATGTCCCTTTTGTTCTGTGTTCTCATAGCAAATGGTTCAGTGCAATCCTGGTTCGTGACTGGGCTCCAATATATTATCAGAGTGTAAATAACAGCAAAACCAACTGTGAGTTACTTCAAGCTGAATAATACTTCTATTTGTGGACACAAAATAAGATGATTATATTTTATGAGCTAGAAACTATGTTCAGCTCACTTATTTCTGGAAGATTTTAGTGATAAAGATACAGTAAAATTATACTTTCCTAAATATTTCCTTTCTAATCTCAAGTAGCAATAAATATGGTAATTAGCTTTCACAAAAATTAGGAATTCAAAGGAAGCTTAATTGCATATACACACTTGAGTTTATATAAGCTGATAATTTGCTTACACAGGCCAAAGGCAGGGCAAATATTTGAATAATTGCGTTCGGCCTGTTCTTGTCAGGAAGGTGTAGTCAGTGTTTCAGCTGTGTATAGTTCTCCACCTGAATGATGGTGTTTGCGTAAAGCATCCATAGAGAAGCTTTGACAGTGCTGTGGATAAACAATAAACTAGAGTTATTCCCTGTTGGGAATTTGGAGTCATAGCTCATTAATTCCTTTGGCATAGTACAAGTTATCTTTTTTTATTGTGGGAGACACAGGTACTGCTTTGTTTTGGGCTCTGATTCATGTGCCACACACAGTATATCCCAAGGTACCTCATTGAAAATACATAGTGAAAACTGTAAGATCTATTGATGTTATGTAACAACTTCAAAGAAATACCAGAGCTCACCAAATTATTTTGCTTCAGTTTGCTTCATATGGTGATTAATCATCATTAAATAGGCTGATTTTTCTGGTAAAACTAATGTGTATAATTGGATATGATTTTAATGTTAGGTTTTCAATGCAGATATTGTGTTCTAGCCTTTAGACATCTGCTGATTTGGCATGACTTCTTCCCAAACCATACTTATCTTCCATGGAGAGGTTTAACTCAGTTGTGTATTATAGATAAATATGGATCTATTTTACCGTGTGTACTCTATTTACTGTTTTAAAACTTAGACTATTCAATTGCCGTAATAACTGCACAGGGTGTGATCCAGTTCTGGATCTCGGAGGGTGCCTGTGACCCTCCTTGTGGCCTAGGGTCTCATTGCCTTAAACTTCCTATGAACACGTCTACCACCTATCTGCCTAGAATGGCTGTAGGGCTCTGCTTCTAAGGTAGCAAAGTACTTAATCTGGTTATAAAGTTGTTTTTTAACTCCTGCAACATCTACAAAGGGTTTCTCAGTACTTGAAGTTCTACATGTTCTGCTATGTGATGACTTAATTTTTAAGTTGGAGGTGAACTTTTAACTTGCTACACATGGAACTTCCAACTATCTAAGAAATATCATGCTTTTGAGAAATATCATAGGTGATTTTAAATGTCACAAGATAATATAAAAATTTTAGTGCCTTCTGCACCATCTTGACATGAGGACATGGAGAAGAATGCAGTGGGCTGCTTTTACCTGTGAGATGAAACTAACAACAACAGTCTTAAGTTTTGATCTCCTGTGTCTCAAACCCATGGTGTTCACTCCATCAGGTGATGTGCTCAACCAAATGAAGGCTATGGCTCAGAAATTAAAAGGTCAATAGGCAGATACCAATTTGTGTGTACTTGGCAAGTCTTGATATTTTTTTCCCTTTTTAGGACCATCATCAAATATAAGGACCTGATTTACAGAGGGAACAAACACAAATGCTACTAACTTTAGATCAGTGTTTTATTTAGACTGCAAACGTTTTCGTACAGAGATCGTAAACTTTGTTAGGGACTTGCATGTGCCTTGTATAGTTGTGTTCTGCTGTGTTAGTCTTCTAGGTGTTGATGTGGTACAGTGAAAAGTTATGGCAATAACCATGGCATGTGTCTACTGTGAAGGATATACCAGTGTAGTTTCCTGAATCAGGACCTTAGAAAAGTTTCTAAAGGCTGGGTTAGACGAAAGGTTCATCACATCCAATGGCAATAGCGGATGACTAAGAGCATAACGATGATGCAATCATACTGTAATACTTGCTTGGTAAATTCTCCGATTTTCCAACAATGGCTGGCTTTGAGACTTTGAGCTAGGAATGGTAACTGTGTTTAATAGCTTTGAACTTCCCTTCTGCTAATTTGTCTGAGTACTTTCTTGGATGATGTCTAATTTTAGAATCTGTAACAATGAGTTGTTGGGTACATTGAAAATATTACATAGTTTAAAATAGTTGAAAATTTACAAAAATAATTGTGTTACAAACACAAGCTAAATACCTTTCCCCTTCTACGTATGCAGACAGTATCTCCAAATTAGTGTCATAATTCTAAGGTCAATTAACTGTGGAGTGGATAACTGAAAGTTATTTGCTTCAGGGAAAAGATGATTCCTAATTAATCTTGGGGGTGGGTGGGTGAGGGGATAATCTCTGTGGAGGTTATGACTTTGGAGAAATGCTTGTACCATTGACCTGGTCTGTGGAACTTGGTCTTTATACAACTTTATTTTTGGCTTTACAATCTATAAAGCCAGCTGGCTTTTCGTCTTGTCATTTCGTCTGTATTTTACAGGCTCTTTTTCCTTAAGAGGGTGACGAAAAAAGGGGAAGTTCTAGGTAAGGCAATCAAACCACCCAGGCCAAGGAGGTAGCATACAGTAGCATATTTAATGCCAGACCTTGGCTTTTTCTAGGCAGTTGTTGCTTTAATAGATGCTAATAGTAAGCTATTGAAAGAAGGGATAGTTCTAGCAGTTGTTCTCTTACTTAAGATTAAATGGGAATAGTTGTCATATATATCCTATTGAACTTTAACATAAAAAGAGGATGGTGCTGGTAGTCTTGTGCAATTTCTTCAAGTGATAATAGAAATGGATTTATGCAGTGATTATTGGAGCAAGTTATCACCTGAGATAATAGTGGGCCATTTAAAATGAAAGGACTGAAGAAGCTAAATTCAAAAGGAAGAAAATTGACATTGCTTCGGATTTTTAACTTATTTAAATTCCATTGGCTTTGAGTATCTATTGGAAGTGACTATGCTAAGAATTTTTTTTCCCCCTGGGAAGAGTTAGACCTTTGGGCTGCATTGGTATCTGGATGTGCTTCTCTACCTCTCTGCTAACTTTAAAGACAGTTAAACTGTTACTGAAGGGCATTGTCATTTCTTGCTGTAACAATTTGATATCCTTAGCAGAGAAGTCCTGAAATATTCTATTTAACAGTCTCTTAAGTTCAGATATACTCCATTCATGCAGTGTCCTCTGCTATGTTTTGATGATCATAGTTCCTTTAAAATTAACACAATCTCATCTGTCATCTGCTTTGGATAATTTAAGGTTTAACCGTCCAAGTTGAAGGCATATAGGTATACAGAGGAAACGAGATCGGGAAACAAAAAACCGGGTTTGTTGTTGTGCATTTTGTATTGTACCCAGGAAATGGAGACCTCTGTGGTTCCAAGGACACAAGTAAATAGTAGCTTTGTTTCCAGCAGTTTGGGTGTCACCTTGACTTTTAGATATTTAATAACTAATTGATTTCTAGCCTAGAAGAAGTTATAGATTCCAGACTAGCAAATTAATCAAAGATCACTCTGGGTAGGCAACACTTGAAGACCAAATTTGATTAGACCTTATGAAAAACATGACTAATGTATTTATGCCATGGGTATCAGGTCTCTGTTCTTAGGGCATGAATGACTCTTGTGCTTTCGTTTCTTCATATAAAATAGTGCAGCATTACTCTTGTTTCTCTCAAGCGTTTTTGTTGTTTTGAAATAGTACCATATCTCCACTGCTTATATAATCACAAACTGGATGTTTCCGATTTTCTCTCCCTCGGGATAGGAAGATTCTAGCTCTGAAGTTTTTCTGGCCTGTTTCCAGTTACATTTGAGCTCGGCTACTTTCTTTGAGCCTTATTAGCATGTGGATAGGATTCTGTTTCCCAAATACAAGGGAAAGCAAAACCAAACCGTACGAGTAGATAAGGCTTCAGCCAGTGCACCCATAACAAAAGAGCAGTTTATACATAAACGTTGGATCTGCTAATAGTGGCTTATGGAATGTTTTCTGAGTGTAAGTAGACTATTTTTTTGGAAAACCATCACAAGTTAGATTTCAAATAACAGGAAACAGCAATAAGCCCACAATTAGAGTAATCCAGCTTTCCTGAGGAATGCTACTTTGAAAATGAGTAAGAATTAAGCATTTGGAGGGAGGCAGACATAGCTGTCGGTTTTTTTGAAACAAATAAGAGCAGCTGATTAAAATAGTTCCCAGAGATTACAGGGCCAAGAATACTGCTGCAAACCATTCTGTTGGAGTAGAATGATGTATTGTATTCACTTCATTTTAACAGATTCAGTTTAAAAAAAGCAGAAATGAATAGTGAAGTAGACCTAAATAGAATACATAATAGAAATGCATCACTGCTGCTTGCACCTTAAAAGACCACAGGCTTCAAGGGATGCACCCAGTGACTTATAATAAATGCTATAGTCTTCTAACACAATGACAGGAATGTCAAAGAAATGATTGTGCTTTGGTGAAGGGAGGAGCTGTTTAAGGTAAGTTTTAGTGGGTGCAAATTTCTCATCGCTTCTGTTTTCTATTACAGAATCTGGGAAATCTGAAACAGAGCTTTGTCTTGGACATTGCGTAGGTGGAAATGACAACATAAATTTCAAGACTGAAAAATGTGTTCTCTGTTTACAAGAGTTTAAGAACCTCCTTTTAGGTCACTTTTTGAAATGTGCAGGGCTTCCTCCTGTTTAAATTGTTATGCTTTTCTTTTGACGTTGGAAGCCAGTTACTGATTGTGTTAGTGTGTTACTATTTCTGTCATATTTTTATCAGCAATCTAATCATTTAACAATATCTATTCTATCTTTTCATAATTTTTAAATGCTTGGATGAAGCTAATTCAACCCCTTTCATCAAGGCTCTTTTCAGAGTTTTTGAGAGACTAAAACCTATATGCTTCTGTGAACCAGCAGCTCTATTCTAAACTATAGTCCTAGATGTAGAAGGCAATAACAGTAACTGTCTACTGAAGAGGCAAATATAAAATCCAGCGTTATTTTTGTATCTTGGGTTTATAATGTATTTACAGCATAAATATCATTTAAGCTGCAGAACACGTAAGCTACCTAACACTTGATTGGTTCCTGTGAGATAATTTGAAAGAGTAAAATAGAACAAATAATTGCTTTTTGGGTCAAGAACTGGTAGAATGAAGTTGACTGTATTTCTCAAAGACAGAGCAACTTCAAAATTAATAACACAACCTGCAGTTATATGAATAAATCTTTTTGGTATTCAATTTAGTGGCTCCTAATCCTTGAAAGATTAGTTTTGTAAATGCATTTTGCAGTGGTGTGGCAATTATCGTCTTTGGAGAAGTACAGTACACTTACAGGAGAACTGCTTGGAAGGTTCAGCAGTGTGCTCTTCCATAATATATGGGAATTGCTGATCTTGGATAAATGTACTGGGGCCAGTTATGTCAGACATGGTAGGGTAAAAAGAATACAAATGGCAAAAGAGCCCATTAATGTAACAGAGCCAGCTTATGGATCCTGTAAAATCGTGCAATAATTGGAGAAAGGATCGTATTTATTTCCTGTTCTGGTTATGCCCATCTTCACAATAAAAAATTGGGGTGAATTTAAATTTTATTCCTGTAATATTTACTTGACATAAGCTGCTAAAACCTGTTTTTTTTGTTAAAGGTTTCAAAACATGTTTTCTGAGGATTTTGTATGAAAGAATCTATAAATGAATCACTTCTGAAGATATAGCCGTTTCTGAAAGTGCTTTGGAAATGTGTTTTACTCTAAACTGGGTTAGAAACAAGGATTTTGCTTTTCTTTGGATTGCTGCGGTTCTGTCCTCCTCTCAGCTCTACTTACAAGGAAGCCGCAGTAATACCAGGTTAGCAATGTTTCATTAGCTAAGCTGCAGTGATGAGCAACCCCATGGGAGTGAGAAAGTAATAGAAGGAATTCAGGCACGTTGCAAGATTTCAAGGCTTCTAGTAGGTAACGGTTATGTAGCTTTGTACTGGAACGGCTGCCTTCATTGCTCCTTTCCTTAGTCTGTTGGAGTCTTTTGTCCGTTATGTCTCTGGTACTTTCTCTCTCCTTGTTTTAAGCATCAAAGGCTGTATGCCACAGCCATGCCGTATTTTTTCTGTCCCAAAACTCAGAGTACACTGATTCTGATGCTGCTTATCTAGGCAAGAAGTAATTCCTATGTATGTATTAAATCTTTCTACTGATAAGATGCTGTTTTTTAGAAGTTCATAGTACCTTCATAGTACAATGATGCAATATATATTGCATATATAATTTGTCAAGCTTTCAGCCTTGCAACTGTGCTTTCGAGAAAAGCCTGTTCTAAACTCTACCCAGATATTTGTATAAGTGCCACCAAAATAAATAGGTGCTACACATGTGGGTCTCAGAGGGCAGAACTAGGATGAACAATCTTAAAATATTTGCTTAGCGCAGGCACTTTTCTAACTCAGCAGCCTAGAGGTGAAGTTTCCTCAGTCTCAAAATACTTACAGAATTACTTGGACTAGAATATTAGTATGACTTCTTAAAAGTGACTACTTCAGTGAGAAATTACTGGCATTTATCTAGAAATAGGATTAAGGACTTGATGAAATATCTGTAATTTGGGCTTTCTATTTTGGAGTACTGCTGCATTTCAAAGGCTGACCAGTTGTGTCAGATAAATGTTCTTTAATTTTTGAGTAACTCATAACTGTTTTTGAGCTTGTTAAGAGTTCCGTGCTTTCCTCTCCAAACAAAATTTCTAATTATGACCCTGAGCTAGATGCATCAGAGTAAGTAGAAGGTTCAAATTTTGTTGTATGATAATTCAATTTGCTTTTGCCATCCATTTTAATAAAACACTGCTGAGGGTAGGAGAGCATTTATGAAAGAAAATGTAATGCAGCTTCTGAGAAGTCAGGAGAATATACTAGCCGTGAGTAAACAATGTTTCTAGTTTGTACATTAAAAAGCAATTATAAATTTTGGCAACATTTTCACATGAGGAGTGTATTTTTCCTTCTAGACTCCTTCTGGGATTGTCAAAAGCATTTAGCGTTTTCTCTGCATATGTAGTTTTTCAGCAATTTAAAAGAAAATTCTACCAATAGCCTGCACTGACAGTGACCAACTGTTGTATGCATAAAGCTAGCAAAGGGTGTACTTAGGTGTTCGTCTAATTTTTTTGTAACTGAAGTTGAAGACAGTGTCCTTCCTAGGCTGTCTAGGACCCAGTTTACCATTAGGTCCCACCTTCTTGCCTTTAGATTGTCACTTGCATTCCCAGCACTTTTCTCCAGCTTCTCTCAAGATCCTGGCCCCGATTCAGAGGACAGTGCCTTCCCCTTGGTGCCCCCATGGCACCAAAAGAAGAAAACCAGACAACAGCTGTTTCCTGTATAAACAGGCTATTTACATCAGTTAAAACTGGTCTACTGTGCTAAACAAAGGCTCAGTGATCTGCAGAAAGTTTTTGGGCAGGTCTCCAGCTGATAACTTGGCTGTTATTAATTTGTTGAATAATGCTCACCTGACTTACATCTGCTGAAGGTCTGATATATAATGAAAAGTTTAAATGAGTGTTGCACTAACCTCAAGTTTTAGAAATGTATTTAATTCTATGAAATATAGAAAGATTTATTACAGTCTGAAGTGTCAACCGTCTCTAAAAATACATACCTTTGAATGCAACGTGGTAAGGAACTTCCATCACACTGAGCTATGCAACTTGATGATGCCAGGAGCACTGAGTAACTACTTGGAGGGTTTGTCAGAAGTACCTTCAAAGTACGTCCAAATATTTTGGGAATACTGTTGCTGAACACAACAATCTGATTTATGAATGAGAGGAAATTAAAGTGTTATGCCATACCAAGTTATTTTTGTTTTTGACTTAGAAATATTGTAACTGTCATAAAACAAAATTGTCTTTTGATTGTAATAATATGCATTGAAATAACTTGCAGGAAAGTTAATCTCCTGAAGCTTATGAGATTTTTTTTTTTTAACTGAAGATGAATTTATTCTAAAAGTTCTTTTCTATCTAAAACATTTCATTTTGAGAGTGAAATGAAACTATGGATCACACAGATGGTCTGGTAATGTATTTATCCATATGAGAAACAGGAAGGCAGCTAGTCTGGCTAATAGAGCTCCTCTCTGTTTGTAGCCTGTCTGCCTAATCACTGCAGGTGTTTGTTCTGGGTTACTTGTTGATGTCCTTTATCTTTTTGTCAGAGAAATAAGCAGTGAAAAAGATGAGATCTTGTGGTGGACACCAGTCCTCAAACTGTTTTTACCATAGATAAAAATCACCATGACCTTGAACATATCACTTAATGATTCTCTTTGCCTTTCCTAATTGCAAAATGTTATTAATAAAAGTCCTACCTGTTTGTCTATATTCTTTTCCTGGAGTGAAATGCATGAACAGAGACTGACTCTTACTTTTTGCTTGTATAGTGCATGGTGCAGTGGGATCCAGATTTCAGTTATGACCACTTAGCACTTCTGCAATGAAAACAGAGGCAGGATTATTCCTTATATTATATCTTGAATACTTTGCATGTCTGACTTAAAGACTCATGTAACAAGGTTTCTGCAATTAATTTCAATAGCCAAGACATGCATACGCATTTGTCCTCTTTGCGTATAGAGGATCCTATTTGCTTCTGTGCATATGTTTTGTGCAAACATTTTGCATACGTTGTTTTACATAATTATATAATTGGCACAATTATGCTACACAGTTCTAGAGATTACTAGCAAAAGTGCACATGAAAAAAGTGTTCAAGTATTAAATTGGAAGAGTATAAGTAATACAAAGATCATATTCTCACTTTATATTGCTTGGGATATAGATTGAGAGAGTTTAGGGCAAAAAAAATCTTACTCTGGAAAATCTTACACTTTGCTTTAAAAGTTCTTCCTTGCAAAGTATCTCTAAGGGTTATTAAATACACAAAGAGTAAAATGGGTGGCATGGATATGAAGGTTTCAAATTATCAGGAGTCTAGGTGGTACGTGTGACCTCACTATAAAAAGAAAAAAATTAATGACTTGAACTGCACAAAAAGCAGCTCTTGAGTGATAGTAGGACTGGAAGTAATTTTGCTAGTGAAATTATGGATGTTAGGCTGTGTAAGTTAAGATGATTGTACCGGGAAAATATTATGTAGGACCTGATCTTATACTGGGAAATAGAGGTGGGTTTTGAAATTTTCCAACGAAGCTTTTGTATAGTAGGTATGTTATGAACTTCCTAAAGAAAATGAGCAGAGTAAGCGAATGAGCAGTGCAGGAGCTAGATAAGCTGAGATGTGAACTGAAAAACCTTATTTAGATTTTTTCCAGACGGAAGGCTTACTGTCTCTATCCCCACAAATATTTAAAAATGATAAACTTGAGACTACTTTTTTTCTTCAGACTCCTTTTCACAACCCCTCAGCAAAAGCCCTTTATGGAGCCAATATATCAGTTGGTTGCTGTGTGTGTTGATAGTTTCTTTGCTTTTTGCCCCATGTGTTGCCCAACAAGTGACTGAGGTCGGAGGGGCACCTCTGCATCAAGCCTGTTGCATTCAGGATGTGCCTATGGTGAAAGTCTCATAGTACCTTTTGTAGAGATTTTTCTGGTTTTGAGGACAAGGCAAGACCATCCTAGGAAAATTACAATAATAGATATAACTGCTTATATTAGGTTGCAGAAGACAGTGACATCCTCTTGCACGGAGCTGCTGTGGCCCTCTCCTCAGTGTGGTGTTCTGAGTCTCATGGCCTGGGTGAGGCTTTAAATGCTCTATTTTGTGCATCACTGGCCCAGTCAAAACTGGATTTCAAAGTACCTTTAGGAGTGTTGCAAGAAGGCAGCTGGCCTAATGAGAAGATTATTCCATGATATTGGTATGTAATGCAGCTAATGAATTAAATCTAGCCGCCTAAGGTTAAAGCTGTTTGAGATGTATAAAAATCCACCTGAAAATGAGCTTTCATATTCCAAAAACCATAATTCAATATTTTTTCACTTCAACCAGAATGTATTTCACATAACTGTACAGAGCAATGCGTTCATAAGGCAAATGCCATTACACTGCATGCTTTATAAGCTAAGTGCCAAAACAAATCTTTTAATTATTTTCACATTTCTATCATAACCACTGTGGCTTTTCAGTGCATCGGTGTTATGAATAATGATACCCAGTAATTCCTTTATTAATGGAGATTTTTACAGTCAGATTATCCATTAAGAACAGAAGCATCATTCTGAATAGCAACAGACACCCTTACATATCATTTTTTTTTTGTTGAAATACATGGAGTGTTTTGTTGCTGTTACAGATGCCCATTGTAATGGTAAGCCTTCTCTCTATAGATATATAATAAATGTTTGCCTACATGTTTGACCTCTTGCCATGACTTGAGATACAGTAGAGCTATGCAGCTGTAGGAGGATGAAAGGTGTGCGTTTTTTCAGCATCTCAAAGCTCTATAGTTATGACACTTTATTGTAGTGAAGCTGTTCTGAAACATCCAGTAACTGGATATGGCCTAACTTACCAATTCCTCACCGAATGGAAATGGGCACAGCTAATTTCTCTACCTATCTGCTAAGGTTTAGCTTGGATATAACAAGATCAGGTGTGTGTAATAAGAAATAAACCAAATTTAATGAGGCTTGTAGTATCTTTTTTTTATAATTACTTTTCTTAGGTACTTGGTCATTAAGAGTCTAGGTGGTAGTTTTGTTGCTCTTTTGCTGGGATAAATCGGTGCTGTTAATGCTGTTTGACTGTAAACAGACAACAAGAGCATGTTGAAAACTGATTCTCTCTGTTATAGTTTGTATTGCTCCCTGATCAGCAACTGACAAAGACTGTGCCAGTTCTGCTGTTATACCCATGCTCGAGCATATGGACCTGAAAGAATGTTGCAGAAGCTAAATGATGCATAGAGCAAGTGTCATATAGAAAATATATTAATGTGTAATGTGATCAGCACCTCTACTCAGTACTTCAGTGATGTACATGACAGAACTGTCTTAAACTCTTTTAATATATTCACTTATAGGCAGCTACTTTTTTTTTTAAACAGTTCAATCTGCCTTGCTAGCCAGAATATTACATCCATTTGAATCACTTTGAATTCCAGTGTTTTATGGAGTTTATTACTTGTCAGTGTAAAAAAGTATTTTCCATTCATGTTATGCACAACAGATATAATTTTAGGTGAATTTGTAATTTTATTTAATGATTCATTAAAATGAAACTTTCTTATGACTTTTTTCAAGTCATAAAAAATTAAGGCAATGACTGGGATGTTTTATGATAAAGTATAACAACTTAACACTGAAATGTTTCAATGCATGCAGTCTATGCAGAGGGTGTCATGACTGGTTAGTGACTGAGCTGTTTACACTGTTTAAATCTGCATTGGCTTTTTTCACAAGTGGTTTCTTTTAAAGTACAAAAGCTGAAGAGCCAAGCAGGACAGCTCAGTGATTCATTCTGGACTATCAAATAAATGATTCTGACATTAAAAATGGATTTACTCGTAGAACATGAACAGCTTCTTCCAAAAGATCTTTCAATTTATCAAATTAATACAAGTGTGCTGCCTTAAAAGTGCCAATACGTTAATGTTAAAAGGAATCACATGTATCAAGAGATCAGAACAAGTTGGCAGGCCTTTTGAAGCGGACTGCGCCTGCCCATGTTGTTCATGTACCTTCTACCCTTGCATCCTTTTTCTTTAACTTCGGAGAAGAATATATATTTTAATCTGTCTTCCTGTATTCCCAATTTGCTCTTTGTTCTGTAGTTTACCATGTGGTAAACTTTGATTTAGAGCTACTGTCTTTTGTAATCTTTACCTGCCATACGTGTCCAATAAGTGCAAAGGTAAAGACTACTGGAAATGACAGACTGGTGTGTCAAAGAGGAAAAAATCAGCAGGCACCATCGAACCATGACTGCTAACGCTGCTTTTAGCTCAGGGCTTGGAGAGTGGAAGCCACATGCGCAGGCTTGGCTCAGATTCTGCCGCCTGTATTTTAGGTACTGTCTCCTGTCCCTGGACTGCGTCTGCCCATGTTGTTCATGTACCTTCTCACCTTGCATCCCTTTTCTTTAACTTGAGTGTCAGAAATGCAATGAGATCATTGCAGTGTGTCATAACCCTTTTGCCTTCTGGCTCTGTTTCAGAAGTGGTAAATTAAATGTATTAAAAGTGAGGCAGGCCATTGTGTCTTCCTGGTGAGCTATGATAACTGTCGGAGCCAGGAATTAGGCTTGTCTCATACAGAAGAAAATGTTTATGTAGTTGAAAGAGAGGTGAAACAGTATGTGTATATACAGGCTGTATCTACAGTGTGCTAGTGTGGTTGGCCGTAATGAGACTGTATGTCTTATAAGCACTAACAATTATAGTCCTATTACTAAAATATACATTGGGAATGAAGACAATTACACGGCAATTGCTGTGGGGCTATGAACCTATTACAAAGCGTACCTGGGAATTGGGCACACTTTAAATGTTGATATCTGTACTTTTAACTCTCACACTGGCACGTATCAGGAATATCTGTTGTGAAATCAGTGGAGTTAGAATAATTAAAAATTGTGAGAGCAAAGCAGGCCCTTTTAAATTAATATTTTTGTAAGAGGAAAAGCAAGACGAAAGCATTCTTCTGCTAACAATCAGTGACTTAGCAAAATACATTTCAAGCAACTTAAATTTTGCTGGAGTAATAATGTCACATGGGTTCCTGGTTTTAAGCTGATATATAATCTTACTGCCAGTGTAATGAACGCAGATCTCTATACAAGCCTGTGTACCCAGATTGAGTATAACAGGGAGCTGGTATGCTGAGCCCCCTGCCTGATGTGCTGTGCAGTATGACCCAGTATTTTCTCATGCTTTCCTTTCCCTCTGAAGCTCTCTGTTTCTTGTTTCCTATTTTATGCTTTTTAGGACAGGAAGTATATTTTCATTCTGTGGCTGTGGAGCTTATAGCACAGTGAAGTCATGATGTGTGATTTAGGATGCAAGTAACTTAAAATAATTTAATTATTAATGAATATTTGGCAGTCTGATCTGTCCAGTTATGTAGTTAAATGGGCAGGCAGGAGTTAGGCAAGCAGGGGAAGCTGCTTTCCTGGAGGATGCTCTGGGAGCAGAATGTCATTGGGCTACCGGGTTGGAACATATGGCAAAAGTTTGACAAGAGATAGTGTTTGCTGTAATTTTCTTAAAGAGTATTTTTCTCTTCTTTGTCTGCTATCAGAAAGGCCAACCTAAACATCTGCATTTTCTCAGTAAATTTGGATGGGGCGGGGGATAGACGGTAAGACCTATCTTAAAGACCAGGGTGTTTTTGTTATATTCCAGCACTAAATGCTAAAGAAGGGTTTTAGGTGGTAAATCAGGGTGTAGCATGATTCAAAATCCCTGAAGAAGCTAACGTGCTTTACAATAGGAGCTTTGAAACTAAATTAGAAAATGGATATGTAGTTCTAACGTTGTGCTTACTGATAGGTATGAAAGACCATGGCTGTTGACTCAGTAGCGCACCTGATGGCTGTGCATAAAGTAAGTGCAGACTTTCTTCCACAGTGAAGAAAAAATTGATAGAGCTAGTTGGAAATTCTTCAACAAAATGTTTTTCATAGACTCCTGTGGATCTTCTACAGGAAATTTTGAGGAGAGAACCCTGTAGCCAGTAACCATAGTAATGATCCCTATTCTGAGAGACCTAGACTGCTCCAGTTACCATGTTTTGTTTATACAGTGTTGAACACTTTCAAGGAAAAGCAATTCCCTGGAGCACCAGTCACCTGGTGGTGGTTAGGGCTGGGGATTGGACGAGGATGTTAGAGAAGGTTCAATTTTCTTTAAATAAAAAACAGGAGCTTGAATCTGGTATTCCTATATATTGGAGGAGAACCTTAGTCATTACTTCTGTGTTACAGAGCTTAAATGCCATCACAGAAGATGGTATGTGGTCTTGAAAATTTCAGCTCTGAGGAGGCTATAGCTTAAAATCAAATCTCAGTGTGAGACCAAGACATGCTTAGTCATGTGCTCTGCTCTTTAAATCTTTGCGACTGGGGAGAACTAATTTTGAAACATACACCAGGGTGTCAGTGCTGCAGACACAAGACCAGCTTCAGACGACCACCTTGTTCTGTGTCAAGACTTGCACTAGAAGTGATATTGATGTCATTGCAGCAGTTCTTCCTCTTCCTTACTTAATTACTAATGAAGTGTACGTGACTTCGTTACTAGCAGTTCTGCTTCTCCTACTGATAGGCTGTACTGCAGTAGTTTCACCTAGTGGGCCTGGTCATGACTGGGAAGGTCGAAGATGGGTCATTAAGCTGAGAGTTGTCTTCCTGTTACTCTTGTTCATATTCTCTTTAAAGCTTTGAACAGGCTTGCAGGTAGCTCACACAGACCCGTGGGGAAGTCCACTTACAGTACTGTTTTAAGTTGATGCTTGTGATGATTTAATAAAGTATCTTGACTCAATGCAGTAATTTGATTTAATAAAATCTTTTCTTTGTTTATCCTTGCAAAATACAGATGCTTGTGAAATGGCTGGTGTTACTCCTTTGCTGTTTGGGACATGACTGAAAGTATATATAACATACTTCACTGCACCCTCTATTGGCCCTGTTATTTGATTGTAGCCCTGTAGATAGGGCAAAAGGAAAAGTAACTGGGCAAAAACTGCCTTCCTGGTTGAATATTTTCCCTTTTACTATGTCAGAGAGCTGTGCTTTACCAAAAGAAACCTCAGTGATGGAACAGTGGCCCACAGCATTTGGATGTGAAGAATTATTTTCATAGACACTGCTTCTGCAGGCTTTTAAGGTGCAATCAGATCCATTTGTGTTACATTGCATATGGACCCCCCCCGTATTGTCAAGTTGGCATAAAAATTTACAAGCAAGCAGCCCTTGTCAGGTTCACAGCTGGCTTATTTTAGTGCCTTTGGCAATCATATTGAAGCAGAATATAAGAGAAGCTTTGGGTACTTCTCTCTCAATGTCCCAGGGAGTCAATTTTTTCATTACAAATTGTGTATTCATATGCATTACTTTGCTCAATATCTGTGTAATAACAATATCACAATTTTTAGAATGCTCTCTATTTTAGGATACTGTTATTCTTGAGTTGCCCTCCTGTATAGCCTAACTTTGAGAGAACTTTTTTACCCTTGGATTCCAAGCTCAATAGATATCTCGTAGTGACAAAGTGTCATTTGGTCTACTTTGGCAGATAAAAACATTCACTCTGAGAATTCTTCTATCTGGAAGTTTTCCTCAGGAAGATCTCCCAGCACTTCCTGCGCATCTTCGTCTTTATGTAGTAGAATGGAGGTTATATATCAGCTTCATGTGGAACCTGAACTCAGAGCTGGGGCTGAGAAATCTTGAGTTTAAATATCAGTGGTGCCACTTTAGTGTCAGTGTGGCTTTAGCAGGACGTCTCCCCTGAGTGTCTACCCTGTTAATTACCGTTCTCAAAGAGGTGTTTTGATCATTAGCTAATACTAGTAGAGCGTCCGTGAGGGGACCTTCAAAAGGTATTTTATTCCACTTGAGCTGTATATTAAAGTGAATTTTATTTCACGTGAGTTGTTCACTGTTACATAGCATCATCAAAGTTTCATTGCTACTGAACCTATATGCCAAGAGATTTTTCTCTAGCTCTCAAAGATATCTGTTCAGACCATCAATTCATTATTCTTCTAGAAAAACATATGCAAGTGTATCTACAAAACAGAAGTGCCTCTGCCTCTTACTAGACCTTGTCTAGGTGACAACTTTCTTTACCTTTCTTATTTCATCAAGGTTTTTTCTCACTGCTTTTCTCCTCCCCAAAGAAGCTCAGGCACTGAGCTGGTATAATGCACTTACTCTGTTCTTCGCATGGAGTTGTAAAAATGGCAGTGCCAGATTAGGCAACATGTTGGTCTGTCCTGGTACTCAGGCTGTAGCAGCTCTCTATTCATGCCACTTCTGAATAATGCAGAAAAAGCAACATATTCACCTGAGTAAATGTTTTAGCAAACTGAAGTGATTCCATCTGCAGTTGGAGAGACTGTTCACTCCGCCTGCATCTCCAAAGGGGCTGTCAGTGCCTTCCAGTGCAAAGGTCCTTGTTCGTCTCACTGTGTTTTAGCTGTGTGCGATTCTCTGTAGTGACTATTTTAGATGAAAGAGTGTAAAAGATGGGTTCATATTCAAAAGCATGAATTTGTTTTCTACAATAAGTATGCTTAATTTAGGTACAAATCAGTAAAATTTTATAAATGAACAAGTGTCTTCCAACTCCCAATTCTAATAGAGCTCTGCAAAACAAGTTTCCATGTTTTCATAAGTACGTATAAGCCTTACATTATACATATGCTGCCATATCATATTCAGTTTAAGTGTACAGTCTCAAAAGAAGGATGTAACTTTGCACATCCTGTTTTTATTCAACAGGGATTCTGCATGTATCCTGCTGTAGTGTTTGATCAGTCCCTCTGGCCCAATTTTTTGAAGGCCCTAATGCGACTAAAGGGACAAGTAGGCAGGTAGATGGACAAGCTAAAGTGCCTAATTTCCATGGAAATCGATTGTAATTAGGAAATCAATTAAAGTTGGAAAAAGTGTTATTTTAGAAAACTATTAAATGCTTCTCTGCATCTTTTCGTTCTCTTATAGCTCCTTTCATCTTAGATACATAGATGGTTTACTAAGTTTTAACGTGTTACCATATATCAGCTTAGCTGCAGGCCAAATGTATGCATAAGCATAGCTATCGCAAACCAGCTACTTTATGATAACTTGCTCTTGCACAATAACTTATGTTTGAACTCCTAGAAAATCTAGCCTTGAGGGCTGACTTCTCAATGATCCTGAAAAAATTGCTTTGTCAAAGAGGGGAACTGGAAATCTGTCAACTCTTACCTGTTAATGGTGTAGATGGTCAGTCTAGAGAAGAATTCTGAACAAAAATTTTCTCTCTGATTTTAAAATGAAAAAATAAAGTTGTCAGAGAATAGACTTAATGATAATTGGCTGTAAATAGGCAACATTTGTTTTATTAAACCTCTGGATGTGGTATATCCATGTCCCACCAAATTATGTACACCTCCCTTCCGAGGGAGCACTCAGAGTCCAGGCGGTGCTTTATTCCCCTTAAAGCTCCTATCTGCTCTCTCTTGTTTGTCATTGTCTGGAGCCTCACAGGGGAGAGACCTTAAGCTCGGCACTCCCAGCTGGGTCAGCAGCTAGACCTTTGAGAGGGGCACAGCTTACTGGGAACTAATGCTTGTTGTGTGTGGCTGTGGGTGAACTCTGGTCATTGCAGTTGTAATACTAAGCCTGGGGGAGTTGGTGAAACTACACGAGTTTCAGGGCCCCCTTTTGTATTCTAGCCATTCCCTCAACCTCATCTCGTATTTGTCTGGTCTCTGGGCTTGTGCTGCTAGGAGTTGGAGAGCTGGAATTTGGAAGAGTGGTTGCATGATCTAAACTATCTATTTAGCTTGTTACAGAGAAATATATACCAGTAGTTATTAATCTGTATTTCAAAACAATATTTTAAAATTAATTGGTAAGTGCAGGAGCTGGATTCTTTGAAAGGCCTTGAAGGTGTTAAAAGTCCATATTAAGTTGTACCTCAGTGGCAGACAAATCTCAGCCAAAAGTTCTAAAGTTAGGCTGCTTTAATTGATGTTTGGAAAGGGATTTTCAGCTGTCTTGGCAGATAAAGTTCCACTGAAAATCAATGGAACTTTTACCCTTCTAATGACTGAAATGCCTTCAGAAATCCCATTCTTAGGATTCTAAATTGCTACCTCATTTTCAGAAGCATGCGGCAGCTTCGGCTAGGTTTTAGTGCTGCTAACTGCCACTTGGGCCTATCTAAATCTCCTTCTTTAATGATAATTAGTTATGAGTTGTGCTTAGGATGCCTAGAAACTAGGACATATATTTACTGATATTTGAAGTTTTGAAGTTAAAACTTCCCCCAAAATATTGCATAGAGATGAAGCCCTATAAAATTATTCCTGCATTCCTTTGTTAAGTATTCAGTTCCCTGTTTGAGCTACAGGATCTAAATAAATCGGTTGTTTGCCTGTCTTACTCAATGTCTAATTAAATATGAAGATTACAGATGGATTTGAACTGAAAAATGAATGCTGATATACTTTCATTGAGATCTGATTTATAATGAAATGATTTATTACTTTCAAATTAGAAGCATTAGAAGAAGCTACAGTGTTTGCACTTGTGATTGCTACAAACTGCTTATATTTGCATCTCATATTTTTTATGCAAACACCATCCCTCTTTCTAGAAAAGTTGCTCCGAGATGATATTGCCCTATCGAGATTTTTTTTCTTCCCCCATACCTTTTTATCTGGCTGTGATGCTTACGGGAGAAACTGAGTTTTAATCTATAACATTTCTACTTCTAGTAACTGAACTTAATATGAGGCTTTAAATGCTATACTAAAAATAACATTTGTAGTTGTTGCAGCTCTTTTCCTGCCTATAGTTTTTATTTCTAATGAGTTCTGTAAGCTTAATTTAACATTAGTATGTAGTTGGATATTTTCTCTTTCAATAATATTTTTCAATTGCTCCTTATGTTTGCAAAGTATGTTGAAGCCATATCTGCAGTACTTCCCTCCAAAAAGTTGCTGGGATGGAAATGGGCTTCAAAATGGTAAACGTGTGGATAAATCACTGTATCTTCGTGGCAGTGAGATCACTTAGTATCATCCAATAAGCAAGTTACTGTGTTGTCTCAAAAGACAAGGCTGACTGATGAGAAGGGGAACAATGAAAGATATTACAGCAGTTCGCAATACAAGGATATTTTGCTGGGAGAGGTATAATGGATAAATGATAGTTTTAGCTGGTAAACAAATGTGCTGGGGGTTCGTGCCATGCAGCTGGCAGAGTCAAGTAGGGAGGCAAAGCTCAGCCATACTTTATGATAATTATAACAAGAAGGTACTAAAGAAGAAGAAAACAAAATCTACAAATGCTGAATTAAAAAAAAATCTTTTGCTACTTGCCTAGAATCCAGACCCCAGGATAGTTCAGTGTGAGTAAAAAGTGCTGCTAGGAGATGGAGCTTTATTTCTTGGAGGTGAACCCTGATTACAGAAGTATAAGATATGACTGTGTTGTGTGGCAGCAGTTGAAGCTCCTTGGTTATAGCATTTGCTGTTAGGATGAGCCCTTCCTGGGTTGAGAGCTTGGGCGAGTTTCAAACCATAGTTATTGGTGCTAGACGAGACTTTGCGGTTACTTTTGTCTTGGCTCCTGTGTGTTATTTTCAATATCCAATAGATTTCTTTCTGCATTTCATTTATCTGTGAATCATTGTGCTCGTTTAATTAAGAACTATATAAATAGCACTAGATATAAGTGGAAAAAAAGAAATCTGTTTTTGCTGTGGGTTTGTCTTAACCCGGCATAAAAATAATATGTAATGCAAATGTGTTTATACCTTAGCGTATCTTGTTAAAACATTTAAAGTTAACTAATGTTTGGTTGTTTCAAAACTTTAATTAGCATTTAACAAGAAAACAACAGTATAGCCAATTAGAGATCTAAGCAATAACACGCACACGCTTCCATTTTCTAGCAATTAATTGATAACTAGTTTACTATGGGCTAATAATTAAATGAGAAAACATTCTGAGCAAATTGAAAGCACTGATGCAAATGAGTTTTGCATTTATTCTTCAAATTCACTGACCACATTATCTAATCTGTCAGGCACAGAGAAATCCTGAATTATACTAAATACATACTCAAGCTGACTAACCAACCCTTAAAGCAACATTTGTCACTTTATGGAAGCTTTAATTGCTTTGCTGAAGGAAAATCTTAAACAGGACTAAAGTTTGCAAGTGAAATGCAGCAGGATCGCTGCTAAGCAGAGCAGCTGATACACTGCAGTCCCATTGATCTATGTCTGCTTGAAATAGCAATACTGAACACAAGCATTGGTGATGCATGTTGAAGCTGTGTAATCAACTTTCACCTACATGTCTTTCCCGAGAGGAAAAATCTCAGCCAAGTCTGAGCACAAAAGGAGTCACCGTTTCAGCTGCACTAGCGGTGTCAGGAGACATGACTTTTCTACTTTCTGCTGACTGAAAAATAAACAAAATACCTGACAAAGAAGAATGAGTTGGCAAAATCACCTGGTACGTTCTTTATGTGAAAAATTGAAGACATTTTTTCTGCTGAATATAGCAGCGATCACTGGGAATAGCTCCTTACAAATAGGAAATATCCCCATCACTCGGACTTGAAGTGTAGCAATCTCCACTAAAGGTAGGAAAAAGTCTCATTTTGTCTTGAAGTTCATCTATTTGATATCTTCCTCATCTGGACAGACAAAAAGGTGAAATTGCCTGAGCTCTATTAAGCTTTAAATACAAGCTATCCATTCAAACAAGATACTCCCCAAAAGATAGTGTTTCCCAATACCATCGTTACCCCGACCACCGCAGAACTCCTGTACTTTGTATGCAGGAAAAAGCCCTGACCGTTTTAAGTGCTCTTCCAATGTAGTATAACCGTAGAACAACAAGAGATATCAGGTATTTTAAAAAGCATTTTTCAAGAAACTAAGCATTCTCGTTTATTTACCCAATATATACTGAGAGGTGTTTTACTGGTGTAACGTTTGTATGCAGGACTTCATGGCAATACTGGAATAAGTATCCCTCAAAATAACAAACTGTGTTTGAATTTTAATGTATTCTGTTTTCACCCACTACTGCGGATTAGGAGATCATGGAGTATTTAAGAATGTAAATTTTGTTTAGTTCTTAAGACCTTTTCCTTTTACCTGTAAACACATAGCGTTAGGAAGGGAGTAGGTTACAGATCATGAGGCCAAGCCATAGAAGCAGGTATGAGAATGATGGTAATCTGGGATATGATCAGTGGGTGAAGAGCACCTGTTTTCCCTTACGCACCCACTTCCTTAGCTGCTGTCTTTTTAGAAGCCCCATCCACTATTATTCATACCATGGGCTCCCTTGATTACTAGAAATATAACTTCCCTGAAATTTTCTATTGTCATGAATAGACAAGATGAGTGATGACATGTCACCTTCTCGTCTTTAAAAAAACAAAAATGTAACATCTACCAGTGTTTACAGTAAGAGTTTCAGATTCGAAGCAGTGTCTCTCCAGTTCTTTCTGAGCTAAGAAGTGGGTAATGCTGAATGTAACTTAGACATTTTGGGATATTTCATGTCAAAGAAATACAGTAGGATTACAAAATAAGTATTGATTCACATTTATCACTGATTCATAGTATTTTTATTAAACTTTATTTCATCCTTGCTTCCCAACCCATTGCTTTGTCTTTCGTTGTGACAGATTTTTATGATTTGTTATGACCTGCTCAGAGACATACATTGAGTTATAGAATGCTAGAGCTGGGCTAGTTCTTTCAGTGTTTTCTAGTGCCAGTGCAGGATTACTCTGTGAAATACTTAGTTTCCTAAGCCCTTTGTCTAGTTAGAAATAACTCTAGTGATGGGGTTTACAGCAGCTTGACCCATTGTTTGAACAAAAATCTTACTGTAAGAGTGTGGATACTTGAAGTTTTTCTAGTATTTGGCTTTCATATTTCTGCGGAGTGTTGACTATTGCTTCCTCTGGGGTACTCTCGGAGCTGTTAAGTAGCTGGTGAAGATCCTGCTCCTTGAGTACCTATGGGAGATCCTTACTGAGTGCTGCTCTTCAAGGCGTTTTCTTCCCCTTCCCCTGAAGCCAGCTACTAACTTTTCATCATCGTCCATGCAAGCAGAATGGAACGAAAATGTTTGGAATAAATGAGTGTATAAACATGATGGTGGTATGCTGTAGTATTGGGGGTTGTGGAGTTACACGATAGGAATAAAGACGAATCAGACCTTACCCTTACAGGTTTTCACTCGTTCCCAGCAGTCGTTGCTAACACAAATATCAAACTACGTATGCGCAGCTCTAATTTGAATTAGAAATAGTGGCTGATTTTACTGATATTTACTACACAGACATAAATATGTCTGAAACTAATTGGAAAATAAAATAGGAGAACATTTACATCTCACGTAGATGTCAGTGCTAACTTGAATTTATTTTGGGCTGATTAAGTACTGCATATAATTATTCTTAAAACTACATACTTAACAAAAAGTCTTTGATTTAGTAATTAGAATAATATTTATATTTGTCAATATTTTTATGCATTACATAGCAGCTTACCACCTCCATTCACCGAAAGAGCTGCTGTTTGTAGTAAATCAAACAGTACAAATATGAGGAAACTTTCCTTGAAATTCCATCTAAGGTTATCATTTTCTTAGGGCAATTTAAAAGTTCTGAAATTTGGCAACATGCTTATTTGCTGTGATGATCAATAAGCAATTCAAGAGATATAGCTATTTGTGGCATTTCTAGAGTTTTTTGCATTTATTCATACCTCATGACTCGTGATTTATTCAGATACCCTTCAAAACTACTTGTTCTGTGGCCTGAATGAATGGCATGACATTGCAATATGCATCGGTGAATTGCTAAAGAAATGACGTGTATTGAACTAATTTATCAATGTGATATTTGAATGATTTTTGTTTTTTGTTTTAAACTTAGTAACTTTTTCTAGAAGTGTAACTATAGTCATAATAGACAATACAGTGTTTTGAAAGTCAGTATGTCTTTCAAATGATTCCAGGGAGCAAGAGATGCAGTTTTAGATACATGTTACTGGATGACTGTCTAATGTTGAGTACCACCTTACTTCATGAAAATTTTACTATTACTATAATCATCCCTATTGTTTATATTAATCACTGTTCCATTTTCCTCAGTCATAATCATCATCCAGTTTTCCATCACCAATATTGGTGCATTTGCTGTGTCCCGCACAGCTGTCAGCGTGGCTGCTTGGATTTCAGTGTTTCAGGACAAAGACATCCGGAGGCTACAGGTCCAATACTAGTGACTTCCAGTACTTTTTTTTTTTTTTTTTTTTCCATTTCTTCAATATTTCATTAAATGCTGCTCTTAAGAATAAGACATTATAAGTGTTCTGGGGTGAGTGATGGAGCATTTGGCAACTTGAAGCCACCAGTAGAAACTTTGTTGTGATGTATAGTCACCAGTTTTTCCTGACATCCAACTTGCTCTTGAATGAAAGTAGTAATCTGCTCACTTTTCCTAGGGACTACTAATCTTGCACTTTATCCTCAAGCCTGCTTTGAAAGGGAGGGAGTGGTGTATGGTTTGCAGGTGTCTCTACTTGAAGAAAGAGCGGATATTTTGCTAGCAGACATGGAAAGTCAGAGAAAACCGTAGGTGGGCAAGATAAACT
This sequence comes from Struthio camelus, assembly GCF_040807025.1. Taxonomy (NCBI): domain Eukaryota; kingdom Metazoa; phylum Chordata; class Aves; order Struthioniformes; family Struthionidae; genus Struthio; species Struthio camelus. The sequence goes on along the minus strand of NC_090955.1, from coordinate 2,357,013 downwards.
CTACGGTTTAAGTTTAGAAAGTAGATCTTTGTGTAAAGATCTTGCTTTACATGTAGTGCTTGGTCATCGGAATATTTGGCTTTGAGCCCTTAGTCCACCGTGAATGGCAACACTTTACCGTCAGTGAGGAAGACCTAGAGAATGCTCATGTTTATTTTGTGTTCTCTAGAGGTATTGCATCTTAAACACACCCATCAAAGGCAGCTATCAGATGATTAGTATAATTTAAGACCCCTTTGTACTGTGAGAATATCAATAAAGTAGTTCTGGTGCAAAGTGAGAAACTCGCTTTTCCTGGTGGGGCCAAAGAGTATATCCTGAACACTGAATGTTATAATTAAAACATTTTTCTAAACAAATAGCCCCTTTATGCTGCTTAATCTAACCAAATTCAATTAAAAAAATTAGTGTGGTGCAGTTTTCTATATCCTTTCTTCTTTCCGACAGGGACGTTTCTAAGATACCCAATGGTCTATCAGAGAAACACCTAAGAGATACCTCCCTGCCGTGTCCCTCAGTGTTGCCGTCTCACTAAACGTTGATGGTACCTGGGGTGAGGCCCAAGTACCGGGGGGCTTCCCCAGCTCTCCTGCTGTGAGCTGGAGGCGCATTAGCGTCGCCGCCTGCTCTGTCTCTGCCTCTGTCTCCTGCTCTGCTCTGGTTGCTTCCCTGACAACGTTTTTTCCTTCAAGAACTACAATTTTAGTTTTCTCTGATGCAACTTTAAATGCTCCTCACTGGGAGACTGTTTTATGAACTAGAAAGCATTTTTTTTCCTAACTGGTCGGTCACTTGTTGCATTTGACTGTGGCAACTTCATTTCTCTCTTCATATTCTGCCTTCAAACCTTGTAAAGACCAATATGCTTTGCTAATTTGAGCATAGCAACATACTACCTGATGTTTCCAATCAATGTGTTATGGTTTTCTTTTGCATGGATCAGTAGGTAACTCAAGTTTTTGCTTTATTCTAAGCCTCAATATCTTCTGGGAACTGCAGAGAATGTTTATTCTTTTTGACCATGATGCTATGATTTTAAAATATTTTTAAAATCATTTCTCTGCATGTTCCTGGATCTTGGCAAGACTGGAAGCCAAAACACTGAGATAAACCTTGCTACATCCGTGTTGATACTGAGATTTACATGCTGGATATGAAATGCTGTTTTGTACTTTTGCATCTATTTTCAGTTTTTCATCAGTACTCAAAGTCTAATCAGTTTTTGCATTTTACAGTGTATTGTTTAAGGTGCGTATGTGCACGTAGGAAACTTCATAGTATGCTGCTTTACAGATTTGTCAGTTTATGTTCACAGAACAAAAAAAACCTGTTCTAGCTACAGGAGGACTCATCAGATATTTCTCATGTCATTCCGATTCTAGAACTGTTCATATTTCCTCATTGGTCACTTCAGTATCTCTTACAATTTGCCAGTATTTTTTTCTTTTCTTCCAGCAGGGTGCATTGTGGTAGTGCAGATCAGTTTTCTTGAGGCTAACTCTGCTTTTTCTTTTTCTTTTTTTGTTTTTGTTTTATCTGTATTCGGTGGGGAGGCTTTTTTTGTTTGATGGATTGCTTTCAGGGAAATCATTACCAAACATTTAAAAAGCGGACAGACTGTCCTTTTATAGGATATGCAAAGAATGACTTCCAGGTGAGCTGAGGTTAGCGCAAGCTTCTGTTTCAGACAAAGAATCGCTTGGTTCCCCTGTAAAACGTACGTTTCTTGCAGAACATGAGAGTCTGGGCACATGCCAACCCCACAGCCCAAGGAGGAGGCGCAGAGTGGCAACGGTTCTTGTTGGATTGCTAATTCCAGATGTGCCTAGTTCCTATTACAGTTTAGGAAAAATTTCTGCTACTTTCCTTTTCACAAGAAATTTGATTTCTAGCTAAAGATAACATTTGAAACTTTCTGCATGTAATTTTCAAGTAGAAATAGTTGTTCAAATATTTTGATTTGTCTATACTGACTCACAGCTTTATGGGATTTTTTTAGTTCTCTCAGCTTCTCATTCTAGTCTGTGTCTAGTCCCTTAGATAAATTGCATCTCCCATGACGTACAACCTCAAAAGTAGATCAAGGTGCATAGGCCTTGTGAGAACCCAACTTGAAGGTGAACAAGAGCATAAGTCAACAGCTTTGGCACGGTGAAACATCATTTCCAAATTTTTTTAGTTTGACTGTGTTACAGTTTTTATAAAACAAATTGAACTTCTTTGCTCACTCTGTGCTATTGTTTGGTTAGCTCTTATAACACTCTATCTGTATCTGTGTAGTATTCAAGGCCTCATGAATTTAAAAAAAAAAAAAAAAAAAGTGGGGGGGGCCAGAATGTCTCTATCCAGAGACGTCTTCACCCTAGGATCTTAATTTTACGGCTATAAAGTAAGTGAGGTCCATGTGCTTACAGCATCTGCTGCATAGCTGAAGTACTTACCTTGGACACAAATCTCTTGTGCTTGTTCTCAGGCTTGGTTGTTTGCAGCTGTCAGAGGTTTGAGAGACCTCTGATAACTTGGGCCTTACTGATATGAAGACTTAAATGTGAAGCACTCAGTGCTTTAAAGTAAAGCTAGAGATTGATATAGGGGCTGTTGAGCCTCCATGTTTCATATCACACAAATGTGTGATATACTGCCCAGAATCTAGTTTACATGAGCATGCCACTGAAATAGCTGTTCCCTTTATTCCCTGATAGACAGTAGCAGTGTAATACAAAATAGCAGCAATAAACATTTCTTCCTATTAGTGAATCTATATTAAAAATCTCTGTTTCACTGCTGTCCTACTAGGAAATGTCAGTTCAAAGTAAGTGCCTAACTGTTCAAAAAAGCCTTCATATTATGTTAAAAAACCATCTCTGGCATCAATGGCATTTGCAGATTCTCACATGGTTCCCGGTAGAGCTAACATTCTTGCCCTACCTATCCTGCTGAGAACACCAGGGCAGAGAGGGCAACCTCTGTCCTCATCCTCCTCCTCACCTTGTGGATGAAGCGACTGCTCTGCTGATCTCCCACTGCTTTGGGCGAGTGCTGTGCCACCAGGGCAGCCACCTACTCTAAGGAATTAAGTGAAGTCAAGTCCAGAGACCTTGTATCTCTGCAAACAGTGGTTGCTAGAGGATATGATGAAAGAGGTTATAAAGGTCATACATCTTGCAGAAATCTCCAAAGGAATTGCCTTCTCATAATCTTATCTTGTTTCTCTTCCAGTTCTCAGTATTTCTACCCTAGATAAATTTTCTTCTATGGAGAATATTTTTTCTTTCCAGTAGTCCTAGGATTCTTTTCATTTCCTTCTGAACCTTTCTATGTGCAAATTGATACACCCTTCAGATTATATTTTGAGAGGAGGAAGGAAATAACCCCTTTTTCGCCTCTTGGTGAGAATAGCACTATCTGAATTGGAGTCTCTGAGATTCTCCCGTTCTCACAAATGTCCACCCTTCTAGCAGAGAAGTCAAGCAGTCATCTTCTCACCCCATGGTAAACATGAATTTTGATACTGAATTTTAAAACTGTAACAGGATGCATACACCTACATGTTGACATGACACTGGGAAACAATATTGCAAAAGAACAGCTCCAAAAGGCATGTTCAGGAAAAAGTCCATGGCAACAGGCTAGCACTTCTACACTTCTGCTCTTGAACTTAGAGGTTCAACTGTCTGTCTTAACTAGCTTGGTTCTTGGAGTATATCTCATGCAAGTCTTTCGTAAAGGGCGAAGGAAGGAGGAAGGAACAGAGTCAATCATGACAGGTATTTTGGGGGGGGGGAAAAAAAAGCAGTTCAAGCTTCCTGTTTAGGTGTCTGTCATTAGGTTCTTAGAAATTATCATCTCAGAAAAAGATTTCCCAAGGTGGAATTCACTCCCATTCTCCCTCCAGCAATAATTCTCTCACAGGAGAGAATAAAATATCTCCCTGACTGTAGGCTGGGTGACCGTTTTTCCAAATATATGCAAATCTTCAATCAGGCATGCTGCAAGTGTTTTGCAGGGTAAAGTGGCAAATCTCATCTTTGCTTTGTGCATGAAATTACCTAATTCTGGGACCTGTTTTGTCAAAGAATTTGAGCGTAAAACAATGGTTTTTAAATTGTTTGTTTGTGAACTATATGAATGTTGCACAGCTTGTTTCTTTTATCTAGCGACTGTGCCTGGGATCTAAAGGCATATGCCAATAAAGTTTAAAAAAAAAAAAAAAAAAGCAATTAAAATTGGAGAGTTTTCAGCTCTTGAACAATCCTACAGGCTAGAAAACCCTTTATATAGCAAAATCCATGATAAAATGTAGCTTTTATGGCCTTTAAATCAAAGATTCGTGACAATCTAATAATGGGCTACTCTGCTCTTAGTGACAACCATTTTGCAGCGGCAGGTATTGGGTATTGCTTCTCTCCTTGCTCCTGGCTGAAAGTGGCCTCTGTGTACACAGATTCCTTACGCAGGTGTTGCAGAACAGGAAGAGCAAGCACATTGGTTACATGAATTTAATTTCCATGCTTAGACTGAAGTTTAGAAGATGTGGTTCCTCGAACTGGATGGTTGCAAGTCAAAATATTGCAGAAGTATTGAGTATCAACTGTTTGCCACAAAAACATTTTACTTTGTAATATGATGTGACTAAGACTTTGTTCTTGCTGTGACTAATTGAATATTTCTATAAACGCGTTTGCTCTTCAGAATGAAAAGGGTCAAGGTAATCAGTTTAGGGAGATGTTACTGCGTTAGTAACTGCTTTTGTAGACTTTCTTGTGCTTCTGAGGCTTGATAATGGGAGATGTAGGTATTTTGGCCCTGATTCTATGAACAACTTTAATACTGTAAACATTGGAATTATTTGTGTGCTGGAGGTTATACGTGTACTTGTGTGCCTTGTTAGACTGAGGCCAGTGTGATCTTGACAGGGATGTCTCCGTTTTTCATCGCTTATGTTATTTTATCAGCCTCAGAAGTGAATCTCTGTGAAAATCTTCTGAATCCTACCCGACTTTAACACAAACGTAGTTTTATCCAGAGTTTCCGGGAATGTTTCCAGGCTTTTCACTTAAGAGCCTTACTGAAGCTTTTAGATGCTTCTTTTCTTCACTCTAAAAGCGTAATGAATTTTCAAGGAGTGGATTTCTAACCTTCAGATCTGCTTTGCACATCCCCAATTTTTTGTATGTTGTCTATTTATGCATTTTAAAATGTGTAGTTACATGCACTGTGATGCCTGTGCGGTTCCTAAAATTTACTTGGCCTACTCACACTTAACTGTCCTTTGTGCACAACTGTAGCAAACGCAAATTAATGAGATTGCATATGAACAAGCAACTTTGGGAATGCAACTACATGTGATGCTATGAAAAAGCTGTCCTGAGTTCTCAGTGACAGGGCACACATTAAAGAGACTGGGAGAACATATTCTTCAAGAGCAAACTGCTGCCTTCCCTACAGGAGCCTTGAAATCTAACTCACGCTTCTGTCCAGGTCTTTCCTGCCTCAAGTCCTGTATGGTACCCCATGCTCTATATTACATGGCTTTCAGGTGCAATCACCAGTGTTTAATGTTGAACAAATAGCCTACAGGTGGCAAGGGATATGGTGCAGTTTCTGACTTGTGCTTATGTGAATATTTGATTTATTAGTGCAGCACAGGCATCTGCACACAAAGGGGATGTATCTTACCTAAGCATGCGATCCTGCATTTTCACAAAGCAAGGCCTCTACCTATAGGAAAGGATATGTTTGGACATGATGTTTGGGACTGTGTATGCAGGTTGGCAGTCAGCAAATTCTTCTGCAGGTATATTTTACAGTCCAACTTTGACCACAAAGAAGACAGTCTTCTAAACAAATTGTTTATTCTATCTACACTGTATTTCTATATCAAACAGTTCATTTAAAGTGATGTCAGACATGCATCAAGTAAATAGCTTAGTAGAACAAAACTGTCAGACAACTTATACTTTAATTTAAAGAGTCATATTAGAGTTTATGGTTTCTGCAACTCATAATACACCTTGCAGTATTAGCCTTGTAGTTGGACTGGTAGGAAGACAACAGTTGACAAGATTATATTTTATTTTAAGAAGTATGTATTTTAAGAAACCTGTTTGCTGCTGCTTTCTTTTATTTCTTTCCTACTTCAGTTTTTGTCTTGGAAACAAATGATCATAAAGCCTGGGCTTCCTTGCACCTCATGAACTTTCCCTCACTCTTTTTTTTTTTTCCCTATCCATTTTATGTCGCACAACAGAGAACTAGTCCTCCTTTACTAGTGCCACTTCATAACTGAGTTCTTGAGGTCAAGTGTGAGTGGTTTGATAACACTGGGAATACTGGGCCGGTTCTCTCAGTAGGAAAAATCAATATTAGTCACTTGGACAAAGAGAGTTATACCTCAGGTATATTAGAGGCTATTTGATACCTCTTAATACAGTAATCTTAGATGGGCCGAGGTAAAAGTTTCTTGACATCAGAACGCTGCTGTGGAATTTCTTGGAATGGGTTTGTTACACGGCAATGGTGGAGCTGAGAGCCGATTTCAGCCCAGAGTTGTTCAGAAAGTCAGGATGACAACAGTTACTCAGCAGCGCGCTCTTAAAGTGCCAAGTGCTTATTAGAATAAGAGCAAAGACAGGATTTATACAGAGCACACTGACAGGTTGGACTCATGTGAATGTAACTGCAGTTTCACCTCTGAGCAGCTTTAGGCAGAAGTAAAGATGCAACATGGGCCAAGGTGGTATAACAAATCTTATTCCCTAGGTGTAAATGAAATGGAAACTGTCTCTAGAAGCAGAAATGAATGAAAAAGGGAGAATGAAAGAGTTGAACATCTGTTGAATGGTTATCAAATACACCCAGTACTGATTAAATCAGAACTGACTCCAAGAAGAATCTGCCTTTCAGCCATTGAGGCATTCTAGCCTAAACCACAAGATGGGAGCTTAAGCAGTGCTGTATAGGCCATTCAGTGCTGTAATCTGGAAGAAGCCTCCGGAAGTGGAGACTTCCGTTACTCCCTTACCTTGCAAGACCTGGTAGCAGTATTTAGGAGCGTCTTGTCTGAAAAATGAATTGTAGGTTTTTGCAGGCATCACCTATGCCTGCCGGGGCTGCAGCTTGCCTTTCCAGTGTAGTTGCGGTGGTCATCTGGAGAGGGTAGTGCTAAAGAAAGGCTGTCGCACAACAGGCTGCTGTCTTCCCTCAGCCTCCTGGCACGCATGTCAATGCTAGGATTGTCTGTTTTCTAACTAAAATGGAGTTCTGCTTACCTCAGACTGGTTTCATGAGGGAGCCAGTAGCAGTAATAGCATAGTACAATAAAGCCAGTAGAGGAATGGATTAGAAATGTGCAGAAGGAGAAGTGCTGTGTGCACTGCAAATAGTGAGGCTGGGAACCGTGGGCCTTTTGTTAGTGGAAGAGTGATGTGGTATTCCCACCTGGCGATGCTTAGAAAAGCTGTATGGCCTTGGGGAGCTGGGGCCGGCCTGGAGGCCAGCAGGCTGGGCTGCTTGCTTCTGTTCTGGCACTGCCCTGTTCAGTAACCTTGAGAAATTTATTTCAACTTTGTTTGCTGGGGGGGGGGGGGGGTGTATGTCATTTAGACTGAAACAATGGCAAGTCTAGTGTTCTAGATGTAGATAGCTTTTAGAGCCTGGCACAACAGAGCCCTGACCGGAAAATGCCTATGGCATTTTCTTAATTTAAAAAAAACCACCGAACAAACATCATCTGGCATAACCCTAGAGTCTTGTGACAAATACACTTCAAAATATGCTGGACGCTTCTGCACACTCATACTTCTGAATACGGATTTAGCTCATCCTTCTATTTATTACTGTTTTCTCATTCTTGAATCATGTTTGTGGTGTTGCTTGAATTACAAACTCTGCGGAGGTCACTAGAACATGATTAAAAATGATAAACAAGATATTGTAGAGAAAAATCAATAAAACTGAGTACATAGCAAAGGAGAAATACAGTGCCCCTGTGCTTTGCAAGTTATTGTTGGCTAGCACTCTGAAATACCTTTCCTCCTTTCCTGCTGTAATTTTCTCCTTGGTTGGCACCCGTAATGGATTATCACTGGATTTTCTTGATGATGTTTTAAATAACTATTGCTGAATTTCCTGAGATTCAGTAGGCCCCAGATTCATAAGAAAGCACTTCTGGGTTGGAAAATGTCATTGCTGAAACAGTTCCAATCACTTTTATGAATTTGTCATCACTTTTTTTTGTTTTACCTGCTTTAGGTAAAAAAAAATTCTGGTGGGGCTGTTTTGAAATAACTTTTTGTTTTGCAAATTTGGATTATTAATACAAAAATAGATGCAAAAATGTTTTGAGCCCATCAAAAACACTTAAAATAATCTGAAAGCAATGATATTGCAAAAAATGTATGTTTCTTATCCCAAAGCAATTTATAGAACTGTCCTAGGATAAGAAAGGGTCCTGCTTTGCTTTGTATAAGCTAGGCTTTGTGAAAGTCACAAATAACTCTTTGTTCCTTGTATTTCAGATAAGAGGAAAAAGGGACAGTAGGACACAGTTTTACCTTCCTCTGTGATTGAAAGTAGAAAACCCATGAAAATATTAAACAAACTTCAAAAAGAATTAAGGCAAGTGTTAGGAGCTGCCTTATAAAGACAAAATGATCAGTCATCCCTTCAGCTGAAAGTTTTAGTGCTCTAGAAACAGTCCTTGAAACTTTCAAATCTACCTAAATTTTTTTTTAATGTTTTAGTAGTTTTACCACAGCAACCTCTAGCAAAGGGGTGCGTGTGTGAGAAAACATTCCTCTGTGGAGTGAGTCTGTCTTCTGATGCAGGCTGTTCAGTGCACTGCAATGCATTTTAGCTCTCTACTTGCTACTTGTTCACTAGGAGCCACCTTGGAGCTTTTTACTAAGTGACATAAAGGATGGTGAAAGGACATGGAAGGGACAAGGCCAGAAAAGGCACACTAACACAGCATGAGCAGACCTCATTGAAATTGTTCTTCCTCCAGCTCAGCTGTGTCTGTTCACAGGATTTTTTGCATGACTAACCTTAAAGTAGTTGGAGTAAAAGGTATTTGTGAGGTCCAGATCAAATGTTCTTTGGAATCGATGGAGAAAAAAAAAATTCCTTTGACTTCGGAGGTTTTTGTATTGCATCTCGGTTAAAAGAAAACAACAACAACAACAAAAAAAAGCCAGCAAGGAGCTGGCTTCAGGCTTCTCAGAAGCCAAGTGCAATTGAGTTTGGGGGCAGAGGAAGGTTACATGCGGCGGAGAAGGAAAAGGCCAGGCGGGAGTAAGCAGGGATGTACAAGGGCACAGGTGGTTTAGCTGGGGAAGGGTGTCTGGACAAGATCCAGGGGTTTTCAGGTGGGGAAAGGTTCAGAGGAACTTTGCTAGATTTGCAGGATGGGGTAATGAGGCTTTAGGAAGGAGAGAGGGTTACCTCTTTCTCCCGTAACTTCTGCTTGCTGTATATTGAGACTATCTCCCATCAAATGCGATTATCAGATCCCTATTCTCAGTCTAGCTCTCATGAACCCTATAAATCTCCTTTCTTCCCTCTGTCCTTTCCATGTATTTACAATTCCTACTTTTGTCTCACCTTGTGGTGGCCCCTGCTCTTCTGCCTGCGCCTCACAACTACCAGGCAGGAACCTTCCTCCTACCTGAAGGGAAGAAAGGAGGAAAAAGGGGGGCTTTGAGACAGGGATTTAGGGATGTGCTCCAGTGATGCATCCTCCTTCACCCTCCCTGTAGAGGAGAGGCTGTGAGGGGCAGAGGCTGCTGCCTGCTGAGTTCCTCTGCTCTCACCTCTCCTCCAGGTGTGCTGGGGCTGCTCACAGCTGAAGCAGGGGTGGCTTTTCAGCCTGTTGCTCTTTCCCCTGACATGGAGAGATTTGGCAGCCTGCCATCCATTGCAGGCTGCAGCTAATTTTTCCTATGCTTTCAGCCGGTTCTGAGTCATTGGAACAACCTAAACAGCAGCAGCAAGACTGATTTATTAAAAAAAGGAGGAGGGGGGAAAAAAAACCCAGAAATGAATGTAGATATTTCCTCCCTGAAGGCAGCGGTCTTTTCCTGATGTAGAACTTGAACTTTTCCTTAGATTGAAGGAAAGCAAAACCTATTGACACTCCCTTTCTGTGATGTGTGTGTGCTGCAGTGGGATGAGAGCAGGTAGAAGCAGCAAACATGAAGGCAAATCAGCAATGCATGACGTGCCTGCCCTGCTCACTGGGATGGACTCATTTGTAAACACAATTAGCAGATGATGTTAGCGGTACTGTAAATGATTGCTGATAGATCTGCCATAACAAGCTAAATTCACTTTACCACTCCCTTTCTACTGCATGTAGGTCAGTTCCTTATTGCTAATAAAGAGCCTTGCAGACAATTTTTAGATACACAATGTGATATCTAAATACAATGTATGTAGAACACTGGTAATCATTTGGGGTGGAGAGATAATAGTATTAGAAAAAATAAATCTTATTCAAACAGAGCAGTTTAGTTTTCCTATTCTCTTTTAATAGGCAAATAAGCAAAAGTACATTCACATTCTGAGTCTTTCAACATATTAGGATGCACTGTGCAGTGCTTATTTGCAGTGCTCTTCTCTCTTGCTGCCTCCTCCTCCCCCCATTTTTTTTGCTGGGTAAATCAGCTTGGATGAAATAAGAACTAGCATCATTCTTGCCAACACCTCAAGGACATGAAAGCAATTAAACCAGACTAGATTCTGCAATATGTGCATTTAAAAAGAATCTGGAGGTGTGACTTCATCATTTTGTTAGTCCTTCTACATAACGCAGGCCGAGGTAAAATTAATTTTCACATCCGTGTGATTTGGACCCAGTTTTGGAAGGCACCTTCCCATTCTCATGCCAACATTATTTGCCTCCTTCTTCTCTTGCTCTTTCCTGTGCTCCCTCCATCCTGGTGTGGTTGCCTCCTGCCTTGCCTCCTTCCAGCCCAGTTTTGGGCTTTGGCAGGCAGAGGTGGTGATCTGCCTGATTGCTGGAGAACACTGGCCTAAGCCCTAGTATTAAATCCACTTATTCTTGCCCTGTGCTCTGTAAATTATATTTACCAAGGTGTATTACCCAGAAGAACAGCTGCTTTTAATTTAAAAGTAGAAGCATAAGCAGGTCCCTCATCTCAGTTTGAGTTTCTAAGCACTGTTGTAATAAAAAATAAGTAATAGTGCAGATAGTTCTTCATTTTTATTACCAAATTGGTTATTAACTTTTATCTTATTTATTAAGTCAGTGAGTGAGGGATTTGGGCAATTCTCAGCAACACTAGTCCACAAGTGAATTTGCAGTCAATAACATAGAATTAACAGCATTAAAAGCACATATGCTAGATGCATTACTTCTGCAATCATCACCTCTTAGCATGTTTTTGAGAAAGTCCTAGGCAACATGCTAATTATTGCATTTTTATCTTTGTATTGTTGATATCATTCAGAAAAATAATGGCGCAGGGGAAAAAAAGCCTGAGGAACAATGCATTTACAAGAGAATTTTTATGTATGATATAGAACAAAGGTGCTTATTCTGTAGCTCAACATAAAAATGATTATTGTATGGATTGAAAGCATCAGACAAACCTGTTTCTTTACCCATTGAGTGTTTCCTGAATGCAGTCAAGCTCTGTTATTTGGAAGAAGCAGTCGAGCTCTTTTCAAGCATTACCTTGTTATTTGGTACAAATAAAAATGCTGCTGATGAATTAACAGTAGTGCTTTCCTTGACTGTTTGTAAGGATATTTCTTTTGAAAGTCAATAGTAGATCACTCTGTGCATTGGAAAATGAGACACACAAGTTCAGATATCTTTCCTATATATGAAGGTGTCTATCTAGGTGCCTGTGTCTCCCTCATTCCTGTAATACACGGTTTATTTCACCAGCTTGTGTATCTCACAGAGAAACGGACCTATCAATTTATGTAGGAGTTTATAGTCCTCCTTCCATTTCTGTAATATCTACTGTATTTCAACCATTTATGTGCTACACTAAAACCTTTTTATTCGGGAAATATTTTTAGTATAGCCTAAAACATAAATTGTAACTGATATAGTTACACAAGCATAACCTTCTCTGTCAACTTTCTTAGTATGGAGCAAGAATATCTTTTCAGTTTAGCTTAGATTTTTGATGAGGCTCTTAAGGTAATTGGGAATAAGCTGCCATTATATCAGAATCTGAACGTCCACAACTGGATTATATTGCTTTTTTAGCTATGTCTAATATATTTCTGAGGTATAGTTATAAAGGGCTAAATTTCCTGTCTGGGCAGAGTCTAACATATATCTGGATGAACATATATGGGTCTGTAAGTAGAGCGAATCACTCCAGATAACCAGGAATGTTCAGACCCAGTTCCATGCCTGTTAGATCAATCATGTCTCTTCCCTGTGGAAGTTTGCATTCTACGTTTTTCCAGCGCTTTCTCTGCATCACATTGAGACTTGTCTCACTGCTAAGACAGGAATTTTGGAAAAGCTTCTGGAAGTTGAGCTAAAGATGCTCAAAGGGATTAGGTGGAAAAGTAGGAGCTGGCAGTGTCTGGATCCTTAAACACAGCCATGAGAGAAGAACGCTCTGCCTAAACACTGCTATCTGTCTAAGCTTTACAGCCTTTGGGAAGTTGCTTTTTCTGCAGCTCTGAATTATGAATGGCCTTCACTTTTTCTACCTTACAATTCAACAAAAAAAAAGAAGAATAAAGAACGTAAGAAAGCAATCCCAATGGAAAGGAGTAGAATTCTGGCATGTTAAAAGTTATGACAGTACAGTAAGTTCATTTCTGTTCTGTTCATTAAGTTATTTTGTAATGAGACCAACCACTGGTACAGTAAATATTTATAGGCTGGAAGGATGTCATACCCTGAAGTTTAAGGGCCAAACACATTGAGTACCTCCATATAGTGAATTGTGGCACAAGCTTACATGTGTGCCCCCAGATGCACACACAAGTCCATTGAAGAACCATATTTTATTATGCTCTTTGGAGAGCTGCACTGGACAGGATTCACTAAAGAAAAGTGACAGTAAGCTGCTTATCCTTTAAAAGAAAAAATCCTTCATGATAGGAATGAAATCACTGTTAGACCTCTGTCTTTTCCTTAAGCTCTCATGCCTAGTACTGAATACCTTGCAGATAAAAGGTATACTTAAGATGCAACAGAGAGAAGTAGCACATGAGAACACTGAAAACTCATACTTACAAAGCTCAGTAAAAGACACAAAATCTTTTATCCCGTTCTGACTGTTTCAGTAAGCGCAAAAGTGACAAACTTCTGGTTCACTCTGGTATTGTCCCTAATGAAACTGCCAAATAGCCTGGAACAACCATAAGCTGATCGGTTTGTGTTTGCCTGCTTCATGAAATGCAGTGACAATAAATTTGCTCAAACAGAAATTTGAAACAATTCCCAGGGAAACTATTTAAAGATTTTAGGCTTGATTCTGAGTGTGTACAGATTTACATTAAGGGAAATCCTTTGGCTTCCATGGAGTTGTTTGTATTTTACACTGTTGTAAATCTGATGAGGAGGCTGTAGGTTTTTCTTTGGCTGCAGGATTGTTGCCACTTGACATTTAGGCAAAAAACAGTTTCTTATACACTCCACTAACACAGTGGAGGATTTTTGGGCTTTTGTACACAATGAATCATAACAGTATAGGTCATTCTCTTCGGTTCATTAACTGCTATAGAGTTTTGCTATTGCCCCTAACTGTGAATCAGTTCAAAAAGGATCAAAACGTGTATCTAGGCATGTACTGCTGAGCCGGTTTGTTTTAATGCTGTCTAAGAGAGATCTTGCAAGGGAAGAGTACTTGCAGAAAATGAAGTATCCTAGCGTGATGTTATTAGAATATTTTATGTAAAACATTTCTATTTAAATTAATACCTGAAAAAAGATGGAGAACTGTGTACTGTTTATAACTCTCAACTTAAGATCAGAGTATGTCTGCTAAAAACTGCAGTATAATTTTCTGTGCTACCCAGGATAGCTTTAAGTAAATTAAGTCCTAGAGCAGTGTAGACATCAAGAAAAATAAAACGAGCACTGCGATCTTTGTACCCGTTTGCTATTTTGTACTGAGCCAAATTTTCTGACTGCAGTCTTTAGAGTTCATTCTAGAGGTCTAAATGACCATTGGAGACTTCCTCTTTGAGGTAAAAGAGCTTTTTGCTGTCTGGAGCTCCAAAGAGTTTCTGGGCCCCTGAATCTCAAGGTCTCAGTCTTACAGCCCAGCTGCTGGGAACTGCCCACAGCGGCAAGTACTCGAGGTGAGGGATTGTCTGCGGCTGCGCTGAGGGGTGTTTGCAAACCCTCTTTTCTTCCCCTCTTGGCTGGAGTCTGCTGTGCTGCTGAGGATGCTGGGTTGTGAGGGGGAGCACTGTCCGCTCTGCGGCCCTGCGCACGTGGCAGGGAAGGTAGCAGGGCTCCTGGGGGCATTGCCGAGAAGTTACAGAAATTAGAGTGGTATTACAACTTACGTCAAACAGTAGATGCAAATAATAACCTTGATGCATTGCTGATAATACGCTACTGTTTGGCAAAATCTGGTCAGATTCTGTTGCTGCTCCTTTGAAGATAAAATGCAAACAGAGGATCTATAGTGGCTAGAGTGGTAATGTGCGTTAGAGCATTTTCACCTCTAAACACACTTGCTTTTCTTTTTGCCATCTTGTTACCTTGAACCCGATGTTTCCAATTATTTCTATAGCATCCGTGATGTTACTTGAAAGTTGAGCTTTAAAATACAATGCATGATGAAGTGTGCCCATGGAAAAATCCTGAATGGAGTAGCAGCTTAGGGACGCCACGACTGCGTGGCTATGTAACAGTTTTTCTTTTATGAATGTATAAAGCCATAAGGCATCTGTTTCTCAGCGATTCTCCAGGAAGGCAAACCGAAGGCTGCTTATATTTGCATCCCTAATCAGGTCAGCAGGAAAGCAATCGTGGCTGAGATAATGAAGGGACGGAGGGGGAAGATGGATTTTTGACAGCAAACAGATAAAAGTTGAGGTTAAAGGAATATCACATCAAATTAATACATTTTTGTCTGCAGCAAAGTTTAAAGCGTCTCTTGACAGTCTTCTAGACTGGCTTTGTAAACTGCTTCCTTCTTATAAGAGCCAATGCAACTTATTTCTAAGGACTTTTTGGTTTATGTGAAAGGTTGCCACAATTACTGTTAGAACAGAGCGTGAAAATTAAGCCCAATATGCTTGCCATCAGCTGGGAACTGCATCCAAACACAGTGAGTGCTATACTCCTTTTTCCAATAACTGTTTGTACTATACAACATATTATTAACCCCAGATCTTCAGGAAGTGGAGACAGGTCTGAAATACTGACCATAGTAATACAGTGTACTTCAGTTTTAATTGAAGTAAAAGATGTAGTAAGCTCAGGCAAAGTTATGAGTCTTTTATAGTAATATTTAATGAGAGGCATGAATTTATTCAGAAATGCACATAATTCAGGTCCATCTAACAGTCTTCTGCTCTTCTTTCAAAGATGAAGGCTTTTTACAAAGCCTTTTACACAAACAGTTAAGGTAAAGGTTTTTTCAGTGAATCTAAACTGTTTTTTTGTCTATTCATTTCTACATGAATAGAAGGCTATTCATGGGGCTGTGTAATTTTTTGAAGCATGTGACACTAAGCAACATTAAACAAGTTTTACAGCTCTTCCTGAATTCTCAGTATTTTTTGTACAAGTATCACTTTATCATCTCTTCATAATTTTTTTTAGCTCAAAAGGGTCTGTTGTGATAACGTGCTTGAGTGGTGTGCATAATACAGAACAAAGAATGCCATGAGGTATGCTGCAACTCATTTATGCTCCTTGTGCTGGAGTATGTGACTCAACACAGTAAGTGTCTCAGGTTTTTTGAATTTTTGCTCAAGATATGTTATCAAGGATACTTGTGTCATATAATAGTTGTAACTCAGGTATGTGATATATACGTCTGTTTTGACAGAGCCTTTGACAAAGCACTGATCTTCCAAAGTATTGAGCTAATTGCTTAACTGTAGTTCTAAGAACGGTCCCATTGACATCTCTGTTACCCTAAAATTAAGTTTACACGTGGGTGGTTAGAGTCGAAGGTAAGCAACCAAATAGCTCATAAATGGTGAACAATTACTCAAGAAAAAAATCATGGTTAAATAACAAAATCGCAGGAAAAAATGCTGCACATAACTGGCATCATTTTGATCTTAGTCTAAGGGTAGGTACCAATTCTTTCTTGTTCTGTCACCCATAAAACAAATGTCCATTCTATTTTGCCACTTTCTTTGTATAAAAATAAATATTCTTTGCTATCTTAACATGAATGAAATTATAATTGGTTTGCCCTTAGACTTTCTATATACTGCACCACAGGTGTAAAACGAGTAGGTATTTGGTTTACGTTTATACCTCTCATTGTCTGTTGGCTTCTGAGATTTTACTGGAGTATGTTAATATTCAGATCTGTCCCATGGATGATTTTACTGTCAGTCTTTGAATGGAATATATTTGTATTACCCAAAAAAAGGAAGGAGGGGAGGAAGAAAAGAAAGAAGATTCCTACAGAGTATATAATCAAAAGTAACTTTCCTTTTGCAGAACTCCAGCGAAAAGGAAACTCTGCATGTTCACTATATCCATTGTCTTAGAAGGTTGTTCTCTAGTGGTAGTTGTCAAATAAAATGTAAAAAGTACAGCAAGTCCACGGTAACATTCTCCATCTAATTTTGTTTTTTCTTCATTGCAACCTACAGGTTACATTTTCCTCATATTTTTACGCTCACTTGCAAGCCTTGGAGGAAAATTTTTCTTTTAAATAGCAGTAAAATTGTCTATGATATGATATATGTCAAGGGAAAATAAAGCTATAGAGAAAGTTCTGATCTCAGTTACACAGGCATAAAGAAAGAATTTACTTTATTTGCTGGGACTACCTCCTAACGTGCCTATGTAGAGGAGATTAGAATGTGGCTCATAATATAACCTAGGAGTCTTGTTAAGTAGGAAGTTTTCTGGAGAGAAGAGCAAAAGTGAGAGAATGAGAGAGTGCATGCAGAATTGGGGAGCATCAAGAAGAGATGCTTTGAGCCTTTGCTTTGAACTCATTGCTCTTAAATTCACATCTTTGTGTGCAGCTAGCTGTTGGGAAAAGCCAATAACAAGGCTAGGATCAGCGGATTACTGGCTTTACCTGAGAAGAATAAAGGAAAATGATAAGCGTGATGGGAGATAGTGTAAGAAACCTTGATTCTTTCTGTTTTGGAGCAGAGAAAGAGGTCTGTAGCAAATTATTCGGGCTGTCTTGAGTTCAATCTAAATTAAACTTTCTTCTTCTTTAAGAAGAAAATTAAAATAGAATTATTTTATATGTTAAAACTCGCACATTTTAGGATAAAAGGAATGTATCTGTTTACTTCTTGTAATAAGCCCCTGTGTTGAATACGCAAGAGGAATTTTAACTTGAGACTTAAGCTCACAAACTTAACCAAGGTGACAGCGAGATTGGCTTTGTCCTCTATTCCATTACTTTTATACCCATTTCATCTGTCATCTTGATTCTTATTTTCCTCTGTTTATTTTCACTTTCCTATTACTGGGCCATGTGGCCTTGATGGGGTGACCATATATCCTTAGGGAATGTGACCTTCCATTGGGAGGATATGTATTATGTGGTTATGGACCACGAGTCTTCCTGTAGAGCTGGTGTCCAGATAAACTGTTGCTTTCCTTTAAAGTCTTGCAAGCTGGTACTTTGTCCTCTCCAAAGCAGTGCAGAATCAAAAGTGAAATTGGCCTCCCAGTGACTGGTATCAAGAATACCTTTATGCTTTGCTAAGGAGAATATTGTGTGGAGAGAGACTGCAATCCTTATTCTCGATGCCTGGCCTCGTTATGCCCTCTGGATCTTGACAAGCCACTGCATTTCTTTTGTACAGCTAGTGGAGAGAGGTCTCCAAGGTGTTTGCAGTTGGAGAGAGCTTCTGTCTGAGTGAGTGTCCTCCCAGAGTTGGATTCTGATGTCCGATAATCAGTGGGCCTGGTTGCATGGGACTTCAGTGTGGTGGGGGCTGTTTGAATCCAATGCAGCTGAGCTGGTGCTCAGAAGTATGAGCAAGGGTTGAACAACTACCTCCTCCTTCATCCCCACTGTTCTTTATCAGAGAAAGAACCCCTGTGGCTGTTCTCTGAATTCTTAGCACTTTATTATTCATCTTAAGAAAAACAAGTGTGAACAGGGTAGTTCAGCCTGGGGGAAGTAAGGAGCCAGCAACCAAAACCCACCTTATTTTTGCTTGCTTTTCCCTGCTTCCTGTCCACCTACTGTCACTTGGTTAGAAGAATGGGTGGGTCCTCAGGGCATGTGGTTTGCTGTCTGATACAAGTCATATTGGTCTAACTGATTTTGCTTTTCTGTCTACATACTGATGTTTCCCTAAAGACTGTTCTGCCATTTTACTCATGGCTGGCCTAATAGGAGGTATTTGAGTAAGGAAGGTTAGATTTTTTTTTTTGTCTAGTTTTGTTCCGTGCTCTATAAGCTAGCAAATAATAAGCAAATTCTACCACATTGTCCTTCTCTTACTCGTTAGCAGACTTGTAATTCCTGTTCGTGCATGTGCATACAGGCAGTGAGACTCCTAAATAAGCTGTATACAGAATTTAAACCTGGATATGATGCACATCACTTTCTTCTCACTAAGCACAGTAGAAAACTTTACTTTGTCACAGTATAACACCTATGGAATATTGCTCTTTCTACCATTAAGCTTTTGATATACAGCAGTTTATAGGCCATGCCTTCTTTTTACGTATCTTGTGCAGCATGTTATATTTAGTATATGTCTAGTCCATTATTTTCTAATTAGGTTTAAACACGTTATACTAAACTCTCCCATATTAACGTTCTTGCTAGGATAATCTTGCATCTTCAGAGCCCTGAATGTCAGTAACTGTTAAAGGCCGTATTTACAGGAAATCAAGTGGAAAAGTTGCATGGCTTTTCAGGTTTTACTGTAACTGTAAGCTAATTACACGTGCTTAAGTACTGGTTTTAGTTACACTGTCTAAATCTGAAGTAATGCCACCTATCTTTGGCGAGTTACTGCAGAGTTTCACCATTATAACAACTGAAATTGTTCTGTGCTTCTGATAAAAGTGAAAAGGTAACCAAATGCTTTCTCGTAGATGGAAATACAAAATAGCTGCAATACGAAATACTTTCTTGTAGAAGTTATTCAAGGTAAAAATTGGATACTCTTCTGTTTCTCTTTATGATCAATATTTTATTGATATAAATCTATTTATAAAAAAAGTTTTAAAAACTATTTTAAAAAGCAAAAACTTAAATGATGTTCAGTCAAATATATGAGAAAGAATAGAAGTAATGTAATTATTGAATATATTTGCTCTGTCCGGCTCTCTCCTGACACTTCTGCTAATTGAAGTTTAAAAGGAATCGTCAAGAATTCCCAGGAAAGCTAGAGACTTGAAAAAACCTGTGGCCGTAATTAAGCTAGGATGCCAAATGAGTAGAAGCTAGAACAGAGAACCTTCTTCCTATGCATGGAAGGGTTTTTTTTTTTTTTTTTTTCCCCCTAGTCCAAACTCTGGAATGAATTTAAACTGTAATATTTAAATTAAAAAAAAGCGTAGACAAGTTTATTTTGGAGAAGATTTAAATTGAACTCAAAGCTATTGCATTGTTTAACTTTTCCATGTAGGCCAGATCCATCAAATTTATTTTAAAAGCACATAGGCACCCAGTGTAACTTTCAAAAGTGTTTGTTTAATCACATCAATAGAAGCTAATTGCCCAGGCACTTTTGAAAATACTTATGGGTATTTTGCAAAACACTAAAAATTACTGAGGAGCACAGATAGCTGTTTTCGTGATCATTAATGTTGGATCTGTGTATTACTGAAGCTTTTGGCTCTACAGATTTGACCTTAATCACATATGAACACAATCATGCTCTTGTTGTTATAACCACAGTATTCAAGATTTATGATAGTGTTATTGTGGGCATTTCAGCTCATAAACTTATTTTATACATCTCTTTGTCCACTACTAGTCAGTGAAACTTATACTGCTGATATTAAATGATTTAGTCACTTAATCACCTTCTGATGTCTATATCTTTTTTTTTTAATATATGATATAGATTTAATGTTATTCTCAGAGGTCATACTCTCAAGAGATACCAGTATTCTGGCTTTGTTTCAGCTTAGCAAAGCTGCTAATACACTTCTATCTTTTGCTGGTATACTTTTTTAAAAGAAAGACAAATTCTTTTTTGTTTTTTGTTTTTAAACCTCTTATCTGAATTGTCTTAAGTATTTTACTTGCTGTTGCATATTTCAATAAAAAGGAATTTCTCTATATTTAGGTCAGAGATAGTTTTGTAGATACTGTCTCATGTTAAGAAACAAAATTTGGTAATGTGAGACTTCATGATCAGGCCTACTATGGAGCAGACTTTGGTCCATTCTGACCAGAGAAAAAAAAAGTAACTTCATTCCATTTTCTCCAGATTTGCCCTAGAAGAGTGAGCCACTGTAGGTTTGCAGATCTGTTACTTGGATCAGAAATTTGCCCAGCGATGGAGTAAAAAGGTACGGTACAATTACAATGCTCTCAGATAATCATTTATATCTAGGACACGCTTTTCATGTATATATAGCCAGTAAGAATCGCTTTAATACATCTCTGTCTCTGAATAAGATTTGAATGACAGAGTTGCTCTGCTAACCTGAAATTGAGTTAACTTGACAGCCAGAGTGTAGCATGGTTATTGGTTGAATATCATTAATTTTGATGTGACATGTTTCTTAGTAATAGGAACATTTGTATTATCTGTATTTTCAAAAAGCAGGGGAAAAAAAATAAGCTACCACAGCAGTGTCAATATTTCAAGGGGAGCCAATACAGTAGGGAACACTCTCTCTGGCTTCCTTAGCTATTCCTTTTATTGACTACTACAGGTCGGAAAAATCATTTTACTCTTCTGCCCCTTTCCCTTCAGAGGTTGCTAATACATGTTAAGATGAAAACTAACACAATGAGGAAAAAATACGAAAAAGCAATCGTAGTACCATGAGTAACCTTGAACGATTAGATGTATTTGGATGAAGCAAGCGTTAGATAAAGAGCCTGACAGGAAAGTAGAGGTTAAAATAGACTTAGAGTGCTAACAGTTGGTGAACATTTACACAAATTTGCGTTCATAATTAGTTGGATTTGTGGTTTTGGTTGGCTGTATGCGTGTGCTAGGAAAAACTGTACTGATTTCTGTGGAGCGACACTGGATTGTATATGCATGAATATAACTAGGAAGTAGGCCCTGTATATAACCACAGGGAAGACATGATTTCACTAAAGACCGAAGCAATATCTTCCCTTGTGCTTGCCCAGAACAGCCAGGAGTTCATGGTGTAGAAGAAAGCTGATATATTGAGTATAGAGAGTGTTCTTCATATGTGCCCCAAGATTACTGTCTGTGGTCGCGCTTGTGCATGTGCAGGCTGATTGCCTTCCCTCAAAGTCTGAGAGCACTGTACATCTGAGGACTTTTCTGTTAACTTGAGTTTCAGCAATAGATTTGTTCCATGTTTTTCTCTTGTGAAGGAGAGTAGAAGATGACTTGTGAAACCAATGAAAATGCTTCTGAGTCACAGCAAGAAAAATGAGAACAGAATCAGTGTTTTGGGCTGGAAAGTTAACAGGAGCAACTGAGGGAAAAATTATTACTCACATTCTCTGTCCTATGAGGCAGTCCTTAAACATGAGAAAGGGAATGTTAGTCCTGAAAGAAAATAAATCCATTGACAAAGACATTCCAAACAAAAAGTAGCAATAGGAAATATTACTGCAAGTGGCTCATCTGTGGTGTTCAGTGCTGCAGGTGGTGAGTCACATCTGGAGGTTGGATAAGATTTTCTGTGGGACTAGATAAATATGTTGATGGTTGTGTGCATGACTTTTTCAGAGAATTGGTGCACCTGTTCCCAGATCAACTGGATCTGAATTCGCAACTCTAGCTTAGCTGCTCTTTAAATCAGGCTCCAGTAAATAGGACACTTTAAGAAGAGTAATAAAGCAGTTAACAGATAAAATGAAGGACCAGTGTTCCACGCCTCATAGAAGTCAGACTAGGTACAACATACATCTTTTTTCTCCTTCCCTCAAAGAATTGTTTTTGGCTGAATGTTATGGACATATGGAAGTTATGGACAAGAAGATAGGTTTAAAGTTTAGCTATACATCCTAGAAGGCAAGGTGACTGAATTATTTTTTTGTACAACTTCTGCTAGCTGAATTCTGGATTGATAACAGATGTCATAATGATATTAGAAAGTGGAAGTACAGATATTCTCTACCCAGTACTTTTTCACTTTGTAGCTACTGCTTTACTTCAAATTCAGGCTGACTGCAGAGGTATAGCTTTCTTGAAAAAAGCCAAGGGAAGTGTTTAGTCCAGATGTTTATGCGCAAGCACAATTGCTTTCCTGAGGTGAATACTAGATTATTTTCTAACCCTTAGCATAGCTGGCAGTCCCATGATATGTGAACATTTTTATGTATAAATATGGGGAAAAAAAATTCATAATGCATTGCATTACTTTACCAGAAGAAAATATTGTGTGAGCTTCAATGGAAAAAACACAAATAATTGCAAAATTTCAGTGGAACTTCACATTCTACAGCACTGTAGCAGCATTGCTATGCGATAACATTGCAGTTTGAACTTCTGATATCTTGGGACCTGCCTGGAGATAGAAACATGATATTCAGTGTTTGATTTAGTTGTATGTGGTAGTAAAGGTCTGTGTATGTCCAGTTCCTAGTGTATATATGTATAATTTTGCTACAGCTATACCTAATGTTGTGTGACTTGGCAAAGGCTGTGAGGAAGAAGGTGAGGAGAGAGTTTGTGATCAAGAGGCCTCATAGCCTAAGCTGGCACTATTTTATGTAAGCAGTGTCAGGGCTGGTCTTGAGATAACGGAGCGTGCCAGAGCGTACATCTCACCAGGAGCAGTCACGTGCTCCCCCCAAGACTGAGGTTGTAATTATTCACAGACTTGGGATTATAGCCAAAAATATTCTTTATTCCTGATTCTGAGTTAACTTCCAAGAAACCTGCAGTTTGGGAGGCTGTGGGGGGATATAGATAACCCTATGGTTGTAGGTGTGTGGTCCACGGTTTAGATTCACATGTGTGAGTTTGGCCCCAAGGCATTCGTATGTAGGCACCTGAATAAAAGCTGTCTGGTCCCTGAGAGTGTGGAACTTCATTTTTTTCTTCCTGGTTCTCAGCACTTTCAGAATTAAATCTTTCTTTGTTTGGAAGCTGACTTAAGACACTCCTGTTTCCCTTCAAATGCTTGTGCCGAGGTCCAATGTGAGTTTATGCCAAATGCAGAGTCTTCCAGACTTGCCTCAAGAAGTTACATGCTTAGTGATGAGAGACTAGAATAACTCCTTTCTGAGTCTCTTGTTTCTGTGATTATAAAGTCTAATTCTTAATGTTAGCCCCGCATGTTGTCGCTGGGCATGCGGGCCTGCAGCTGTTGGAAGGCCCAGGAGGGTTAGGCGATCCTCATAGCTGGGCCTCGATTGACTGATCGCATGTGCTGTTTGGAGTTCTTTCCCTCCTGATGGATCAAGCACGTTAAAAGGCTATTTATGACAGCGCTTAAGATACCTGTCTTGTTGAAAATTGTTTTATGTTGTGAAAGCCTTCTAAGGATTATAATTCTTGCTTTGATTTTTTTTTTTCTCTAGTGACAGTGTATCTAACTTTGTTTTGATTAAATAATGTGATTCTGTAAAGTGCTTGAGAATATTATTTTTAAGAGATGTAGTTTATTGAATATTTCAAAGTGAAAATATTAAGGCAATTATTAAATTAGAGTTAATTATTAATCCCAGAGAGATAATTACGCAGGTTTGAGGCAATTTATCTTCTATTTAAAATAGATTTTTCACTTGATTAAGCTGTGTTTGTCACTTAGACCCGTGGCTGTCACTGCAAAGGACTTCGTTATCTTGCGAAGTACAGAATCGTTCTCTGATGTTGACCATAAACACACAGGCAACAGATTAACTGAGTGCTGCGTAAAGGCATGCGGTCTTTCTGGAATAATCTATCCTTTCTGCTGTCAAAGGCAAAGTTCAGTTTGAATAAGTAGTAGTTTTGTCACAGGAATAATAAAGGACATCTTATAAATGTAACAACAAAGTAACTGAAATTTAATTTCACTTTGGAAGACAAATATTTTGCATGCTATATTAAGTGTTATATACACATACAATGGTATAACCAAATGCTTATAACGATACTTAAAAATTGTAATGGCAAAAAGCAATATAAATGATCTCTGCTCTCTCTTAGGCAGAATTTATATTCTAGGTACAAGTATGAATGTCTTACAGATATGCAGTGGTTATAGACATTTTAACCCTTAAATTGATAGACTGAGAATCTCGGTAATGGGTACATTAGATGTACATTAATACATTAATCTGAATTTTGTGTGATGTGTTGTGATATGTGAAATATAAAGGATTTGTGAATGTTATGAATGTTTGTGCATAAATGTGGTTGCAAATCTGAGAAATAGCTTTTTGGGGGTATGTGAGTCATAAATTCCAATTTAATTACTCTGGAAATGAAAGTGATAGCGATGTGCTTTAAGGTTAAGTGGTTTCAGGCCAGCTGGGTTCTGTAGATACCTGTTGGTATGAAGCATCTTTGAGAAACTCTTTTCTATCACCTGCATGTTGTTTTAAGGACTATAGAGGGAATGGGGGATATTCTCACTGTAATATTTTTCTGTCAAGGTAAAAATATATCCATGTTTTCCTTAAAGATGAGGAGTTCAGTGCATCTGGTGCACAGAGAAAGAAAGTTCCCTGCTTCCTTTCCTGGTCATAAAAATAGACTCGACAGGAGAATACTTCTTGCGTTCAGTCACTTTTCATCTTGGAGTTCAAAGAGCATTATTCATAATCTCATTTTTGGAAATTTGAGGAAAAAAAAACTTCATTTTTCTCTTCAGCTTAATTTTATTCAATATTCCTACAGAAATAGTTAGGATACTGTTTTTTTCCTGGAGGAAAAAACCTGAGAAGAAAAACGTTTCCTCTAGGAGCTGAAACAAATACTGTTCGTTAACTTATACTGAGCAAATCCATGAGAGACCCTCTCTTCACTGACAGCCTTTATAAGAAAGTGCTGCAGACCTTCTCTGTGCTCAAATAGCAGAGAGATGGTATACTGAGGAGTTTTGAATAAAAAGATTAGAGAAAATAGAATAGAGAAATTTAGCAAAAAGGTGGAATACTACTTATAATAATTCTGGCATAACTATAGCTACAAAGCGTGCCATAATACTCTAGCCCATTTGATATTGTTTGTTTGCGTAAGATACAAATCTCGGTTGTCTGTCTTTCTGTGTGAAAGAAGAATTTGAAAAACTTTAGAGCCCTATTGTCTTAGCTCCTTTGAGGAGACCTACACAATGACCCGAGAGTCTGGCTGGGGTTTTAGATCCACCAGCCTTTCTCCCCGAGTGACAGCAGGACCCTCGGTTTGCGTAAGCATCTGTGAGTCTCTACTGTCATTAAATAAAGCTTTAAGGAAGCTTGTTGCCTGTTGTTTAGATATAAGAGGAAGCATGTCCCCCTTGAGCTTGCAATCAGGAAACAATTCAGTTGTGTCCTTCCATCTGTGAATTATGCTTCAAATGCTGATTTGTCTTGTGGGGCCTTTTTAAGGGTCCCTTGCTGCAATGGGCAAAATGGCAATCGGATCCCTCTGGTAGCCTGGCAGAGATGGCGCATGCTGGCAAAAAGCCTCAGGATGCTCACCACAAGGTGAGGACAAGTCATGGGCATCATAGGGGGACAACCCTGGCTGGAGTAAGGTGTCCGAATAGGACCAGCAAAGTCTAGATCTTGCTTTAGTCAGATGCAGGAGTCCCTCTACCAAAATATTGCCTTGGCAGAGATCAGCAGTTCTGCCAAAAGGATCAAGAGGAACTAGGTTGTGGGGCTGCACAGGGGTGTACTTTGAAATGTGTTGTGCCCTCGTGGACCCAGAGAAGTGCTGTGGGAGCCATATAGTAAACTGTGGAGAGATGGGCTACAGGAAAGCATTTGGGTTTAGCTTCTTAATGTATTTCTATATTTTTTTGTTAATATTTTCCCCCCTCCCCTAAAAATAGGGCTTACCTTACGTTCAAGGACATCTGAAGTTTGGAGCAACGTATACTTGACTACTTTATGTGCCTTTCAGTGTATGCATTGTAGTAAGCTCTATCGTGATTAGGAGCATTTGTGACTTCATCGTTTGCAAGCAGCTGCACAGCTGTTACAGATCATTAGATCAGTATGTCCCTGAGATGGGTGCTATTTGCTTGTTTGCAAATATACATGTTATGCTCCTTTAAAAGGGATGATACACTCTGGATTTGGTGGAAACTGCTGATGAGCAGGAGGATGCTTTATCCTGAGAGTATGCTTGAGTGACGCAGGTAGAGGGGGAAGAGGTGCAAGAACTCTCCTGAGTGCAAGGTGGGACAGCAAAGGAGCAGGGTCAGCAGGGAGGGAAATCACCGTTTTCCATGGGTGACCCATACTTCCAAACTCTGCTGGGATCCTATTGTCCGCAGATGACAAACGTCACTAATGGCAGATGAAGCTTTAAAGGAAAGCGGTAAAGGAGCAATGATTTTGGAGCTATCTGAACAGATTTTTACACTTTGGTTGAAAAAAGAGCTTCTGGAATGTTAGTAACTAGATTATTAGCTAGGGGAAAAAAAATAGAGGTGAACATGTGTTGCAACCTCAAAATCTTGCCTATATTTCCTTTTACACTTTCTGTTACTATATCTCGTGTGAAAATGAAGTCGTCCTTGCCTAGCACACTTAAGTTGTTTGGCCTGTGATGGCAAACTGCATCACAAGCATTTTAACTTTCAAACAGTTTTCTCCTATATTGCAACACATGCTTGAGAAGAGTTCCCAGTACAGTTTGGAAAAGCTACGTTAGCTTCCCCTTTCCTTAAAGTTTTCCTCCTTTCCTTAAAACTCTCTGCCTATCTAAAAGCACTTTTTAATAATTAAGGAAGCTCCTTATCCTCCTGGTCAGGGCTGTTCAGTTTGTGCTCTACGTGTATCGCATCATCTGCGGTTTCATAATTAGGATTATCAGGCAGGGAGGATGTTGTAGTTGCTACATGTCAACTTTAACTTAAAAAATATTAGAATATTGAGTGACTTGACTCATACCAAGCTTTTCCAAAATAGAGGTTTATATTTTGTGTCTAGACTTAGCAAATGTTTCAGTCTTATCTTTTCAGAATCCTTTTGTTCTTCAGAAGCGTTGAGAGGCACAGCAGAGTTTAAGTGCTGCCCTGTGTCATATTCAAAATGTTAAGGTAACCATTTAATGAACTAGAACAGAGTTACTTAGTCCTACACTTAAGTTGCAGGCTATGCAAATCACCACTGAAATTATTAAAATATTTAGGCCACGGTTTTAACTGATCGACTTGTTTTCCTCAAGAGCGATGGGAATACTGAGCCCCTTTTGCATTATTAACGTGGATGAATTAAACAACCTTTCAAAGGGCACTTAAAGAGAACAGTTTAACAAAGTTACCTGAACAAACATTAGACAGAGCTTTGACTTTACTGCTGGGTTGCTTCTGTAGTCAAGTGCAGTAATGACACTTAGCAGTCCTGCAAGCTATGTACAGACATTAACTAATTAAACCTTCCCTCACCCTTAGGAGGGAGGTAAATGTTTATTGTCTCCTTGCATAGTTCAAGCAACATGAGATAAAACAACATAATGATAAATGATGAACAAAAATGCTATGGTGCCTGGCCATGAGTAAGTCCAAACAAGGAAATTGGCAGAACTCCCACAGAATCTAAATAGTGCAAGATCAGATCTCTGTAAAGAACTCATTCTTCTAATTAGATATTGTTTAGATGTTTTAAGCTCTTCTTGCATGTGTCACAAACAAGATTTGTGTAACAGTGACGGTTATTTTTGTAAATTATGGGCTTTGGAAGCCCAGTTTTTTTTACTCTGCTACTTTTTCTTCTTCCTGCTTTAGAACAAATTTTAAATCTTGGATCTCCACCAAATTTGAATACATGTGATGCAGTCTGAAGCAGTTCTTAGAGGGTATTCTTAACTCCCGTAGGAGCAGTGCAGGTTTGGGCATGGTAGTGCGTTGTTTAATGTGAGAAGCACCAAGAACCCAACGGGGGAGAAGCCACGGGATTGCTCTGAGGGAGCTCTCAGGTTGCATGTTTTTCCTCTGTGACCACCTAGCAATTTTATTATCGTTAATAAACCCTCTCTTCCAAATCTGCTCTGAAATAAGGCTAGAATTTCATTCATCAGTGCTTACTGGTTAAGGCTTTCTTATAGTTTCCCCACAGAAGTTATGCGCTTTCCTGACAACAGAATATTGAGGATAAATTGCCTCCAATCTTCTGTAGGATTGGGATGCAGTAATGATCTGTGCTTTGGTTGCTTTCTCACTGCCAGCTTATGAAAAATAACAAAGCAAGCAGCTAGGCTGAGGAAACAAATAGGCTATTAAATAGTTTATTCGTATGTGCTGTCTTCCTTTCCATTTGTCCCCAGTTCATCCCACCTGCTGCCGACAAAGGTTCTGTTGCTGCGAGTCACCTTCAAGGTATTGCTGGTGCTCTCCTGCTATGAGCATGTATCAATATCTATTTAAATAGCCTAAATGTATTTTAAACAAGACATTTCCAAGTTATTGTCGTGTAGCTGTGTATGGTGCTCCACAGAACACCAGTTTGTGAGCATTTTCAAATGATCCGTTGTAAAAATTTATTCCAAGTAGAAATTTGATGTGTAATGGCTAAAACCGTAATTTTTTTTTTTTTACTCGCTTTTCCTATTCTCCCCCTTTTTCCTTGTTATCTTGGGAAATAACATTTGGTCCTCTACCTGCTAAATAATTAAGGTAAAATATTGCCTTACCTAAGATGAGACCAAGGCAAAGGAATGGTTGTTTCAGAGCTGCACAGAGGCTCGGTAATGGTTCTCCGACATCATCCTGTGAGACAGAATGCAAAGGAGGAATCTGAGTATAAAAAATTTATTATGAAGTAAACGCGTAATATTTTGAGGAATACTAGTATTGGCAACTGTAGCCTGCAACCTTAGGTGCTCTGAAAGACAGCGTCTAGTTCCTTACATAATTATTAGGGAGACTTTCATATTTTTCATAGGATAGGCTGAGGGAAGATGTAACGTTAAGTACAGCTGAGAGCAATGTTAACGTGAATAGTAACCGTTTCATTGCGCGCTTACCCTAATGGGATTTGTTGCTGTGCTTTCATTTGAGGTCTGCAGCAGTTTGACTTGCAATGTGGGATGAAAATTGTGCCAAAAGTATGCGCATAATTCAGCATGTGAGATCTTCCTAAAGTCGCTCTGGGTTCAACCCTCTTCAGTCCTACCGTAGCTGAGAAGGTAACTTTTTTTTTTTTTTTTTTTTTTTTTTTGGAAATCAGAGAACTGAATCCTGGTATAGGCAGAAAGACCCTTTCAGCTACCAAATGTGTCTGGAAGTGTTAGCAGCTGTGGCTGAGCTGAGAGGAAAATTTAACAGATGAACCATCTAAATGTTGAGAAAACCAAAAGGAAAGCAGCAGAAGCTAGAAGTAGAAGGAAAGAAGTAGAAAGTCATGAAAGAAGAGATATGACCTTCTAGGGTTTTTTTTCCGATTTGGAGCACAGAGAAAAGAATTGGTTAAAATTGTTCACAACTGGTAGTTGAAGTGAGCTGTAGTTTTACAGCAGCTGAGGGTGCAATCAGTTTCTGATTTTGAAGATATGGGTCATGCAAAAGGTAGAAGAAAAGCTTTTGTTGATATTTTAAGTTAAGGACTCTTGCTTAAAGGTGCCCATCAGATGCTCTCCTAACATTTTCTGCCTTGAGACTAGATGCTGCTGCTGCCACCTACCTTTTTGAACAGTTAAAGGGACAGTGATTTGACCCACAATGCATACTTTTCAGAAGGGTTGCTGCTTTCTGAACTGTGTTTTATCAACCTCATTAGTCACTCCAGTGGCAGTTTAGAAGTTGCAGTCCGTGGGTTATTGCAAGATGTTGCTGCTTGATTTGTGCAGTTCTCATTACTAGTGAATACCTGTAAAAAGAGCTGTGAACAACTAGAGGAGCTAGGGTGGCTCTGCAATAGGGATGCTGGCTTACAAGAACTGGCCTAGATGAGCTCTCCAGAGGTACTGGACAAAGAGGGGCAAAGGGAGCAAATGCATGTCGGTAAGTTCCTGGGAGGCTGTGGGAGAGGATACGTCGTGAACAGAGCGATAGGTAGAAGCAGAGTAATTCCATTTCGTCAGCATCTGAATAGATGCCAGGCAGAGCAGACAAAGTATAACAATGTTTTCCTGAAGTTACTTATCCTATTTAATTTCCATACTGTTGTTCCTTGGTAATTCATATGTTCATAAACTAAGATCAATGATATCTTTGCAATAGCATCTCTAAAATTTAGTCAGTGTACCAAAAGAAAATTCTAAAGAGCCTTGGCCTGCAGCAAGATAGGATAAACTTATTTAAAATAAATCAAGTAATTTACTCCAGCAGCAGCAAAATAGAAAGGTGTTAGTCAGAGGTGCAAATGGAGCTTATGAAGTGGGATATTTTAATAGCATACCATACATCTGCTGTAAATGTTATGTGCTTTATTACAGTAGCACTAAGCTTATTATATGCACCTCAGAAACAAAGTTCTTCTCTGAAATCTACAGTGCAGAGTCTCTGATTGCATCCATGTTCTAAATTAATTCACTTGTATACTGACATTTGTGTTTTCAGAAGTGGTATATCTTTGTGTTTGTGAGAATAGTTCTCTAAAAGAGAATGGAGTTTGTGTGAAAGGAGAAGCATTAAAAAAAATCTTTCACTTTACATCTCGGATTCTTCTTTTACTTGCAATCTCATATGCATTGTTGTCAATACTATAATCAGTAGAGGTCTAGGGTTTGTGACATCTGGTTTCAACACTTCCTTCATGATTTAAGATAGTTGGCATTCATTATCAAAATTGTGATTGCTTATCTCTGTAGAGGACTGTCACGTTTGGCTTTTTGCTAGTGTTTAATGTATCTGAAATGTCTCCTGCTTTCTCTTAAAGCTCCTTACATAGTCTTTGCACGCATACTCCTTTGGAGACTTCAGATATGCAAAGAATGTAGCAGCGTTTTCTGTGGCTGAATAATTTGGATTTCTACTTTCTATGATTTATGCTTGTTGACTTCAAATGCTCGCCCCACCAAAAAGCTGCATCATAAAGCTATTAATGTCAGGCAGCTCTTTTTTCACATGACTCTCCAGTTGCATAAAGGATTGCAGAGGGCTGCAAAAATAGAATGCTGAAAACAAATTGCTGATGTTCACAGGTGTGACCAGGGACTGGGATTCTGGAAATGGACTTTGCAGAAGTGGTTGCTGGTTACCACTTGCAGGTTGTTCTAGATGTTCATCAGTTTGCTCTCAAGTTGGCTTTAAGCTGTAAAATAGTATCTTTGTGGGGTTTTTTGACATTCTCATATCTTGTTTTGTCAAGTAAGGTTAATGGATCAAAATCTTCAGTCTGTGATGGCTAAAAACTTGGTTTAACTTTCACCCTCACGGACTCGTTTCATAGAGTTTAAAAATGCAGTTTAATAAAAGGAAGCTATGTCTCTCTTGGCCCCTCTGCTGTCATGTTGCAAGCTGGCATCACACTGCAGGTATATTGTCGGCTCAGGGCCCGTTTCCCTCAAGTGTTTCTGGGAGTATGAAGATGTCTTGTTGAAACAGCGCAGGGTACTATGAGGATACATCTTACAGCTGAGCTGCTTCAGTGATTGTACTGGTCTTGGGGACACAAATCTTTCTATAGCTCTTTTGCTTTGCATATGTACTCTTACAAAGGCAAAATTCATTATAATATGTTTTTTAGTCATTTCTCTGCGGGAAAAATGAGTAGGTGCTCAGTCTGCAGTAAATTAGATAGCATGCATTTTTCCAGAGAAGACAATATGGATTTCAATGCTGTTTACACTTTTTTGTGTGTGATTTAGATTTCAGATTGAATAAATGAAATTCATGGAGGAAGGTATTTGTTTCATTTTATGTAAAATATGTAAACTTTCTCCTTCTAAGCATGTGGTAAACATCTAGAAAAAAATTATTATAACTAATGATTTGAAAAGTATTTCATGCATTAAAAAGAGCAAAGGAAAAAGAAAATAGAAGCAATAAAGCATTTAGTTATAGAAGTCTTTGTGCGGTATATCTAAATTGTGCAAGTTTCAGTGACCTCTGGGAAGATAAATTCTTTATCTATGTCCTTAATCCAGTGTCTTGTTCCGTCTCCGACCTTAGCAATGTTACAAAGTCCAGAATCTCCCATGGAGAGAAAACTCTTCCAGTGCGTTAGCCACAAAAATGTTTTTCTTCATGGTTGTTCTGCTTTCCTCATTTTTGTTTTTTCAGATCACTGAAGGAAAGTTGTGTTCCTTACAGTATGTTTGTTCAGGGCAATTTTAAAATGTACAATGTATAAGTACAGAGGGTATAATTAGAAGTAATGGAACGGAAGAACAAATCAACTTCAGACTGTTCTTGCTGTGAGGTCTATTAGAAACGTCTCATCCTTTGCGCTGCTTTCTCTTGACTGAACACAACACAACTAGAGACAGTATTAAATTGCGTCCTTGCACTTTGGAAGGAAGGACCGAAAGAATGGTGTGGCAGAAAGATGGGTCCAGCACTCTCACAGATCTTTAATGTCTGTCTCAGAGGAGTCAGCTATTTGCCTCCCACTGTAAAAATATTGTCATTGTTACTTTTCTGACAATTCTCCTGTTGGTATGGAGGTCTCGTGAGGTGATGTCAGTCTCTCTGAACCCTGTAAGGGATGAGCAACCCATAAATCTCTGTAGAGACATGCTAAATGTAGAAGTCACTTAGCTCCACCTGGGAAAAAGCCCAGTGCAATTATGTAGAATCAAATGCAAGATGTCACTGAGAACGACAGCATGAAAGCAGGATGTCTGACCTCTTGTGACTTGATATTCATCATTGGCTGACTGTGGGTCTATTTTAATTTCTCAAAGTTAGTAGATTTGGCCTGTGTAGGGAAAGTGGTATGGACTTAACATAGCACAGAGTTTGTACTGTAGTAACTTTTAGTTTGAAACTCATGACAGATGGGTCACATTCAGCTCCCGCTTAAGCGAGGACATCTCCCACTCACTCCAGTTGTTTTGCACCTGCTTACCAGTTGGTTTCATGAACGAAAACGAAGGATGAAGTGCTTTAATCTAGCTACCTGTTGCCTAGAATGCCCCTAAGAACATCCCCTTGGAGAAAAAGCATGCTTCTGCTTTTGAGTCATTTCTGTCAATTTCTAGAAAACTGAAGTCCACGATTTTACCTGTCTGTAAATCTGACAGCGTCAGCATGAGTTTCCACTACCAGCACTGTCCACTGATGCAGAGACTCATTTGTCATAAAGTAGGGGTGCATCTGTGGAGATTAATTTTGATCTGAATGTTCACTTGATCTGTTGCATCTTCAGATCTGTTAACAAAATTGTAAACTATGGTCATCAGTAAGTGACATGTGTACACCTCTGCTAGGAACTGGACTAAACCTAAAACCCATTTTAAATCACAAGAAATCGGTTGGATGGTTGCAACATTCAGTGATCAACATAGACAAGTTCAAACTGGTGATCTTGAGAGTGAACAAAGGCTTTGGACTTCATTAGCCTTTTCTGGCCAGAGCCTTGCTCTTACTTGCACTTAGTTTCTTCACTCCTTCCTTTTGTTTGTTTATTTTTAATTTTCTTGCTAACATCCTTCTGTGTCTCTAGTTTATATACACATCATATATCACCCCATGCCACTTTCTAGGCACAGTTCTCCCCGGATAAGTAAAGTGATTCTCTTTTTTTTCCCGATACCATGTTTCAAAGTATAGTCTAAAGCAAAGGTAGTAGCGTACTTTATTTGTATTTTGAATGGTTGTGGAAGTGTTTGTTTTACAGAAATGCAATGTCACATCAGAAACAACATGCATGTCTTCCAAACAAGCAGAGAAAACATCAGTGCTGTGTACTATGAAGAGGAGGAATTTGAAAAACAGCTTTTCGGTTTGTAGTTTAAATGCAGTTAGGTAGTCAAGGGAGAATAGGAAACTGTTACTTCAGCGTAATTGCATTATTCACTACGATGAATGCTGAATTATGAGAGGATGCCCAGCATCCCTGGGAAAGCAAATAAGAGTGTTATAGTTCTTCTAAGCTCATAAGAATGTAAGAGTAAATGCTCACCTAATATTCATGTACTGCCTTTCATTTGAAATGCTTCACAGGCATCAACTACTCTTCACAGGACATCTGGCATGTACACAACTGTTCCAGGTATGAAACAGGAAAGGACCAAAAAGGGAAACATGGAGCTTTACTTAGTGTTAAGTATTATCTGTATGTTCTTAATTCTCCTTTCTGGTATGGCTTTGAGTGAGGGACAGCCTGAGAAGAGTAAACTTGGGTCGTACATTAGGGCCAAATTTCTAATACCGGTGAAGGGGGAGGAAGAAGCTACAGAGCTCTAATGCAAAGCTGCCAAGAAGTCCATCTTCCCAAAAGAAATGATGGACATTGAGCAGGAATCTGCCCTGCTGACAGGAAAGAAGAGGTGTGGGAAGCTTTTGAAACAAAAAGCAATAGGAGGGAGAAGAGTGTTAGAGCAGAGATTTCTGCAGTGAATTAAAAAGTTCACTGACCTAATCTACAGAAAGCAACACAATGATTAGGTTTAGCAAAGCTGAGAGGTCCAGAATGATAATAGAAATACAAAATGGCAGTGACTCGCCCAGACCAAAGGATCTACACACTAAAATGCTAAAGCCTGCTGGCAGTGCAGAGCTGGGTGCGGGCAGACAGCAGATGTGGACTCCTGTGCTGGCCAGCACCCCAGAGTAGTGGGGAGAGCTGAAATCAGCCAGGCTGAAGTCGTCAAAATCTATCTTTTGAAACTCTAGTGTTTTAGTATTGATCAGTGTTATTTAAAAAGAGTAAGCAGTCAGGTTTGTGTAGTCCTGGTTTAATTCTTTTCCAGTTCAGAAGTGTTCCTATTCAAGATATGAAGTTTTTGCAATTTTTGCATCATTTTCCACTAACACTGTCTCTCAGAATACTGTCAAATAATTAGCTTCTGTAGTTCTATTAAAATGTCAGAGATCTCAAATTATTTGAGATCTCGGGTAGGAAGGATTAAAGTGTATGCTTAGGTTAAGTCATTCACTTAGATGCTTAATTTTAGCAGGTGCTTCAGATGACTCCCTGAATTGTTCTGATAAAGAGCAGGTGTAATGTAGTGTGATGTAATGCAGTTCCTACGTCATGCACTGAAATTATTGACCAAGTGCAGTGGCTATGGTCTGATGTAGACAGCAAAAGTTGTAATATATATGAGAAAGCCTGTGCAATCCTGATTTTAGATTTGCAAGAAATTTCCCTCTTTATCATCTATAACTGCTCGTAATGGTTAATGCTAGGATAGAGAAGGCTGAAAGGAAAATAGATGTGCTGTTTGTTGTCAAATGGAAAGATATTTCTATATTTATAACTTGTTTACTATTAACCGTCTGTAACTTCCTTGCAAGGACACAACTCTAGAAGAGTGTGTGCTGATGCCTGTGCAGATAACGGAAGCAGTGCAGTAGGACACACCTGCAGCCGACATCTCTACTGTAGGCTCTTGTGGCTTGAACTTGTTTGGAAGGCAGGAGCTTATCCTGTTACTATTCTTGCCAGCAGGTCAGCCAGTGTTTCCAGAAATTTGTCTAGCTTGTTAACTGATTTTCTGAGTCAAACCATGTACAGAAGATTTAGTGCATATGAAAATCAGACTGTGGCAGGGAGGGAAGAATGAGTCACCTGCAGCCTACACTGCCAAAACAAGATGCTGCTTACAGAAGATCACAGCGATAAGGTTGGACGTGATTTCTAGGTCTCTGCTTGTTCTCCCTTCACAGGGCTGAAATAGGCTTCAGGGCTTTGTGGAGACTGATCCTCCTTTAGTCTGGGGAGTGGACAGGCTCCAAATGCAAACCATGCTATGACATTATAGGCA
Source organism: Struthio camelus (assembly GCF_040807025.1). NCBI lineage: Eukaryota > Metazoa > Chordata > Aves > Struthioniformes > Struthionidae > Struthio > Struthio camelus. Next base: position 2,320,755 of record NC_090955.1, on the reverse strand, counting down.
ATTGTACATATCTGCCGTTTTCTCTTTTAATAGTTTCATGACCATTAATGGTGAGGTCACCATAATAATGGTTTCTGAATTATGGTTGCTTGGGGTATGAATTAGCTACTCCTTGAGAAGGGTGAAGAAACTCACACTTCTAAAAGTGTTCTTCCTGCATTCTTTCCTTCATCTTGCATTATTTTGTTGGGAACTACATTAGAAGGGTGACTGAGAGAGTACTTTATGGCAGAATCCAGTGTGGCACAGACATGTGTTTGTTTATAAGCTCTGATTACAAATGACATTTTCATTTAAGAAATTGTATCTATTTAAGGAACTATTTGATGTGTTATTTTACTAGTCATAAAAAGAGTCCCCTTTCTTCTGAGGAACTTATGATTTAAGACAAGTAAGTTGCGACATGTGCAGTTTAGGTAATGTCAATACCCTGCAGAGATGTCTATCTTACCAACCGATCTATATTGTGCAGCTTAGCATCCTGTCATGCGGACAGCAGTGTTTGCTGTCAGCATATATCAGCTGAAGTAGCATTTACAAGGATGCAGTTAGCATATTCAGACTTTTTAATAAATCTGCTTCTCCCATGTGCTTCAGATGGGTAGAATTTCCATTTGAAAAATAATGTTTAAATGCTATATGCAAGCCTGCCCTCTTATTTATTCCCTGGCCTAGTTTTTGCATGGAGCTCTTGCTGGGTAAGTGATCACTGCTTAAGCTTCCTGAAGTGGCTGGGAGAACTCTAAGTCACTGATGGATGGGTAGCAAACTGGTGCCTCTCCCCCAGTGTTTCTTTCTTAACACAACTTAGAAAAGCTAGTTTGGGTGTAGCGGCATCTGCAGAGGAAATCAGAGCTCTGACTTGCTGCTGCCTATTTGCTCAGATGGCGTTATCTTTCAGAGGCAATGTACAAAACAGATCCAGCCTGCTTTTCTCAAGATCCCACGTTTTAGTCACATACGTGACACAGAGTATACAGAGAGGTTATTTCTGTGCTTGTTAAAGATAAATGCATGAACTTAAGGCCAAATTGGTCTGCCTTTGAAAGCCATAGAGCAGAGTGCAACATACTGTTGTCATCCTCCATGAAGGAGCTGCATCTCATTTAGCTGTTCCTCTTGCTATTGAAATCCCAGTGTGATTTTTTTATTTCCATCTGCAGAAAGCTTTGATGTATCCTGACTCCCTATGCAGACTCTCTGTGCAAGGGAAGGAAAGAACTTGTGTTGTAGGATGTCTGCTATCAGCTTAAAGGATGGTTCATGTCCATAAGACATTTTTAATGCAGTTCATAGCATATATAACCATTAGCAATGTTCTGCTTAGTCCAGGGACATTCATGCAACTTTCATTAATCTTTACCCAGGCAGGGAGGGCAACGCTGTTACTGCGTACGTAGGTAGAAGTTATGTTTACTCCTGCGGTCTGTATCTGTGTACTGCTGGGAGAAGAAATTGACTGTCAGGCTATTTTTCTGTATGGCATCAATCTAAGTAAATATGGAAAAAATGTAATATTCTTTTTCAAAGAAGCAAATTAGATTTTTTGGGGGGGAAGGAGGGTTATGGGTGTTAGAAAATGCCACTGGGATTGTGACAACTGCCTTATTTCACTTCTCCTTTAAGATTACTTGATAAGAACAACTTTATTAAATATTCTCCACATTGTTATAAAACTATGACAGGAGAACTTCCTTGCAGCTGAGGCATATCAGATATGGGCATTATTAATGGTGGCTGAGAACTTAATGGTGGGTGAGAACTTCAGAGGCATAGAAGGCAGCTAAGAATCAGGCGCTATTTGACTTTTGAATGCCTACGTGACACCAGCGTGTCTGGAGAAGCCCAGGTGAACTTTCTGGGATGAGTCTGGCCAGACCTCTGTGCTGCAGCCACTAGACTGCTGCTGGTGCCTGAAATGGCTCAGGCTCTTTGTGTTTCTTTACCTCATAGATATTTCTTAGAGCTATCGATGTCCAAGATCCCGTTTTGAGATACGGTGAGACATACTGGAAGACTGAAGAATAGTAATAACACAGTGCAATTCAGATTCAAAAGCATTCCTATCTTGATTTCAAAATGGAATAGGGGAATCGATTGCTTTTACTTTGTAGGAAGCTCTTGCAGGAGGCTCAGGAAACTGGGGGCAGCACCAGTGCTGGTGCCTCCAGTAGCGAGTTCAGACAGACCTGAGCTGACTCTGGGAGCCCGAGGGGGAGTGCGGGGCTGCGCGGTGGCCACCTAACAAGACTGGAGCTGCCTCTGGCAGTGTGCCCGTTGGGGGCACGCGCTCTGCCGTGTCCCACAGTCGCGGGGGCTGTGGTCTCTGCCCTCTTGGCAGCTCTGCGCCCTGCTCTGCTTTGCAATACAGACATGTCCACAGATATCTAAATGTCTGTGAAATTGGCTAGAACTTTCTTTCCCCAATGCCTACGTCACTTTAGAAAGGGAGATGTAAGTGTTGTAGTGGTTTTGAAAATTTTATGTATAGTCCTCACGTTACGGATATTGCATTTAGAATTCAAAAAGCAAACTTTGCTTTCACTTACTGGTGTAATACTTGCATGTGTAGCTATAAATTCAGTTTGACCTAGTATGTGAGTTTCAAAACTATTAGACCCATCTATTTAAAATATGCTGACTGATTTTTCACAGATCGCTAGGAAGCTTCTGCTCTGATGCTGTGTCAAAGCATGTTTTAAAGGAACAAAGCAAAAAATCCTCAGCAGTGCATTGCATGAAATAATAATTTCGAAGAGCTAGAGCCTCATACCACGATGTTTTACAATCTTGTCTCAATATGTTTCCCTGCGTAAATACTTCTCAAAAGGCTTTTCACTGTTATATTTCATTATAATGCTTTATAATTACCAAAGTGTAATCAGTAAAATGTCTTTAGCAGTTCCTGAGTAGAGAAAACTAATATGTGAGATGTCTAACGTGTAGATTTATTTTAAACCATTTCCTCAGTGAAGAGCAGTAATTTCTTTACGAAGTTAAATTCTGTTTTACTAACTGGCTTCCATTAAGTCACCTGGGAATTTCCTCATTATGGCAAAGATGCTTTTGTGATATATTTACATGTCCCTCTGCCCTGTGCAAGGGTAATGGAAGGGACCTTGCCATTTATTCATGTAGAGAACGTATGTGACAGGTAGTGAAGAATTTTACTATTCTTACTAGAGCATGTGCTCTCATGGTATGTTTTGCAACTATAGAACAATTACACTTTAGTTAGAAGCTAATAATGATTAAGCTCCAAATCACCATTATTATTTCTGTCTTGCTAAGTGCCAACTTGCAAATTCTTGTGGTTTCCATCAGGCAGGACTGTTTTTGTCACCTAACAGCATCCCGGGTAGGTGCTGGGGTTTATGATATTTAGTGTGCTGGAATGAAATTTCAGTAAGGTGTAAACAATAGCTGAAACACAAAACATTTATTTAGTAAGACAAGGGATTTATTTTTTACTCTTCCTGTTGTGGCACTCTGATAGCCTCTCTCTCCTTTGGTTTAGACAGTTGGGAGGATTGATAGCACTGCAATTACATTGTAAGTCAACCTTCAGTTGATGAAACTAAGAGTAATTTTCTAAAAATCTGAGATATTAACTTCCATATGCTTTCACTGGTGTAAAAGGATTGAGTGCGCACTGAAATGGGCAGCATGCCAAATGTTGTCTACTGTTTGATATCAAACAGGAGTTAAGATTAAAAAGAGATGACACAATGTGTATGTAACTCAAATTACATGTAATATTCCTAAGAGACGTTTTAGGAACCCTAGTTTAATTTGTTAGTAAACTCAAATCTGTCTTAAAAGTATACTTTTTTTTTTTTTTTTTTACTAGTAGTAGACCTTATTTTTACTACCTCACTCATTTTTTTCCTCAATACTTGCTGATTTTAGTGGGAGTTTTGCTGAAGTATGGGCTAAACAGGGAATGTGCATTAAGCCCTTTATCATTGTGATGGAGTTCAGACATAACACAAAACACCTGAAGTTATTGTGACTCTTCCCACCTTGAGAAAAGAATGATCTTGGTGTTCTTCCCACCACAAGTTACCATGCTGAAGGAAAAGCATTGACATATATCAATAAATAGCCTGCAGCATTTGAAAGCGTGTTAAAGAACAGAGGATGACTTTTCCTTAACTGAATGGGAACGAGAACTGGGCTGTGTTGTCCTTCAGGTCTGTTTTACATGCACTAAGCTTGTGCCTATCAGCTCCAGTAAAGCATAGGAATATTTCTGAGCCAGCAGCATGTGTCTGCTAGGGAAGTAATTATATTTACAATGTCTCATTATCTCTGACAATAAAGCAATTAGCAACTATTCATAGAAATTGTATATTATTTCTATAATATTTCTTCCAATACAGAAGGATCATAACTTTTCAGAATGCTATTCATTAGTGAAGTAGAGTAGTTCAGGACAGTTAAATAAAATTTATTCAATTACTCATAGGGTGGAAATTAAGGGAATCATTAATATGTAATAAGTTACCAATTTATGTCTCCAACAGACTTAGCACGCTATTTGCTCTTCCAGCGTTGGTAAAATTAGAGAGTCCATTTGGCGGATGGTTTGTGCGGCGGATTTCAGAGGGTGCTGTTTTGCTTATAATCAAGGTCAGATTTGAAGATCCTTCCGCTTGTTCAGATCTTTGTTACTTATGGGGGGGGAAGAGGTCCTGGACCTAGTGCAAACCTCAGGGTTGCTAAAGAACTAGTCAAATGGGCAGATGTCCATTTGTTTTCTTGCTGAGGCTTGTGAATCTGCTATTTTGCATCCCACAGAAAACGTTTATACAGCTTAACAGCTGTACATGGTACATTTTAACTCACTCTTGGTGTCTGACTCTCCCTGTTTTCCTCAGTTTATTACTGGACTTTCTAGGAATAATGACAATGTACCTGGTAATCTGAACGTGAACATGCACTTCTTCTCAAGGCCAATGTTTAGATGTAGGACTTCTCTTTTGTATCGCTCCTTCTCAGAGACCTATAATGTCTTCGTTTATACCACGACTTAGCCCAAACCTTTTGTCCTTGTCCTTCAATATTACTTGCTCTTTATGCTAATTCTTACCTCTGAAATCCCGACAGACATATGCAAGGTTATGGTATTTTTGAACAAATAAACTCAGCAAGTAGAAACAGTTTGTTTGTAACACTGCATGATGTTTTTTGTTTATTTAACTTCTGCAGGCCTTTAAGTAAACTTGCATTCCTTCACTGTCACAAAGATGTCACATGTCTGTCTGATTTAAAAGGAAGTCTAGCCTTTAGCTGTGTCAGTTACATGTGTGTTGAAATTGTGAAGTGACTCCTACAAATGATGAGATTTTTTTCACATATAACAGATCAGAAGCTGTTGGTTTTCTATTAAAAAAAAAAAAAATCCAAGCTGAGTTTTGAGCTTTTGAGCTATGCAGCTCCCAAACTGCATAGCTTTCTTACTTGTTGTAATAGCTTCTGTAATTAGGTAACTAATTCTCTGGCAATCAAATAACCAAGTATTCTTTGGTAGCAGTTCATAAGACAACATAAACTCTGAGTTTTGGAGGGCTTTATGTGCTCCATATGTCTAAGTTTTACTTCATGCATGATAAGTTTTGTAGGTCTTGGTGGCAGTGACCAGCCTGGCACAACTGCCCACACAAGATGTGTTTCATGAGAAGGTCCACAGCTGCTCACGTCCCCTGACGGTGCAGCAATATGCAATGGACATTAATTACTAATGGCGAGACCTTGCTTGTGCCAGCAAAATGATGTCTGTGCCTGCTGGTTTGGGGATGAGTTTTGTTACATCTTGTCAGGAATGTTAAAGGTCGAGGATTTCCCTGAGAAAAGGAGCTAAAGAAAAGAACATGTGGTTAGAGCAGCATAAGTAGGCAGGAGGAGCAGGAGGCTAAAACTTAAAATTGCAAGTATATTTCTTCCTTTAGTCTTTGTCATCTTCAAGATGAAGGACATGGATGACAGAGAAATTTGGGAATTGGCTTTTGAGGCTATGTGAGTAGCATGTGAGATACTGGTTTAGAATGACTTTCATGCTTGTCTATAAAAACAAATAAAAAAAAAGTGGAATCTGCGCCTCTAACAATGTGATGAAATAAATCATTTTCAGGTTCTGATTTATCCATAACTGATTTCTTAAGTGTTTCATCTCCTGCTTTTCTTCTCCTCTTTTTTTGGCTACAAAATTCAAGAGAACCGTCTACCTGAACCCTGTTCATAAGATTGCATATACCAAAAATGTATTTACAACACATTCAGTTGTATATCTGAACGGAGCTTAAGAAATGTAATGTCAGGCAAGCAGCAGCATTTATAGGCGAGGAAAAAAAAGTTAGTTCCAGAACGGCTTCCTGACTATGTTTCTTACAATTTAAGATGGTAAAGTTTGTTCTTAACCTCTTCAAGAACAAAAATGTGTTCTTGTCCCTCAGCTTTTCTTGATGTAAATAGGTAACCTTGCTTATGTCAGGATTTAGTAGCTAAAATAATTCTTAGGACTTAATACAGATTCCCACTCCTAGCTTTTTCTCTCAGGGTAATAGTTATACATTACTTTCAATGACTGTAATGAGAGTAAAGTGCACAAAAAGTCTGCTGCCATGATCGTGCACTGTAATCTGAAGATGTGTGGGGAGAGTTTCAAGGTGCACTTGAATTTTTTTTAATTTTAGGTGATGTTTTTCATATATTATGTTCAGTATTAAGGCAATATTTACATTGCATTAGGTTACAAGAGTTTTAATGCCTTTTATCTAAACTTTTAAAGTTCAGTTCAAATTATTTGTTTGTATCTCATTAAGTAGATAAGCTTTTCATGGTGTGTTAATTATGTAAAACTTTTCTCAGTGCCTAAATGCCTCATTTCAGCACTCTTAAAATTCCTATCAAGAATACATTCCATTTCATCTATTCCATAAGTAAAATCATGTATCCAAGACTTAATTCTTCCAAGCACTGTTGTTAGTCCCTTTGTAAAGGAAAATCGAATTTTTTTCTTTATTTTTCTATTTTTTGAGTCGCTAGTAAGCGAATGCAAGTGTGGCATATATAAAAGGACATTCATTTTACTCAGTTGCTATACATTTTCACTACAGTATAATAATTAAACTTTTTTATATTTTTATAAGTGGCTTTTAGCAACATCTCTGTGTGTGTGTGTGTGTGTGTATATATATATATATATGTATAAAAGGTGATGTCAGAAAAATGCGTTTCTAGTTATTAAAAAAAAAAAAAAGTAACAGCACAGTAAAAACCTTTCAAATACAAAACTTCTTCCCTGTCTAATGAACCTGAGAGCTGAACAGATTGCTGCCCCTTCTCTGCTGAATGAGAACGTAGCCAGCTTTGTTTTACATTCCCCCACTGGTGGGAGCAAATCCTGAACTCGTTCCGCACCCAGCTGTTCAGCATAGGCCCTGTAAGTGTGTCCTCCTTAGGTCCTCTGACATCGAACATAAATGATCCTCTCCACCGTATTTGTTGAAAAATAAAAAAACAAGGTAATCAAATGTAATTACAGGATATTTTCTACTTCAAAAATAACATTTAGGCTTTGTCCTGATGCTTTTATGCCATCAAAGCCTGAGCTTCATTTCAGCCTCTGTCTAACAGCAGGAGACAGTTGTACTTAAACATCATCCCCTGAGATTCTCTTTTAAAACCCAAAGCATGGATCCTTCCCTCCCGGTGTTCTCCCCATATTAACTGTATTCCTAAAAGCAGATAGATATGTATTCTTTTACTGGCACGGAATAGGACAATTTGAATGGAGAAATCTGCTTTATTTATTGGCAAATTGGATAGGAAGCTCTCCACGTTTTGTGAAAAACATCTATTTACCTTTTTAATATAATTTTACTTCAAAAACATAGAGGATGTTGTTTTTGAGACTGTGTTAGTATTTATTTATATACCTATTTACCCTTTGTTTATAAACCTATTTACCCTTTGTAAACATCTAATTTTACTTTGAAAAGCTAGAGGATGTTGGCTTTGAGACTGTTAGTATTTATTTTTTGAGAGAAAAGATCAAAACCATAATCCATCAGTATCATGCTCATCTAAAGTATTTCACATGATGAAATCAGCTGCATACGTACCTTAGCAGACCATCCTTCTCCAAAGATGTGATAGCAGGAAGGAAGAACTGCTTATATATAATGCATTTGAATAAATACCTGGTGACAAATAGCCCTTTATTGGGCCTTAGCCCACTAAGAACCTTTCTGCAGCCCCCTTGGCAGAAGAGGGCTGCAGCCTTCAGCAGTAGGTCCCATGGTTGTGTCAGTGTTGCTTAGCGGTTGGTTGGAGTTACTTTTCTAGTAATGTGGTATATCTTTCCTGTTTGCTGCTCCTACCTTCCCTTATTAAGCTGGATCAATATATAACGCAGTGAATTCCAATAATCATTTATAATTGTGTAGTAGTTTTATTTCTCTGTCCTGTTTCTGTGCTTAGTCAAGCACGTGGCGTATCATTTATGGCATTCGTAGGATGTCGTTGGTAATAGATGAATGCATAAACTCCATGATTATAGCAATGGGGGCTTTTTGTCAGTTGTCCAAAATAAAATGCGTGTTCTTTGAACCTATAGGAAATTCTCTAAAGAATAAGATGTTCTTTGGGTATTGGAATTCACAAAGTTTGATTTCAAGCAGCTTAGGGTTATTTCAAAGGTTGAGCTCATGCAGAGTTTTCCGTTTGTTTCAAAAGGCTGAATCTTCTTAAATCAAACCACGATAACAAATACAACCTTGGAAGATTTCTGTAAATTATAGTGTCGTGGGGAGGAAACACTCGAGTCTTACTGTGGGGCTTTGTCTGATTTATTTACCCTCTCAGGAGAGCCTGATAAGCTGACTTTCCTATGCTATGTCAGATGAGAGACCCTAAACCTTGAACTGTTTTGCTCTTTGGATATTTATCCTAAGCACATATTTTTTGAATCCATCGATGTCTCATACCTCTCATCTACTAAAAAGTATCTGTTGTGAAATAGAAATCTTGGATAAATTTCATTCTATTGAAAAATCTATTGAAATGAGTCCACCTGTGAGTGACAGTTCTGCATACCGCAGTTGTCAGTATGATTGCATCGCGGATACGTTCCATTTATTATACCAAAGCTGACCACAGCTACCTTAAACATCTGAAAATAATGGGCCCTGTGCCCATCTGGCTTCTGCGCGTTGCAGTCTGGCACTGATCGGCCTTTTGCTGTCAGGGCTGACTCTGTGCTGGTCGAAGTATTGACTTTTATCATGTTGCTCTAGTTCTCTTAACCTGCATCAGCTAGTGTCTTGAACAGGCCTGTCAGGGTCCTTTTTGTGCAGACAGATGGTTTGGAATAATTTGTGCACCACTAGTAGGGAAGCGCTTCGGAGAGGAGTATCATCAGATTTCCAAGAAGAAGGTTTCAGAAGCCATGAGTTTTGTTAAAGACCCTGCCTCTGGCTCATTTTCCCTCGATTGACTTGAATTAGTCTCTTGACCTCTGGCTTGGTCTTCCTGTTTGTAAAAGGAAAAGTGTAATAAGTGGCCTACTTGTCTTTGTGTGATGGCATGTTGTTTATTATTTTGTAGCCTAATAGAAAATACTGTCAGTCTGATGAATTTTGCAAAGCACTGCAGGAAATAAGCCTCCTTCTGCTGAAGTTGTCCTATTTTATTGAAATTTGATGAAAAATCACATCTGTGCATCTTGTGCATCTATTTTATGTGAAGAGAAAATTCTTAATTTTCATATGAAATTCATCAGCATGCAAATGATGGCAAGAGGATGGCAAAGAATAATCTAGCATGTTCCTGGTCTTGGCAAAATCTAAGGTGAGCTTTGACTGAGGAGAAGGAAATCTTTATTTCTCGGAAATCTTTTTCTCCACCTGATTAAGCCACACACGTTCTACACAATCAGTAAGATGGGATTTACACCCTCAGAAGAAGGTCATGTGGCTTTTATCCAGTCCCTGGGGATCTTTTGTATGCTAAATACAGTCACAGTTCTTCTGCCTTCTATATTTAATGCTTCGTATAAAAAATAGTCATCCACGTGGACGCTCCCTTGATCGCTATGAAGTCGAGTCTTTGAAAGAGCATCCAGGTTCTACCTTGGCATTTTCATGCCTCTAGTCAGAGGAGGACCTTGGCTGTGGTTATCAGTTCATAACCTTTCACATCAGCAAGGTTTACCTGCCTGTGCTCTTGACATCGGATGCAGAAAGTCTGTGCAATTACACCACTTCATGGAGAGAAGGGTAGAGCAGTTTGTATTGCACAGGTCATTCATTAGGTGGCATTTGCTGAACACAGGAAATGTTTACTTAGTACAGTCACTTATGGCAGTTGCAATATGTTTAGGGTATTTCAGAGCAAGGACAATGGATCTTTCATGAAGTTAATGAAAATCCTAATAAATAAATACAGTGGATAATTCATAAAAAGCAGGATGTTGATAGCAATGGTTCTCTGTCCCCTTTCAGTTATATTCTCTTTAGGAAGATAAGTATAAAAAAAAATGTGATGTGCAATTTACTTTCAAACATTTTATGGAATGCAAAGTCTATTCCTATAACGCAGTGCTATTTTGGAAGGCTTATTAATATTTTATATAGTGTACAGTGTATGAAAGTAATGGTCCAATCATTTATGTGGCAAGACGTTCCTGAAAATTTTCATACTCATGCTGACTATTTTAATGAGGTACTAAAAAATAGCATAATCCTTTGACACTAATGCTTTTCTTGGTAACCATAATCCATACTCCCGTTTACTTTAACATCTTCATTAAATCTATGTTTTTCTTTTTTTTTCCTTTTTGTTTTTGTTTTAAGGGAGTAATCTTACTATGGTTAAATGGCAGCATTAAATCATGCCCGATTTCTTAGCATCCGTTATCCCAGGAACCTGAGTAACGTGGCATAACAAACAAGGGCACATGCTGTAGTTATCACTCTAGGTGGTAATACTTGTGAGAAGCATGTTTACCCAGTGAAATGAGTACATTCAGGATTGGGCCTCTTTAGACTGTGCATTGTATTTGGGGCCCATTTTCAGTATAAACAGTAACAGATAATATAAACTGTAATCTTTTCCACTATCCTGGCTTTCTGGTTGGTCTTATATCAGGAGAAGATCACCTATTTCTAGAAGCGTTCCTTTTAGCATTTTCAACAGTTTGGATGTTGCGTTACGGTGCGCAGCTCTCTCCAAGCAGCCCTGGCCATTGTACTTTACTATGTTCACAGCTAGATAAGCAATTTCCATCTGTCCAGAAGCAAAAAATATGGATGGTTTGTTTAAGTCTAAAAATATTAGTCATGAGAAAAGCCAAGTGTTTAACTTTAAATTTAATAACTTAAAATTGCATTTATAAATGTGAAGAGCTAGTTTTCAGAGGTGAGTTTGGTAAGCAAATGAAAAAAATAAATGAAATAAAACCAATACAGCCCGTCCGGAAATGTACTAAGCGCTGATCTAGTGTAGCGGACGGTAAGTCCTCCAAACGGAGTTGCCACCAGTTGCAAACAGGTAGTAAATACTGAAAATGATTCTCAAGTTTTAGCATTAAGCACTAAAGTGGGGAAAACATTTTTATTGTGAAAAATTGAAAAATAGTTATTAAGTAGTGTTAATAAATTAATGAGGTGCAGATTTACAGTTTGATTACTTAAAACTAAAAATCTAAGACAAAAGATGAGATACGAATTTGTTCTCGTTAATGGATGTCAGTGAATGCCTAAGCAGCTATATGTTACTGATAAGGGCAAAGTAAATTAAGTATCTGCAGTAAAATTAGCTGTGAAAGGAGTCTCATTCTTTTGCTGCTGCCGGAAGTAATTCTCTAAGAATAAAGCAATTGCAGAGTTATTGGCCTTTTTCCTTTTGCTTTTATATCACCCTATTTGTAAGCATGGCTCGGCAGGATTTATTTTAGGTTTAGGAAGGACGTAGACTTAATATGCGGAAGGAAGAAGAAGCAACAGAAGTGTTGCTGCCAGTCCGGCTGTAGGGGCCAACGCTTGGGAAGGTGTCATTTGTCTGAGCTGCAAGGACAGGAGCAGAGACGGTGCCGTGAGGACGGGGCGTTAGTTACTACCTGGGAGGGACTGACAAGGGCTACTTCGCTGTGGGGAGCGAAGGGCAGGAGAGGACAAGATTATATTTTACTTTCTGTGAGGCAATAAACTGATCTTTGGGGGGTGTTAGTATCCTGCGCAGGGCAAGGGGCCCCTCGGCCCTGCCTAGGGCTCTTGCCAGAGCAAGAGACGATAGCAAGAACAACAACTGGGCTACTCTCTTGTAGCATTAAGCTACAGCATGGTATGTGCTTTTTTTTTGCCTAGATGTGCTGCATTAAATGTCTCAGTCCCACGTACCAATTAGAAACCAAAAAACACAGGTCTACTTCCCAGGAAAACCAATTTTGCACATGGATAATTACCATTATACTGGATTTATTCTCCTTAGCACAATTAGTCAGCGTGCATATAAAAAATGAAAATAAAAATCAATGACTGTCTCAATTTTCATGCCCATATGCAAGTAAGTCAAATTAAATGCAGATAGGAGTTTGTGTCTCGTTCAAATAACTTTTAAAATTTAATGAGCTTGTGCCTGTACCTGTGCCACCCATGTGTTCAAGCACATCTTTTTTCTCCTTAGGTTATTCTATTCTGTGTAGCTGTATCATATTTTATACTGTTTTTGGTAAAAGTCTGATTCTCAAATTATATAAGTGTGTGTTTATTATAAACAAATGCATAACTCCACCAATAGTGTTAAGAATGTAAAAATGAGGTAGATTCATGTTCCTGACCATTATTTTTAAACAAAAAAAAAAAGTGCCTTTTCAAGAGGTATTTAAATGAGGAGGGTAGAAAGAAAAATATTCAATTTAACATGCTTTAAAAGAAAAAAGTTAAAGGCAGGAAAAGGAGTTAATATGAAAGGTTAATATGAAGTTGATCTAAGTGTAGGGTAGGTTTTATTCTTAGGATAAATAGAGGATTCCCAGAACTGGATTATTCACTGTTATCTTGGTATAAATTTGTAGCAGCAGTACCAGAATTAAAGCTGATAAAAATAAAAATCTGGTCCTGTACTTATAAAAGTGATAAATTTTTCAAGATCTTATTTCATTTCAAAATATATAAACATTATTCACACATGTACATGTGTGTAATTTTTATATAAGTTTAAAATAGTGTCTATGACAGTAAATGGAGGATATCTGTAGGACACATTGATATTCTTGAAGATGTATCATATCGCAGTGATTCAAGGCATTACTGGCATTAGGTTAATAATATTATGTTCCTGTGAGCTTTCAGTTACTTTAAATCTGTCTTTGGGGTAAAAGTAGTGTTTATGACATTGAGAAGTGATTTTTCTCTAGCTTTGCCTGTGGAATAACGTTCAAATGAAATCTGAAATTCCATAGATTACATGAAGCATCCTAGCAAACACCCGTTTCAACTTTGGCAGCTGTGAACATAGAAACCTTTGGTAAGTTGCAACAATTTTAGTGCAAGTTACGTACAATTTTAGAAAAATGTCCTGTTAACTATGATTTAATGATCTTCATCTAAGGATTTTCCCTCCATTTCTAATAAAACATTCTGACTTTGTAGCTTTACAATAAATTAGTGCAGATTCAATCAGATTAACTTCACAGACATTTAAAGACCCAGATAATGTATGGATAGTAGTATAATATAATACTTTTATCTAGAATCTGTTTGCATAAATGTCTGTTGTCAATTAGTGTGTAGTAGGTTGCTTTAGTTACTACTGAACTGACTTAGTAACAAGTTATTACGGCATTTTTTTGCTTGCTTTATTTCAACTGTTGTTGACTACAATGAAATCAAGGATTTGAAACTACTCTGAAAAGCTCAGTGTTTATTGGCTCAGAAAGTTTGCGATCCCTTTTTCCTAGGCTTTAATTGTGTATCCTAACAAATAAGCATTTTGCTAGAAGTGTTCAGATAAATAGCAGCAAAAAACTAGCTTGATAGCATAGCAATATTTGATCTCAGGTGACACAATTTAAGTGTTTAGAGGATGACTATTTTAAAAGCGATACTTATAAGTTAAATAGATAATATTACCTTTGCCTCATTTAAGTTCCAGAATAAGTGCTGAATAGTAAAACTGTAGATTTCAAACAAATACAGACATACATCTGCGATGATTAGTGTCCAACCTTGATATGTATCCTTATTTTACTTTATGAAGCTTACTTCACAGCTTCATAAAAATACCACGATTTTCAGCTTTCACTGCTGTCACGCCGGTGTGTGTTTTAATGGAATGCTTGGGCTTGCAGCTTTCCAGCTCCATGAGGGGCCTCGATTGATTTTTATGCTAATCCTAAATGAAAGACAGCTGTTGTACCCACTAGCTTCAATAAGGTTAATCCAACTCATAAAAGTCTTGTAAATAGGCAGATAATTACATTACAGTTTTGAAGGGATTTAATCTTGCAAGGTGCTTATAACCCTGAAATACTTGTCACTTTTTTTTCTGAGATTACTGGACACTTGCAGATTGGTCTCTGAGCGAGGATTAGTATCAGTGTCAAAGCTGGTGCGGCAAGGGGTCAGAGAGGAGATCTGCCTTTGGGCTCTTTTAGTTATTGTTCCTCACAAAGGAATGGGTTAATCTGGGTGGTGAGGCTGCTCTTCTAAGGATTTGGAGGGGCAGAAATATGAATTCAGCATATTTTTGTTCCCATACTCACAAGATGACCAGGGTCCCTTCTGGCCTTTCGCTGACAGCTGGTGAAAGTCACTTCAGTTGGAGAAAGTTGGAAGAGGTAGTGGTGGAGATCCTGCTAAGACTGGGGATAACAACATGGTAGAGAGATGCACCAAGTCATCATCAATCTGAAAAAAAAAAAAAAAAAGTTCTTCAAAAAGATGGTGTTAGTAATGAGGCAACTAATTAGACAAAAATAGAGCCTCTATTTTTCTTATCCTGGTTTGTATTCAGATGCTTGGTAGGTACTCGAGCAGCTTGTTTGGGTTGGTCTGTGGTGCAGGCAGATTCCTGTGCCTTCGTTTTTAAGGCCGTGAAGGAGTCTGTGGCATGAAGCATGGTGGCAGCAAGGCCTTTCTGCTCCGGGTACTTCCAAGGAAAAAGTTTCTGGTGGGGTCTGAGGAAAATGTTGCCTTGCTCTGAGCTCATGGCTGCTGGGTCACCTTGCCAATGAACTAATGCCTTTCTGTACAAATGGCAAAAATATACAAAAATGGAAGAACCCGATGGAAGGGTAATGGCACCGTTAATTCCTGCCAGGACGGGTATTGGCAGAGGAGTTTTTCTAACCAGCTTTCACGTGGGCCAGCCTCCCCAGCACTGCACACGCGTGCCCACGAAGCAGGAGGTATTCACGACCCTGCTCCAAGCTTGGCTGGTTAGTGCGAGCATTGTGTAACATGGTGGTTGCTCCCCTAGCCTTTGGGAGCAGTTCATACCATGTTATTGCACCTAATATTAGTAAGTCAATCCTAACTTGCCATTCATTATTTGAAAGTAATTTTTTGGCATATCCAGAATGAAGCACAGTGCTGTTCATCCACCAACTAATCATCGCTATTTGTATTTGAGACTTGCGACAGTATCTCCACACGCAATCCTTTTCACTTCATCTAAATAAATATGTATCCACATGAGCACATATTAACTGCCAAATGCAATACTGAACACAGAATTAGTTTCTTCATTTAATACATGCAGCAGAATTAAATTAAACCTCAACATAAGCAGAGCAGGCTTTGGTTATTAATCCTTCCAAGAGCAACTATAATTATTTTTGCCAGCACTAATTTCATTTGCATATGTATTGTTAAATTGCAAATCACAGTGAACCAAGGAGGGTTTTTATATGTTTAGCTAAATTAAGCAGTGCTGCTTAAGCACATTGACTCTGGTAGCTAAAGTGCTAATTTAAAGGAAAAAAAGCAGCAGCACACTTGCATAAAAAGGCAAATGAACATCTCTGAGTGTTTTTTGATCCCTCCTTTGTTTGCACAAAGTTTCCTGGGAGAGTTTGTTGTGCTAGATATACCATGTGCTGTTGAATTTGATGTAAAGATCACAAGGTTGATTGACTGAACACAGCTCAGTATATCTGTTCAAAAATAGAAAAGATAATCACAAAACGTTTGTGGTTATCTCTCTTGCTATTGAAGTTCAGCAATACCAGTGAAAAATTCAGCAATTCAGTCCCCTTCAGAAAATTGTTTAAGTTAACATTATTCTGTACAGAGATTTGGGGATTCTTATTACTGAAGCGGCATTAATAACTGCTTATTTTATGGATGCAATAGATGGATGATTGGAAACAATCAAGGAGATGCCGTATTTGAAGGTCTGCAAAGTAAACATGGTTCACTTCTGTATATTTGATATGCTCTTGTGCTGTGAAAGCCTTTGGTTTAGAGTGTTGATAGAAGCTTTGTGCCATCAGGATGCAGAATTCAGTTACAGCTCTAAAGCCACCTCGGTAAAAACGGCTCACAGAAGCGCCTTACAAACGTTGCTTGTCGTGGTGTTATCGTACATGCTTCTTCCATTGGCTTCTAAAGACTATGATTAACCGATTTCTCTCTGAATCTGTTTTGTGTTATTGGAATTAAGAAATAATAGTCAGAATTGTTAACTGCTTCCCTGAAACACAATCTGTTCTTTCACAAACTTCAGATAGAATATCTGTAGAAGATATAAATAAATAGCAAGTACGTTTCTTCACTCGAGCCACATTTTAAAGGTGGTTCAATTTATTTGCTGGCTTCTGATCAAGCACCTTTTCATAAAGAAGAGATGGAAGGTTCAGTGCAATATTTCATGAAAATATTCTGTCTTCAGCAATGCAATAATTACTTCTCTTGTGGCATTTCAAAGGTGGCATTTCTTTTATCAGCTGAAGGCCAGAAATTTGATTGAGACTATGAAACTGGATACTTTTCTGCCACCAGATGAATAATGTTATGAGTTTATTTCGAAGCCAGATAATATGTTTATTTCTAGATTTTATTTTGTAGGCATCATTGCTGGAAACTCATTGCAGCTCGTTTTGTATATCTAAGTGGCCCTGGTGATTTTATTTAGAAAAATAATAAAGTTACAAATATATAGGGCAGTTTATGGTTTAACTTAAAGCTGAAAAACCAGAAAGATTATTTTCATTTTCATCTCAGAGCTTTATTAGACAAGGAAGCGTCTGAGGGAAAGGACTTCCAATTTTCATGAAAAAACACCTTCTGTGACGGTATTAAGTTTTGGGTTTGTCAAATTATTGACCTGTTTTTTCAGTGTGGGTGGCGTGTGTGTGTTGTGTGGTATGTTTTGTTTCGGTTGGTTGGGTTTGTTTGTTTGTTTGTTTGTTTTGAGACCTTCACCCTTAAAACACTATAGAATTCAGGAGACTTTCAATTATTCTTCAGAATACACACTCTGGAAGGTTCAGAGATGAAATTTATGATGCCAATTCAATGCTGGTAGTTTTTGATAATAAAATGAAATTATTTCATAGCAACATTTCTTTTGGACATATCTTCGGCTGTACATACCTAAAGCTATGATGACTTTATTTTTCATTTGACCTTCAGTTTCAGGTTTCATCACAATTTATTCTAAAGCTTTCTTCTGTTTCTCTTTGGTTTGTGTTGCAAATTGTTGTTACAGGCCTGGTCTACATGGGTGTCTTTTTTGGCAATAGCTGTTGTAATAGGGCAAAAAATAAAGTACTGACATCAGTAAACTCTGATGGTTCTTCCTTTCTGTATTGTTGCACACCTATAGTTTGGGATGAATAAAATTGTCACTACTAGTGGCATGTTTACAGACTATTGGATGGGACAAAACAGGCTCCTGTTGTGGTAGGAGAAGCAGTTTTCATGATTTTGGATTTTCTTAGTGGACTTGTATGTGGCGGATGATAATGGAGTACATTAAGGAGGAGATGGGTTGGCTTGTAGCTATTCCTAGCTTTTCCTAACAGCAAGGCAAGGTGAACTGTACAATAAATAATTCAGTATTGTTTCATTCCTGTTCCTCTACCTAGAATAGAAACTTGTCTCCTTCTCCCTCCCTCCTGCTTCATCCTTTTCTGTTCATACACAGGCATGTATGAGCACACCTTCCTGGCAATGAGATGTTTGAAATGCAGAACTGGATGGGAGATTAGAAGAGCACTTGCCATATGTAAGAAAAGGTAGCAGCCTCACAAGAAATGTGAGAATTGGATGGTTTTTTCCTCCATTCTAATGGACCTAGGAGAATGGTATAGCTGCCTTTTCAGTTTGTGCTGAAGGTCTTTGGGTTTTGACACCTGATTTTAGAGCTCTGCTCAATTTATGGCCTTAGGGCAGTTGTGAGGATAAATTGTCATATGCTGAAACCAAGATATAACTGGGGTTTACCGTTACAATGTTGCTTGCAAAAACTTGTGGAAAGTAACCAAATGCATCCATTTAGCACAGTGACATTGAAAAACTTTGCTCTTAAGAATTTATGAAAATATGCATGTTAATAAGGGAGAAGTTGCCCAGAAATGGGGGGAGAGCCTAGGAAGCAATGGTATCTCAAAGCCACAGCTGGGAGTTTCACAAAGCTTTTTTCTTGCTCAACAGGCGGAGGGAGATAAATTGGTTTTCTTAAAGGAAATCTAGTTTTTTCAATAAGAGGGCTCAGAAGGAAAGGAACAAGAAAAAGGAAAAAAGGAATGGTCAACATGATTTCATTAGTTCATGTAGTCATAAATGATCCGCCTGTTTTGTGTATAAATCTAAACTCTTTCAGTGCTATGTGACTTTCTACATTTAATGCTGAACTTTTCATTTCCCAGGTTATTTCTGAGCAAAACTTATCTATTCTTTTCAGTTACTGAAAGTACTTAATTTGTATGTAGTGTTTCTTTCCCTCCTCTCAAAAGAATGTGACAGCTGAGAAAAGAAGACAAATTCATTTTTAATGCAAAGGTCATAAAGGAAAAAATTCCAGTGCTGCCTTGTCTCGTTTGCGCTTTCTGTAACATTCCGGATGTCAGATTGACCTTGGGCTACAATAGGAAATGCAGAGCAATTAGTGAAAGTATAGGCCTCAGTATAATCTTTAATCAAGAAATTAAAAGGAAAATAAACCTGGCTTGGTGGGATTTGATACATAGATATTTCAGAGCAGTGCTCCGTCGCTCTACAGATAAAAGCAGGTTAAAAAGGACATCTCATGAAGGATTTTCCTGCCAAACGTGGAAAATGTAGTATGAAATTACCTAAGTCATCATGTATGTATTTGTATAGTGTAGGTTTTGCTTTAGGATATGAGGTATGGTGCACCATATTTGTCCTTTTGTTGGCTTTATATTCTGAAAGTATCTAAAGGGCCTCAGTATTTTCTCACCCCATATGAATATAGGACTACGAATATATGACAAAGGAAGTTATAAATAAAATGAAGTTCACTTGAACTTGAATACCAAACTGACTTCTAGTTTGTTGTGTGCTAAACGGTGAAATGTTGTAAAAATGACTGTAGAGATGACATGAGAATTTCCAAGATTCCTTATCCTTTTAAAGAAGTATCTAAGTGGGGATGGATTGCACGTATCATCCAGGAGGTAAACATTTTGAACAAGAAACAGAAAACAGGTACTGACACTGCTTATATTAAGAACATAAAAACAGATTCCGTGGGACAGACTAAAGAGCTGTGCATCTCCTTAGTTTTGCGCAGTGGCTGACAAAAGTTGTCCTGGCAGGAGCGTCAAGCTGGGGAAAGCCCAAGGTAGGACATCCCCAGGGTACTCTTCCAGCCTCCTGTCACTTACAGTTCAGTTCTGAATTTGTGTGGACCAAGGAATTCAGACTTTTTTTTTAGTTTCTAGTGGTTATTTCCTCTGTCAAAAGCTCAGGTGCAGTCTGCTTGGGAGAAAGGGTAGATGATTACCATTAAAATATATTGGGTTGGGAAGAGGCATGGGAGTTGTCATGGGGATGCAGAGATGTATGAAAAACTGCAACTATAAGGAGAATCTCCTAAGATTTCATTACTCCAGAGCCACCAATATCTCTAAGGCCTTTAAGAGATTAAAGACCAGGAAATGGCTGTAGGTGTCCGTGCCCTGCTTTCTTGCATCTCGAAGCAGCTGTGCTGCACACATCACACCTTTTCTGTTGTTTTCATGGATAAGCACGACTGTGTGTTAGCCTCCTCTAGTGTTAAATGTGTGACAATGGGGGCAAGTGAACCAAGAATTGGTTCAGGTGCATCATGGTGACTTTTTTTTTTAATTCCTTATTCCTTTCTTTGTCAAGCAGGAAGAATGTAAATGAAAGTTCAGACTTGCTATAATTAGCCATAACTGTGGTATTTTACACAAAAGTTGACAAAAATACCAAAGCATAGAAATCTGTCCTAATTGGCAACCTAGCTGGTAATCCAGGGAGCTTGTGGTTCCAGTGAGAAATCAGGGTCAGTTGGGACAAAGTAAAACTGCAGTGCAAATACAGTGGGGCAGAGAGATTTGTTGAATACAGTTAAACATTTCTTACCTAAAAATGCTGAAAATGCTGCCTTCTACCTCCCACCCCCCCCAGACTGTGTCTATTCCACAGTGGGAGAAGTACAAGAGGAGGAGTGGTATCCCTTGGGGAAGTCCTTTTCCATTATTAGAGATATTCATTTCCCTGCCTTGAAATCAATAGAAAAAGCCTGATGGATCCTTTGGGTCCAGGGATATACAGAGAGCCCTGAAGATCTGGACAATTTTACCTGAAAAATCTGCTTTTGCAGAAACTCTAGTTTCCATTGCCCCCTGCTTTCCCCACTAGTGCATTTTTTCCTGCTTTTTCAGATTCTCCAGTGAAATATTTCCTTTAATATTTATTAATTATATTCCCAGTTAATGGTTTTTCTTACACTCGTTGTGCAGTAGTTCTTTTTTGCGTATTATCTACAGAATCGGCAGATGGAAATTAGTTGGCATTGGAGTGAAGAGAGTTGTCTGGAGCCTTCCTCTGTGTTGATTAGGAGTGTAAGCATGATCCAAAGAAGGATCAGAAGCTGTTACTAAATAACCTAATATACTGCTTCACAGTAAGGGTTACAATAGCGTTTGAAATTATCAGTGGTATTTGTTTCAGTGTCAGTATGATGGTAACTTTTCAAGTGCTTTGTTTTAGTTCTGACAAGGCAAATATGAATATAATTTTTCACTGGACATTTTCTGTATAAACCATGTTACCTGAATCCTCTTATATATTCAGATGGTTAAACTCTGGGTTGATCCTACTGGTTACCGTTACTATCTCCAAGTGTTTTAGAACAATATTCTCTTTTTTTAGAATCTGAAACATAAAATTGAATAACATTGTAACATTGATTTTAAACCTCTGTTTCTTCTAGCTATCAGCTGCTACTGTAATTAAAGTAATGGAGGAAGAAATCATAAGTGTAGATGTTTATATTTATGTATCAGTTCAGCTCAACTGATGGGTGGATCAAAGTCCACCATCAGGCTTTGATTTCGACAGAATCTGATATATTAAAATAATGAGAAGCATTCAAAAAATCAGCAGGAATGATTAGCATCAGGTTTACTGTCTGCTTTTGTCAGTCACATTGTCCTTTCAGTGAAGACCAGATGCCCTAGACAACGTGTGTGGCCAAGGGTTCGACTAATCACTGGCACATGCTCCCTCCGGAAAAGACACCTGGTATCGAAGTCTGTGCTTTGCCAGATACTTTCTTTGGGAACAGCCCCAGAGGCAGAATATGCATCTGTTCGTTAGGTCTGTCTTTAAGAGCACCTGTTATCTTTCCCAATGCCAACTCTTCTCCTGGCGTTTTTCTGTTGCAACCTATTTTGCATCGTTCCAATTCACTGCTGACACTAAAGTCTTTCCTAACTTTGTCTTTCTTCTGGAAAACTTTCTTACCAGTTTTTAAAGTTTCAAAAAACAAATCAACAGAACCTAATAAATTTTAAAAGTTAAGGTGATAGTCACTCCTCCCCTGGGGTGAGTCTCTTTTGCAGTTTAGCTGGATTTCTGCTGCTGTTCTAAGAAGCCTTGTACACATGTGACTCGCGAGGTATTGTAGGGATGAGGCATTACTTTGTTTGTCATCTTCGCCAGACGTCCGCAGAACTAATCAGGCAGCTCTTCTCAGTTAGCAACCGTTTTTAGCCTGAAACTTTTTTATGCATATATCAACTGATGTGTAAATAAACAGGGCATGGGAGAAGAGCCTGCCCCTTCAAGGCGAGTACGTAAACTATGCTGCTCTCCTTTCGTAGTTGAGGCACTGGCTGCTTTGTCCAGACAACTTAGCCTTCTTTAGCCTGCTTCTACGTTGTCAATAACTATTTCAAGATATTTCTAGGTGAAAGAACAACACTCACCTCTGTTAATTTTCTGCTGTTATAAAATCAGAAAATGATTGAAACTGAGTATCCTGCTTCGAACATGCTTTTTCATTCCTCTCCCCTGTTGAAAAGACTATGCGCTCTTTAAATCAGGTGTGTGGGTCTCTTCAGAGACTGCGATTTATAATAGGCAATCTAGATGCCGTTGTACCTGCTGAAGCCTGTTATTGTACTCCTTGTTTGCCGTGAACGTTTCACAGTTCTGTGTTGGCCTGGCTGCATAAATGACCCTTTCAGTTGCTGGACTTCATGTTCCAAGAAGTGATGTCTTTTCTAATTTCAGATGGTTTTTTAGACTGTTTAGAGACCAGATCCTGAATGACTCATTTTCCTACCTCAGTGTGGGATGCCCAGTGGCACTCCTGAAAGAGGCCTTTGTTATTGCCTGTATGAGATGCCCTTAGCTTTTCCTGCTGCCAATAGAGCTCTGACTGCGACTCCGCTGCAGCTGAGCATTGCTCCAGCAATTCTCCCCAGATCATTTTCTCTCGTTATTGCATGCTCAAACCTATCACTCTGGGCAAGCTGTGCTGTTTCTTTCTTTAGCGTGCAACTGCTTCCTTAGGCTCCCTTAGGGCTGCACTAGCTGCTCCCCCACCTCGTGGCTATCCTTGCTGCGAGGAGCAGCCTGATTGCCAGGTTGCCTTTGAGAGCAATGGCAGGGCAGCAGGCCACAGGGACGCCCCTCTGCGTCCTCCCACATCTACTCTGTGGCAAGGGGAGCTCGTCCCTCCATGCCCCGGCGATGAGGACAAGGCTCGGGGCCCTCTGAGCACCAGCTCTTCAGGCCTGGCAGGGACAGAGCAGCACCAGCTGGGAGATAATGGGCCCATCTTTGTTCCAGGGCTCCCACAGATGGCAGCAGTGACCTGGCTTGTGTTGGTCTTCTCCCTTTCTGCTGCTACTAATTGATGGCGTTAGGAGTCGCAGAGGCTGCGCTTTTTCCAACATGTTGCTAGAGAAAGGGAATCCTTTTAGCAGCAGCTGTTAGGAGAGGGATGGCAGCAGATGTGCTCGCGGCACACTCAAACCCAGCCGTCCGCAGCTCCCGATGCGACCTGGCACGTCTCCACTGAGTGCAGCGCTGCTCTGCTCGTTTGCACCCTTCACAGCTCTGGCTTATTCACTGATTCTGCACCTGCAGTTTGGTGCCATGCTCAATTGTAGCCTTTTTGGGAAATGTTTGAAAGATTACCTTGCTTCCTTGAGTCATCAAAGCAGAGCACAGGCATCAAAGAGTTTATTCTTGTTGCTCCTAGAAAATTGGCTATGTAAAAACGGGTTACGTAACCAATGCTATTCATCCTTGCTTTTATTTTCTTAGCCTTCTAGTCATTACCATATATTTTTCCTAAAAAAAAATTGAGCTGCCATATAGCATTTCTGTGTCCCAGTTATACCTGTGGCATCACCTTCTTTCTTTGGGAATCTGAGAGAAGGGACCCTTCTGCATGGAATACTAATTTTTTGCCTTTTCTTTCTGCAGTAGGGAATTTTGTAAGACGGTCTCACACTCATTGCAGAAGCTAGTGGATACTAAAGGGATGTTCTAGTCTGTGGCATCCCAGTTGAACAAAATGTATATTTTATGTGCTGCAGTTTCTGTGAATATAATCCTCTTTTGCTGAATTTCCAAACCTTGCATCTTAAAATGTATTAGGAGCAGGAAGATGTGTTTTAAGATGTGTATGTTTTTACGATGTGTAGTTTTTTTGTCAAATACAATATTGAAATATGAGACAGTTGTATTGAATGTGTACAGTCTTAGTAATATATACCATCTTATGTCTCTAAATATATGATCAATGAGTTGGATGACCTATGAATGAATTTATCTTGAGGTTGTGGTAAATAATGCAAATTTCATTGTAAACAACTAGCTATATATGCAGCTGTACTTGTAATATGTGGGTGGAGTACACCTTTTTGTCCTAATATTATGTCCTAAGCTTAGAAGGCCCATCTGTTAAGGATGTCACTTTAGCCTAAGGCCACAGTCTGCTATGGAACTAAGATGAGTACTTATCATTAAGGATATATTTAAGCACATCTTTAAGTGTATTTCTTGAATCAGGGTCTTGAAGGCTAGTAGCAGAAAAAATACTGATATTTGTTGTGGAAGAGAAGCATTAAAAATAAGAATGTAGGTTGGATATCAGAGTTGTGGTGTCTGAAACCATGGAGAATCTCTTGCAGCTGCTCTATGAACTGGGGAAAATCCAAGTGGTCTATTTGAAGAGGTTTCGATAATAGTTTTATCCAGTGAATTTACTCAAAGCAAAAGGTTTAAAGTCTAGAAAACCTGTTATTTAATTAAATATCTCCCTTCTATATTTTTGCCCATAAAGTGATTTTTTAATTAAAAAAAAAAAAAAACTTAATCTTATTCCAGAGCTCTGAATGGTTTCTGGAGTTTCCTTGTCTTTGAAGTATCGTGACACTGGAGAGCCAATTAAAACACAGTTAGCTGATCTATTTGAATGATTCGAACATAGACTTGATGTGGGGCTCAGATGAGCTTTGACAAGAGCGGTGGTTGATTTTAAGGAAGAAGTGAGGGATTAAAAAAAAAAAAAAAAGGTTGAACAAGTGACAACAAGCCTGAAAAGGGAGTTTTATGCAGTGGTGTGGTAACACAGTTCTTCCTTTTCTGAAATTTTAAAGGTAGCATTGTGCATAATTAAGTAAGCAATTATCTAAGTAGATCTTCAGCCCTGAAGAGCAGGTCTGGTATAAAAAGAGACTGTCAAATAGCAATGGGGTGCGTCTCTGGGTTGGTGCGTATCACTGCAGGACAGCAGCTGCCTGCGGCCTTGGCGAGGACAGATGGGAGCTCGGGGCAAACTGCTATTGACTTGGTTACTTGGTTGTCATTGCATCCAGAATAGTTTGCCTTCTCATTGCAAGAGCGGCTCTGCTCAAAATTTTTATTCGTCATGAGGTGGAAGTTCGAAGGCTACTGTTTCTGGTTTGAGTTGAAAGGAAACATCTGCAAATGAGGATGCTAAGTCTTGTCTTTCTAAAGTGACTAAGTTGCTTACATCATGTTAGCTTGCTTAGCTGCTTAATGGTCTGATTTCTGAAGCATTTAGACATCTAAAGAAATAATGTAGAAAACCAAACTCCTCCTGAACTCAAAGGAAACAAAACTGTTTGTGCATTAGATATCTTATTTAATTATAGGCACTTAAACGCATACAATTATTGACTGTTGAAACTTTGATAGTTTTACCCTACATGTTCATCTGTCTCACATTGCAGGCTGCTTCCAAGGAAAATCAAATAATCCTAATTGTCTTGTCTTGTCTGTGTAGAAAATGCTTGACTAAAATTTATGTGCAGTTACATATTTAATACCCCAAAGCCATTTGTTGAGCAGAGAATTTTTCTCATTCTGTTCTTAAGTCTCAGAGCACTTGCTCTCTCTTTTTTCCTGAAAAAATTGTTTCACAGATAAGTCAATATATTTCATGAACTGTTTATGAATAAATCTGTAAAAAGCAGGTGTTGGTAAGCAGTCAGACTAAGAGACAATAAACTCTGCCCACAAGGAGATTAATAACAAACTTTCACTGATAGAAGAGCCAGCCAATTTATCCCAAATCAACTGTTTCAAAAATTAGTAAATATAAATTAGGGCATTTTGTTTCTGCATTTGTTTATTTTGCTAAAGCATTCATTAAACATTTCTACTAATGTTTAAAAATCTGTTCTTTACACAATTATGCACATATTTACCCATGAAAACGAAATGTGACAGAGGACAAGAATAAAGACTACAACAAAGAATAAAGATTGTTTTCAGAAACTTGTCAAACCCTACCTTTCTATGGCAGATGAAGGAAAGCGAAAAACGCTGTTGTATGTGAGCCAAGTTTTATTTCTCAGGATCTTTGGCAGTCCAAGTAAGAACATGCACTGACATTAATTCTTTTTTGGATTTAGCTTTTCCATGTTCTCAAGGTGAAGTGAAGGCCGGCCCTACTCTACCTCTTCATAGAGAGCCTACCGACTTTGAGCCAGATGTTGGCCAGGGTTTGAAGCATCGCTTTTACTGCCTAGAGAGGGTACAAGAAGACTCTCACCATTAACAGTTGTTCTTTGGAAACCTCTCTACCATAGTCAGAGTGCAAAAGCGACCTCCTTAAGGTACTCATAAGCTCCACAGACATAATACTTCAGCTGAAAAAGGTAGCACTCGAGCTCCAGGTCTTTTTCCAGGATCAAATAAGCTGTAGTTGCAAGATCACACTTTTAATTATCTCGCAGTAAAAGGAAAGTTATTTTAAGAAAAGAGAAACAAACCTTTTTGCTAGCTGAAAAGTTTGTCCCAAGTTCTAACTCATGGTTTTAATAAACTGTGCCCCTAAATCAGGGGTCATGAATATATACCTGCTAGGTGAGGGAAGAGAGGAATGATTTTGAAATGGAAATTCACTGAACTTTGATATCAAGTCTGTATACTCTGCTATCAGTTTAATTTCAGTACATGTTGTTATATAATAATCAGATTTGGAAGATTACTGAAAGGACAGAAATATGTCTGAAACCAATGAATATGAAAGATAATACTACATTAAAGGTGATACTGCATTAAAGATATGATATAATGCAACGCACAGCAGTAGGCTAGCCAGAAAAAGGAGAAGGATTTGCAGGTGGAAGGGTCCCTCATGCAGTTCCCTGCCACAGGGGAAACGATCACAACAGCGTTGCTTGCATCGCAGCGTTGCACCCGCAGCGTCCAGAGCACTGCTGTCTGTCTGGAAAATTCCTGCGTTCAGCTGGGGCAGCTGACGGGCTCTTGTTTCAGATGCTGGAGCTGAGAGATAACAAAAGTTTCTTCATCCAGGGACTGAGTCTTCTTTAGAGGTTGAAAAGAGAATAAAATGAGTCAAATGTTTTCATTTTTTATTCTTCAATGACAGTGGTATTGGTTTATTTCTGATTTTGAACTTTATGTAAAAGTTATAAGAGCATTTCTAATTCTTTTGAAGTCAGCTCTTTAAGCAAAAATAGATCCAGTGTTTTTGTGCCATTTTAATTAATGTTTAATGTTCTTCTAAAAAGTGCAAAAGCCCATGAAGTGTCTGTCCTAAATGCTATAATATCTTTTTTATTTTCTTAAATATAGGTGTAAATTAGAAAAGATTTTCTAAGGGGCATAAATTGCTTAAGTAATATAGATTTACAGGCAGTTTCAGAGAAGCTGCTTGTCCTGTGGCTCCCGCGAAGCAGGTGAGCCCAGCTAATGGATTGTCGTTGTTGATCAAAAGCTGTTTTACTGGCAGGACAACGTAACCCAACAGCAGCTGGAATTTAACCCACACACAGATTACACCACCCCCAATTCCTTACCTCGCGCAGGAGCTTGTTTCCGTTTACTCCCAAGCATGGGAAAGGCAGAGGCACTTGCAGCAATGCTTGTTGTTGTTCAGCTGAAATGAGTGCCAATTTCGAATCCTCCAAGTTAACTGTTCATCTACTGAAGCAGACAAAATTCTTTCTCTTCTTTAACACTTAAATTTTAATATAAAGTTAGAGCTAGAATATAATCTCTCCTGTAGCTATGGGAGCATGAAGTGGGCAGGAATGTCAGTATTCCCTGGTGGGAATCCTTTGCTGGATGTCAATATTCAGTTGCATATGTATGGTCTCTTGGCTGCACGCGAGCACGCTGGCTGCCATCTGTTTGGATGGCATGCTGCCTAGTCGTCATAAATTGTTCACGGTTTTAGTCCTGAATATAGGTATTTCTAAGCTTCTTTCTCTGACTTGGATTGCTCTGCCTGAAGGATCTTTCAGGGGATGTCCTTCCTCAGGTTTGTTCAAGTGACTTTCCGAGCAACTTCCTCCAAGACCCCCACTTGGTCTTATTTTCTGTTGGCTATTAAATGCTCAGGACCTAATTTTTTCCCCACTAGCTGGCCACCTACCTTCCAGTCTGCATCGCGGGGAACGCTAGGAAATACAATCTGAGAAGCCCTGAAGTGCAGCAAACATTCAAAAACAAAAACTCCAGGGTACCATTTTCATATTTTTCTGATTATTATTTCACTTTCAGATGTTCTAATTTCACAAATTTAAATTGATGATGAGTAGATTAAGGGATTTTCTGCCACCTGTTGAGCTATTATAAACAGCAGATGTTAGGTAATTCTAGAAATATAATTCTAGATTGGAATTTTTAATTCTTCATTTATTTGCATATTTTAGTTTTCTGAGGAGTGAAATAAATATGATTTTTAATGATCTAATACAGAGAAAAAGAATGCTATCAAAAAATATGGTGTCCCAAGACTACATCTCCTTGATTGTGGAGATAAAATAATTTCTCTGATAATGCAATAATGTATACCAGTTACAGTGGCACAAAAGAAAATATTATTGGCACTTATGAAATCATAAGCTTTATAGTCTCAAGTTTTTTTACACCATAGAAACTTTTATGCTTTATTCAAGAAAAGAAAAAGCACAATACCCCAACGTAGTCTAATTTCATGTCCCGGAAAATAGAAATCTTTTATTTCTAACTACATCAATTTGCGTACGCAAATTGCATTTTTATTACAGCAAAGAGAAATGTGTGATTTTTTTTTTCCTTTTAGTTTATTGGAAAAACAGTTGATGTAATTGGGCAATTGATGTAATTATACATGCAATTTGAATAATTGGACATGCAAATAAGCGATTATTCACACGCTTACACAACTTGTGTGTGGTTTCACTACACTTGTGTTATTTAGGCATGTAATTGTATGTGTATTTTGCATCTAATGGTTTTATGTAGGGTCCTACATAGTTATTGATTTTAGTAACAACATTGTTTCCTAAATACAAAGTATTCTTTACACTATAGGCAGTAAAAATAATGGGTTCCCCATACTATTCAGGGCTGTGAATACATTATTTCTAAACTATGGTGCATTGTACTTTATGGGGAGGGAATTAAACACTTGCTAAAGATAAAACCTCATTTAAGCTCCAGTCAATTCACAGCAATCTGCAACACACAGAATGTTTTGCCAGTTCCTAAGGCTGTGTAAAGGGATCTTGACAAGAACTTGTTTAATGCATTTTTAAACTTATTGGTTGGTGCTAATGGTAATATTTTTAAACTTTTTTTTTAACCTGGCAAGACAATCACATTAGAGCATCAAGAGACATGGTCTGCAGTTGAGTAAAATACTCACTCACGTGTATTAGGCAGCATATACCACAATGTTTTGGAGCCAGAGGAGTTGTGCTCTTCTGTTTTCAGGCTACTAAACTTTCAGGATGGAACTGTGTCCATTTAGATGATTTCTCATGGTTAAGTAATAGCTCTTTTTCCACTTTTCTCTCCCTTTTTTTTGCCCCACAGTGACTATAGCAGAAAGCATTAGCAATGTGTTTCGGTGGTGTCAGGATTTCATGGGAAATGGAAGATTTAGACCAGGGAAAAATGAAGTGAGTACATTTAATTTATTACTTTCATTGGCTTCTGCTATCCTGGAGTAGAAGTACTCAAACTCCGTATCAGCTCCATAAAGGAGACTCTTTGAATTTATAAGGCAAATAAAATCCTAAATCAGAATATCATTGTTAGTAAAATCTAGTGCCACTATTGAAATAAAATAAAAAATATTAGCCTCTTAGCTCTGCAGTGACAACACTACCTAATATTTGAAAGGGCCAAGCAGGTTGCCTGTTTGCATAAGAAATGGAAGTTCTCCTATTCTGAACAAAAATCTTACTTGTATGTGATAGAATTTCATGAAAGTATGGCCTCACACCAGGTGGGGCCATCACTGTTGCGTATGCAGAGGCAAGCCGTGCGCGCTTCAAAGGGGGAAATCTGGAGGATGTTTGCAACTACTTCACTACTGGAAAGTTTAAGTGGATGTGAGATCACTAAAAACTGACTCTTCCCCCTCCCCCCCCAACCTCGGGAAAAAGTGTCCCGTATGTTAAGGATTCACACAGTTCCACAGATTCTGTTCGCGGTTCTCTAGACGAGGGGGTTGTGTGTTATGTAATGCACTGTATGCACCAGTCAAGCCTATGTATGTGCTTATACATCCTCTAATTAGGGGGATTATTCTAGTATTCTAATTTGTTTGATCTTCCAAAATTGTTGTAAAGCCTGCTGTCTGTTTTATGAAGATATAAGGATAAACCTTTTCAGTTGGTTATAATATAAAATCATATACCTTGTTCTTAAATTGGTAATGTTGCTTGCTGTGTCTCAAAATCAGATCCCAGTTATGTAAGGTCGATGGTCAAAACAAATCATAGCACTGTAAAAATAAAAATAGAGTGGGTTAAAATCTTTAAGTCTTGTTTTTACTTAGGCTTTGTTATCTGTACACCATTTGGCTAATTGGATAATGGATTAATAGGCCAAATGAATTGTTTCATTCTATTACTTGTAAGAAGTTTAGTAGTTTATCTAAAAAATACATATATCACGATTAAAGCTTTGGCTGAAGACAGTTTTCGTTTTCCATAGTGGTGCTGTGTGCAGAAAAATATTTTTCATGCTAAGGCTGCGCGAAATGAGTATGGTGAGTATCCATTCCATTCCTGAAATCGGTTGTGATTATTTTTATGGACTTAAAGCAAGTTTGTTACTTGTCATTAGAAGAAACAGTTTACATTTTCAAAACCATTTTAATGTATTTAATGCATATCTTAATGCAGTTTTTCTTCCTCTAAATTTGATTTGGCATTTTTTAATACTAAATGTTTAATATTTTAACAAGTGAGGCATTTAAAATGGGAAGCATGATTTTGGTGGTTGCCTTGGTCAAAGATAGTGGCAGTGGTAGGATGCTGGTTGACAGAAGCAGATGAAGTATTCATCTCCAGGGCGTGTATTCCTTTCTCCTTCCAGGTTTTTAATACTCAGAAGGGAAGAGTGGCAGAGTTTGCAGTCTTTGTTGCTCATCTTGGGTTTAAAATCAGTATGTGTTTTGCGATGAGCTGATGTCACATACTCGAGCCCTTTTGCAGCAGAAAGTGGAAGGAAGAAGTCTGATGAATAGAGACTACCTGGCCAAATTTTTGTGAGGACTTGATTTATAATTTATAATTTAATTAGCTTCTATGTGTGTAATAACATTAACTACAAAAACATTAATTACTTAATTATTTTGCTTTGAAATATGTCTTTTTAATTTTTTGCTATACTAAGTCTCCTATGTTCTGTGCAAAGATGTCACCGAACTTTATTCCATGCTCCAAATAGTATCCTGCCAATTCCTGCTGTAAATCCAGTAGCGAGGTCGCTTTCCACCCAACCTTTCATGTACCGTTGCAGTCCTGGGGGTTTCATTCAAGTTCTCTATTGTTAATGTCCGAAGCATTTTAAAAAAAAAGAAGAGAGAGAAAACAAAACTGTGGTGCTTTCCCTTGACGGTAAACAGTAACAAGTAGTACTATCAATTTTTGTACATCTTGAGAAGGAGCTGGAGGGTATACAAGTCAAACTCCTCAAAAAGGCTTATTAGGATAAAAGAATTTAAAGTATCCTCTGGGCTAAAGGAAGACATACTTAACGTCTAAAGGCCAGGTTCTCAGTAATACTTATCAATACAGGTCCACTGAAGTGTACAGGATGTACTTTACATCACGTAAACATATAAGTTTTCTAGTCAGACTATCCTATTTCTAACAGCATTCTGGACAAACAAAAGAGCCAGAAAAATGCATTTCTATTCATATATTTATGGCACAACAAACTGATTTTTCAGAGTAGGCCGTTGTTTTTATTTGGGTGATGTTGTGCTCGCTCAGTATCCTGAGTAACACTGACCAATCCAGAGAAGACACAAGCCTACTTCCTTCTGGTCTCTGAAGGTGATTCCTGCAGCTCTGCGTGTTCCCAGTTCAAACTCAAACTCTGTCTTCCTAACAGTTTTCTGAAAATTGCAGTTTCTCTTCTGGGATGAACGGAAAGCAGAGGAAATTTGATTCTCAAAGGTCCTGCTTCCTTATAAATGTCTCCTTATCTAGGGGGCTATCTATAGCCAAAAACTCTATGGATTCTTGCTTTGAAAATGTTATTTAGTGTCTAGTCACTGCCAGATACCACATTGTTTAGATTTTTGGCTTGATGCAGTCTGGTGATTCTTATTGTAAAGCAAAACAGAGATGCACAGGACCCCCAGCGTTATTTGTTAGCATAGCTGTTCTGCATGTGCGTATAGATGCGTGATCTGAAGAAGGCCAAGCAAGAGTTCAGCCTGGTCCTAACCAGTTTCCCTGTTTTTTGGACTTCAGTACTGCTATGTAGGTATCTGGACAGAGGAAGGGTTGTGGCATGTCCACGTTTCATTTGGAGGTGGCAGGCTGGCATCTGCTAGCAAGAGCAGGAGCAATCCGGGAGGACGCGGGACCCGAGTGCTCAGCCTTGTTCTGGATGCAGTGCAACTCTAGCGCTGCTGAGGGTGTGTGAGATCTTTAGCCTCATAATAGGCAATATCAGCCGCGACATCCAGTCCAGAAATCATGGCAGCCTCATGGCTTTTCTCTTAACTTCAGCCAGCAGAGTGGATTAGCAGGTGGTCAGGAAAGGCTGTGGCTGTGGTGTGAGAGTGGCCCTGCCTGGTGCAGAGCAAGTTCTGCATCATGCGCCACCTGTCTCCCTCGTTTGTATCGCATCCAACATATCCAGCTAAGGATTCAGCACAGGACAGAAATTGCCTCCTCTAAGCTTTGTTTTCTCCTCATGTTTGTATTCTAGTTTCTGCAGTTCAAATTCACCTGAACATGGTAGTTGGTATAAAATAAACATGAGGTTAAAGCAGAACTTTTTAATTGAAGTGGAGTCTATGGAGTTGCGAATTGTTCTGTGAGTCAATATGAAGCTATTTACAGTCTCCCTGTCAGATATAGGGCACGTTTGCATTAGAGGATGGGTTGAAGAACGGTCAAGACATTGTTTTGATATTCAACACAAAGAACATCATCTGTCTCTATTTGTCTTTTGAAAATGTATCCACAGAAGAATGCAATATAAGGATATTATTTGAAAGTCCTTACTCTGTTTAATCTTTGTGTGCAAAGCGCTATAGTACTTCATTGAACAAGCATTGAGGCCTTCAGATAACATTCCTATCTTGATATGAAGTGTCTGGTTTAATTGGTTCCACTGAGGTGGAATGAAATTTCTATATGATTTTAGGATTAGTTTCTTCAGCTGATGTTATCTGGTGCAACCCTATGATTGTCGCTGGAGCTGCTCCCGTGTATGTTAGCCTTAGGTCTTGCAGAAAAATCCTAATGCAAGGAAAGGCTTTACATTTCCCTTATTTCACCCTCTCTTATTTTGATATCCTGAAATCTATTCTGTAGTTTAATTCTATATTCCAATAGAAATCCAGGAAAAACTAAAACATCTTAGTTTGATTCACACTTGCTCCCAAAGGTCTGCATTGTAAGAGCTTTCACTGTTCACCCATCCTTCTTCCAGTGATTTTAAATGTAGCGTCAAGCATACAGAGGGATGTATTGCTTGCACATGTGGCCAGGCAGGTGAGCATACACTTCCTCTTTCATGTCCACAGGTACGTGAATCAAGCAGGTGTAACAGGACACTTGATGTTTGCATAGATAATGCAGGCCACTTTCTTTTCTTTATTACTGGTTCTTTCGAAGCTTCTCTCTCTGACTTCTGAAAAAAATTTCTACAACACCAGGTAACAGCTGCACAGGTTAGTTAGTAGTGCATGGGATATTTTATCATGCAGTGAGTGGATGGCCACTCATGCAATATAATCTTGTAGTTATGTCATCTTGTATTACCCTCTGCCTCATACTGAGTTTACAGCTGACTTGTTTTGTGCAACTTCATTATAAAATATTTTCAGAAACGGTTACAGCTCCTCCCAATAGAGATAGTATTCTGCACAGCCATATCAGCAGCACGTCGCAGACGTGACCTCCTTAGTGCAGCGCAACTATACTGACAAACGGCTCGCTGCTAATCTGTCATAACAGCAAAGAAATATTTATGCAATCATGAAATAGCTTTTTTATTGTAGCCTACTGGCGACCTCAGCCCACTGTCTCATTTAGGCAGTGCCTTCAGTCTTGACATTCTTACAACTACATTGAGGTAAAGATGACTATGTGTTGTCTTGTTTCGTATTTCCTGGTATAGGTCCAAAGATTTCTTTCGTTATGTATGCTCAATCCATAGTAAGGTGTAAAGATAACAAGATACCAGTTTGCTGAAATCCACCTTTAACTCATATTTCTTAACATCTAGAAGCCAAAACTTTATAAATGTGCATTCAAAGAATGGGAAAAAAGTGTGAAAAGAAATTTTTGAACATTTTTTGAAAAATTGGCTGTATTTTGGACCTTTTGCAAACCTTACTCAAAGTGATTCAGTGTTTTTCAGTGGAATGAAACTTCTGCAAAGGAAGTTTTTTTAATAAAATGTTCTATTCAGAATATTCCTTCCAATTTCAGTCAAGTCAGAACTGCGGTGGTATGGTAACTGCTCCGTGTTTCACCTGTCATATTTTTGTTCTTCTGGCTACTGCTGAATTCACAAAATGAATGAAAATGCTGAATAAATGTCTTAATGATTTCACATTTCTAAAACTGATTCTCTCACATGTTCCATTCTAATCTGGTCTCATTCTAATCAGACTCTTCCTTCCATTTGGAAGTAAATAATCCAAGTTACCAGTCAGAAAAATACTTGAAATACTTGTATTGTGTATAACTTGTGTATAACTTTTAAGTTGAGAACTTTAATTGAAGTAGTAGCATTTTTTCCCTGTTCCAGAGGTTGGTAAAATAGTTTTATGAGACTGACAGTCTTGTGATGTTTTAGTGGTTGCTGAGGGAGTGTCACATAACAGGAGCTGTTGGAAACTCGCCTTTATCTGGCAAAAGCCTGGCAAGAATCCAGCAGGCAAAACCTCAGCAGGCTTCACGGGCTGTTAAGCCGTGTACTTTCTCATAGCAAACGCACTCAGCCTGAGGCCAGACTGTTCTTCCTCATATTGTGAACGTTACTGGTTTCCATAAGGATACCCATAAAATAATACATGCTAATTACAATATCACCGGTCAAAAGATGGTGGAAAGAAAAGATTTTCACTCTGAAAAAACTGTAGACAAGAAATATGGACATTCTAGCTTTTAAGGTGGCAAGAAGAGAACACGTAAATCATTGACAGTAATCCTTTAAAGTACATAGGTGAATTGGAAAGGAGTTTTAGCCAAAAGGCATCTGAATTCAAAATACGGAGTTCAAAGTACCCAGAACTGTTTATAACTCAAATGGATAAAACACACGTTTCACGATAAGTGCAGATTTTTAAAGAGGAAAGTAATTGCAGCCCTAAGCACTTCATTTCACATAACACAGGGACATGGTTATGTATCATGAAGTGCAGTTATTCACTGTGCAGGGCTAGAGCTACTTCACAGATCTGACGTGCTGTCTCCTTTCAGAAACTGAGTTAATGTTACGGTAAGGTTTATCTGGAAAAAAAAGTTTCTTGTATGAAAACAAATACCCCATATGGTGGCAGCCTTTTGAAGGAGATGGGGGGGGGGGGGGGAAACTTCTTCAATTTAATTTTTGTTTTAATATAGTCAGAAGAAAACATACATAATGTGGAATGGGTCCTGTTATTTTGATGGGGAAAAATGGTAATCTGCAATTCACTGTCATAGAAACTAGTAAGACATCTTTTGTGTTCCCTGATGCTAACAAGATTATTTCAATTCTAGACCTTATTTCAATAGATGACTATTTTTAGTCATTTCAGCACTTCTCAAGGGCTTTCACCTAAGAATGTGCCTATTCTAAGTATAGACCCTGCTTCAACTATCAACGTTGCTGTTAATGCCTCAGGGTAAGCTATTTGGCAACTGTTAGATGGGTTTGTTCCTCTTTTGTTAAACATTTCTGCTTTTAATCAGCAAACTCTAAAATTAGCAGCTCAACAAAGTGAGAGGGATTTTTTTCAGGATCTCTGCAAGGACGACAAGCACTGTGTTCACAGCCCCTCTCCTTACTGCTAATATCGGAAAGGGATCCATTGAAAGGGTAAATGCGTCGGTGCTGGGAGAGGAGCAGCAAAAAGCTATTTGCCAGCAACTTCAATTCTGTAAATCAAGGCCGTGAACTGTAAAGCACGCTAGGGAAATTCCAGCTAATTCCTTTAACTGCCCATTAAAATTACTTTGCTCATTCCTACTTAACATATCTGATTGATAAAGAAAAGCTGTTTTCTGGGAAAGCTCTGACATCACTAAATCTTTCAGCTGTTTCTACATGGTCAGTTAGGCAACACTGGTAGGATCAAGAAAAGGTTTTAGGTGCAATGGAAGCAAGACTTGGATGCAATGGAAGGAAAGCTTTTTTTGTTTTTATTTCCGCAATACTTTATCCCCAAGTAATAATAAAAAAGCAGAGAGAGAGAAGTATAACCTGCAATAAATGCATTCTGATAGGTGATGTTTGTGGTATCAGTTCCTGTTTTCAAGGCCTCTGGTGCCAAGACTTAACTGCTGGCCTTGCACCACTGTTTTCTCCTGGAGGCAGCAGCTGGGTGGCTCTCCATGTGGTGGGGCCACTGTCACCTACCTGGCTTACACCGTTGTCCCCTGCTGCCCTCTAAATCAATTGAGGAGGAAACAAATGCCAGGCAGCTCCTTTCTCGAGGCTGTGACTGGTGTAAGGTTGCATCTATGGTTATAATGGTGATGGTTATAATTTCTTTCCCCCCAGCTTCTTTGAAACAAACTGCCTGAGGGCGGGGACGGTATATGGGGCAGGAGTAGCAGCGCTGCCCCTTTGCACCTCCTCTCTCCTCAGTGCTCTTCCTCTGCAGGGACCTCAGTCACGGAGAGGTGGCCAAGGAGCGGCCTTCCTAGGGGGAACGGTGAGCCCCGGGGTGGACGCTGGCGCTGCTGGTAGGGGCTTTCCTCCCATATCTCCTGCACTGGCCACCCCTAGACCCTATTTCTGCTGAGAGCAAGATAACCTAAACACCTGTGGTGTTGGAGGCATGTATTCTTTGCAAGCTCTCCATGCTTTGCCTATGCAAATAAAATCACTCTATTCAGACTAACAGCGATGTGAGTTACAGCCTGCTTATTGTTTTAGAAATAAAGATATTAGTGTGCAAATGACTCTGGAAGGTGTTTCTTCTCATTAGAGAGCAGAGATCATTTGATAAAAGATGCAATGTGCTTCATCTGTAAAAAGGCTTAGCAAATTTGTCTTGTCTCAGCAGCATCCTAACAACAAGACCGATT
This sequence comes from Struthio camelus, assembly GCF_040807025.1. Taxonomy (NCBI): domain Eukaryota; kingdom Metazoa; phylum Chordata; class Aves; order Struthioniformes; family Struthionidae; genus Struthio; species Struthio camelus. The sequence continues at coordinate 2,283,029 of NC_090955.1, read as the reverse complement.
GGATAATGTAGAAAAGAAAGCACAGGAGACAAATGGTTTATGACACTCGGGTTACCTTTCCTGTGCAAGGTGGGCGTGAAATTTTTTATGGTGAGACAAAAAAGATGATGGGCAATTAACTATAAACTCATGCAGCAGGTTTATCATATGCTCAGCTCATCCATCTGTGTCTCGGTCTCCAGTGGACTCATGAGTTTCATCAAGAAAACCATTTTCAAACCAGCAGACCAAAACAGATCATTTTCAACTCCAAACTCCATTGAGGCTTTGGGCCAGTTTTATCTTATGTTTAAGATTCATGGAAGCAACAGAATACAAATAGTAGGAAAAAAGCAATCCAAATAATTTTGCGCTTGCAGGGTGTTTTAAAATATTTCTCACTCAGCGGCCAGTTTTGTAAGTACTTATATGCATGTGAATAACTTTATTCACGTTAATTCCATTAAACCCTTTGGGGTGAGATGGTAAATGTCGTGTGTAACTGCATTTAAATCTCAGCTTCTGGACTTCTGATGTTTCTGAAAGAACAGGTTCGGGGAATTAGGAGAGAAAGGATGAGCTGGCAGTTAAGGCACTGCATTGGTAATCAAAAAATTGATGCTTAGGTTGTGTGCTCTGCTGCAGACTATTTGTGTGACCTTGAATGAACCACTTGGTCTTAGCTGCATGTTAGTTTTGACCTGTAGAAACAGGATAATTATCTTTATTTTTCTGACCTGTTTGTGCCTAAGCAGTTAAATATTTAACTATTGATCTTTACAATATTGTGCAAACATATGTTAATCACATTTTGAGAGCCTTTAAGTACTAATTCAATACAAGTAATATTTTTCCTTAACTAGTTAGTTTGAGGTAGTGTTGCAGATTTGGTAAAACAAGAATAGATTTTCAGAATCTAAGGAAATTCTTCTTATTCTATGAATTTCTGAGTCTCTTCTCTTTTAGGGCTCTAAATCTAGTGGCTTCAGAAAATGTATACATTTCTTCCCAAGGGATCGTGTTGGGGAGGGGATCAATAATGGCAGAGCCCTGAGATTAATCAGTTAAATTGTCGCAAAGCCCTGAGATTGTCTGTTTTCACCTGAAAATATGGGAGGGTGCTAAGCCTAGCTCACACAGTAACGATTCTAATAAGCTTTGCCGAGCATGAAGGCAGAGAACAGGTAGCACTCGCCTCAAACCTGCAACGCTGCCTCCTTGGTGCTAGGAGACAAACACCCACTGACTTCACCATGAAAATTATTTACTTCAAACTGTTCTCTTTCATACCGTTCTTTTTTGCTTATACGAAGATGAATATCCGTTAAAGGTAGCAAACATCCCTAATTTTTCGTTAATTCGTTGAATAAGTGTGAATTTTTTATTGCTTTAGGCTGATACCAAGTACTGCTGTAATGCCCTTTATGCAGCTCTATCAGTCTTAAACAAGCCAAAGGCTTCCTTTATAATTCATTCCTTCTGCTCTCAGCACCAGTAAGGAAAGCGAACTGTTGAAGAAAGATATAGGTCTTGTGGTATTCCCTGACAGTCAATAAATCAGAGTTTTGTCAGACCAAAGCGATGCCATAAAGAGAGCAAATTAAAAGAGATTAGTTCTGCCAATTGGCCTGAAGAGAGAATTTACTGCTCCCCCTTCATCTGTCAGGTAGAATGAGAAGGATGCACAGGCCGTAGAGGTCAATGGACATCTTTCTGTTGATTTTGGAGGGCCTTACATCACAGCCAAGAGGAAAACTACTGTTTTGAAGGGTAGGGGAAGGAAGGGGTCAAGAGATGCTTGCTTTCTGTTTTCTGCCTGTGTTACATTTGCAAGAAACCCACTCTTGATTTCTGTCACCAGCTATTCCCACTGCTCTGGAGGACAGTAGTTATTGCTAGCAAAGCAGGTGGGTGGTTGTATAATTGAATTCAAAGGCAAAATAATCACTTTAAAAAAAAAGCACTATGTAGTGGTGCTACTGTATAGTGGTGCAAGTACTAGTATTCACAGCAGTGGGACTTCAAAAAAAGAAAAGTGAAACGTGCACAGCCAGTGGTGATGGGCTCTTCAGAGCGTGCTTTGGCTGACTGAGAGTGAAGCACAGAGCAAGGGGAGAGGAGGCTGAAAGCTGACTGTAAGCAAATGTCAGCAGTTCAGACATCAATCGTAGGCTGAGTTTGAGTTTAAAGCAGCCAAAAGTGCAGGGCTGCAGCTGACAGTTGTGATATCTTTAAGATATTTGGATACCCTAAAAGAAAGACTTGGAATATTCAGATTCACTTTCAGACACTTTCGGAGAATACGGTGAAAGCGTAGCGAGTGTAGGCGTCGTCCCCGGATTGAAACTTCACAAGCCTGATCTTCATGTTGCAAAGTTCCCTTTGACTTCAGATAGAAATGTGGTTCCAGGATACCATGAGAACTGTTAGGTAGTTACTGTCAGAAGAAGACCTGGCTGGGAAACAGATGCCAATCGCTCAATAATAAAATAGGGTCAGGCATTCGGAAGTAATGTGAGAAAGGGAGAACATTTACCAGGGAAAGTGAAGTGGGAGCGAAGGGCATTAAAAACACACTGCAATTAAAATGCCCATGTCAACTAAAAGGACAGAGTTTCTTTCACCCTTTTGCTCTAGCCAGAGGGAGAAGAGACATTATATAGCTGATTCATAGCTCATGGGAAGATAATGAGTTTTTATTCCCTGTGGTGGCCGACCTGGGGGCATGCCACATATTACGCACCAAACCTGAAACATTTCTGCATTTATAAATAGTAGCACAAACGTATTTGTTCTATAATTTAGCCTTCATTTGTGCATAGGTATAACTACTTCTGAGCCAACTATTTTCCTAGTGTTCCAGAGCAATTTTCTAGTTTCCAGTATAAACATAGGCATTTTATAAGTCTATATAACTTAATACTGCAAACATGTTGGATCATAATGAGTTATCTTTGCAATTTGGAAAATACCAGTGTGGTTATAGTCTTCTGCTCACCATACTAAGCTGTGGAGAGAAAATTTGGTTTAAAAAAAGGCAATTTGCACTAGTAGTTGACTTTCTTTCCCATTTTCGTGTTGCCACCAAATATTTTATTTCTAAACTCTTTGGAGAATCTTATTATATTGTTTAATGAAGGGATATAAGACGAGGACATAGAAGCTTAAATGCCTAGGGCTAATAAATGTAAAATACTCTGAATTTAAATAGAATCATTAATGTCTAACTAAGCATTTTTAAAATCCATAGTAGGTTTCTAAAGTTACTTTGAGATACAAAATATCCAGACTGCCATATCCATGAAAACAATTCAAGAACATGCCGTTTCCTGTTATCTTCACCTGTTGAGGAGCTATTATAGAGAGAACAAGTTCATCTAAAAGCTTATCTTGGTAAAAGGAATGTTTGCTTAGTCACATATGGTCCCGAAGATTGAGTGTTTTGACCCTATCTGATGCACTGAAGAAAATTGAATGCAAAATTAGTAGGGAGAGCACAGCTATAATAGTAAGATACATGACACTTATTTTCATGTACATCATGCGTGCTTATTAGAGTTTTCAAATGGTCTGCTAAAATGTATCTTAATGTTAACGTTAATGCTTTTTCATAAACAATAACTACATGTGCAAAACCACAGATACACAATGAGGTATAGGAGGTTAGTTCCTTCTGTGAAAGTCTGTCTACACAAATAAATCCTGTAACACAGATTGCAAAATCAGTGATGCAGGGATTATATTTTATTTGTACAGCACACTGCATGTGATGGCCAATTTTAACCAAGACTGATGCTCCTGAGCATCAGCACAATAAAACTGCTAACAGTTGAGCTACGCAGACTAGCTGTTACGATGAGTAAAGGGACGCACGCCCAGCAGCTCCATTACTGGGAACCGGGCTGATGTTGTCGGAGCTGTTTGAAGGAGGTTTGCTGAAGGTGCCTTAAACGTTTTGAAAGCGTTGATCTTTGTTTAAAATTCAGAATAAGAAATCGTCACGTTCCCTTTCATATATTGCAGCTTTTCTACTGAAATGCAGTACTTGCTTTCTGTCCGTACCGTTTTCAACGGGTTACGTGAAACGCTGTATAGGCAGAGAGCTCTCGAGGCTGCGGGTCTGTAATGCCGCTGAAGCACGGCTCTCGCCGAGCTCGCAGAGCGCGTGCAGGCTTGTGGAGCTCCTTACCGTCCGTGCGTACAGATAATCAGTGAGAGTTTCGGGAAATTCAATTGCAATTAATCTTTTAAAATAATCACTGAAGGAATAAGGGCTGTTTTACAAAGTTTTACAGTTATCTAGTTAGGTGCATCTTAATAACAGAAGACTAGTGTTTTTCCCTGGTGGCCAAGCGCAGTACTCTTCAGCTCTCTGTGAAGTCATACTACCAGCTAGTCGTTTGCTTGGTATCAGTTAAAGTTAATGAAGCTTCTCTACTTTAAGTGAAGATCTGTTTCTGACAAATTTGATGTAACCTGCCTGGGTTTTGGCCATGTGTTCTTCAACGACAGCCCAACGGTTAGAGTATTATGAGAATGTGTGGTCGTTCAGGCTGTGAGAAAAGTAGAAAGGAAAGAGGTTAGTGATCTCATAGTGATCTCAGAGCGTTATTCTGAGACAAAGCGATGCTTTCTCCTTTTGCCTTTGATGAGATTACACCCGGTACTGTTAGACTTCAGTAGGCAGTTAAGGATACTAGGAAACAGACTATAGAGGTAACAGAAGCAACTTTCCTTTGCATACTCTTTACTTTCCAATGAGAAGTAGCTTTAATGACCCCCCCCCCCCCCACCCCGGGCTTGTACAAGCTATGATCCTGCAATTAGACTGAAGCAAGCACAACTTTCTTCCTGAATGCATTCAACTCTAGGATCAGAATCAACTCATATGTATGTATCAACTCATGTGTTTCAGTTTCAAAAGTTTCAAAATTGATTTTGGATATTTTTCCTTCATGAAATGCCCCTTTGAAAAAAATTGTTTGACTTGTATCTTTTTCTCTCCTTTGTGTGTCTATTAAATTCAACAACAATCAATTACTTCAGCCCCCCCTATAGTGTTATCGGTTATGAATGCACTTAAATTAACTATTGCAACTCTCACTAATAACATAGAATATACAGAATACTATTTACAATTTCAGGACACAAGATTCTGGAAAAAATTATTTTGATGATCCTTTCTCGCTCTTAAGTTTTTACAAGATTACGGAAATATAGCTAGAAGACAGTTAGCAAGGGCAAACAGAGACAACCATTCTGTTTAATATCGATGACAAAAAGACTGAGAAGAGGAACAAAAATATGAAAGTTCAATACTTCAAAATCTGTTTTTCACAGATTTAAAAGCAGTCTCCTCACTCCCTCTTCCTTTGAGGTTTTGCCAAAAGGCTTTGTTTCAAGAGAGGCCATCCTCAACAAGAGGAGAAGGGAGATGGCTAGAAAAAAAATTAACTCTTTAAATGTTCAGTCATTCTCCTTGTAAAAGCCTAGCCTTGTGGGAGAGGCAATGCAGAGGAATATCACGCTGCAACCCTGGCTCCAAATGCAAAGGGGGAAGGCGGTAGAAAGGACATCTGTTATACATCTGTAGAGGCTACTGACTTATGTTGACTGATGCATTGTCTTATTTTGTTTAAATTGATATATTTCTCTGGATCTTTGGGATTAGGAAAAAGGTTAAAGTCTTTCAGTTGGCCCACGAGATGCAGCAGCTAGAGCTCTGCCTCTAGTTTGTGTAATGTTTAATTCAAAGGAATGAAAACAGGAGGTTTTTTTTCCCCCTCTTGAGTCACTGTCTTGTATTTGCAGCTTTTTTGCTGACAGGTCATCTTGCAAAAAAAATAGACAAGCAGATCATTACAATGTCATTACAATGGAGATAAATGGTAAAAGAAGGCATTAAGATATAACCTTCCATTATCTAGTCATGATGTAAACTAGAGCTGAGAATTTTTAAAGCAGCAGGTTAAAAATAAGGACTTTCAATTGAAAATAAAAAATAGGGAAATGTTGTATCAAAGGAAAAAATGTAATTCCTATGATATAGCTCAGCAGAGAAAACATTTTATAAGAGAGAAACATTGTTTGAACATGGATGAAGAGCCAGGATTTAGTTTCAAGGAAGTTTTAATCCTTTTGTGGGTCTGCTTTCTCCCTAGCTTCCTACCAAATCTATGTTAATACACCTGCATATTCTCAGAATGTAATTACTTTAAACACAGTTGAAGATTGAAAGTGCACTTTGAATGCTATATGCTATTACCTGAATATTGTTCACTTATTTAGCAGAGAACTCTTACTGTTCCTACCTTAACTTCTGGCTGTGACGCGCAACATTTGGCAAGTCCCTCCACATGTCATATCTTATTAAATCCACCCTTTTTAAAGTAAGAAATGATCATAGTTGGCCACCTTTCAGATGCAACTGGAATGTCGTAGTGGGAAGTTGTTTGGAAGTGCTAAACATTTTTAAGAAAAATAAAACAATGTAGACTGGTCTGTGGGGTTCTGAAGCTACGCTTTCTCTCCCAAGGGCTTATCCATACATCAGTTTTCAGAATGATGTCAACGTTGTATGTGACATGTAAGGGCAAGTGTTCATCCTTCCCAGTCCTTTCCCTATAACTACTTGGCTGTGAACAAGTCTTCTGGAAATACTTAGTGGAAAGATCTTTGAGATGGGGAAGCGTGGAGAGGGAACATAGTTTTTTCAGCATTTCTTCTGAGCTGTTGATCTCTGCCATGTCATCAAGGAGAAAGTCAACCTCTGTCTTTGGCCGTGCTACCTTACAAGATGATTGATTCTTCTATCAGATCCTAAAGTACTAGAAGAGCAGACCTTAAACCTGATCTGCTGGCACCAGCCCCGCTTCTGTAAGGTGCTGAGGCATTAGCACTGCTGCAGCCTGAAGTGCTAAGGTTCTCCATGCACTCAGAGAAACCTCTGCAGGAGCACCAGGGACAAAGCGCTTCCGCCTTTTATCTGCATGTCAGTTAATTGAGTCTGTTCCTTGTACTATTTTGGGATCCTTAAGCTTACTGTGGAATTCCTTAGTCAGTAAATGTAGTTGGGATTATGGTAGAAAGTCAATGGTTTTCTATAGCGTTCTTTTTGGATCATATAGATACTGCAGATCATTTTCTGTCCCCAATCTCAGTCTTTGGCTTTTATCAGAGGTGTTCATTTGCGAACAGATGACCAAACTGAGGGCAATTTAGTGCTTATGCTGAAGAGGTCTTGCATGCTGTGAAAGTTTCCTGTGCAGTGTTCTTTCCTTGGTATACAAAACTATCATGCTGCCTTATCTCTAATTGTTCAGATCACAGGTAGCCTGTTACTACGCAGGCTCCATAAACTATTCCTTGGCACTACGTCCCTTGTCCCAGGACAGGCTCAAAATCGTGAGTGATGCCTATCATGCCCAGTTGTATCCCAATCTTAGCATTTTGTGTTGTCCTCATAACCCTATAGTGTCTTGGTATTTACAGTGCAGCAAAGTCAAAATACTAGGAAAGAGTCATATTTAAATATGTGGTTTGTTTTGCCTATATAGTACACACTGATTCTCTTTCACTAAATGAACTCAAGCTCAGTGACAAACAGCTATTGCTGCCTCAATTTAGTTAAAATGGAAGTCCTGCCTGAAAAGTTCCCCAATTTAAATGTGCAGCCATAACAGTGCTGAAGTGAAAAAACATGGGTAAACTGGGAAGAGAAAGGAGAAATAAACCTTGTCTGTGCTACTGAGAAGTTGCCTCTGCATTAATTCTTGGAGACAAATTCAATTTTACTAGCTTCAGAATTATGGCAGGTTACTCTGGAAAATGTCCAACCATAAGAATCCTTTCAAGGTACAGATACGTTGGAAGCGCTCTCATAATGAAGGTTGTGTTGTCACCTCTGCACTTCAGCATGGGGCTGTGCTTGCATCGTCATTCATCATGCTGTAAATTCAACATTGTCCCCTGTTAATTAAAATCTATTTTTAGTTATCTCAAGTTTTTTGCAGTTGCCCCTATAATAAAGTAGGTGCAAATCAAAATAAAGCCTTTCCTATACTTTAAGCCTTATTTTCCTCTTTAGAAATGGAACCTCTTAGTGGTTTTAACTCCAATAGTGGTGCTATTGCAGATGGATTTTATAGGAGTCCAGTAATGCAATTCCTTGTAGGCTGTAAATATGCTGAGGCTATTTTTCATAATCTGTTCTGTGTTTTATTCCATTTTCCACATTCAGTGTCAGTGTCACTGCCTGGTTCTCAGTCTGCCACGCTTTCCAGCTAGGGGTGTACTATTTAAGCTAATGTTCTTAATCACGGTTTAGTTCCCAGAAAAAGACCTGCATGATGGTTTTGTAATCTATAACAGCAATTGTAGCAGGGTTTAATAATTACAGTATAGCCACACTGGATGTGATGCAGTGTGGGTTCTCACTGTACCTTAGCGATCGTGGATGACTTCTCACAGAGCGTGGGCCCTGTTTGGAGTGACTTTCACTCCACCCACCCATGCCTATCGGAAGTAACCTGCAAATTCCAGATTTCATGAGCTGAACCTTGAGCTTTGTTTCAGATCTGAAGATGGACATGGACTTTTAAGCTTTCTGGTTATCCTGTTTCTAAAAGGAATAAGAGAAATTACTGCTTCGTACAGAAACCTGTGTCTCAAATTAACCATGAGAAGTAACTAGGGAATCGATTCTAGAAAGATGAAAACTCTTCATTAGGAGCAGCCTTATAGTTTCTCTCACAGGCTCTATGATGGATCTCTCTTACTCATCTAAAAGGCTCTTGGAATCCCATTCTTTAAATGATCGTGGTTGTATAAGGTGTCGAAGCTGTTCTACATTGTCCGTTATTCTCAAAACAGAAAAGTGTAGAAGCAACTAAATGTATCGTGTTGGTATTTTGGGAAGTTGCTTTCCTCTTCTACTACTCCATCCTGCATTAAAAGCATTGTAAAGATTGTCTCTATTTTAAGTAGAGAATATCTCTATAGACTGTACAATCTAGCAAGAGGAGTCATTTGAGATGGGAAATTTTGAGTTTGGACACCAACAGTTTTTCATGGTAAGAGGGATCAAAAAGGGGAGGAAGGGGAGAAACCTCACAATATGTTGTTGTTGTTGTTGAGAAAAAATAATCTCTTGCAAACTCACTGTAGTGTGAAGGTCATTTTTTTTAGCAGGTTTTCTAAGTATTTATGCAATGTGGCTACATGAACTATTTCCATAAACTACTGATGACCTTATACAACTCAAAGTATCAGAGCAAAACAACACTAACTGACTTATGAAAAGGTCAGCAGTAAGGAATTGAGATAATGTATTCGCAACTGGTCCACTAGAACCTGTATTTTTGCAACAACATTTCTGAAGTTTGGATTTTTAAGGGCTATCTCTTAATTATTGCCTTTTAGGACCATTCCATTTCACCAGGAAGTGTCCTGCCGCCTTTCCTGCTTGTGCTTGCAGAATGAGCCCTGACACCCGTACTCATGTGGGGACTAACAGGGCAGCAAGCTGCTCCTGCAGAAGTGAAACAGGCCAAATCCTGAGCAAAGATGTCTCAGCCATGGCTTGGTTGAAGATATAACAGCACATGCGCAGGAAGCAGCAGTGAGCGCGTACTCCCTGTGCCCCTACCTCTGGTCTCATCTTTCTGGGCTGATGGGTCTAGAGAAAAACACCACTTCACTTCTCGGGAGCAACAGGCATTTCCCCAGCGAAGGACAACAACAGGGATAGCTGTCTTCCGCGTTGGCTTTGCTTTCTTTGGTGCCTTTGTCACTTAATAGAGCACAGACTTCTGTGGGCTAGAACTGTACGTTTTGTCTGTGTTTCTCTGAAAACCACTGTGTGGGGAACTAATCCTGCTTGAAACCTGCTTCATGATGAGTTTGAATTGATTCAGTGAATAATATATAGGATGCATATAAATGTTGATATGTATAGTTTGGTTTAGGGCTAAAGATCTCTCCAAAATGCATTGCAAAACAGAGCAAGCACTTAACTGTGGGCAGAGGACATTTCAGCTCTCCTAAAGTGCAAAAAAACCTCATGAATAAAAAATAATAGTCATCTTTTCATACTATAATAATAATAAACTTCTAATAAAAATGGGCACAGAAAGCAACATTATATGTGTAAAATGTCTCTAAATCTTTTTTTTTAGGAGGGGCTTTACCAGTAGGTATTTTTACTTGCAAATACAAAAATCAAATGAACTGTAAAGATTTATATTTACTCCGTTTCCTCATAAATTCTAGGATCTTTAAAGGAAATGATAATGCTCTATCATAAATCGTGAATCACGTTGCTTTACCTGCATTTTGTTGTGCACTGCATCTACATGCACCAGCTGCCCACTAGCCAGATAGCAAGGGCCAATATACACCATGGTGTGAGAAAGGCAGTGAAATACAAAATGCCTACCCAAATTACATCTATTTATTCTCAGTAATCTTTGAGCCATGATCCAGAAGAGTGACAGTAATCCAGGAATAAATGTGTACCTTTTACACAACATTAACTTACTTTCTTCTAGCTTGTCAAACAGCTTTGGGATTTATTATGTGTTTATTGTATACCTCACCAGTTTCTTTCCAACTAGGGGACTGCATATTTATTTTTACCTTCCATCTTTGAGCATTGAATTTGGCTTAGTGAAGCATATTTGATAAAGGATTTTAGCATTATAAGACTGCATATTTCGTGCACTATTTGGAACTACGGGACATGGGGGAACCAGTGGTGGAAAAGCAAGGTAACGTAAAACTGTCTGTCAGAGAAAGAAGAAATTTTCTACTCTAATGCAGATGAACATGTCTGCAGAGCTTGCCATAGATCAGGGCTGCAAAACCAAAGTTCTAAAAGTTCGGAAGGCTGCATGTTTACTAAGCTTATAATCTGTACTTTACTAAATTTATAATCTGGGGACATATGCTTGTTGCCAACTATTTTCTCATGTTTCTTCTCAATAGTTGACTGAATTAGAATGGCTGAAAGTTACACAAGAGTTAAGCTAGAAAATGTTAATCAATGTCTATGGAATAATTAATTTTTGATGAACTGTTGATGTATCAGGAGCTGAAATTGTTTCCATATAACTTGTTCTTTTCCAGATTAATACTGTACATTGAACTTGGTACGCCTAGGAATGAAATGGAGCCAGTTTCCATGTCAACTCTGAAGTCCTGTTAAAGACTTTTTAAGTGAAAGCTATACAGTTTTCATTTAAAATGATTTCTGAATATATTCCGTTGAATTCTCCCTCACTGCATTGATGCTTCTTTTTAGTCATTGCTTAGGTGCACGCTGTTATTACTGTGATCAGAACTATACTACATAAACAAGTATCTGTTGTGCTTTGCAAGTACAAAATCTACAGTGAACAGCAATTAAAAATTACAGTATCTTTTTTCTTTTTATTTTTAATGGATAAAGCTATAGGTAGAGAAACTGAGACCAGCCCAAAGGTGATGCTATGAACTAATGACATTCATTCTCTTTGTTCGTCAGGTTTGCATTTTGGTAAGTGTAACGATGGTCTAGGCAAAAATAAACTGAAAATGCACTTATGTTTTTATTGATTCATGACAATTTAGTTTTATACATCCAGCTGAATATCTAGTCAAACAAATTCTTGTCTTTTGTGGCTTTTTTGTGACTGCAGCAAAGTTTTCGTATGTCTGAGTTTTTTGGGCTAGCCATTTCCAGAGAAACTGGAAATATAATGATACATTGAACACAGATAGGACTATTTAGGCCCTCTTCAATGTATGTAGTAGTAGAAGAGTGTTGCCAAACACTTCTAAAATTCTCTCTTCAGTAGGCAGGTGGTTTTCCTCAGCTGGCTAAGCCGTGCTGTACTTGTCTTTCCTGCAGCACTCACAGCAGAAGAAAGCTGTTTGAGCTGTTTTGATTGCGGATAGGTTTCAGTATAACACTGATGCAATGTCACTGTGTACTGTGGTACCATTTTTCTGCAATGTCACTCAAATACATTTCTTTTGAAAATTTGGGTATCAGGTCACCAGAGACCCAGAAAGTAGTAGGACATACCTGAAGACTAACAGTCAGGCAGCAGATACAATTGCTGTCAAAATTGTTTAGTTCTAACAAGTTTATGTGCTATTTTAATTTCTCAGCTATTAATAGATTTAGCAACAAATTCCTCTTGCAGTGGAAAAAAGTTCTGTGTATAGAAAGGGTATCTTGTACTGTGTTCAGCTGGGGGAAAAAAACCAACTAGAAATAGCATTGTCTCTTCAAAGATTTTTAAAATTTCCTAATGAAAATCTTGCTCTGAATGTTACCACACTTTTTTCCACTAGTTGCCCTCCATGTGCTCCTGAGAAGGAGCCATACCAAGTTTCCCAAAGCAAATAGATTGCCAGCAATACCCAATCCATTAACCAGAAAGAAGCAGCTGGAGTTCCTCAGGTTTTTTTTCTTAACTTTTATCCCTTTACTGTAGACTTGCTCTGTCCTCACAAACCAGAGGTGAATACTGGCTTGTCACAAAATTTGCTAGCATAGCCATTTATACCAAAGAATCAAATGAAGCATTTCTCTTTTAGAATCTTTAAGGATTCTGAATCACAATTTGTAACTTTGCCACATCTTAAAAGCATGCCAAAGAGTCTGAAAATAGCTTTTAAAATGTGCCAGAGCATCTGAAAATAGTGTTTAGTTGTTTTAAGAACTTCTAAAGCAAGGTTGCTGCAGCTGCCCATCTGGGCAGCGAAGATGGCTTCCAATAAAATGAGAGGAGGGCTTTGGAAGCAATAGAGCAATGCTTGCCTTGAACGCACCTTGAGTATTGGAGTTACTCCTAGGGATTCAATACCTTACTGGGAGTTAATCCTAGGTCATTCAGTCTTTTGGTCCATCTTCAGATCCGTTAGAGCAATACTGCACCACCAGTGGTCTACCAGGGTGCACAAGTGAGACAAAAATGGGAGAATCCACCCATTTTTACTTTCCTTAATACTGCTCCCACCCAGTTACTGGTGACTGCCTACCCCGACCCCTGTCTCCTGTCCTCCAGGTGATCCCCAGCTAGCTCTTCAGACACTCTCCTGGCACTGCACGCTTCCAGCTCTTCTCAGTGCCATGTCAGCTGCGGCTGACCTTTCACTGGAGAAATATAAACGCAGTTATAAAACCGAGTTGCTTCTTGCTGATGCTCACACAGGTTATTTCAGAGCTTTTAAATGTGTTATAATACCTGGGAATATTTCTGAAAGTAAAATATATTCACTCAGAACAGAACTTGGTTGCAAAGCAAGTATATGGCCAGTACTAGGGAAACTTTGCAAGAATGAATCAGTTGTGTGTTACGTACCTGCTTATAGATTCATTGGTCCAGCAGCTCCTGTTGAGTTCATCAGCAGCGTTAGGCGTTTATAAGGCCTTGCGGAAGCATGATGCGTTTTTCTCTCTTGTCTTCTTTGGTCCTTTACCTTGTATCAGGGAGTGTCTGTGTTCCCCAATCAATGGGTATATGGTTTGCAATGTATATGTAAATCTGCTTTTTGCTAAAGCCCATCCACCTAGAAAAGCATGACGCTTGCTTAAGACTGTCCTTCCCTGGATGAATTTGGTGGTATGAAGTATAAATAACAACAAAAAAAAAGTTATTGAAATGACATTACAACATTATTTTATTTTAAAGGGTTCTAGTGCTAAATAATGTTTCAGTAATGCTATCCCATGAACTCAGCCGTAGTTTCTGTAGAAAATTTTCTTCAGATGTGTTTCTGAAGCAGAAAAAACCACTATATTTTAGTTGGGATATTTATTACTAGGCCAGTTGTCTAAACTTCTCCAAGTTCCACTGCTCATATCTAATTTATGGCAGATTTAATAACTGGTTTATTCCTACTGAATTTCATGAAATGATCTGTTGGACGTCAATGTGAGCACATATAATCAACACTAAACACTGGTTATGTAAAAGACAAGAATATTATTTATCAATACCTCCCTCAGTAGCCAGAAGTACAAAATCTTCCAATTTTAGGCATTACTGGTTTAATATCAATAATAGCCTTAAAGTCAATGGGACAGCCTTACAGTGAAATGTTTGACTTCATCTCACGCCTGTGACCGTTGCTCCTCCGCAGCCGTCATGCAGGTGCAGAAAGCAGTAATGTGTAGCAGGTCCCTTCTGCTAGTAACCTTGTTATGCTGCCAAAACTGTTTGAGGCAGGTACTTCTGTCCTGTGGCGCTTAGCTTAAACCTTAAAATTACTTTTAGAGGCATCTGACAGCTCTGCATGCTTTGGAAACCAGTAGTTACCAGCAATTTTATAAATAAATGGAAAAACATCTTTCAGTGATGAGGTTCCAAAATATGCTTTGAAGCAGAGACACTGCTTATTGTTGCCTCTCCTGAAGCGATAGGGCGCCTGCTGGAGGTGGGCAGTTTCTAACACAGGGTGTGCAGGAGGACGCGAAGACGGAAATCCTGTTTGCTTGATGAGAGGTGCGTGGCAGGGGTGGGGGAAGGTGTCTGGCTTGACGGAGACAAATCCCAGTTGAAGAAAATATTTTTGTGCCTTCTAGTATGGGTTGCAGAGAGATGTCAGCTGTCCTTGGAGTCAATGGACATGCAAGTTCTCAGCTCTTTCTGGGTATATTTAGCATGGAGAATCAGACAGTATGTGAAGCAAGCTAAAAATTCATTGGAAAATGAGTAACTGGTGCAAAGCTATTATTGAGGGCTCTTTTTTGTGCGTGGTTTTTGTGCAGAAAATTGCATTAATCCAGTTGCCTTGTGATTGTTCCTGTTCCCTTCAAATACAAGCAAAGCAAAACCTTGTTATAGTGTAAGTAAATCTGTTCACTTGCAGATTCAAAAGTATATAACTAATAATTTATTTGTTAGTAAGTATGTTTTGGCCTTTATTAGTTATTAGGACATTGTCATGCCAGCTTTGGTTTCTTCATATCCCTGTGTCTTTGTGTAGCCAAAGATGCAGAAAGTGCCTTGATATCTGTTGATGATTAGCATTCTGGAGGAACCTGTTAATGGTGGTTAAATTACTGTATATCTGGTGGTTCTGACATGGCAGATAATTTTCCCCTCTGTCCCATGCCCCAGCAGGCATAAGATTTAGACTTGCTGACACACAGCAAGAAAAGCTCTCCTTATGCGAATCCCAGCCCAGTTCTGCAGAGCAGAGACTTTCTGATGGTGGGGATAAGCTTAAATAAACACTCAGGCTTTTGCAAGCTTATCTAAATGAAAACCCAACTTCCAAACTCTTTGGAGTCTTTCTCATCACTACCACAAAAGCCCGTATTTAAGAAAGAAAATGAAATGTTTCAGTTTTCAATTTAAAGATGGTACAGTTATTTCAGTTCTAAAAAATTAGATGGTAGATTATTAAAAACTACCCCTGCCTCTGAAGATGGCCTACTGCAAAATTCCAAGCTTTATTCAAAGTAAAGAAAAAATATCAAACCCTTTCTGGCTGGAAATGGTGGAAATGTCAATCAAGATGTGAATTCTCAGATTCCCATCTTCCCTGGAAATGCTCACCATTTTCCTTTTTCCTACAAAACTGTAGCAGGGGCACAGCAGAGTCCTGAATGGTCGGGTTCAGGCTATCTGGGAAGATGTGCAAACTCTGCTGTTATGTACAAAACTGCTCAATTTGGCAACGTGTAGATCTTGGTGGGATGTCTGTGGAAGCTCTGAGGGACCTCAGCAGGCCCAGGAGCCTCGTTTCTGGCCGTTGCCTGATGCTCTGTCAGGGACATGCATGATCGGGTGCGAAGTGGGAGAACAAGCCGCTGCGGCAGGCAGCAGGGCCAGGCTCCACGCTCAGCCTGTGGAAGTGATGCCCAGGGTGCGCCAGCACTCCCGCTTCCATGTTCTTGGTGATGGGCTCTGAGCTGGCCAGAGCCACTGAGGAACAAGCTCGTAGGTTATAACAGGGTGATCTATAAAAGTGTTGTGTCGGGGCTTAGTGGTCCTCAAAACCAGGAATCTAATTTTAAGAATTACAAGGACAAAAAGGGAACGGCAGAGGAAGTGAATGCCCACTGTGGCGATGGCAGCGCGGCTGTGCCTTTGAAGGCTGCGTGCACTTCTAATCCCTTCACCTCAGAAGGGATTTGGAGAAGTCCCTCAGAAAGGTTCAGAGAACAGTAAAAAGGATGAACACAATGGAATAGCTTTAGTACAGTGCAAGATTAAATATACTTGGACAGGAATTAGAGGCAGCCAAGAGAAGACGTGAGAGTCTCGGCATGAGTAGCTCTCCTCTAGGTGAGCATTTATAGCCCTGGGAACCTGGGCTGGATGAACCTTTGCTCTGACCAGTACGGTATCTCAGCAGTGAAATGTGAAAACCTTCACGTGGATACAGTGTGCTGTGCCTTATTTGTATATCAGATTAATAGTAGCTACATAAACTAAATAGCCATCATGTGCCTGGAAAGATTAATTACTTATGAGGTAGTCAGTTTAAAAAAAACACCAGTTGATATGTTGTTAACTTTTGAACAGGCACAGAGCATACTAGGGAAATAATTACAAGACTGTATTTTTTAATGTGAATCAAAGTTATGTTCTGTTCAGACATGTCTGTAACTTAAATTGGAAATCAAACACCAAACAAGTCTGTTACATCTCTGCTGAAAGTATCCAGGCTTGCTTTAGTCAACCTTCTGAATTAATTTTCCTATTAAATGGATGCTTTCTTAAAATGTGTGTGTGGGGGGGGGGGAATTTTTTCACTGATAAGATTGTTCTGTGAACCGTTCCTAATGAGTTGCTGTGTCATTCCCTTATGCTTTCTATTTGTCTTGCCTAGACTGCTTTAGTTTCAAGTATTCTAGTCTTTTACTGCCTGTTAAGAGTTTTAATTGGGAGCTTCTTCAAAAACAAATCTTAAAAGCTGTTGGGAAGAAAAACATATTTAGTGTTTTGAAATTGTCTTTTATTCAGGTGAGTGGATTTTAAAACATTTTATTTTGACATCTTTTGTCTATTTCTTCAAGGTTTCTAACCCAAACTTCCTTTTCAATGCATGTCTCTCTTTGATTCTCTGAACGTTTTTCTTTCTTACCCCTGAGAAGGTACTTCAAGTCTGTAGGGATTTCAGAGGCCTGGTTGCTGTAGCATCCTTTACAGCTCTGGCTGTAGAGGGGAGACTTCCGTAGATAGAGTTTAAATCCGTAAAGCAGTTTCCCTGAACAAAATAAACTACTTTGTTGGAGAATTCCTTTGTTTTTCCAGCACGTGATACAATTCCTAGGGCTTTTGCCAGGGTAGCAATGACCTAAAAAGAATCATTTTCCTGATGAGTTTTATTATATTGACAAATACTTCTCTTGCAAACCTGGCCATAGTAGAAATGAGGCCTTGCTTATGTTAAAGCCATATTTATTTGATTATACTGAGATAGCTAAAGCACTGCAACGTCCATACTCTGTATGCAGCTGTGTTGGCATCAAAGTGCCTTTCTAGCTAGCGACTTCCACTCGGAAAACGGAATAGCCTTTGCATTACCCTGCGAGGAAGTCTTATGTGCAAACAATTGTCCGTAGTGTTATAAATGCATTAAATTTTTTTGTTTGTTCAGTTTCGTCTAGGTATATCCGTATAATGTTGATTTTAGGTCAAGCCCTACAGAATTTGGCTTGTTGACAGAAGATACAAATGAACGGAGTGGTTTAAACGTAGCAGAGTTGGATCTTGATATTCCGTTGCGCAGGAGGTACCGGGCAGTCAAGAGCCCCATCGCAGGAGCGAGGCTTTGTGCAGCGAGCGGTCCACGGCTCATAGCAGCTCGGCCTCAGGTGGCAGGCCTAAACGTCTACTGCCAAAGTGACAAGAAAACATTCAAATCTTTCAAAATAAAAGAGAGTCATTTAAAAATGTTTCAGGCCAGAACAAGGCTGTTGTTTTTGACTGGCTTTTTCAAGATGACTCTCAGGGGACTGGACATCTAAAAACACGGCTATGATTAAATATGACTTTTTTTTCTGGCCTAGGATCTTTTGGTAGAGCCAGGCTATGTCCTAGGTGGAGCACTGCAGTTCAGCCCTGCTTTTCCAGCCTCGTACATTTTTCTACCCGCTCTGTGAGAAAAGACCAGATTCTTGCTGAATGCTGTTGTCAGCTTTCAGCATTGGATAGCGTAGCATCTCCCAGGTCTCCCTTAAAGGAAAGTTCTGGAAAAAGCAGTTGTTTCCCCATTCCTGTGGGACTGTGAGCCGCGGCCAGGCTGCGCAGCCCCCAGCTATGGCAGGGCATTTCCCAGGGCCTGCGCTGCCTGCGCTGCCTCTGGCAGCACCCAGGTGTCGGGAGAGCGCTTTTAATCTCACTTAAGCTCTCCGCCTTCTTTGCCTCTACGTTTTGGTAAAGGTTTTCAGCTTCCCAGTATACTCCAAGAACTTTAGTGAATTAGAAAAACTGTTCAAGCAAGAGCCGTTCTCTTCCCGAGATCAGGTAATGCTGTACTCCGTGCTTCTGAGAAAAGGAGAACTTTCACAAGCCAGTGACTCAACTTTTTATTCTTTTTATACTGTGAAGTATCCTAATATCGTTTATTAGTGTCATGCTTACTTCACGGTATAATCCATTCTTCTTTCTGTCCCCATTGTATTTTATACAGTTTGAAGTCTTAGATTTTAGAGTATGCTCATGAGGCAGCCTTCTCCCTGTAACTTATGAATAAAGTAGCATTCAGGCATTCATTAGGGGAAAAAATTGTATTCAAACAGTGCAAACTTTATGCTGTAAAGAATTATAATGTCCTGTGCATAATGTACATTTTCTTTACATTTTACATTGTCTGCTTTCATCATAGCACATTTGTCACTAGCTTTCTTTCCTTCTGGCTTAATGAGAATCTCAGTTTTTGAATGTGCAGTTCTGTCCTTTGTGTCTACTCTATGCCCTCTATTTCTCTCCCTTTCTTTGAGATAAAACCATATCTTGCTGCTGTTGCAGTTCCAGAGAATTTGATCAAGATAGAGGAACTGACTCATCACTTTTCCTTGAATCTTTTGGACTGTACCGGCACATGTGTCCTCGAGGAGTCGGGATGAGCGCTGTGTGGTGTCTATTTGTGTTGCTAAGAGAGAAAAGGGGTCTTATTGTTGTTTTCAACCACTGTCCATTGAAACTCTTTGGAGCCTGATTCTATTCATTTTATCTTCTATAAATGAAGAAGCAGAAGAAAGCTAGGCTGATGACTCTGGGGCATTTTAGAAAGAATACTTGAGAGGGGGAGTTTCATAAAGTGTGATGCTTACCCCGGTATGCATGATACAGAAATATAGCAATGGTGTAGATGCTCTCCAAAGGGAATTGTACTGGTACTTGCATTTAATTTTCCATCCCATCTATTGCTAGATGCTTCTACATGCATTGCGGATATGTGCTATTTTTGCTCTGACATAATAGGGCTCTTAACTCTGGCTTAATAACTTGCTTCATAATTGAGTTGAGATAAATGATACATTTCTAAATGGCATTCAATCACACTAGGACAGCATGAAGGGGAGGGAGTTTAAGTTGAGCTGTTAGCCTGTAGGAAGTGCTGCTTTAACACACAGGGTCACCTATTTGAGAGGAATAATGAAAACGCCACAGCCATGTGCAAGGTGCAGTGGCAAAGGTCAGCATGGGCTGCAGAGGAATTTGAAGTTGAGTTTTTGCAGTTATAGTTTCCCCAAGAGTTATCAAATAAGCTCCTTTTTATATGTTTGTAAACAACACATTTCGCTGCTTATTTGCAGCATCAACTTCCTGGCTGTTATTTCCTCGGAGCCTCATCAGCACTTTTCCTTGTGGTCATTCGAGAAGCTTGGGAATGGAAGAGCCTTTTTTACAAAGGAGCACAGAAATGTTTTGCGTGCTGTTTCCATCTCTAGTGACTAAGGCAGGCTAAATCTTATCTACGGCTTGCAGTGAGATTTCACTGCAGAGAAGAGGTGTGTTGGATCTGTGGCATATTCAGATGTACCTTTTTATACTGCAAATGAAAGGACTTCTGAATAACTTTTGCTATGTTTTCCAGCAATGCTTTGGCCGTTCATTTGCTTTCTTTCAGCACAATATTTATTGTTCATCTGGCTTCTGAGCAAGAGGAGCAGAGCTTGCCGGCTGTTCAGGTTATCCAGGTACTGTTGGTACAGGAACGACCAGTTGTGCGGGACGGACACGTTGCTTGTTTTCACGCAGTAAATCCCGCCAACAGAGAAATATGCAGTTAGTATTTTCCATGTGGAAAACAGCACTGTTGGTGCTTGTAGAGTCTTTTTTTTAATTGTTTGCTTGTTTTGGGGACAGGGTGCTCAGGGACAGGGAAGGGAGAAGTGCCCGAGGCAGGGCTGGCGCGACAGCCCACAGGCGGCAGCAGCGCTCGGGGCCTCTGCAGCGACCCACACTCGCAGCCCCCACACCGGTAGCCTGGAGTCTGGGCTGTAATTTTGCCCTTTCTGGTGCTGGAAAGTAGTTATAAAATTTTGAATTTTGCAACTGGTTCAGGTTCTGATCTCTCCAGCTTAACTCGTGTGTTTAAATCCAAAGAACTAAAAATCCAGGTGGATTAGCAGGCAGTCCAGGTTTGGGGTTTTATCTACTCTGCAGGTGGCTGTGCTGCTGCCCACGATAGTCATTGCGCCTGTACTGGCATGACACTCGGTTTGTGTCTTTTACTTCTTTTCCTTCAAGCCTTGTCTCCTCTCTTCTGGTTTCATAAATTACTGAAACGATTGTTTTCATTTTAAATACGGCACTTTGGCAAGGTGGGCTGGAGGAGTTGTTGAGCAGGATAATGTTGTTCTTTGAAGATTCAGCCAGTGTTTTTATAAATGCTTAAGCCAGTTAAATTGTTTCTGTCTGGAAAATAGCATTTGCTTTATCAATGCTGATCTGCGCACAACTGTTGCTATGCACCTAACCTTGATTTCAGATTTTTCAGATTCTGTTTTGAGTTTGGATTTTTGTTTTATTTTACCAGGGAAGTGTTTTAATGCTGCAATCTATGCTATTGCAAGAAAAAAAAAAAAAGATGCTTCCCACTCACTCCAAATAATCCAAATAAATTAAACCGAGAGGAGGGAGAACTTTGAAAGGAAAAAGAAAAGCTGTTGTGTTATGTAAAAGCACTTTCTTGTTTCTTTTGCCTATATTTCTTGGGGTTATAATCTCAGACTTCATGTTTATCATTCAAGCTAGTGGAAGATATGATTCCTTCACTTTGGTTTGTCGGATAGGTTAAGTACCATTTCGATTTTTTTAAAGCAAAATAGGCATGCATAGTAACAGTCCTCTGAGAGTAAAATAGATGACTTAAAACTGCATGCATAGTTTTCCTGCATTCATAATATTGCCATTAATGTTATTTCTGAATATCTGAATGCCATTTTTTATTTAATGATAACTTTTTGGTTTGAACAGTCTGAGTTGGGTAATGTAAAGATAATCTACCCTCAGACAAAGAGAGTAATCAAAGAACAGCCAGAAATTTTAATTGTTTCTCATATATACACATATATATATCTACACACACAGATTTTTAACACTTTCTTTTATGTTAAACTGCAGTTTCTTCTAGTGAATAAATGAAATACACAGCACGTTCTGTCAAAACTCACCTATTTTCCTTAGTTTCCTGAAGAATATCACCTTTAGTTTTGATCTGTCCTTTCATAACCCATCAGCTTACACTTTTGAATTGTGTTCTCAATCTAATAGAAACAGATAAGTTTCTTCGAGCTACATGATGGATATGCATAAGTTGAGCACCAAATTATACTATCACAAATTGATATAAAAATTCACAAGAACATGAATTTAGGCTTACACAGAGTTGGAGAGAGCTGTAATGAGTTTCAAAGTTAAAATAGGATGATGAAAATGGATAACGTAGAAAGAAATAAGAGAATCAGAAGAATGGTAGGAACACAACTTTAGTTATTTTCTCTTTAAATGTGCAGTAAAATTTTTCTGAAGGAATGCTAGAACAGCCAGCACTGTTGGAGTCGCTACAGAAATGCCCTCCTCTTCCCATCGTCTTTCTCTCCTTACTGGAACATGTTCTCAAGCAACGTCACAACAGTTGTTGCCTGCATTGAGGCAATTATTACAGGTCATACTGGGATACGTTTCCTTAAACAGCTCCTGAAGTAGAAGGACAAGGTCCCTACCCAACGAGTGCACAATCTAATTTTCATCATGATGTGATAAGATGGGAGGTGACGATCTGATTTTGGAGAGGGAGTGAGGTGAAGAAGCACATCCAGAAGGCTGCCTGGGTTCCAGGCCATAGGGTGTCTTTCCCAATACGGAAACTAAAGCATTTGCTTTACTCAAGCATTCAGGAGTGCAAACTTGTAATTAATTTTTGCTGAATATTAATGTTAGTGGAGCTTTGTTTTACTTGTAGAAAGAAAACGTGAAGAGTGTGTATGAGTGGACAATGTTTATTTAACTGGCTCCGGTGCAATGAAAACCACTATGGGTGACTTGGAGACGTTAATCTAAATGCCATTTATGTTAGTGTAAATGGAATCCTTAAACATGTTCACAATAGATCTCTGCACCAGGTAAGCATAAGCTGATCCAAAGTTTCCCTATGAACTTTTGATCGATCTTTGCAAAAATACTATTTATGTTAGTGCATCTTTGAGCAAGGATTCTGTTTACAGTTGACCTTGATACATTTGGTATCTGAAATTTGTAGTTCATATCTGGCTTCAGTGCAAAGCACTATGAAACACAGTGATTAAAATGTTAATGTCTTGTTCAAAACATTTGGAATTTGCAACTTCTGGCAACCAAAATCAAAGGAAATGTTTTCCCAAAGCCTTATTAATGAAGCCATTTCATCTTCCAGGTATTTCAATGGAGTTTGTTTTATTAAGGCAGAATTAGAAATTACAGCTTATTTTCCCCATTTTCTTAAATAATACTTTTTTTTTTTTTTTTTTTTTTACATATTTGATTCTTAGCTTCACATTTTTGGTCTCCGCTATGCCTCCTTAGGTTTGAAGTCTTTGATGTCATTAGACATTGTACATTTTGTAGAGCCTTTGTCTTTCAGGAAAATTTCTGCTGACGTGTATCTATAGATGTATGCTGTCAAAATATTATGTGCCATTAAATTATTTGGTAGCAATGGGAAAAACACCTGCTTCCTAAGAGCATTTCTTCCTTTCAATTATCCACAAGAAATATTTTGGAGATGTATTATTTAAAATGGTAATAACAACCTGACGTAAAAAAAAGGTAATTTTTGATTCCTCTTGTTCCATTACTTGACATTAAGGTATGTTGTTCTGTATTCCATTTAATCATCTGCAAATGACTTTCACAAAACAAAGTAAACATGATGTTCTTCATCCATTATATCTGTGTACTATACGATATGCAAATCCTTTTAGGACTCACTGCAATGCTGCAAATGCTGCTTTTTAATTATAAATAAATATAAAATATGCAAAAAGATAAACTTGACATGAGCAAAGAAAGAGCAGGAACATGAAATGCATGTCCATAAACCACTGTGCTTTTATGTGCAGTGGTGGTTTTTTGAAAATGATTTAGTATGATAATGTTTAGAAGTGCATTTTAGGTATGTTGAAAACTTTGGGACTTTAAATTTAAAATTGGTCTTATGTGTCTTCCTGTCTTATTAGTTACCTAACTTCATGCTTCTCAAATTAATCTGCAATATTATCAGTCACTGCATTTTGTGATTAGTCATGTTCAGAAGCAAGAAGTGAATAATATGGAAACGCAGAGTATTTTGTCCAAACTGTTAGTGCCCAATGGGTAATGAGTCTGAAATAGTTTTTGTGCTCCCCAAAACACTAATAGCTGTGTATCGAATTACAAAACATTCTTCTACTAGACTTGACTTTCTTTGGCCTATGTCTTGACCCTGTTAGGAAATGCAAATCGCGTAGATGTAGCAACCCACTTATCAAAGCTGAGTCTTGGCTAATTGTAATCAATGGCAAAAGAGTGATGGGACTTCTAGGGACCATGCTCACCGTATGAGCCCACACTTGTTGGGTCGCACTTCAGGAAAGCAAGCTGCACAGAAAGTCTTAGAGATGGCTCGAAACTCGCAGGATGTTGGCAGATGTTTTCCATGGTTCAGCTCACCTGGTGAAGGGAGCGAGGGTTCCTGTTCTTTGCGGGAGGGATTGTCTAACCCCTCAATTCCCACTTCTCTCTGCTGTGCCAGATTGCAGAGCAGATTGCTTTTAACCTAACAAGACTTCATAACTCAGCAAAAACTTTGCCTTCGTTTAAGAATCACATAGTGTTGTTTAACCCCTGCAGTA
This sequence comes from Struthio camelus, assembly GCF_040807025.1. Classification (NCBI taxonomy): domain Eukaryota; kingdom Metazoa; phylum Chordata; class Aves; order Struthioniformes; family Struthionidae; genus Struthio; species Struthio camelus. The sequence goes on along the minus strand of NC_090955.1, from coordinate 2,258,725 downwards.
AAACACTCTGAGGCAAAGGACCTTGCCAGGTTTACATAATCCACACAACGGATTGATACACGATTACAAAATAGAATTTTTCTATTCTTTTTTATTTACACGTATAGAAAGCTCCTGATGTAATTGCCATTAAATTCTGTAGTGCTTTGTCGTATGTGGAACATTTTAAAATTCTTGTGTGTAGGTTTTGATAGTCACCGTCGCTTAGCAGTTTTTAGGGGATGGGACTACTGATCCGGTTTACAGTGCTACCATCTATGTAAACTGAAATACATAAGTAGGTGCCGCTCTTTCCCTTGTCTTACGCATCTTTGCAAATGTGCGTGGAGAATCCCGGGGCAGGAGCGTGAATTAGCATCATAGGCTAAGGGACTGGACAGCAGGATTTGTTTGTTTTATTACTGGACCTAAGGAAACATATATTTGCTATTGCACAATATGATGTCCTGTAACAGTGGCATAGAATATGGGGCAAATTATTGATTTGGCTGGTACAATTAAAAAGATAACTTGTAAAGCTTGATCCAGACTGAAATTAATGGAGCACGAGTATTGACTTTAGTCGGCTTGGATTGGGCCCGTTGTGTATCCTCCTCTTTATAAAATACCTACAGCAAGGCTGCTGACTTTATAATACCCATCACAGTATTTTTTAAACAAATGATATTGTTGGCTCTTGCCTGACCTAAATTAATATGATAGTAAGAAATGCAAAAACCAAGTTAAATTACACGTTAGCAGGAATTTCAGGCAACGGACACTTTTCCATGAATATTTTATACAAACCTATAAATAATTCTGTTGGATTTTGAAGATCAGAAAGTGACTACTTGGATGATGTAGGGCATTTATGTAAGCCTTACTGCTTTGTGCATGCTATAATAGATATACTCATTCATGGAACTCAAGTCATGTATGGATGAAAGTGACATTTTTCCTTAAACTTCCTTTAAATAGCTATTTGTTTAGATTGCTTAAGACTGAAATGGACAAATTTAGCACTGTCATTTGCCTTTCTTCTTTCCTAAGATCTGCATACATTGAAATGTTTTTCACAAAGCTTTTTCATTTGAAGAATAGTTTATTCAATATTCTAATACTAGTGCTGAATGTATCATGTTCATCAAATACGTTTGTTATTTTACTCAAATATAAGTCTCTCTTAACCTTCATTCAAATAGAAAAATTAACTTCACTTGATTGAATTTGCCTCCTTCTGAACTGATCTGAATGGCTTCTTCTGTAAATAGTGACTATATCTTTATGTCAACTAGGGGGAAAAACACAAACTAGATGTTTTTTTCCTTTGTGTCGCAGTTTTTGGAATTTGGTTAATCAGAGAATTTTGTCTTCCATCTAATAAAAAAGTAGTTTCTAGGCTTCTTTATTGTGGAGAAAAACTTGAAGAGGTGCTTAGTATTACCATAAAATCTTAACCAAGAAGATAAACTAAATACTTCAAATTTGTTGCTTTCAAAAGGAAAAAACATGATTCTTAAGGTACTGCTTCTCTTCAGCATCACTGTTAGTTATATTGGTTTCAGCACAGCCAGCTCCTCCCAGGATCCCTCCCCAAAGGCAGGGATACGCATACGGGCTCGTGTCTGGGGACTGCCGTCTCGCACGTTCTCCCACAATGGGGCCTCCTGCTGCTTCTGGTGTCCCTTGCTCCTCTCTGTGGTATGAAAGATGGAGTTACTGGCAAACAAACAAGAAGTTATGAAAATGTCTGAAGAGCACGCTGTATAAATCCCACAGCAAACAACTGCGAGCTGAGCAGCAAGGACACAGACAAGGGCTGTCATAGCAGCATCTCATGGAGAATGGCAGCTTTTTTACTGTATAAAATATGCTTGTCCTGCAAATATTGAAACTCCTCTCGCACAACAAATGGAGTAACTGCTCTACCTGTCGACATCCCCTCCTACACAAACACTCGAAAGGAAACTAGACCTCACAGCACCCTTGCTGTGGAGGCTGCTGGCCCTGCCTCGTCTCCGGGCTGGCTCACTCTGAGGGTCTCGATGGAGTTCCCCAAGAAAGGATTAGCAGGCACCAGGTCCCAAGTACTTATGAACTTAGTCCCCTTGCTTGCTTTGGCAGGTTTCTAGGTGCAATTCCTGTGAGCCAGTTTTTAAGATGCCAGGTGGTGTCGATCTCTAGAAACGTAAATGAAACTCGCAAGTTCCCACAAAAAGAAACCTTGCGACGTTTCCCCTGGCAAGAATTCATCCCCAAGGTGACAGTGTCCACCCTGCTGGGCAGATGCTGTTATTAGGGCAGAGACCTTGTGTAGTTCAGATCAGTGGAGGAGTTGCACAAGAGGTTCCACTTTTAACCTTCATCAACCCTGTCTATTATTAACATTATTCAAGTCACCCCAATGAAAACACATGGAACTGAATAACTGGTTGTGTTTTCAGTCTTTTGTTTTCTGTCTGATATGTATTATTTGTTCAAATCTGATTCTCAAAAGAACATTTATTATCTGATTCTATGCATCATTATTCAGAAATTGAAATGGTCATTCAGCCAACTGTTTTTTCCCCTGTGCTTGCATTTTTGTCTCTCCTTTATCATGGTAAAACTAGGATTCTGTATAACGTTTCCATGCTGCATTTCATTACCATTTCCGAGAAGTCATGTGATCTCTTTTGTAATATCAAATGTGCTGCCAGTACATGATGAATTTGTACAACAGCAAAGAACTTTTCTGTTGCTCTTTTTACAGCTAATCTCTAGTATGAAAGAAAAAGTTACTTGCATACTGATCCACTAGATACCACAGAATGAGGGCAAACAAAAATGAATAAGTAAGCTAAGCAAAATTACTAGGTCAGAGTCAAAAAGATAATTTATATGTAACGTTTAAATTGGTGCTGAAGTACATGGTATAGCAGTAAAATCTGCTGTGAGATGTTTGTATGAAATACTGAGATTGGATGGCATGACATAGGTTAGAGTTCAGAGAAATGACTCCAGGATTCTCTCAACGTTAACAAAGACTAAAATAGAATTGTTATCAGAATTTAAAGTAATTTAAAGAAAGCAGGAATGCTGATAAGCTGGAAACACTGTTCCCTTTGATTTAAAATTTTTTCATCTATTGCTGCTGCCATTCATGTCTATTCTCCATGCTTTTTGCAGCTGGTATGTAACTGCACTGCTTCTGAATTTGCCTGCATCGTTATGGGAATTTCACAGGGCTTCTACTTCACATTTGGTCAATGTTTTCAACCTTGCATGGCAGTTCCTTATAGAGGAGGATTTCTTCAAAGATGATCTGCTCCCTCAAGCATTAAGTAACAAGCAGGCTAACAAACTGCCAGTGAGTGTGTGGTACAGCTTTCTTTCGCTGTTTAGCTGAAACACCAGGTTCAAGAGTCCCAATGAGGTTTGCACTAAACAGACAGGCCATCTCCTATACCTTATTTAGTAAGTATAGGATAAGATAAACAAAAGGAGTTAAAAGGATCTTCCTGAATTCATAACACTGAAGACTGGCAATATCTCTAGGGACCTTGGCTTGCAGATAAATGGCATTAGCAAGGCTTGACTTTGCTTTCACCATGTAAATATCCTGATTCATCGTGTATTAATTTAACATACTTTCAAAATAGGGTAGAATTAAAATACTGTTTTTTAAACCACCTGGGAAAAAGGTGCTGGGCCTTCTTGCACAATCCTCTTTATTGCTTTGTATAGTCATTTTCCACACACAATCATTTAGCAGTTCCATTTTGGCTCCTGATGGTAATGACATTTTTGGTATTTCTCAGAATACTGTTCTGGTAACTCTCTCTTCCGTCCTCTGCCTATATGAATATCTGCTGTGATACCTTGTCATTCCTCAAAATAACTACAGTAAAGCCTCTCATCACTTTCTCAATGTTTCAATACACATGTAGTCTGAACTGATGCTAAAGCTAGATAGTTTCTCATGTCCAGCCATTTTCTTTAGACAGAAAACTAGCTTTATCCATAGTTCCATAAACTCTTCCAGCTCCGAGTGCCCACGTCACTTTCTATGAGTTTTGCAGCCTGACAAGTTTTTAATTTACCATGGTATTTCATATTCCATACTTTCTCTTTTGTACCTTGACATTTAACTATTACTGACCCCTGGCAGCATAAGGCTTAGAACGGCAGGAGAAACGTAATGAAGCACTTTACGTGTCAGTCATGAAACGCGGAAGATGCTTGAATGTTACCGTTCTGAATCCAGACTTATTTTCATTTACATCTTTCATAGCCAAAGGTAATATCACAATGGATTTTTTTTTGGCTTTATAAATTGAATCTCCAGTTTTATTTTAAGTTTCCTCCGGAAACTGAGAGAAACTGTTTTCTTGTCTTGCAAAATATTTCAAAAACTTTCCTGTCCTGAATTGAGGTAAACGTCTGTCTTTACTGTTGACTTTCTTAGCGTAGTATGTTCCATTTTCCAGTCATTTCAAAGCGCTTCAAGTTTCTACCAGGTTTGAATTTTAACTTTTTTCTTTAAATTTCAAAATGAAGAGCATTTTTCAGATTCGTGTTTTATTGGTTCAGAAATTTTGGTATATCAGCCTTTTCACAGGAAGACTTTCAGTTTCAGCATATCATATTTTTAAATGAAAATACTTGGTTGAAAAATTTGCAACCGTTTCTTGTCCTTAATCTCTCTCCTTATTTTACATCTTTCCTTTTTTGTTAAAGGTTGTTGATGAAGAAAGAACCCGTAAGGTCTTCATCTGTGTGACTTTTTTCCTAGGACCTTAAAGCTCTCCAGCCAATTTTTCCATCTAAAATTAATTTCAAATTGTTTTCCTATGCTTTTTCTTTTTGTCTGCTCAAAGTTTTCCAGGCTTTCATTTCTGTACTTTTTCTTTGTTTGCTTGTCATCCTGGGATGTCTGGTCATATTTACTATTGGGCCAGAAATAAGCTTTAAGTGTGTCTAAGTGCCTTTCATACTTTTAGTTTCTTCAACGTACAAACTTCAATCAAGCTAGTCTTGATGAAATACACATTGCTATTCGCTTAGCTTGCAAAGCAGTGTTTCAAGATATATTTTTCTTGAACACCAACTGAGCAATTCCAACAGAATAAAGAACTATTCTGTTCTTAAAGTTGTTCTTTTTAACTGTTTAACTCTCTTACCTTGTGGTCAGCTCTTTTTCTCTTAGGTCTTGAAGACCTCAAGCCTATATTTAATGGCACTTGTGGTATATTCAGCACTATGATTAAATCTGTTACTTGTGAATAATAAACATAAATTCTTTCATGGAAATATTGTTGAAAATATTGTAAAGCACAGTGTTTAATAGTTATAGTTTTGTAGCTTTATAACTAGAAATTATTTCTTTGGAGTTTTTTGCTGTTTAATTTAAAGGAACTAACTGCAACTCTCATTTGTATATATTCAAAAAGTATCTTATAATGTATGCAATTAAGGAGATTAATCTTTAGCAGTCACATAACGAATTCTCACTGATAAATTACAAGAGATCATTTGACATTTTCCAGTTGTAGAATTCTATCACATATTGTCAATGTGCAATATACATTCAAACCTTTTAAAATTAGAAAATGTAGTGGTTTTGCAAATAAATACAGTTGAAATATTAATTTTGCTTCCATCTGAACTTTTTACATTTTGATGAAAGATAAATGAAAATGTGAGTGAATACTGTTGACTTATTTCTTGACTAACTTTAACTAGTGCTGTTTCTCTCAACATGATTTGTTCTTGTTTTGAGTCAACTAATATTAAAAGTAAGATGAAAAGTGCGCACATGGAGGTTTGTTTACCCATAGTTCCCTTTCGAAAGTTTACTGTTTATTAAACATTTTCTCTTAACAGTAGTGTACTTAAGACTGCACAGGGATGTTACAGTAAAAAAAAGTAAAAAAAAGATAAACACTGCTTATGTACAGTAATGGTTTACTGTCAGTTGTCTGACACTCCAAACTGCAGATGTTACTCAATTACCCTCTACTGTAATTATTTAGTGTAAGAGTATTTTAAAGGAGATGATGCTTGCACAGAATTTATAATACCGGTATCGTAGCAGTTATCGCCACAAATGGAGATACTTCTGCCTTTTCTGAAACGTAAAGGCTGACTGGCTATTTCCTTAAATAGCAGAGCTAGAAGGCAGCTTACCTCTGGACCAAATGCTCCTCCTCAAATGAAGTCTCATGAGAGAATGCTGTTAGGAAATCTCCAGAGAAAACTCCAGGAAATTCTTACAGATTATCTTCTAGCAAAGTAATAGGGTATGACGAAGACCAAATGCTTCCTGGAGTGTGTCAGCTATCTGTTTTAAATTGAAAATTCCATCTGTATATGGGGAAACTATATCTCATTTGAAAGGGAGTAACAGTATTTGCACCCATTTAGATTATACCTCAGCAGAAGCTTAGAAACAGTTACTTTATTCTCTCCTTAACTCTGACTTAAGTTGCTCTGCAGAAACATGCTAAGTGAATAGCCAAAAGCAGCAGCTCTAAAATCCTGTGACTAGGAGAGTTAACTGTGATTACTACTCCAAACTTCTTGCCCTCTCTCTTGCATCTATCTTAAATATGACATAAGGGGTCTCTTCGTTTTCTCCTGCAGACTACCTCGGGTCCGGAAGGACGCTAGGAATCCCAGCCACACGTGGCTGCTGGAGAAACTGGTACCATCAGCTGGGCACAAAACTGAAACCAGGGCCTGTTGCTGTCAGGCAGGAGTTGTGCATGTGATGATGGTAAGACTTGTATTTTCTGGAAATGTTGTGTATGCACAAAGGGCACTTGAGTCGCTTTTCTAGAACCTATCTGGGTGTACCTTGTTTTGTTTTTCATTACTTCTTCCCAGTATACTATCTGGCACTTACCTTTACTGAATTTCATTTTTGTTGTGTTTCATTCTTTCCACTTTGGAAAACTGCTACAATTTTGAGTTCTGCTCATGTGCTTTTTCAGTGTGATGCCACCTCCTAGATTTTACAAGTGTACTAAACATTGGCTTGGTTTTATTTGGTTTATTCTTGACTACAAGTGAATTTTGACTTTTTTTGCTTTATTGTTTTGTTTTCCGAATCATGTGAATACGGTATTCTTATTTATTCCTACTAGTATTTTTCAAAGTCAGCATGACTTGTCTACACTTTTCCTTGGTCATCTTACTACCGATGCTCTTCCTCAGTTTTGTGGGTTCTCATCCATGCCACAAGATTTTAAGGACACTTCCTGGCAGCTCACATGTTCTCAAGGAGGAATTTTACCATGCCCTGACGTTGAATGCTTTTCAGTTTACCTGTATGTTCCTCAACATGTATTTTCCTTCTATAGCCTGTAAGCGTTGCACTGCTGAAGTCAATGTAGTAAATACCTGGCCACAGGTAACCTCGTATGTAAAGCAGAATCAGGTTAGGCCTGGGCCTGGCTACGCTCTTTGTGCTCTCGCGGCGTTATTTTCCCTCCTTTCGCAGTAGGGTTCCACAACGCCTTTGTTTTCCACTTCTAATGGATTGGCAGAACCTCTGCTTGCCCTGACTCACCTTGCACTTTAGCCTTTTCGATTTTTCCTTCTTTCTACAAGACGACGACTGTCAAGGGTCAGAAGCCTTTGTAATGACTTTTTAAAGTAACACTCTTAACAATTAATCACTCCCATACTGCTTATATACTGCATTTTCAGTAAATGTCAAAGGCGTTCTTTCTCTGACCTTCAGGAACTGCTCTTTCTCCCTGTATCGGTATCTTTTTCCATAAAATGAGCCTGTTTTGAAGAGAATCGTATATGATAAAATTTGTGTGGGCATTCAGTGACACAGTATTTCAGTGCTGCTCTTTCTGGCAAACATCCAGAAACTTTCAGAAGGTAAGGGGCATATTTTCCCCCTTCCTTTAAAAAAATTATTACTCATCCATGAGTAATAGCATTCAAAATGTGGAACACAGATCATGCCAAGTAATTCTTATATATGAAAAATAAATCTCATGATGTTCTACCAGAATGTTAGCAGCTGCTCAGTGAGCAGTTGAATAACAGAGATCACTACTGGAAGAGGAAAGACTTCGTCTGCCTTAATCCCTGGGATTTTAAAAGAAAGAAAAATATGTGTATTTCTCAGGCTTTGAGCTGTACACAAAAGAAAAAAATAAATGGCATTTGAGGTAATCTTAAATCACTGGAATTTTGGAAATCATCATCATCGTTTCTTGTAAGGGTGTATTTTACAATCAAATGCCTGTTTTCATATGTGTCATTTAGGAAGTGTACTGAAGGCCATGAGCTTCCACTAAGGGAAAGGCAAAACCAGGTGCTCACCACTGAACACAACTAAGCTGCCTATTTCATTTGCATTATCATTGTATTTCAGATATGGTAGCTGGATTCATAAGAAGGTTAATACCATGTAGTTTTAGAGCTATAAATTGCCGTATACATTGCTGTATATATAAACCCTGCCCCTCTTACTGAGCAAGAGGGGATGCACAGAGATGGTAAAGTAGCAACGCTGGGTAAGCTGGCTGTGGATTTTGTCAGTTTATTACGCTTTAACACAACAACTCAGAACCATATAGCACTATTATTCCCAAACCTCCAAGCTTAGTAAATATTACAGAAATATGCTAATCTAGATATTTACATGCTGCTGCTTTGATTGTTTCCTATTTCTTTCTAACACACTGAGCTCCATTAAGAGGTTCAAAAACTATTTAAACAACTGAAATTAACAATTTTCCTTGCTCTTGATCTTCTGTTAATTCCGTTCTTCTTGAAAAGTGCAAAATTTTCTTCTCTGCTGTCAAACTCTATGTAATTAACTCTGTCTTCCCATTCTCCCAGCTCCCACATCCATTCTTTCCCATGTCTCCTCGACATACTTTCGCTTACAAGTTTGAAGAAAATGATTATTCCGCTAAAAGGGCAAAACAAATCTAACTATTCTTCAGTGACAGCCACACAGAGCATCAACTGCAGTTTGCTTAGTTTTGACTGAAAACTAGTGCATAATTATATGAGAATGAATATGAACTTGCTGATTTCAAATCTATATGGGAGCTAGACCCTACTCCAGTAAGAGGAGTGTGAGAGGCGGGGGAGCCCCGCTGGGCAACTGCCCCACAGCGAGAAGTTGGGAGCAGGCGCAGCACCATAGGTCAGGATGTCTGTGTTCCAGCCTCCCCGCTCCTTTCCTAGGAGAAGTAACTCATTTTCTTCCCTAAGTTTGAAAGGACACATTTTGGAAGAGGAGCGTGCAGGAGAAAAATAGTGCTGATTTTGTTGATGTGGAAAGGCAGGGGAGAAATGCTGTAGGGAAATGGGAGCGTACAGAAGAACGGAAAGGGCTTTTCAATCCTCATTCTGAATTTGACTTGGGCAAGAAGCTGGGAACTCCGCCTTGTTAAGCAGTCAGCAAGGGACTAGTCACCTTTTTCCAGGAAATTTGGAGAACGCTGTTAACTAGTAGATGTACGCACACAGGCACAAGTCCATAGTGACAAAGGCAGTGCGGGCGGGGATTTTCAAAAAATCAAAATTAAATGTCCTGAACACAACACGTATTTACCGTTTGTGATCCTTCAGCCAGTCTCATGATCTCTAAACGCTTGTTGTTCAAACACAAGTCCTGCAAGATAAACTCCCAACAAGGTCTCATTACATGCTGGTTAACTAGTATTTGCCCAAATAGTCTCAGTGGCATTGAAGAGAGTGGCATAAGGAGAGAGACACGGCCTAATTAGAGATGCAACATGACCAGAGAAGACCAAACAAATGGAGTCAGAAAAAGACTGCATAGATATAAAGTAATCTAAAAATGATGTTCCAGAAACACATTTAGTGTTCTATGTAAAAATCACCCTTGGAGGATGTTTGAATATTTCTGATGATGATATCTTTTTGGTATAATTTGTATTTCCTCTTTGTAGTATCAGATTTGCCAATTACTGCATTATAATTTGTAAAATAAGGCAGCTATTCCCTTTAGGGAATCTGCAGTGAAAAATATAAGAGTAATGCATCAAGACTGGTGAAAACCAAGGATATTGTGAAAGCATTTGCATTACAGAATCAGATTTCAGCCAACGTCTAATTGAGTTTCGCTACAAATGGTCACAGGCTTTTTTTCTTTTTTCCCTCAGAGCTAAACCAAAATGTTAAAAAAGGCTAATCTGTAGATAGTTGGTACAAAGTTCCTTACATTTAAATAGTGGATGTGTATAGAATAATTAGCTTGGATTGTTCTTTTAATAATGGAATGAATGCACTTTGAAAAAAAGTGATGTGGTGGCAGTTGAAGCGTATCAGTTAGCCAGTGGAGAATCATGTCTATCAACTAAAAGCTACTGTCTGTCTAAGGGGAGGTTGTTGGTTCGATTGGTCTGGATATTTCAGAAATGAATCCGGCTATCCTGGAATTTAAATACAGTTGAGATATATCCTATTTGTTTAAGAACAGGTAACTATAGCAAGGTATTGAAAATAATTGGCTATTTACAAGTAAGTTAGCCTGCTGCATTCTACAGTTTGTTACGCTTGCAGATTTACTAACGACGAGAAACAAACATCACTTTTCTGTATTTTGGGGCCAGTTGCCGTGGTTGTGCCTTTTTTGCATTTCTACTGCAGGATTGTGTCAAGGAAAGCTGCCACTGTAGAAGCAAATAAATTAATCTGTCAGAACTTTTGGGACTCTATATTGTCTCACGCCCACTTTTTTCTCCCATAACAACATGTCCATTTTAAGTGCTCGCTCACTTTGACCTTCCTGGCACAGCTTTCCTTTATTATGTAGCAGGAGAATTTCTAAATTAGCTTTTGCATTTTTCTATAATTACAGCCTGTTTCAATTACGTAGCATTTTACCTAGCTATAAAATAACGTGAGTTGATGTCAACATCTCTTACAGGCTCGAGTTGCGTAATACAGTAAGAAATGGAGTACAAGGACAGATTCAAACGCTCATCTTAAAATTAGCAAATAGCAGTGTCTTGAGCCTCAGTACAGAAACTGGGGAAAAAATAAATACCTGACTCTTGTGTTCCTATTAAACATACTACTTCTCTCTCACCAAGCCTATACGTCAACTAAGGAATACTTTATCAGAGGACAGAAGGCATCAATGTATCATAGCATTAATGTGGGAAGAACAGTGACAACGTATGTTTTGTGATTTGGAATAAAACTTAAAACGGTAGAATGGTGTATATGTCTATCCTAAAGGTATGCAACATGTTATTCCAGCAGTGACTTGGAACATGCCAACTGAAAAACTAAGAGTGAGTAGGAATATGGGGTTTGATTTTATTGGAACACTATTTGGTTTTAAGAGAGGAAGCTGCTCAGACTGAGGCTTTTTGAATGAACCCTGTCTTTGGAATACGTCTCACCTGTTGGTATGAAATAAATAGTTCAAATCTGCTGACAATCTACCCGTACAGCAAAATCCTCTTCTGCATCAGCATTTGGATGGGGGAGAGGGAAGAGATAGCAATTCTGGTCTCTGAAAATTTGGTATTATACAAGATTTATACAGTATTGAGATACACTTGATTCAGCACTATGAACTACTGGCAACACTCTGTCTGTAAGGGGTTCAGGGATTTACTGAGAGCTGCAAAAGCCTCTGTGATTCTTATGGGCACTTTTACTCCTTTTATTGCCTAGGAGTACCTTGGAAATGGAGTATGTGCTTGGATGTCAAACCTCGCATTGGCTGTAAGGGTCAGCAGCGCAGCCCAGGCTGCGTGAGGGCCACCTGTGCATCCCTCAAACCTCCAGGAGCAGGACCTGAGCTCAGACCTCTGCCACAGGATGAATTACTAGACAATAGTGTTTGGAAGGAAATGGTTACTCATTCCCTTGCAGGAAAGAAGGGAAGAGGAGAGGAAGGGAATCAGCCAAGATATTTTAAAAATTGTTTTCTATTGGTTTTGCTTTCCTGGAGAGTGTTCTTAATAATCCTTGGTCAGGAAGCCACGAATCTGTCATTCTAAATGCAGCTCACACAATTAAGCAGGCAGTTTCTGCAGAGGTATCTAGTCATTGAAACCGTTTATGTGAAAGAAAGCTATAGTGCATAACTTAGGAAGGGCTCTGGGGAATTTTATTTTTTGAGTGGATGAAAGGACAAAAACCTTGAAGAGTAAATACTGGCCACAAGATCTCATAGCATGGGATGTAGTCTTTAAGTACCTTTGCTTTCTATTGTGTCCACTGAATAACATTGGTAACCATTACCTTGAAGTTCTGTTCAGTCCTACTTTAATGCCAGCTATAAATAATACAAGGGAAAAATAGATTGGAGTTTGATGGGGAAGAAAAATGTAATTATACGGACCGCTTTGCTTGATAAATGCAACATGGAGGTAGCAGAAGTTCTGTTTCTCATTAATATGAACTTTAATAACATCCGTTAAACTATAAACTAATTACTGAGCCACCTTTGCCAATACAACATGTTACTTTGTTTTGTACTCAATGTGTTTGAATTCAATATGCATATACAGACACAGACTACCTGGCTTTTCAGATTCTTATCCTATTGATAAAAAAAAAAAAGATGATGATACACAGAAGCCAAAAAAAAATCAGACGTCAGTAAGACAATATAGCAAGTCATTTTGTTCTCAAAATGTCTGGTAGTTGATTAGTATTGATTAGATCAAGATGACCTGTTCCAATACAGCACAATTCTTACGATCTCAAATTCAAAATAGCTACAATAAATAAGATTAATAGAACCAATCTGCTACTTCCAAGTAACATTGTAATATAGCTACGTACCATGGGGTTCACATTGGAAAATAAATTAACGGCCAGTAAAACACAATGGAAGTACAGATGTGAATTTCAAGAGCAGTATACAACTGTTAGGTCCTTTCTTAATAAGGAGCATAGGAACCAGATTATCAGCTGGTATCAAGTGACATGGTTCCACAGTATTTGAAGAGTTGTCACTGATTTCCCCCCCTCTTCCCCTGGCATCTAATAAAGCTCGCTATTTTACAAATGCTCTTTTACTTCTGTTTTCTACATTGGTGGTTCAGTTTGCCTTTGATCAACTATTACACAGTAGGTAGCATGGCTGGGTCACCTAAACATACTTGCAGATACTGGATATAAAATGAAAATCCTTCTGTAGACTTACCAGTTCTTACAGTGTTAAAATAGGACGTGGAAAGTAAGGTAAATGCCATGGTAACTGAATTAATTACCTTATTTTTTAACATAGTGTGGAATTCCAAGGGGAAAGAAAAAGCTACATTACAATAGGGGTATTTTCTTTCTTCTTTCTATAGTTGGAAGGCTATATTAGAAGAGTATTTTTTTTTCCACAGCCTTGAATAAGAAATTATGAAAAACTCTGATTTGGAGAAAGACAAAATAGGAGCTTAATGGTATGTTGTGATATATTTTCAAAATATAATGGATAAACACAAGTGGATACATTTTCATTCTGGCTAATTTGAATAAAATTTGTACTTTACTACCCTCTTAATTGTGACTATAGTTTCACTGGCCAAAAAGGCATGCCCTATAGAAGCAGCCTTCTTTTAAGCTCAGCAAACTGGCTCTCTTTTTCCCTCTACGCTTCACACCTCTTTCCTTCATTCTACCAGTTTTCAACACCTGTCCAGATGTTTATTACATCCCGAGTGATGCACGCAGCCAAACAACCAACTACGTTCTCTAGAAACAAATATGCTACTTATGCCCAATTAACTTTCTCACAGCATGTTGGACATTGTGGGGAAACACCCTGCTGAGGCCGGGGCAGAGCAGTGCCAGCTTAAAGCCCTCCCAAATGACAACTACTGGTGAATAAACAAAGAGGGCTGGTGGAGGTGATGGTAAACGGAATATTTCAATACATACACTGTTTGTATAAACACTGTATTAGCTGTTGAATGTTCATTCCGCTTTTCTTCAGACCATTAAAATTAGCCTGGTATTTACAAGTATGTACCTTTAGACAAATGCACGTTCATTTCTCCCCCTGAGAAACCCAGATAATATTTTGGCATGAATCAATTTAATTTTACGGTATAGCCTCAAGACACCAAGAAATTGTGTCTGAGAAAATCTCTGTCTTCTGAAGGATGAGGTCAAAGAGGCTATCTGTGATAAGCTCAGGCTTGTCGGCCACGATGCTATTTGTTTTCAGTCACTTTTCCTCTGTCTAATAAGAAGACAGCCTTTAACTTTTCGTCTGCTCCACCTGGTGACTCCATAGTATATTGTAGGATAAAAATGTAAGCATATTTGTTTTAGGTCAAACTTTACTTTCCTAAGAACGTTTTAAAAATTGGATTAAATCTTAAGTGAAGATAATGAGACTATGCAGAAGAAAGCTTGGGAAGAACCATGGGTAAAGAAGAGTTTGGTCTGTGAAACAGGGGAAGAAAAGGGGAATTCCTGAGAGAGGGCTTCAGAAAGGAGGGAAAAAAAAAAGGTAATTGTAACCACAGGGACCATCTATTCAGTTCTGTTTGTATGTGCCTAATATGGTAGAGTTAATCAGTATAACGTAATACAAATAATTAGGGAACTTGCTGAACCACCTACTTTGCTCATTCAACCACCGCTGCTCTGTGGAAAGACTGGATACAGCGATAGAAGTGGCTGAGTCTTTTAGACTCAGGCTTGGAAGTTACTTAAGGAGTAAAAGAATCCTGTTGTTATGCCAAAGTCTCATGCACAGTGTAATTTCATCTGATTTATGTCAGAAGTCTTGGAAAGAGGCAGCCAAATTACAGTAACTCTAATGTTTTTGACAACGTTTATGCTTGGGTTCACACTTTTGCCTTAAAGTTACAACTTTCATTTTTCTTTTCAGTCTTTTACTTTTGTCTTTTCACATCAATTTTGAAGAGATACAGACTCAAGGCAAGTGATGTACCTATACCTAGGCACAAACAGAGTTACTTTCATGGGCAATCCTAACTCACAGATGCACATACAAAAATTAAAATATGAATATATATTATTCCTAACAGATACTGCTATTGGGCCTTTTATCCCAAAGCATGTTAATGTTTTATCTATTATTTTGGGAAAGGTGCTAGACATGAAAATGAAACATCTAGGGAAACAGAGACAGAAATTTAAGTAGTTGCAAGTTAGCCAGAAGGCACTATTGTATATTCATTTCAGGCACGTCAAGATGTTTCAGAGCTTAAAAAGAGTAAAAAGTGACATCTGAATAATAGGGAGCATTGCTAGTTTAACTGTATACAGAATTGAACAAAGTTCTTAAGAGGAGTTTATACTAGAACCATAAAATTATAGTAAGAGAAAGCATCCAGTAATAAGAACTGGTGTTGGAGCCAGAAGCGGCAATGAGTTTTCCCGTAATAGAAAGTTCCTAAATGTATGGTATATCCCCTTTTTCAGAGATAATCTGTTACATCAGGGTTCTCCCCCAAAGTAGCTGTAAGTGAAGGATTGTGTTGAACATCCTACAATGAAAAGGTTGCTGAAAAATAACTAACAAAGCTGTGATTTAGGGCAACGTGATTGTGCTTGCAGTGTACAGAGTATAAATGAAGTTAAAGTGCTTTGGGCACTGTAATTACCTCTTTTGTCTTTGGTGTGCCAGTACTACGGAGACAACTTTGTATTGCTGAAGTTAATAAATCATTCACTAAGAGTGCAGTGCAGAAGTCTTCGCACAACACAATTGACAAGCTAAACTGTGACTACAGTATTTGCAGCTGTATAGAGAAAGGTGTTTAGTTAAAAATATGGTGCTTCCAATGACCTGAATTTGTTTCAGGTTACAATTTCAAGCTTTTACATACTAGAATGTTAATTTGGACTTTACAAACTGAAAGTAGGAATGAGATTTCTGCTTGAACTTTTGCTGAATGTTATATTTACTAGCATAACACCAAATTTCAGATTCTTTGAGGAAAAAAAGTGCCTCTGCAAAAAAATACAGATGCAGCTCCATAACGAGACCTCAATGTCATTTAGGCCAGTCTTTGCTTGTCTGAAAGTAAATCTACTTGTATGCGTAGGTCTGTAGCTACATTTCACTTGCATAAAATTCTCTGTGAAAAAAATCAATGCTAATATTTACAACTGGCACAAACAAAAAGATGCATTTGGATTTAGCAGGCATGATGAGGTACATCTGAGGAACAGAGGAGGATCCTGTGCTGTCAGACTTCTACAGAGCATGAAAAAAAGGTGGCCCTGCTTTCGGGACATCAGCCTTTGATTTAGGAGAGACAGGCTTTTCTATAAATTTTCTGCACTGAACTTGGATGCATCACTTAGGCCTAGATCTCTTATTGATTCTAATTTAAAATAATAAGTATCTAAACAACTTTTGAGGATTTGAGTCTTTGATTTTCTTTGAATTATGCATAATGTGAATCATATCATATAGGCCAAGTAAAATGGTCTTTGAACCATTTTCTGCGTTCCCTTTGGAGAAGAGTTTTACACTGTATTGCAACAAGTTGGGAATATGCACGTGTTCTGCTACCTTGACTCAGCAGAGACAAGTGTATCTTCTCAGCTTCTAACCTAATTCGGAATGTATTTCAATTCTCATCTGGATTAGCAGAAAAGCAAATGAATATATTTTAAAGATTAATGACTTTTACAATCCTAATGCAGTGGGATATATATGTGTATGTTACTGAAATACGTACTGGTTAGCTCCCTTCATTTGCTGCAAAAATAGCTACAAGGTGTAAGCAAACAGCAAATGCTAGAGATGGCTAAGAGGTTCCTGGGATTCTCCAGGGTGTATCCCCTCTGCAGGTCAGAGCAGCCGAGCGCTGCCAGAGGCACCAGCTGGGCTCCTCGTCGAAGCATTTTTGAGTACTAAATTCCTCTTTTGCTTTATCCACTGCTAAATATCGTAGACTAGTAGAATTGTAGAATACTGATTTGCAGTAGCGTTATAGGAGTACATTTCTGTTGCTTTTAATTAATAAACCTTCATTTTAAAAACATTTAAAATCTGAGACTGGAAGAGAACAATGAGTGATTTGTATTTAAGTGTTAGCCAGTGATACTGCAGAACATACGTGGTATTACAGTAATAGCAGGAATTTATTGTGTAATGTGCACAAAGGCAAGCTGCTGAACACTGATTAGTGACAAGACATTTACTCCTTGTTATTCAGAATAGCCCCAATTAAGGATTTCAGCCTGTTTTATTTAAAAATAAATACAAAAAATCAATTCCTTTGAAGGTTCTGAATAGCAAATGGAAATACAGGTTTTGCTTGTCTTTAATTGTTAGGTTTGTGTTAAGATAAGTCCCACTGCTTGTTACTGCAGGAAATTGTAGTCTTCAGTCAGTAGCTCTCACTTTTTTTATTTAGATAAATATTGAAAATGCTAATTGTGACTGCTACATAGCTTTAACTCACAAAATGTAGCATGTTTCTGTGAAAAAAGCTTTTCCTTTTTTTCCAGGCATCTGGAAAACTCAGATTAATAAGAATATACTGTTGCTCTGCCTTTGTAGTAGATGGTGAAATCTATTCTTAAGGACACAAAAAACCCAACAAAATACTTTTTCCTCTCCCTCAGAAATCTTCTTCTAAAAGACAAATTCCTCAAGGCAGAGAAGGGTCACCACCCCTCTTAAGAGACACTATAATTGCTAGGCTTACAACAGGGATTTTCCTGTTGGGTCTGCCACATCCCAGGCGACTTTCCTAACCACGTTTGTGGCCAGTACAGACATCTCATGCATTGAAATGATTCTCTGATTGGCCCATGGCTTACAGATAAAATCTTGGGTTTTTCCTTGCTTTTTATAAAGTGTTCAGCTGCTTAAACCCTGTCCCGCCCCCCCAACCCCCAGGATAATAGGTCCACAATTATGCTTACAACAGTTCGTTATTGTTTTAAACATGCTTCTCCTGTTTTTGTATAACTACTCAGCCTTCCCACAACTCTTAGTATGCTCATAAATAGTATATTAGAATCCACCTTGCATGGTATTGAAACAGATTTATTGCAAATACAGTATTTCCCCACCTAAGTCATTGCTCTTGGGTTGCTGCTACATTTTATACTATATTGTCATACCCCTGCCTCTTAAGGAAAGAGCTTTATTTTTTTGGTATTTTTGACATTTGTGAATGGTTACAAGTATTGGGATATATCTCCACAACACTGAACATCAAAATTCCCTTTATTTGCTCAGTTCATAACAAAAAACAGTCCCTAGATGTTCCGTAATGTGTGCATGAAATTGTGGTAAGAGGAATTCTGACTGAGGCTTTTCTGAGCTATGCTATCTTTCCAATTACATTGAATTCCTCAGCCCTCGTATTAGCCTCTTCATTCAGTGTTTCTTTGATGTCAACTCATTATGTCTTGTCATCTCTTCGAGCCAGTAACACCCCCTTAATGTGTCACTATGTGCTCACTTGGAATGAAGCCAAGCAAAAGCTTTTTAAAATTCTAATTGCTAACTGAATCTGAACTTTCTAAAATGCATTTTTCCTATTTGCATGAATTTCAAAATTATTTGGTGACTGTAATTTGGTGCATGTTTTCAGTTATACCTCAGCTCACTGGTATGAGTAACAGTGACAAGGTATGACAAATCACCTGGCAGCAGCTTGTTAGAAGATGTCTTGCACTATGTCACCAAAGTTACGCGTTTTTAAGGGTAGAACTAACGTTAACAGAAGTAATGCAAAACTTTGGGGTTTGGGTTTTTATTTTGTGTTCTGTTTTAGTCCCAAAGGAAGTGGATTGTGTTTTCTGGATTCTTATAAAAATGATTGCAATGTATGTCTTATCCCATAACCAGCTATCTAATTTTGTGCAACCCTACAACATCAAAAATGCCAGGCCAAATTCCCTCTCATCCAACTTCATTGCATGGAAGATAAAATTTATGATTGTAAATTCTTAAGCACGTTTTACTGGGATAAAATGACGTTCTTTCCATGCACTTCATTATGCAAATAAGTATTATATTGTGAAGTACGTTCATTTAAAAATGCGAGTGGGTATTGCTTACCCAATCAAATAACGTTACCAACAAGTAGGGAATAATGATTTAGAGATAAAGGCAGATGTCAGATGATTAATAGAAATTTCTTATCAGTGGTACCAATGTATGCATATTCAGGTTCTTTTAGTTAACAGCTCAGGATTACAGGGAAAGGGATTAATTTGTTGCATGCACGGTCTTTCCCTTTATTTGTTAATCCTCAACTCCAAAACTGGCTGATAAACATTAATTGGGCACAAACAAAGCCTCTCCCACGAGCTTCAAACGTATTAAACTCTCACTCTGAGTATGGTTTATTTCTGTCACACACGGAGAATACATGGCAGGTAAAATTGACTTCACTGCAAGAGGCCCTGTGCCAAGATCCTGCTCGTGGGTTAGATCGTGGGGGAACCGGCAGCCCAGCACTACCATGGTACAACCTGTGGGAAGGACCAGCCCTGCACGTCCTGCCGCCTTGGCAATGTTTACCTTTTCTTGGTAAGCGTTATGAAGTTTACATCCAACCTCCTGTCAGGTCCTAACATTAAAGGACAGAGAGTCCAGCTGATGATTTTGGTGTTGTAAACAGGGGATAAGAAGGGGATAAGAAGACCATGTAGGTACTGAAAAAAGACATTGGCTATGTCAACAGACCTTGACCTGCCTCCTGGCAGGAACTCAAACACCACAAATTTGTGATCAAATCTGTTAGCTAATGTTAAGCCTATGTTAAGCCCATTCAGGTAGTAACTGATATTAATAAGGCTGCTTTCCTCTTTTTCTTCTCTCCACAGGGAATGTCTATCAAGTCTTCCTGAGTCTTTTAAAAGCAGAAGAGATTGGATATGTACGTATTTTAAAGTAACAAGCCTCCAGTTAAAAAAAAACAACAACAAAGGGAATCATGTTATTGTGAAGCCCGTTCCCAACAGCAAGGGACCGGAGGGGGACTAGGGGCCAAAAAGGGGATGCTTTAACCTGTGCTTTACACATGTACTTTAACCCGGGCTATTTGCAGGTGACTGGCACCCGGAGTCAGCGTGTGAAGGGGGAGCGAGCCCCGGACCTTCCCCTTTCTGGAGCTTCCAGCCATGTCCATAAAGCAGGACGGCATTTTTGTGCTGGTCCCCTCTCTGAACAATGCACCTAGAGCTCTCCGGGGAGCAGTATATCCTGGGGTGCCTTTTATCACCGCTGGACGTACAATGCCCTAAGGGATGCTTTGGAGCATCGGTACAGATAGTTTTCCTATGCAGTTATTCATTATTCTTATTTCTCTACCTAAAACCTGGCTTTCTAGAACACATACCTAAATTATGAGATATTATGCTTTTTAAAATATAAAGCTATATATTTATTTTCTATGAGAATTTATGAGGGTAAGTCATGGGGATAATAAATTCATGTCCTCTGATTTCATCTGAAACAAAGGTTATTTATGCCAAACTAAAGGTGTTTGTAGTCCTGCTTTGACTCACCAGTCATGCGTGTTCTTCAGAAACTCTCCTGCCTACAAGTGTTTCACATCCAAGGAGCACAGATCTAGCTCATGGCGAAAAACCGGAGGGAAATGTCACAGCCTCGGGTCTTCATTCTGTTCATAGAGCGAGTTACAGTAAGGTCACTGTTTACACATAAACGTGCTCCTGCCAAAGTCCGAACATTGAACGAAAAGGTAGGGGAAAACGCCTTGAAAAATTTTCAGAAACGTCGTTGCTCTGTTTCATGGAGTACTTGTATTTAAAACCCTACTCATTAAAACCAGCAAAGACGGGTTGGGTTTTACAGGTTAAATCTTATTCAAAATTTCTCACGGACAGATCTCTGTTTTATTTCAATAAAAACGGTCCTCTTCCGTTTTCCTCCCTTCTCCCTTAGTTTCCCTGCGTCCACAACCGTCATCGTTCAAATGAGTGATTCTGCCCGTGAGGCGTGTTAATGGGGGCGTGGGGGGGGACACGAACACTTCAATTACTTAAGCCAGGTAGTCGCGGACCGTCATCGTTTTTCGAGGTGTGAGGGCGGGAGGGGGCCGGGACCACCTGGGCCTCTTCCTCCTCCTCCTTCACCTTGCTCCTCCGCTGGAAGCGGGGCTCGCCCGCCGCCCGCCCGTACGACAAGGGCAGCAGCGCGCTAACCGCCACCCGCTGCCTTCCGGGCGCCGGCGGAGACCGGACCGAACCGGCTCGGGCCGGCGCGAGCCGCACCGCTCCGGAGCGACGCGCGCGCCGCCGGCTGCGCCCAGACGGTGGCGCAGGAAGGGCCCCTTGCTCGGCGGAGGCAGGTTCCCTCACAGAGCGCGCGCCCCGCCCCGCCCCGCCGTCTTGCCGCCGAAGTTTCTCGACGCCGCCGCCGAGCGGCTCGGCTTTGGCGCCGCCCTCCTGGCGGCTAATTACCTCAGCGCGGAAGGGCGGCCGGCGGCTGCGGCGCGAGGGGGCTGTGAGGGGGCGGCGGCCGGGCCGGGCCGCTGAAGTGCGCGCCTGCGGGCGGGCTGCGCTGCGACCAGGAGGCTGCGAAGCCGCCGAGACCCGCGCTGGTGAGTTGTGAGGTCGGGGCGGCGCTTCTCCGCCCAGCGCGGTGGCGGGGCCTGGGCGCGGGAGGGAGGGAGGGAAGATGGCCGCCGCGTCGCTGTGGTGCTTCTCTCTCGCGCCCCTCGGCCGTTCTCGGCCGAAGCCGCCGACTTAAGGGTTGAGGGTCTGAACTGTGACCGAAACAAGAAGTAACCAGCGTGGGGCGCACAGCTGAGGTGGGGACGGCGTTCCTGGAGGGGGGTAACGAGCCGCCCGCGTCCCCGAGCGTCAGAGGGCAGAAGCGACCGCGCCCCCGTGGCGCTGCGAAGCCGCCAGCGCAGCCAGGTGAGGGCTGTTGGCGCCCAGCGTGGGGCAGCTCCGCGGCCGTCACGCGCGGCCCTGAGTCCGCCAGGGTCTGGGGCCTAGAGGCTGGCCGTGGGGGCCTGCGCGGGCCTGCCCGCTCTTCCTCGGCCCTCTGCCGCTCTGCGGAGCTGGGTGGGCTGCTTGCCGCAGTCCCCTCGCGTGGCTTCCCTCGGCGCGCCAACCACGAGAACCGAACAGCGTCCGCGTTTGAGAGGAACCAAGTGATTATCTTTTGGTTTTTTAAATAAGTTGGCCAGGTGGATTAGTGCAAAACTGAGAGAAGAGCATCCTTTTTCTCAAGTTGCTGAGAAATCTATTATGACAAGGTATAATAGAGGAAAAATAGACAAGTGTATAAGCATGTCCTGTTTGCTTTGAGGAAAAACAACCTTTTTTAGTGTTTTTTTTTCTTTTTTTAAAGAATACTACACTCAATAAGATTAAGGGAAATGCTGGTATTGTGCTTGGTGCGTAACAACTCTAGAATCCTCTTTTTTTTAATATATGGTGGTGCTATGAATATTTTTTTATTCCTTTATTGTAAAGAAGAAAGTATTTTGTATAAAAAGCGCTCCCATGTATGAAAATCGTAATGAAATATGTGATGAGCGCATGTGAAAACCATGCGAGTCCCATGGTGCACCATCTAGTGTGTAGATACTTTGTGTATGTAGACTGTAAAAGTGGAAGAGTGAGGAGGCTGTCGCTGTAATGAGTAGAAATTCGTCTGTAAATGCAAGTGTCTTGTCTAAGGCAGATCAGGTCATGGACATGCAGGGACATGGGGCTGTGTGGAATCTCATAGGTCATCAAAGGACTTTCTCAGGCAAAAGCATCATACTTTGTTTTGTAAAGTAATAAAGCTTAATCATGTAACTAGTTGTCCTCCCCTGCTCTGGAGGGATGGAAGGTTATTCTAGAGCTTAATTTTTCTGATGGTTAGAAACCTCGATTTCCAATCTCCGTTTTAATTCAGTCAGTTTTTTTTTCTTTTTTTAACTTTTAGCATTAATTTTTCTTCTCTTTTCACAGTTTATTTACTGGCAATAAATTTAGCCAATTTGCTGGGCTAAATAAGCATTTTCCTTGCATGTTATATCTTAGTTAAGTACTACTACTTTTCTGTGTCGCTAGTCATAGTGCTAAAATTGAGTTATTGAGTGACTCAGAATAGCGACTCCTGTGACTCCTTCTAGCGATGTTCTGATGCTCCCTGTTGAGTGAACCCTCCTGACTTCTATTAATAAATAGCGTATTTGGGTTGGTACCCAAGTCATCAATAAAGGCTTAAAACATAATCTGTTCTAAGGCTAATACTTCAGTTAATAATCTCTGTGTAGCTGAGGGTTAACTTTTATGCTTCTTTTTTTACCTAACGCTAAAGTACTTTTTCTAATTCCTGTCTTTCTCCTGAATTTACAATTTCCGTATTGAATGGTTTGCTGAAATCTAGATATAATAGGTTACTGAATTTTATTCACAAGTATAAGATTGGGGGGGGCTAGATGGGGAAAACTTCTATTTATTTGTTTACTCTTGTGCAAAATGTTTGTTGTTGTTCATCAGGGAACTGCTTTTTTTTTAATCTCGGTTGCAACAAGACAAGATCCCTAGGTAGCAGGATCTCTATGCAAAAGCAATTAAGGCAAGTTAAAACTCCCGGATAAAGAATTACGATTGAATTAGATTATCATGGTTTTTCAGCAGAAACAAGAGAGTAAGGTTCTAATTGGCGTCAAGGAAAATACCGCTTCTGCTAATTCCTGCTACTCATCTGTTGATTATAAGGCTTGTGCTGTGGAAGGAAGGACTTGTTGCATTTCGTATGGTCCCCTCCAGTAAAGTATATGAGGAAATATGAAACATAGTGCTTACAGGACAGGATCTGGTAAATATTCTAATGTCAGAGTGCAGTGTGTTAACGAGTAGCTATGATTTGGACTCTTAAAAGCTACAAGAAGTTTTAGCTGAAAAAGTAGTGTGACTATTGAATTTTTGATTTTTTTTGATTTCCTAATTTATCAGAAGATAAATGTGCTGGATTTGGACAGACTCTTGTGAGCAGATTAAACAAAAAAAAGTGATATTTCACAAACTGGTAACAGCCTTTAAGTTGATCTTAAATAAATTTGAGTTAGTACAGTTTCTCATTGGCTTTATTTGTAGTTTAGGCTTA
Source organism: Struthio camelus (assembly GCF_040807025.1). Lineage (NCBI taxonomy): Eukaryota > Metazoa > Chordata > Aves > Struthioniformes > Struthionidae > Struthio > Struthio camelus. The sequence continues at coordinate 2,234,712 of NC_090955.1, read as the reverse complement.
CCGTGTTGATATGGCTCACTAGCTTTATGCTGACTGTGAGGTTTTGTCTGTGACATTTGGTTCAGAAAATATCTTCTATTATTTGTCGAACTGAAGAAAAAAGCGTTCATACAAACTTTTTGTCTTGTTGGCAAAATCAAGCTGACAGGCTGCTAAGCTCAGAAGTTTCTTGCCCTTTTGTGGGTAACCTTGCTCTTTGCCGCAAGCCTGAATACCCCTTTTAGGCATCTCAAGATGAACAGGAGCCTTAAAGGAAACACTGGCAGGTTATGCAAGCTTTTCCCAGTAACGCAGCTGACTGTGCTGAGGAAATAAAATGAGCTATATTGACAGAGTTGTGAGTATGGCCTTTGATTCCCGCTGTCAGTTAAATCCATGTGAGGACCAGGGGAATTTTCACTGTAGGAATTTTCTCTATGTTGTTTAATAGAAAGAAAGTTTATTGCCTCTTCTAGATGGACCTGGTGCAGAGACAAAATCAGCTTGTGGATCCTAAGGAGGAATTTCTGTGCTGTTTTTCCAATCTCTTTCGGAGCTTTTGTGGTTCTGGTTACTCAGCCAGGTTTTCACAGGTTATTTTGGTGACAATTGCTACCTCAAAGAAGGAAACAAGCCTTTCTCAGCTGGTAGAGTCAACTCTGACTATTGTTGCAGGACCTCCTGCTTCTTGCCAAACTGCTCCTCCCAGATGGTATTTTGGACCTTTGAGACTATCTGAGAGAAGGGCTCTTAGAAGGAGCTGTGTGAAAATGCTGAAGAAAACCAGAAAACTATCCCACTTTCCTGCATCTCTGCCCAGATGCAATGCGCTTCAGTTCTTCCATCTCAGGACCGCATGTAAAAATTACATCCTCCAGGAAGGAGGGGAGAGAGAAAACTTACGCAGTTTGTTGTGTTTTCCTGTCCTGTGCTTTAAGAAGCTGACTTTAGGGTTGGACCTCTGTCCTTTTAACTGACTGACTTTTTTTTCTTTAGTATCACAAGTGCAAATGACTAGAAAACATTCAAGTAGCCTAAGCCAAAGCTAGTTGAACCTTGGGCTGGAGAAATGAAAGGAAGGAGATGGGAGAGCGGGATATTGCAGAGCAGGATATGGCATAGAAATGAACGACCTCACAAAAATAAATGAACTTCTTTTCTTTTTTTTAGTTGTTATTCTTACTGCTCTTGATGAACAGGGTGGACTTACACATTTTCCAGAAGCAAAGAATTTAAGGCTGTTTGGTTTACTGAAAAATCTCTTAACTTGTTTTGTAAATATCTTGCTTTTTTTTCCTTCTCTTGAGACCTTGCTACCCAAACAATCCAAGAGCTTTCATTGCAATAAATTCACTCCTTGTAGGAGTGGAAATCTGCAGGTTTGGGATTTGCAAAGATGTAGGATTGTGGTTACGTTATATCAAGACTGAAAGTAATTTTATTTAGATCATGCTGTTGCATGATGTACGTTTTTGTTGATGTGAGAAGTGTTCTGGCCTGTGACTCAGCCTGCCCAGCAGCTGTGCTATGCTTCATCTGCTTAAAAACTACATCATTCATCTATTCATTTACTGACACACCGCATGGTAATTTTTCCCCTTAAAAAATCTGTAATTAATAGTGGTTCTTAATCTCGTTAATTATTGTAAATCATGCTCTGCAAGCCAACCTTTCTTTCAGTGGCAATAAGGCTTTTTTCTCCTTGAAAGGTGCATGCAGTTTATTATAATAGAAGTGTCTCAATTATTAAGATTTATTAGGGTCGGCTACGGAGGACAGTGTGGCTGTAGATGAAAGCAACATGCTGGGTGGTTTTAAAAAAAAAAAATTCAGAACAGAAAAGTCATAGAGCCTGTAAAACGCTTTATTAATGCTAATGATAGTCAGTAGAACTTTAATTTTATGTCTAAACTGAGGTGGCTAAACATAAGACCTTTAATTAAAACTATTAGAAGCCTGTAATGTTGCTGGCATACTGTTTGACAGGTGCAATTTCACCTCTAAGCAATTAGCATTTCAAGCACAGTGTATTGGCATCTATGCGGTCCTCTGGTAGGTGTCTAATCTTTTAAGACTTTTCATATTAAATGCTTTTGATTTTTGTGGCTCATCAGTTGGTCAGATCATCAGATTCTATTAGTGTGTAAATCTGGTTAAATTGTGTTCACAAGTTTACATTAAATATGGGTCTATGTGAGGATCTCCAGCTTAGAATAATCCAAGTTTTAATCCACTATCAATTTCCTGCAGGGCTTAGAATTTGAATGCTATCTGCCTGAGTATTTTTATACTTGCATATAAGTATTGGCACTATTGACTTTGAGGTTTCAGCTTAATTCCCATGAAGTAGAAAACCTTTTTGTTTAAAGGAACTAGTTAACTTACGTACTTTGCAGAATGCAGATTTACTGTTTAGTCTTAGGAAGCTGGTTAGAAAGAATTAAAAAGTCACCAAAAGGCTTCTTTGAGACCGTGATGATAAAGGCTAACAAGTATTGGGACGCATAAAAAGAAGACTGAACTTATTTTTGATGATTAAGTACATACATACTCTTTGCACTAATACACAACATGCTAGACTCGGTTACCGTGTTTCCAACGTGTCTTCTTCCAGCCAGCAGTGTTAACAGGTCTCTGCCAGTACTGACTATGTTGCCTGCTCAGACATGACTGCCTCCTCAGCATCATGCCATGCCATTATATGCCTGTCTTCTCATCCTGTTGTCTATAAGTAGCTGCTAACTGCAACCTGCTTTTGTTCCCCTGTGTTCCTCTGTTATACTTGTTAAATAACAACTACGTGTTGAAACCAACCAAGTAATCATGAAAAACTATATTAGTCTTTCCATCTGGCATGTCACTGTAGAAGGGAACTTTTAATGACGAGTTAACATCTAATTTTAACAGTCTTCTACATTGTAATTTGCATATATAATTGCTGTTAATTATTTAGTGTAGTAGTGAAAGAGACATATTGGCGTATTTCACAGGTTGCCATCTAACTATGCAGCGTTGTTTACAAGATTAGAATGATATCACTTTATGATACGCATTGTTATTCTTGGCAGCTCATTGTTACCATGCTTAGAGGCAGTCCATGGCAGTCCTCCAGTATTATGTGCAGACTGTAGTATCCAAGGTTATCAGCTGGCATCATCTATTGCATCGTATAGCAGTAGAAAGTCCCAGATAATCTGAAGTGACTCAGCAGGTAGAATACCCTCCCTGTGATGAAGAGGAGCAATAAGGCACCTGCTTTCCTGTTACAGAACCTGCTGAATGCACCCGAGGCAAAATTTATTGACTATGAAGTCTTTGCATGAATCATGCTTGAAAAACCAACGAGAACACCCTTGTTTTGCATCTTGAGGAGACCCAGGAGATGTCCCACCAGCGCATTAAAGCTATTGCAGGATCCCTGAAGCTGTGTGTGGATTTTCATGGAGAAGCCCCTACCTGCAGCACTCTGAATTCACCAAGTAGTATCCTGTAAGGCTGCATGGCAAGATCCCATATCACTGTTTCAAATATTTCATACGTCTAATGTACCTCTTAAACTTCTGTGCACGCTAGTACTCGCTGAGCGGCCTAGCCCAGAGAGGTCAGGGATGTGGACGTGTGAGGACACTGGTTTGACATGCCCTCAATGGCATAGTTCTTGGTAGTATTTTTAAAAGCAGTGTAAAGTACTGTAGGAAGCTTATGGTTCCCATATCCTCTCCCACCTTGAAGACGGACTGTACTTCCTGCAGACTGATTCTTCAAGGAGCAAGGAATTAAATGTGTGTTTCTACACAGTCCCAGACAAACTCACTAGTTTCACCCAGTGAAGGGGAGAACAGGGATCTCACGTTTGTGAGCTTGAATGTTGCTGTTACGGTCAATCCAAAAAATAATAAAATCATGAAACATGTATGAAAATTGAATAAACTGGTAAAATTGTAATTGTCTTCTGCCTGTTTGAAAAGTAGAAAAAGGTTAGATTTTATTTTGAGAGCGACTATTTTCCTTGCTATGAGAAGGCAAATCCGGTTCCTTCAGACAAAAGGTGCATTCCAACCTATACCTTTACCTTTCTGTGAGTTTATTTTGCTCTTTTCTCCCCTTTGGATTTGCTTCTTCCTGCACACTCCTGCTTGTGTACCCGCATAGGTTCTTTTTTAATCTGGTTTGCTTTTGTCAAATGTTTTTGCTCACTGCGTAAATAGCCAGAGATATGGAAACTCTAATTTTATGTTGGAGATGTGATTGCCCTGCCTAGGGGAAGTAATAAAGATTGACAGGTGCGCTGACATTTTGGTTAATTTGTCTTCAGGAGCCTTAGTCATTACAAACCCAGCCTGTGTTAAACACAATTTTTCTGGATTCATGAAGAAGTTGGGGAGAGAAAGATGCTGATAAGGAAAGTTGCCGGAAGGTTAGCAGTTGACAGCCCTTTCCGCTGAACATTGACTTCATCAATCTGTTGATTAGTCTGTCTGGCTACTGGAACTTTGAATTCCCTGGTATTTGAAAGGGGGAACGAATGGATTGAATTATCAAAAACAAGACTTTTCAAAGCCCTTATGCAAGAAGATAGGATCTGAGTTGTGGAGGGCTATCCCTCCTGAAGAAGATGAGTGTACAGGACTGAAAGACATTGTTTTCTATTTCTAGCTTGTAATTGGTGGTTCTGTTTTGGAGTTTGTTTTCTCCTGCCTCTTTCTAGTCATGTCACTTCATCTTCAGCCACGTTTCTGTTGACTTCAGTCAGCTTAAATATCTACTCTTAAAACTCACATTAGCATGTGAGTGCACAGTTAGGAAATTTGTCCCCACTCGCTCTTTTCCTCTTTTTTTGTCACCTCAACATCAGAAGAACAGATTTTAAAGATGTATAAGCTTCAAATGCGATGTGAATTCCTTCAGATCAAAACTTTCACCTTTTCATCTTGTATTTTATTTCTTCCTAAATGCGTAGCGCTTTTCCTCTTAGTTTCTTTATTCCCCTTTTTTCACACCTTCAAATATAGGTAAGATTAAATGTATTTTGAGGTGAGTTACTACTCCGTTTAGATGCTGTAAACATCCATGTTCGTTATCTCTAGCGCCTTTTTAGCTAACGATAAATTTCTCAATTTCTTGAAAACCAAAAGGGGAAAAAAAGTCTTGAGGGATTTTTTTTTTCAGGGTAGCTTTTTTTTAATCTGTATTTTCGGCTATTTACAGAACCTCTAAGCTAGATACCCAGTTAAAGAAAACACCTGTCTATTTTAAATACTATTCTTGAAGTATGCTTTATAAGACCAGATGTGAATTTTGAAAATGTTTGAAGGAAAGGGGCATCCAGTTCCATTATATTCAAATTCTGATGTAGATTTTACAGTCTTTTCCTGGAAATAAATTACAAATGATAAAATGTTTTTGGAGGATGACTGCTTTACAAGATAGGCCTAAGGATTCTTGGGTAAAATTCTGTTCCTCTGATGTTCCTTTGTTATGCTAGAGATTTCTCTCAGCTCCAAAAGTCCACTTACTAGTCACTCAGTCTAGTCCATCCTTTTTTTTTAAATGGACAAAAATCAATACAAATAAATACTAAGTTTTTAAAGTTATGCTAGCCAGTAGTTTGCACCATCCTCTTCTTGACTTAAATTACAGGTCTTTCTACTAAATGTTGAGAATCATACAAATGTCTTTTAAAACCTTTTTTTATTTTGGAACTGTCCACATTTTTATCCAATTTTGAAAACATCAGTTAGTAGTCAGACAGCGTCAATGTATTCTGGTTTCGAGTGGTGCTTCCCATGACAACCAAGTCAGTAAGTCAGAACAGATGACACGCTGTCACCTACCATCACTGTAACAGTGATTGCACTAGTTCAAAACCTCGGGGGGAGATGCACTGTAATCTCAAACTATAATTGCAATAAGAAGTGCAAATGAATAGCACTCTTAGGTGATCTGAAACTTCGGTTAGTACAGTAGAATGTTCCTCTTTGGAGAAGGAACAGACCCTACAAAACCAAAAATCCCAAACTTGCAACTAAGGTAGAGATTGTTTGGTTTTTCTGGGCAAAAAAGTCAGATGTGCTGATTGTGCGCTACTGGATTTCTGAAGCAGGTTTTCATCAGTACTTAAAGTTAATTATTGTGCAGGTTCCAAGCCACAAGACCAGACACTTCATGAATGAGACGAAGGCGTGGCAATTTGTTTTTCAAATTTAACTCCATTTTTAAAGGATTTAACGTGTGCCCAAGCAAAAACTTAGCTTAAGATATTGAGTTCCTAATTTTTAGAAAGTATTTCTATTTACTTTCCTAATTTTAATTCCTCATTTAGTAAATGCTGTTTCACATTACATATTTCCCCTGTGGGAAGAATCCTAGGAAGTTAAATGTTACTTTGCACCTCTGGGAGTGGTCTTGTTCTCCTTCGAGGAGGTGTTAAAGCCATTCCGTTTGTGTCAAGGCAATTTTTTTCTGCAAATTACATGATTTAGAATTCGTTGTAATTCTGATGCTTTGAAAGAGTGAATAAATGAAGAATTAATGAAAAGTGTAATTGTTAACATTCTGGCCCATAGCAAAACTCCTGCTTGACTTGAAGGAGGTCAGAATGCATTAATACATAATTAATAGACTTGTGTAACAAACTGAGAATATTGAGAGGCAACATCCCTGGAAAATAATCAGAGATACTTGAGTATCCATTTCATGCTTAGATTTACTAAATCCAGTTGGAAATAGCAGAAAGCAGCCTGATAATGTATTTGTGATGATATATTTGTCTCCAACTCAGAAAAAGCATTTGAGAATCACAAAATTAAATTATTAATTTTTACTTAATTGTGATAACAGCTAAGAATGGCAGTGATGTGCCTTGATTACATCATTGTGCAACAGTTATTTTTAATAGCGCATCTTTCAAAACTCTCAAAAAATGGGGGGAATTATGGATGTCAATGCTGAGTATTTCTATTTGGGAAGGAGGATGTCTAACTGGCTGTTGTATTTATGGCAGATTCAATTTCTTTTTAGAGGTAAGGTGATGACCTGAATCTCAAGATGTGTAATCATTATTACTTTAATGAGGTATTAATAGCTTCCAGATGAAGGCATAGGTTAGAGATGAGTTAACTAACTCTTGGACATGATTTCTTTGTCTGTATTAGGTATAGATTTCACGTCTTCACCAGCCTATTTAATTTGCTTTCAGTAGTAGTCACTTCTTTATTACTTCCTTGGAGATTTTCTCCATTAATGAGCAAATTAAGATTTCTGGTTTCATACTGTTAAGAGCCTCTGACTAGTAAGTCATGTGAACTGGCTTGTGAACATATTTAGTTCATATTAGTCTCTTTAGCTGGGTGCGTGGTTTCTATTTATATACCTTTTTCTGGAGGAAAAAAAAAATCTATAAGCAACATTCTTTAAGAATTTAATGGATATTTAAACAGTTTAGCAAGTTCATTTTCTTCTTCAGCATCCACTTTTATACTGCATATAGGTACATATAGCATCTGTTTTGGGATGACTAAGCTGAGATACCTCATGTTGGATTGTTGCAGATATAGTAAGTCACGTGATGAGTTACAGAAACACATTGAGAACTGTAGAAAAGATGTAAGGAAATGTCTGTTTAGATGGATTTAGTGAGGAGAGGGAAGGGATGTCTGGACAAATGAGGGTGAGTCTATGAAGGCAAACTGGACAGTTCCTACTTCTCTGCTTAATCTGCCAGTGATGACTTCCTCTTTGGGTTTGTGTTGTTTTTTTTTCCCTTCTTCCCTGAAGGTTTTTAAAATGCTTACTGTTGCTGATCAAGCTGATCTCACCAAGTCCAACCCACTGGACCACTTCATACCATGTTGCATCAGCCAGACATACAGTGGTATTTAGGTTGATCAGTAATACAGTGTGAATTGACTCGCTGGAGTGCAATATGTGTCAGCTGGAAAACAAAAAGGGAAATCTGTTTAAGTGCAGAGAAGACAAGCCTCTGTCTGCTTCTAAAATTAAGAAGGATGAGTTAAGCCTATAGCAAATGTGGATGCATGAAAGGAGTTAAGTCAAGGAGACTCCTGCAAAGAAAGATATACTCCTTTTATTGGAAGTATCATGAAGTTCTTATAAGGCTGATGGTGGTGAATCTCTTGGGATCAAATATAATTTGTTCTAAAGGCTTACAATCAATTATAGTTTTGTTTGAGCAAGGTCTACAGAGTTAGAGACTCTGAATATTCTTCTATGGACTCTATTAGGAACAAAATTGGGTAGATGCTGAGCACTTTGGAAATCCTCTTTGTAGTCCGTTTTGATATTTGGAACTACAAGACTTTATTCATCTGGTGATTCCGCTTTATTAGCGTTTTGTCAAGAACTTCCTTGACACTCTGCAAAATAAATTTTGTAAGTTAGATCTGTTAGAGATCTGTTAAAGTGTTTTCAGTTATGTTATACATTGCAGAAATCCTAATGGCGCGTTGTTCTGTTCTTCTGCATGCTTACATCTTCTAATAAATCATGAGATCTGACATGTCCTGATTCAGATACTGTGTTATTTCTAAGATGGATAAAGCAGTGGGGATACTAAAAAGGGAAATAGTATAGGTTTTATCTTTAGCCTATGTATCATTAAAAGAGTGTAAATCTGACCATTCTGAAAAATGCAAATCAATTTATTGTGTAGTGTTAAATCACCTTAATGTATTTTCTGTAATGCAGAACAATCTAGTTGCAAAGTAACCTGCCTTGAAAAACAGAGCTGTTTCTTACATTCTTCTAACTTAAATTAGACTCCCAAATGTTTTTGGGAAGGATCATAATTGTCAGATACTAGATGAGTCCTACTCTCAGTTTAAAAAAAAAAAAAAAAAAAAACCACAATGAACTCGTGCTCTGTTTTATCAGAGTTCATAGAAGTTTATAGCAATTCCTGAAAAGCAAGAAATTGGAAGCCTCTATTAAAAATCAGGATGGATAGATATGTAACCACAGTCTGAATAGCAGAAGGTGGGAAGAGAGTGGCAACTTGGGCTGCATTAACAAAATATGAAAGTGTATGCTGAGCAGACTGGTACCAGTGTGGCACTAAAGCCTCTTTGTAATCTACCTCTATGCTAAATCTGGGCCTGGAATTCAGGGGTATTTTTGTGTCTGAAAATACATTCTCCTCTTAATGTTCTTAATGTTTTTCTTTTACTTATTCTTTTAAAGATAAGTTCTTTTGACTCCTCCCCGTTACAGATGGGAATAATTCACTGGTAGTCCTTAGAAAATTGAAACAGGTAGTGGACCAAAGGGTTAGTGATACTGCAAGAGAGGGAAAAAAATAAACCAAAAAAAATTGACCAAATTTATGATGAAATGAAAACCAGAAAGAGATGTCTAGCCCAAACAACAGAGATACCTAGCCAACACCAGAGATCAAAAAAGGATTACGGGTCCTCTGCCTTGGCTTCCTCTCTCCCCACTGCTTCAGCCTTCAGGGCTGCCTGAATGAATAGGGCAATGTATGCTTTTTATTTAAATGTAGAATTTTTTGATAAGATGGTCTGATAAAGGAACTAGATTTACAGTTAAAAGTTTGTAGTGTGTATGAGGTATGGAAAATTGCCTTCTACTGTCTTTTCATATTTCCTGTCTTATATCTTTTCTCTGTGGCTTCCTTTTTTGGTATAGTTTTCTGGGAAAGTCAGGTAGATTGTGTCAGTGTCTGATCTGAGAGGCAGAAGCTAATTAATTGCTCCATCATCCTCAGAAGGCTAAATTGAGAGAAATCAATGCCATTAGCTATTTGGAAGCGCCTCTGGAAACAGCCCTTCCAGACTTCATAAAGAAGTTGTGCTGTGAGAGAAGGAACTGGGAGCTGCCAAGTACAGAAAAGGTCATGATTTTTCTAAAAATACTAACCTTCAAATTATGTTGGAAGTTACAAAGTGCTTGAGCCTTGTGGTTCTGCCTGTGTTTTACATGTAATTCAATTCAAGAACCATACTCTTATGTCTCTGTGTTTGTCTTTGTTTTACAATACGTATACATTTGAATGGAAGCTTCATCGAAGCTCAGAGATACAGAAATTGGATGCTGAAGCTCAAGGCCTTGCCAGACTTTCATGTAAATGTGTATCTGTTCGAATGAGAAGCTTTATACAAATACATACCTGTTTGAATTGGAGGCATATTTATGAATGAGGCACACTGCAGACCATGACAGTTGCAGTAGCAGACCCATGAAAATGCACTAGCGCTTGTGCATCCCTGCTTGATAGATACCAGTACCGGTGTCTGAACGGTGCTTGTATAGTTTGTGGTAACGATCTCGTCATACTGAAGTTAGTTTGAATAGTTTGATTTTATGTTGGTCTGCGAGCATTTATGTTGAAGACTGGTTTATTCTAAGTGACTAATGTGAAATAGGATACATTTAAAATGAAATGAGTGACTTCATCTACTCTTGAAATGATAAAACTGAATTAGTTCAAAAATTGAGTTAAATAAAAGAAAGGTTATATTGCAGACAAGGCTGTTGCAGCTAACTAGCCATACTACATCTGAGACACTTTCAGTCACTTAAAATCTCTCATCTGTTGTCATTTAGATGTCTCTCACCCAAGAAAGAAAAACAATCATGTATTTGCCAGTCATAGCTAAGCAACACATCTTACATCTTTAATATTTTGAACTGTTCATCATTTAGAGTTTTCAGAACCTGCAGATGAAATATTGACTTAATTTAATTGATAAACAAGGATATTTTCTACTGTGTGAGGATAGTCTTCAAGCTCCCCTCCCCCCCCCAAAAAAAACCCAAGAAAAGAAAAAAAGTGGAATCTGTCAAATAACTTATTCATTGCAAATTATTCATTCAGATTTAATAGATAAGGATTTTTTTTATAGTAAGCAGAAAGTATATTAATTTAGCTTTTAAAAGTGTCTTTCTCTTATGGAAATTAATATAGAAATAAGTTCTCAGTGGAAAATTGTTATATTTCAAGAAAATTATATTGAGAGTAATGGTAACGGCAATAAATCTTCTAGTCAGCTTGCATCAATTTGGCTGTAGTTTAGCTAATTGGCAAAGTTCCTATTAGCCTAACTTCAGGGGTGAGAAAGAGAAATGAACTGGTGTTTTACTTGAGAAAATGTCAGAGAACTACCTTGACTACAGACCACCCGAAAGGAATAAATTTTGCCTTACTTAGATTTAAGATAGTGTTTTAATGTTCAGTTGCCTTCTATAAGATTATTTTATAGTACTGATTGAGATGAAGGGTCTGGCACAGAGTTAATGTTCTTCTGGCATGGAACTAGTGCTCATGTGGAGGTTTGTATCTGCAGATGCTCCAAAATCCTCCTTGAAACTGCCTTGAATTTAGGTAAATTATACATGATTCTCTGCCCTAATAGTTTAATTCCCTCTTTTGGAAGAGCAGGAGGAAATAACATTTATATTTTGACTGTAAATGGCTATTTTTTTCTTATTTATTTTTGATTTTCATGCAGTGTCCATATAGGTACCAATGGCACACATTTCACATGAGTATCATGCCAATTTTCCACGTTGAATTAATATTGTGGTGTTCTTCATTTACTCACTGTATTACACACTGAAAAGTTGAAGAAAAATTAGCTAGTTACTGTGAAAGTCTAATTTTGTTTCCAGTATTTTCTTTTCAAGGACACTTCTTGATTCTTGTGTCTTTTGGAAAGTAGCACAGCAAAATAGTAGCAGGTCTGTAGAGACAAGCAGTTGGTGCTGTGGACCTGACATCCACCCCATGTGCTTTGGACTAGCTTCTGCCTGGTCCTGTGGAATGAATGCTCATTAGCAGGAACTCATCAGATGTGCTCCTAGTGTCTGTCTTCCAGTTTAGCTTCATCTAGAGGCAATCTGCTTCATGCACGGAGACTGCTCTGCAGTATGAACCAAAGCATGGTAAATAGAGACGATCAGGAAATTATCTTGAAAAGTAACCTCTGAGCGGAACTAAAATACTAATGCAGATACACCCACTGTTCTGCATATACTATCTTTATTTCTGTTTCTTCTTTCGTTTTAACTCCCCTCTGGGCCTTTTCTCTTCTCCTACACATCAATACCCAAAATCTAAACAAAAATAAAAAACCCGATCATTTCCGTGATGCTGATTTCACTCTGTTTTTAATTTTTAGATTTACAGATTCATCATTTCACTCCTTATTATCAGAGACTCCTATAATAATTCAGGTTGGAAGGGCCCACAGGATGTCATATAGTCCAGCCTCCTGCTTAGAGGAAGGTCAACACTGAATTCAATCCAGGTTGCTTAGGGCCATGTCCAGTAGGGCCTGGAAAACCTCCGAGGATGGAGACTTTGTAACTGCACAGGGTAACATGTTCCAATGCTGAATTATCCTCATGATGAGCACTGTTTGTTTTTTGTTTCTGGTTTTTGTATATGCAGTTGGAACCACCATTGTTTCAATTTACAGCCATTGTTTCTTTTTATCCCTTTGTAGCACCTCAGGAAGAAGCTTAGCTCTGTTCTAACCTCGTCTTAGGTAGTAGTGGTAGACAGTATTAGGTCCACTGCCACCTCCTTCTCTTCTCCAGGTTAAACAAGCCTCAAGTGCTTCAGACACCCCATCTTGGTGGTCCTCCACCAGACTTGCTCAAGTTTCACTCACTGGGGGAGCCCAAAGCTGGACAAGATGTTCCTGATGCTGTCTAACAGGTGTTAAATAAGGGGAATTATACTTTCCACGATTTACTGGATGTACTCTTGCGTATGCAGCTCAGGATGCTGTTTGCTTTGTGCTGCTTGGACACATGCTGACTCATGGATAGGGTACATAGAAAGGACCCTTCAAAAAAAATGTATCCTATAAATAGTGTTGGAATAGATCATATTGAGTGATTGGAAAATGTACGTGCATACATTCCCCACCTATTTCTACTGTAAAAGGCAAGATAAAGTAGGACAGCGCTCTCATTTGCGTGACAAAGATAATCAAAGTGACTTCATCTCTTCTTGAGGCACTCATAGCAAATGAGAACGCAAAATGGTGCGAATGGGACTTCTCACTACAAACTTGGCTTTGATTTTCTGTACTTCTCCCTGGAAAATGTAAGAATTGTCTTTACGATCGTGTCGAGATTCATGGGTTAGTCTGCCAGTTTCAAAAGGCAAGCAGCGCATACTGCTTATCCCTCTCTGTTTGTAGGCCACGTGTGCCATACTGTTTGTAGGCCACGTGTGCCATACTGTTTGTAGGCCACGTGTGCCATACTGTTTGTAGGCCACGTGTGCCATACTGTTTGTAGGCCACGTGTGCCATACTGTTTGTAGGCCACGTGTGCCATACTACTGCTTCCTGATTTATCATGATGTGGATTCATTTCCTTCCCCCCCCCCCCCCCCCCCGCTTGTCTTTTTCTCCTCCCTATTCTGGAAATTACTGCAAAGCTGTTCGTCATCTGCTGGTGCCTTTAGCTGAGACACAGTGGCAGTAAATCTCATCCCTCGTTCTTATTTCTGCAGGTAGTCTGCTGCCATGACTGGCCGATTGGACTTGCTTTGACAGTTTGTTAAATGTAATTGACCTTTTTGTTTGTTTGTTTTTGGTGTGTGTCTTTTCTGCAAAATATAACTTTCCCAGAGTGCTCCATATGCTCCAAAACAGAGTCACATCTCAGTTTAGGATTTGGTATAGTCTGTATGTCATAGTTCTGTAATCATTATATGATATTAAAACAATAGATTCCTTTAAAATCATAGTGCAACCTTGTATAGTTTGCAGTCCTTTTTTGGTCACTTTCTTTTCTTTTAGTGATGATGTGCAGGAAATGTTTATCCAGCTGTTTTCTCTCTCTATATCCAAGGCACAGAACATGAGCACATGTATTGTGTATGACTAAGAGTACTGCCAGCTGTCCTCTTTCCTGCTAGTTGCTTATGCAATCCTGTGGGGTTTATGTGTCACAAAACACTAACAACTGTAAGCGATTGTGTGTATTCCCTCAGACTCCTGATGGAGCATCCCATAGGACTGCAAAAGTGTTGATTAGAGAACAGGAACCTGATCCATAGCTCATTGAAGTCAGGGGAAATAGTCCTATTAACGGTGGAGAAATAGAAACCCTCTTGAGTGAGTAATCCAATGTGTAATTGCACGCTCTGTTAGAGAAGGAATGTCATACAAAATCTGTTAATTTATTTCGGTTGTTTATGTAGGTTTATATACACATGCTTCCCAACACAATTTTCTGCTTGTGGATGGATGGTGCCTTTGGACAGTGGAAAAGAAAAAACAAAAATAAAAGCAGCATAAATTTGAAACATGGTACTACCGTCCCTCCTTCCTCAATGTTCTGGGAGAGAAAAGAGGTATTTTACTCATGAAGGTTCAGACTGTTCCAAAGCAGAAAATGTTCTTGAAAGCTACAGGGCCTGCACAGAGAACACGCACGGCACTGGCACGCCACCGTCGCTGCCTCTGCGTGCCTCCCTTATAGGGAGGGACTGAGTGATAAAGGTGGTTGTGTTCGCACTGCATAAGGAATTAGCTGAACCTTTCTAAAGGTGGACACGTGGACAAGGAGTATAAACCTATGGAAGGTGGATCTTTACGTCCATATGACCTTCTTTACCAAGCTGGTGGTACCCTTCACGTCAGCTGTTGTTTCTGAATAACGCTTGAGTGTAATTTCATGGAGCGCTCTCTGTAGCGGTCTGTGCTGATTTGGTCAGAGATGTGAATCACACCCAAGTTTTCCGTCAGAAAGACAAATTGCAGCCATTTGTACATCTGTCAGGGGTAGCAAGCCTGCTCGTCTGCACCAGATAGTCTTGCACTGGCACTGTTGAGTTCCGTCAGGTCCTTTGGTTACGAATGCAAGAACAATGGTGTTATGTGTACCCTCATTTAAAGCGATCTAGGTGCTTTGTGGCACTCTGACTCACTAAACTTTGGTTTCATGCAGATTGCTTGATTGCCTGATCCACTCAGCAAATTGCCATTCAGTCAGCTGTGCGTGCCCCTTGGTTCTGTGGTTTTGTAGCTCAGGTATCTGAGAGTAGGTCTGATGCATAGATGATGCTTTTCACAATGCATTTATTCAGATAATTAGTTGGAGAGTAAAATACCTAGTTTACTCAAACACTTTAGGTTTAGGTCATAGTTAGGTCATATTGCTAGGGAACTTATTGCTATCGGCTGTCCTAGAGTAATTTATTCCACACTTTTTCATATTGTTGTGTTGTTCTTTGGCTGCAAGGCTGTGTGTTTAGAGAAGCCTGACGAATATCAGTATAGTTTACTTTCTATCTTAATCTCTGTAGCAGGAGAAGCTCTTCAGAGTTGCTCCCAGGAAGCTAGGCACTAAGGAAACACTTGTATTGTGCATTTCTATCGCAGACATGTAGGAAAGCCAAGACTTAAGACCCCAACTTCTCGTCAGTGACTTCTGCTGCACTGGGAAGCCTTGAGTATCATTTTTCATTTGGCAAACTTTGGCTACATCTCCATTAGTGAGTCATTCAGCACACGGGAGATGGTAGGTAGATTAAAGAAGGGCTTTCTTCACATAAATTCAGTGTAGTCCCCAGGGCCAAACTATGCATGTTGTTCAAAGCTGTGTGAAGGACCAACGCGTAGTTGGGATCATAGGTACTCAGAGCTTAAGTGTTGCGTATGGTCCAAACCAATTCGCCCCGTGGCCCCCCTGCCCCACTTTTGGACACTAAAGTAGATTCAGCCTCTACAGGTGACATTGAGATGCAACTGTCGAAAGAGGAGGCAGCAGAATACTGCAATGGCCATTAGAGTTATAGGTTGGGATTTTCTATGGACAAATCAAAATCCTAGTTCTTAATATGACATCTCACAATATTAAAAATATGCATGGGAGGAATTCACCTGTGTAGCTTAACTAAGATACTGAAAAGCATTTTTCCACGCATAGGTTAAGTCGCAATACCCATTTACACACTGTTGGCTTTTGTCAACCTACTACTCACTGTGCACGTGTGGAATTTTTGTGACCAGCCCCTGGGGCTATTCAGCCACACGTAAGATACGGGCTCATAAAAAGATGGTATGAGGAAATCCAGTCTTCAGCTAATGTTCTGTAAGCCTATGCTCATGCTGTTATGCCACAGCAAGGTTCTTTGTTCCATTTTTTTCCTCGTTGTGACCTTAGAGTGTTGGTTGCCTGGAGACTTGCTACAATATGTACTTAATGAGCACTGGAACGGTCCTGGATAAATCCCACCCGTCATATGGGATTTAAGGTTTGGTGGTGCGATGGCTACAAGGACACTGACGTAGTTATTTTCATAGTAATTATCACCAATCTGGTTCTCACATGTAAGTAATATCCACATCGATGCTTATTTTAAGTCTTCATTTTCTCATATCTCGATGAGAACTCTTGCTCGCTAAGCAAGGTTTCCCTCTTACGGTCTGCTAACGTAATGACTTGTGCTTTGAATCCTAGAGTACTGATTTGTGTTCTGACTGCAGCCTCTGGTGTAGAGACACCATTCCTTGCTACTTACCAGAATTAAATACTGGTGTAGGACTGAGTTTGCCAGTGTGCCATCACTTCTTCATATTTGTCTTTTAATTTTAGACTAGAAGTGGATATATATCTTCCTAAATTAAATTATTCGGCCATACAGCTCATGAATCTTAGCAGTGTGCACACTGTCATGCATGCTCTATGCTACCATCTAAGAAATGTCTTAGCATTGTGTAATGGGCAATTTAGGAAAATATACTTTGATCAGATCTTGCTGAGAAGAGAGAGCAGAGAATGAATACAGAAGAAAGTGCTTTTTTCTGCAAGAATTGGGTGTCTTTCAAGAAGCATTTAAATGATTCATGCAAAATTTCTGCAGATTTCTAATTAAAACTAATTAGAATCATTCTATCACACGTGATTTACCTCTCAACAATCTCATTCTTTATCAGAAGACATTTTTATATAGATATTTTTGCTTTATAATTAATGTAGATTTAATAAATATTCATTTCAACTTTGAGGTTGAAGTTTAAAACAAACAAAAAGGTGCTTTTCCCCCCTCCACATTGAATGCTTTTCTGGAAATAGAGCCCTAAATCAACTAGGTTAAAGGTAAGAGTCTTTAAAGCTGTTTGTATCAATCACTGGGATACCTCTGTATTCCTCAAGGTATCTATTTTTATGTTTACCTCTTGTGACATTGTTTTGTTAAAACTAAGTTAAGCTAATAACCTCCCTAAAGCAGGCTGATAGGCTGCGCAGTATGTTTTGACATGTTTGTATCAGTAAAAGCTACACTTCCAGGTTTATTTGTGCATATATTTTTGGCTTATTTCAAAGACAGGTTTGCATACTTGGTTGTCACCTCAGTGGTTGAGTTATTTTTCTGAATCTGTTTGGATATGTAATCGTGGCATCAAGGCTATATTTGGAGCTTAGGAAAACGCAGAGAAGATGGTTCTGTCTGTCAGCAGAGCAGTTGCCTGACGGGCAGGCTGTTGTCCTTGCCTAGTGTTATATTTTCTCAGTATTTGAGGACCTGCAGGCTGAGTAATTGGGGGGTTAAGTGCTTGGACCCTGCAGTTCCTCTTCATTGGAAGACCCAGCTGCTGTCAGGGTGTCTGCAGAAACGGTGGAGGCTGGCACCCCAGGGTTTGTCCCGGGGCTGTCTGCCTGGAAGGGGGCTGCGGAGCACCAAGGGGGTCTGGAGGCCTGTTGGAAGCACATGGCTCTGAGCTGCCCCGCTTGCCCGTTCCGAGTTCTGGCAGCCAGAAGGCAAAGGGGCTCAGCTCCGTTGTAGCAGTCGGGAGAGTCACGCAGCAGTCAGCCACGTGCGGTTTGTGTTCAGGGCTTCTAGGAAGATAGGGAGCTGTAGACAGTCTCAGAAAGGCACAGTTCCTGCTTTCTGATAACAGATAACCTTCCCTAGCCCAGATGCCAACCTGATTTTTTTTTTTAAACAAAGTGAGAATCAGTAGACCAATATAAAAATAGGATAGCAATGAAAAAAATGTATTTGCTCTGCCTCAAGAGTGCTAGAGATGCAAGTAGATGAAACTGAGTTAAATTTTTTGTAGAATTTAACTCATGTTCTGATCCTGTTAAATCCTGCTGTCCCAAACTCTTCCCTCTAGTTTCTAGGGGAAACCTCACTGATCATTTTCCTTCCTGTGGTATTATGTCCACTTTTATGTAGTAGTACCTCGATCTGGACTTGACTGCATTTCAGGGACAGAGTGAAAACTGATAAGTGTGCAAAGTAGATGGTAATTTTCTGGCATAAAATGTGCTTTGGCTAGTCTGACTTTTTTAATATAACTGCAATATTAGCAGGGATTAAATTTCTTTCTTTAAAGATGCAGCTTGTTTTCCTTATTCCTGGAGCTTAATATTTGCAATTTTTTTTCTCTTTGTAAATGTTTCACAAACATTATCAGTCTTCCGAAGTAATTTGAAAATATCATTATTATTATGAGCTATAACTATTTCCAGGTTAGGTGCTAGCGTAGCATTCTTCCATCCAGTCTTCTGAAAGTACTAAAGAAATAATAGCAAAAAGCTATAAAAAGAAGGGGAAAGTTTCTTCTTTATGTACAGCTCTTTGACTAGTAAATCTAAGTCTTGCACTATCTGTTAAGGAAATCATTTAACTGTTAATTAAAAGATATTTTAATTGCTCTTTTTCTTTAATGAAGGCATATGGTTGTTATATCCCTTATATTGCATTCACTAAATCTGTATTTTTTTGTAGTGTGTATGACCCTGAATAAAATAAGTACTTCAACACATTTAAGTAAGTGAACAATCTTAGTGGTATAGTGAGCTGTTACAGAAGATGTCTTTTGACAGTGTTCTTTGATCCCTCACCAGGGGGGCAGCTGCCTAATGAAGTAAGCACTGTATAGGAAATAAAAACAAATGTGCCATAGTGTTCCCACCAAAATAACTCTCTAGGCGCCCGCCGGTGGAGCGGTCACCTGTAGGAGGAATGGGCGGTGTTCCAGCGCTAGCTCTTCAAAGCACTGGTTCATTGGGATTGGCTAAGATCAAATACAGGCAAGGACGGCTAAGCTGCCAGAGGAAGCAATAAGCAATTAACTACAAGGGCACTAATACTTGTAGTTGAACTACTCCACAGGCACCAGTCAAGGGCGCTTTTCTAGAGAAGGGGGTTTTGGTTTCGATATTGCTGTTTTTAGTTGCTAAAGACTCTCTAGGAGTCTAGTACTAGCTTAGCTCCTTAAGCTTGCTTCTGCTAAGCTCTTGTAAATCCATTTGATTCATTTGTTTGTACCATACTCTTCTTGGTAGTATATGAGGAGTTGCAGTAGTTTAGTTAGGTCTTTCTTATGCTTATAAAATAACGGTCCCTCAGTCCGAGATAGAAAATCATGTTGCATGTGACTTGTATCTCAGATCATAGAGCAAATTATAAATACTCCTCCTGAATAATTTGTGAGCTTGCCTGGATTGTTCATTTAGAAAGATAGAGCAGTCTATTAAACTTACGTAGATCCATTTTTATTACTTGTATTGTAATCTTAACAAGTTAAGTCAAGTTTGGGTTAAGGTTGATGATCTCCTGCTTGCATGCAGCTGTCCTAACTGCTGCTAGGACAGCTGTCCGAACTGTGCTTTGCACTAGGCTGGTCAGCTGTGTACCTGCATAGAATGGGACAGTGTTCACAGTGCAAAGATGGTGTGTGAGTGCTCTGTTTTAATACAAAATGTCAGGGGATAGAGAACACTGTATCTATAGGTGAATCAAGATGTCTTAAAGTAAGACATGCTGTAGGGTTTTGAATTCCTGTTGAGAGTGACTTATCAAGGTAGGAAACCTCAGCTTGGCCTTGACTTACCAGGAGTAGATAAAAGGAGCTTTGTCACTTTTCAGGCATGAGGAGCAAGTTAATCAGCTCAGTGAGTGGAGCTGCGGGTGTCATAGCCAGCAGACACCTCAGCAAGCTGTATATAGACAGGAGCCATGCAAAGGGCAATAAACAAGGGAATTAGGGCCAGGAAAACATAGTGAGAGCAAGCAGGCGTCAGGTTTGGTACCGGTGTCTGACCACAGCATGAGAGCAGCTGGCAGAGAAGCCAGTCAAGGAAGAGCCCAGTAGGGCTCTTGGCACCTGAACGAGCCAAGCTGGCAGAGGGCCCGGCTAGTAAGAAGGTGGCCAAATCCCTAGCAGTAGCACGGTCCTTGAACTCTGGGGTCAGCAAACTTGGCAGAGCGAACAAAGGAAGAGTAGGCATTAGTTCTCGTGATCAGTAGCATCCATAGGCAAACTTGTGAATTTTTAGTTGTAGGACGGGTTTGAAAACTTAGAATACTACTTCTTACTGTTATTTTTATTGCAGAATATTTTATCTGTGAGAGCATAATGGTTGCAAATGCAGCTGCTGGAAGGATTTTTCTAGGACGTTTTACATCTACGTACGCACTCTCTCGTGCCACTGCTTGGCAGTGGATTATCACGCTGGCTTCTTGTGTTAACTGCATTTGAGAGAATCTGAATACTCAGAGTGGAACTAAGCAATATTGTTGGAGTTCCTCATAGCCTGAAAAAGCAATCCACAGAGCGATAGTTTACATGACTATTTAACCTTTTATTAGGGAATGGAGGTCTTCTGGGTATCACAGGAGTGTTTTAACTCATCAGTGAGATGACTTTTTTTTTTATTATCATAGGAAATATATGTTGGAATACACTAAAACTTAACTTTGTATTTTGATACAAAGCTTAAGTTTTACGTTATAGTTCATTTTACAGAGAATCCTCATTCCACAAAATTAAAGTTCTGTAAAGATGTTATGAGCAACATCAACAGCAATCTGGAAGCTGATGTACTCTTATTTTGAGATGCATGAATGTAAACTCCTCTAACCTAATGCACTGAGCCAAACCCTCAGTAAAACCTGTGAAACTAGTTTTCCCCCTGATTTTGCATTTGTTAACTGTCAAGATACAATGTCAGTACTTGATGTGATAATTTCACCACTTGCAAATGTTGGTTTCATTCTTCACTTGTTTCTTTTTTACGTTCTTATTCAAACAAATTTTAATGCCACCCAGCAAGGAAGTGCTGTGAAATAGAATCTTCAATTTATAGTTGCCTTGAGGTTATAGGGCTGAATTTTGTAAGGGTTTCTTCAGCTGTATTGTAGTTCTGAGATTTTTTTTTAGTTAACTTTTTTCTATCATATTAATCAGTTACCTAGATATCAGCATTTTCTTGTACAAGCAGTTGCAAGTGCAAAAAACAGAATTGAAAGCTAATTTTTAAATTCCTCTCATGACATAAAAATCATTATATTCCATATGATTTTTCAGTGTGTTTAATTTGTTCAGAACTATTATGAAACCGAAAGGAGAGGAAGTAGAAAAGCAGAGGAACAATAAAAGAAGGGAAAGTCCTTAGGGACTTCATTGTAGGTTGAGCCTAAGCTTTCCTTTTTTCCTGAGGTATTCCAGTGATACCTTCAATTTATTTCTGAAAATAGTGACATTTCCAAAAATTTTTGAAAGAAGATTAGCTTCTTGTACTGTATGTTTATGTTGATGGTTCAGCAAGACAGCTTAGCACTTAAAGGTACAGGGATCTGAGACAGAATGGGACAATACTTATGTTGGGTAGAAAGACACTTCACTTCTCATAGGGGATTATGGAAATAGGATATTATCTTTATTGAAAGTAGATAAAAGTACCAAAATCTAGCCATGTTGCCCGTTTTCATTGCTACCTCTGTGCAGTAGGAGAGATGCATACTTGATTATCCTCTTTTTGTAATGATTACCCCCTGTAGAGAATAAAATCCACTTAACATTAAATGCAGGTTGTGCTGTATGTGATGTAGAATACTATGCCTTCTGGGGCGAAATTGGAATTTCATAAATATGTGCTTTTCCCAATGTAAGAACCAGGAAGACCAATCCCACTGAACTGAGCAACGGTTTTCTAGTTTCATTGCTAGCAATAGAACAATGAAATTGTTTGGTTATTAAGATTATTCAAGAGTAATAACTGCTGATGATAAATTTTAAAGAAAAAAAGACTTATACAGAAAGTCTAATAGAATAAAACCGAGCAATGTCATGAGTTTCTTGCAATCTGTAGAAACTATTTTTTTTCCCCATGATCATCTTAGCAGTTACTGTTGAGCAGTTGAGCTAAAAATTAAAAAGGCTAGATTCAGAACATCATTATGTATTTTTATTAAGAACAGATGGGTGGAAAATTCCCTTGAGCTCTATATTAACTGACTGCCATTCATGAGATGGCAGCTGATAATGTTCTTGATGGACTTTTCTATCCATCTGTGTTTTCATCTATCCAATATTCCCTGGTTTAGGGAACATTTTAAGCTTGAAACTTCAAACAGCATAGTTAGTGCCAGAGATATTTTGTAATATTTCTAGATTATACTAGATCACATTTGAGAACATTTCCTGTGATTCATCAAGAGTTATGTTGATTTGTATCATTTATTAAGAGTGTGTCTTAATGAGCTATATCTGTATCTTATTGTAGGTGTGCTGTTTGATGTTCAGTGGTGTGATGAGACATCTTGAAATAAAACTATGATATATTTCCTTACTGACTGATTATCATATACTAATTCTTGAACATTTTAAAGTACAGATTTTACTTCAACATATTATCTTACTTTGGGAAGAAACGATTTTGGTGTTTTCAGACAAGGAAAATAAGAAAAATCTCCAGCAGTTAGCCTGCTTCTCCTATAGCTTGTATTTGGCTTTGGGTGACCAGGGGTTCTGCATGCTCAGGGGAAAAGCTATTAATCTGGCTGACAAATAAAACAGCTATCCCGCTAAAGATAAAACACTTAATGGATTTGGGAGGATTGATCTTTATTTTTCCCTTATTTCCTGTTGTCTTATCTATACTTGATTGGGAAAAGTGCCCTGAAAAAAATAGAGCCTCATAACTTAAATTAGATTGCTCTTGGTTCTAGCACAGCTAAGATGTGCATCCTTTAGAAGAGAATGTGTCTTGCAACTCCCCTATGTATTCAACAAATAAATAAAAAAGGTTTAACACCAGCTTGTATAGTTACCAAGGAGTTAAAGCGTTACTTACAGCGCTAAAAGGGATGTGAGATTTACTGCTGCTGTGCAAAAGACTAAATAACACCCAATTAACTCATAAAACATGTCAGGACTTGGTACACCAGCCACTCCATCTGTGTAGTGCTGCCCCCTGTTAACAGTACTGTAATTCTACCTACTGTGCTTGTGGTAAGGCTTTGTAGGCACTCTCAGAGAAAACACTTATGGTGCAACATACTTTATGAAGACAATTGCCTAAACCAGAGTTGGACTAATTTTAAAGCATGTTACAAGGTCATAAACAAGAAGTATGATAAATCCAAACGTCCGTTCTCCGTGAAAAGGCTCTTAAACAAGGAATGGGATTGAGGGTGGAAGAGAGCAGAAAACAACTCAGGTGCTAGTGTGTACTTGAGATTCGCAATATAAATCTAATTTATTTGGGGGTGATTTAGACAGCGCAGTGACGTTTTCTATGCCTATTCCTAAGAGTGCTGTTGAAGATGTTTGGAAATACTTGATGGTGTGTAGGTGTTCTAAAATGCTGTCATGATTTGGACCACATCATAGCAAATTGACAGCTTCCCCTGACTTAGTAACATCTGATGAGTTGTAGTAACTGCAGAAAATATTTCATTGGAAAGTTTATGTAGCTGCTTTAACTGTATTTGTTGACTGTTTTTAGTGAGACAGTGGGAGAGGGGACCCTGTATTTTACTCTTCATTTATTACCCCCAAAGATCCGTCTCCTGTTCCTGCCTATTATGCCAATAATCCTCTTGTGGCTTCTCCTTCACTCACAGGCTTCACCGTGCTACAACTTTGTGCACCATTCCTGATGCGTGTGCCTCTCTGCTGCGCAGATTACTTCTACTCTTCTCTAGTACATACGTTCCTCCTTCCAAGGACCTGAGCTGCAATATTTTGCTTGTCTCACAAGTGATCTAGAAAAGGTTTTTGTTTTCTTTCTGCTAAGCAACCTTAGCTATCGGTGGAAGTGATTGTGTGGACCCCTGTTTTTCCTGCCGCATCTACAAGCGCCTTAACATCTTGGCCGTTAAAAACTTGGAGAATGTGCCATTTCTTGGAAAAGTGCAGGTTAGGTGACAGTCTAAACTCTGCAAGCAAACAGGAAGTACTAAATATGCATGCCTCACAGGTTTTTACTTTATGAAACTCCACTTAGATGGAAAAAAGTGCTTGAAATGTTTGGATGTCATTTGGAAATTGTAGATGAGTACACTTGGCCTCCATTTGAAGGTGCCATGCAAACAGTGTGGTCAGCTCTGCAGAATAAAATAATGATGGAGGGTGTTTTTGCTTCAGATAAGAGAAGCTGATTGATCAGAATAATGAAAGGATTAATTTACATAACTGACTGGAGGTTATTTTGTTCAGTCAGCTATGGCCACTTGTATGAACTCATTATTCTTTTTGTGCATAAATGTAAACACTCTCTTGTTGCCAAATAATCCTAAAATACTATTTGTGATGATACATTTTATTTAGGGTCTGAGAAAAGCGTCACAGAAGTTTTGAGTTAATGGCTTTCAAAGTATTAAGCACATTTGTTTTTGAGCAGTTGTGAAAACTCTTTCAGTGTAGAATTTCAAGATGATTTATTTCTTGTCTGAGTACAGGGTAGATGGTCTAGCTCACCTCCTGATACTCCTTTTATAGAATCATAGAAATACAGGGCTTAACTTATCTCTACTTCCAGAAAAGGAAGAAATCCCCTGTGGGAGCAATGTGTAAAGTTGTGCTGGGAGATCCCAGCTTTGAGGTACTCACAGGGAGAGGCAGTCAAACTTTCTCAGGAGTCCAGGGTTTGCTCAAGACTTCATGACTCTCTCTACAATTCTACGTTGTGCCTGTTTTTTTGCTATGGGGTTTCTGATTGTAGTCATCAAGCATATCATTAAGAAAGTAATTTACTGAGGTACCTGCAGTATCATAGCGATCCTTACAGTACCCTTGCAAGGTACTGGAAAAGTTGACCTCATTCTAGTGTTGGGAAAAACTGTAAAGGGCAGATCAAAAAAGGATTTTTGCCATTGGGAAATATGGGTTTCCATTCATTACATGAAAGCTTTGGTGCCCAGTATAAGTTCTGGTTTCTATTACAGATACGTGGAAGTTACTGTTGTGCTAGCCAGGACCTGTTTTGTAGTCCTACAAGACTAAAAGCTTGTTAAAAAGTCTGTTGTTGTCCGTGCTAGTTGCTTGGCAATCTTTGTTCCCTCCTTGCCTCAAGAAAAATGAGGCTCTAGGTAAAGGAATCGTACTGCATTCACATAGTGTAGTTTCACGGTTTGGGAAAGCAATAAAAATACTATCAGTGTATTAAATAATTTCTAAAGGGTCCTAACAATCCTATTTCCCATGATGGTGTGATTATGAAATAATCTAGTTTATTTAATCCCATGTTTCATGGACCTCAGATAGTTCCTAGGCATCAGTCTTGAAAATTTGTACGCTAACTAGTAACAGACCCACATATAGAATTGCTAACTCTGTATGTCCGCTTTGGGGGCGTTACAGTTGGAACCTGGCACTAGGTAGCTACTGCAGCCTAACTAAAATATTTGTAACTGTAACAGTAAATATGCAGTTAGATAAAAGGATATTATTTCACAAATATACTTAATTATGTTCCCCCCCCACACACACACACACACTTAATAAGCTGTGGCTTTTTTTTTTCCTTTTTCTTTTCCCCTCTACAAAACAGTAGGCAGGTCAGCTCATAAGAACTTACTCCGATATGCCCTCTTGCTCTGATTACACTGATTGATAAATATTCCTGAATGATCATTGTATAGCTTGTTCATCTACATATGTATGTGTGTGTATGTATATATACACACACAAAAAGCCCTCCGGTGATGGACTTTAAGCCTTGCTAAACAATCTCTTTTGGAGGTTAACTGTCCGTACTGCTAGAATACTTTTCACAGTGCATAGTCTGTGGACGTGGAGAGCTGTGTGCGCCCTTGAGTTTTCCTGCAGCCTTTTACTACGTGACGCCTACAAAACACATGACCAGAGGCCATTTGGATATGTTTTAGCCACATCATTGGTGATGACTACAGAACTTTAAATTCAGGATTTGAGCTTCTGGGTCTGAGTTTGAAGTTGCAGATTTGGCCTCTGGATCTAAAGTTACCAGTTTGAACTTCTACCAGTACCATGGCTGTTTTCATGATGAGATTAGGTGCATAAAACTTCAGCTATCAAAGCCACAGATAGGTTAAATGATTGCAAACAAGTTTCAAAATACTGAAAAGGAATAAATGGCAGATTTAGCATGACCTCAGATGGAGCAACTGAAAAGTTTGAATCCTTTTTTTTTTTTCTTTTGGAGAATAGAAACTTGGTGAAATTGCCCAAAACAAATAATAGTGAAGGTGTATCTAGTGGAACTCTTTTCTAAACGTAAGTTTAAAAAAAAGATACCTAAACCTTGGAAATAGATGCCTCAATTACTTTTGCATAATTTTGTTAATATGATTAAAATAGTATAAAAAGCAGTCTGAATTATGGCAGATAAAATCTCATTTGAAGATCTTGAAGTTAAATTATAGGAAGCATGCAGATAATTTTAAAATGAAAAAAAATCTTTTTCTTAAAGAGACTATTATGTCTGTATGCAATTGTATAGCTTCCTCTTACTGACTTCTTGATTGCTCAATAGCTCAATTTTGAGACGACTTTGATATGTTTAGTGCGTTCACTGTGCTATTAAGGCATTCTTTAGTCGTAATAGCTCATTGTTTTCCAATGTAACTATCTAGTTTATGTTCCCACTTCCACACTTAATAATATCCACTTAGAATTTTTAAGATTGTAATTTCTGTAGCTCGAGAATTTTCTGAGAGCCTTCGTATGTCATTCACAACTGACCTAGCAAAAGCTTGCATTTCCCTTGTTCACATATATATACTTAAGCAAAACAAAACGGAGAGGGGGTGGTACGTTTTTGTTAGATCAGAAAAAAGCAGAAGGGTGCCTGAAGTCTTGCATCTTTTTTCCTGCTGCATCGACTGATCTAACAAAACATTCCCGTTTCCTGCAAACTTGACCTTTTTATAACTTTGGACTATCACTGCCACAAGAGTGCAACTGCTGCATAGGCTTTTGTGTTCTTGTACATTATCACATTATTGATAAGTTATTAAAGAAACTAAGCTTGTTATGAAATTTTATTTTCCTTTATGATTGTGCACTCCTGCTTTCATTTGCAAGTTTCTCTTCTAAAACAGATGTTGTATCATGTTCTGGGATCAGCAAATGCAAATCAAGTGTCAAAAAAACTTGTGTGGATTCATTGAAAAGAAGTCTGGAACCGATATCCCAAATCTTTGCTGGTTCAGGCAGTAACTGAAAAATTACTCTCTGTATTGAAGGAAAACTAAAATTTGAAAATAAATGGACCTAACTACTTTAGTTGTTTAAAGCTATTCCCTGCCTGGTTGTATATAAAGTCGTAACAGGAAAATGGGATTTAATTGGAAGTGAAGCCAAAAAACAACAAAGCAGCTGAAGATGATTATAAAATTATAAGGGGGCCAGAGGCATGGACTAGTCTGGCAGCAGGAAAAAAAAGTCATGTATTGCTACAAGGGGCAGTTAAATATAGTGCAGAATTGGAGGCTGCCCTCCGCTTGGTCAGCTTATTGCACAAACTTCAAATCCGTTCAATTTTCAGTAATTACTGAAAGTAGATTAAGAGAAGAGAGTTTATGGACTGTGGATTTACAAGTAGCCTAATGCAAAATTATTACCCTGGATGATAATTCACTGACCATTCTTTATGGTGCACAACACCAGGTTGTCTTTGGGTAGGAGCGTACATATGGCTGTAGAAGCAAAGTCAAGGGTGTTGCTGTTCAGAAATGACATCTAGTGGTTTTTCCCACCCCAATAGGGCAGTTATATAGTAAATTTTAAAGTGGTCCAGGTTTTGATCAGTTAAAATCCCCTGGTTTGACCTGAATGGAAAAGAAAGAGAAATTGTTTAAAAATTGAAGCCATTTACCTATGACAATTAGTGTAAAAGGATTTCTCCTGATCCATGAAAACCCCAGTACAGCATAAAAGTAGCTAAACCGCATCAATGGTAAGGACATCCATTGGCTTGTATAGCTTTGTTTCTATTATTGCAAGTTTATCCTCAGATCTAACAAAGGCCGTTCATAAATTCCTTTTAAAAGAAGTTTTTTGAGAGGGAGAGGATATTATATGGTATAATTCCAAGCTCAGAATCAGGCTGTGATAACTCTGTGTCTCACATACGAAGCTTTCAATCGTGTTTTATCACAGATAACAGATATCAGTAAGTTAAAAATAAGGATAGCTTTTTCCCAGAAACAATATAGATAGTATAGAGGGTGCCTGAGAAGGTGTTAGGAGTAATGTAGAGAGGAAAGCAGATCTGGTAGATGTCTTCATTTTCATTATCCTTTATAGGAGAAAGCACATAAGGAACCATATATTAAAAAATGATTTTGAGTAGTTCGGTAAGCTGATTCTTCTAGCTTTTATTTGTCTACCCCAAAGAAGTAGTAAAAGAATTTGTCAGTCATGTGGGAGCTTGTATTAAAGAACTCCTTTAAGTGCCTGAGAAACCTGCTACTGAGAAGGCAAAAGTTCAGGTCAGTTCCTACTAAAGAGAATAGAAAGGTGTGTCGTTCCCCCCCCCCCCCCCCAGTTCAGTGAAATATGGATCTCAAAGGAAAAAAAAATTTAAGAAGCTGGAACTGACCTTTGTAATCATATGGGTTATACATAGTTGCTTAGTAAACTAAACTGACTCTCCTAGTTAGAGGAGTTGCATTCAACTGATTCAGGAAAGTTAATGTTTTTTGCTTCCTATTTTCTGTGGGTCTACAGAAAAAGTTTGTGGCTGCTGAAAAGTAATTAACAAATTGGACAAGGAAATGTATTTTCTCATAATTTTTCTAACAAAACAAAATCACAAAGTAGCGTTGAGCCAAATGACACCTTCTGTTTAATTTGATGTGAAGCAGCTGTTTTTTATTCTTAAGTTAGAGTTTGAAATTTAAAACACCAGCAACAATGTTTTAGTGTGAAAACAATGAAATAATGGTTTGGCTTCTCCAGAATTGTTCATGTTTCGTCCTCTGACCGCCAATGAAAATAATGCGATTAATTTGACAGACAACTTACCGAAGTCAACATGAATCAGGTACTTTTAGGGATGAAGAGGTGGTGATGGAGTCCTGGGGAGAATGTTTCAAACAAAAAATGCCACCTGATTCTAATTCTCAAATCCAGTTTCCAACAAGGTCAGGTAGAAACTTACTGAAAAAGGATGCACAGACCTTACTTTGTATTTGCCTTCCATTTAAATTAGGAATGCAGAGGAGGGGGGGAAAAAAACAGCTTTTAAAAGGATAAGAATATCAAGCTAAACCAGAAATATTGGTTTAAAGCTTCTCTGCTTGTAGAGATGATATAAAATGCCTTGTGGAAGTAGCTGCAAGGTATGTCCAGCTCAGTTTTTACTTACCAGAGTGTAGATATCCTAGATTATATTTTATTCTTTTTCTTCTGTCATGTAAACAACTATTTCCTTTTGGTTCTCTCAAATCCTTCTATTTCATTTTTCATTTTTGACTATTTTATGATATCCTTCTTCTCCCCTCATTGTATTTGCTTTGTATTCATGAACTGCATGTAACTAATATGAGAGTATTCCTTAATAATAAGAGTATTTCTAAAATTAAACTGCTTACACAGAAACAGAGGTGCTGCAGCTCTTGGTAGAACTCCAGTTCGGTACACTGGAGGGCCGCCTTCTCCAAACTTCTCCTTTTTTAGCTAGCAAACTTCATAGGTGACTGCATCTCTCTTAGTGCTTTCTCTCTTGTGTCTTCCTTGCCGGCATCTGATGATGCACAATGGCTAAAGCCAGCCCTTCTTACCTGACCTTTATTGATTGGCCTCAGAAGCCTTCAAATATATTTGCCGTGCACTGGTCTCTCAGTTCTTGTTTATTCTGTTGTTGTTAATGGGGTTAGTTTGGGCTCTTGATGCATGAATTGTTGGTAGATATCTTTGGAGTCCTGTGTTTTGTCTATATATTTCTTCCCCCCCCCCCCCCCCGACATTTCAGGTACGTTGAAGCTGTATCCTATGGTTCTCTTCTTGGCCTCTGACACTCCTCCATTTATTTTATTTCTTAGTTTGTTTTCAGTTTTGTCTTTGTGACTGCTGGGAATTAGTACCTGCTCTTTTTCTTTAGAACAGTTTTTGCTGTGAGTTGGTAATGTTTCTCCAGGCTGCAACAGCAGCTCTCTCCTTTCACTGGCTCTGTGATACAACTGAAACGGGCTTTTCAACTGAAACCATTCAGGGATGTTGCATCTGGCACCTGAATTTCTTACTGTCGTGTCTAAAGCCCTGCTAGTCGCATGTGCGACGCACCGCTCCAGTGTGTGTGTATGTGCATGCGTGTCTTCCCTGATGTCTTTTGTGTCCTCCTGACTCTGCTAGGTTTTCCTTTTTTTGCCTGAAGGAACTGCAAAAAACCTGAGACAAAATGTGATTCTACCTCTCATTTCCCTTTTCACTGAAGTCCAAGAGCTGTCCTGTGTGTGGTTTTGTTTTTGGCCTTTTTTGTTGCTTTTAATAATGCCTCGGTAGCCCACAATCCCAGCTTGTGTTATGCCATGCTGGGCACTGCCCTGCTGCCTGTTTCGGTTTTGCTGATTTTTCATGGTTTCCCCCAGCAGTTCGGCTCTTCTGCCTGGGGGGATCCTTCTGGTTTGGATTACAACTACTTCTGAGCAATCTTTCTGTATGCTGGATTTGTATATCTTGCATATAATCTTGACTACTTTCGTTGAGGAATGTTTACTGTCCCTGAGCTATATGTAGGTCCTGGGGTTCTCCACTCTGATATCAGCATCTTTTTGCTTTTGACTGTTGATTCTAAGTGCGTCTGTGCAGACTTAGTCTTTCTGAGCGCACAGTGCTTATCAAATGCCCATAGCAGTTTCACGAGTTTCTTGAGTGCTATTTTTGGTAACAGTTTCTCTTACCTCTCTTCCCCCCCCCCCCCCCCCGCCCCTTTTACTCACTGACATACTAAAAACGATAATTTCCTCAACTTTATCCTTTAGAGCCTTCTCTTGGTATAGACTCAACTGTTGCTTTACAGGTACTGCCAGGTTCTCTGTTGGGGGGGAAAAAAGTATTCTGAATGGTCCCAGTTGATTTGTGAGGCCAGGTTGTTGTATGTATAGGTGCCATTTTGTTTTCCTGGAAACCAGAATCTGGTTCCTGTTTCCTTTATTTTTTAACGGTCAGTTCCAGTGCAGAGTTCTGGTTAGTGCTGCAAACTGTTATTCACTTGTTTGTTTTTTTTTTTTGGTATGTTTCATTAGCTCTGTTTCTTCTTTACTTGTGGGACAGATTCTGCTTGTATTTGGCATATGTGTGGAGAAGAATAATAATTGTGTACTGGACTGAGCAACATAATCATGTTTTCAAGGTGCACGTTTTTGAAATGATGCTTTTTCTGAAGTATGTTAAATATAAGTCTCAATGAACTTAGTGCTCTGCTTGTATGTTGCACAGTACAGGACAATACAGCTAATTATGTTTTCATTACGTGAACTAGACTGTTCAGGAGGCTAAAGTGTTTGACTTGGAGGAGACAAGCTCTTGTCTCATCAGGCCGTACCATGAGGTACCAACATTGTTCTCTCTTTCTGGGGGGGAAAAATGGTACTCACAAAATGTGATACATCGTTTCAGCAAACTCAAGTGACATTTGCAAAGGTTTTCATTAGCCCATGACCTGCTTTCTTATTGACATACTTCTCTGCCTTCCAGACTTGGTTATTCAGTGAAGCATTCTGTTTTTTTTAATGGTAGAAAGCATTGTTTACATGCTTGAACTCTTATTACATGATTGATCATTTTGCAGGAAGGAGCAGTTTTATTGGATTTCTACCAATATATGCTATATTTAAATTTGGTCATGTGAAGCACTTTTTCTTCTGAAATTGTGTTTTACTTGAATTCAAACCACCACTCTGGAAAAAGTGAACCCAAACACTATGTTTGTTTGTTGGAGTCTGAGGGCTAGCTAGTTGTAGCTAACAGTATCTTAGAATTGCAGTGTGGTAAGTTTGTTGTCTTATAGAATAAATATAAATTTGGAAATGCACGAATTCTGACATAATAGGAAATAAATGTCACTTGTACATCTCTTACCGAGGTGATAAAACAAAAATTGAAATATTACTGTGCTTTGAAGTGCTGGTAAGTGAGATAAAACTGATGTGAAAACAAGCTCTCAAATTTCCATAATGGGACACAGGAATTGTTACAGACGTGGCAGAAAATGAGGGCAACAGGACATCAACATCCAGGTTTCAGTGGTGGTGGTGGTTGTGACTCAGGAAGCAGGCTTCACTGTGAATTTGTATTCAGAACAGGTTGATCAACTAAAGGAGGGGAAAAAACAAACAAACACACACTTGTGCCAATGTCTATTACTCAGTGCTCTAGTGTTCTAGGTCTATTAAAACTTCTCTAATGAGAAATTAAGGACTAAGCAGCCTGTGGAACTGGGGAAATTTTGATTTATGCCTGAGGAGGAGTGGGTCAATAGTCCCAGTCCGAATGTAAGGTTGAAATATGAAGCCATCACATTAGTGTCCGTCACTATGGACTCTTGATAATTCTACAGGAAGATGCCTGTCAATACATTCACTGTTCCTTGGAATTCATTAGTAAGAAGGGAAAAACTGTAAAACGTGTTTTGGGGAAAAATAAAAACAGAATAGGTTTCATAGTGTGTATCAATGAGCAGCATTACTAGGTTAGTGTTTCAGAAATGAGATTGTTTCATGACTAATGTCCATTTGCACAAAATCATATTAAAGTGCATTTGGGGAGAAATGGAACTTCAGTATAATTTAACCAAGCACGTTTCCTTGGTCTTAAATAGGAATTGTGTAAGGCCACAGGCACTTTTGTATTCATACATGATTTAAGAATTATTAAGACGAATTACCACACATTGGTAATAGAGGCATAGAAGCACCCAATTCAAGAGAGCAATCTTCTGCTATACACAAATCTCTGTAATTGATTGCTAATTATTGATCATATCAGAATTCCTTTTATACAGTAGCTGCGAATGTTAGAGGATAGTATATTATATTCATGGATAGTAATTACCAAAACTGACTGTTTTATAATCTAGTTAAAAACAGAAATGTTCCATAAAGCATAAACAAAATGCTTGATGAAATTTAGAGTATTCTCAGTGCTAAACAAAATGTTTAAAAAAAAAAAAAATATTTTGGCAGATTTGAATACAGTCTGCTCTTGATTATGCAGAGGTCAGAACCAGCAGATATTGCCTTACCGTTACTTCAGGAAGTTGCGGGAAAGCTCTCTTGGCAAGAGAGAGCAGGATCTGGAATCGGATATCAGCATTTCCAGGCCAATATTTTGGAATGTTTGTTTACTCTGGGCATTACCTTATGCACAGTACATCTTGGTGCTTTAGTATAGTTGCACGATGATTCTCTAATGATGCTCTTTTTCATATTGGATTAGTTTTTAGAGGCAGATACTGTGCCTTCATCTGACCTGATGGCAAAACGGAGGGGCGGCCCAGGGCTCTCGTGGGACAGGCGGTCTCAGCCGCCAGCCCGACCCTTTGCGGCTCTGCACGCCTTCTCCCTTGCGTTTCTGGGTTCCTTCTTTTAGAAACTGGGAACAGAGAGAAGGAATTTTCCCCTACCATGCCCGATGGTTGGTGTGGGAGGTGTTTGCTTCATCTCCGCCCGCTCAGGAGGCGTTGCAGAACAGAGGGCTTTTACCTGCTCTGCTTCAGGAATGAAGGGAAGAAGGATGTGCGTGTATTTGTCTGTATCAGTTTGCAGTAATAATAGCAAAACTCTGCCTAACAGCTGCACGAGTTCTCATGTAAGCTTGTATAGAAATGTGAAATAGTTACTGTAGTCAGTTCCTTCCAGTGTTACTGTAGTAGCAAGTATTTTGTTCTTGCAAGGCAATAATCTGTGGCAGCCAAAAATGAATAAAGATTAACAGTCAACTCTGTGCTCCTATACCAATAATTTATTATTATTTTAACTTCCTTTATACAGTTACCCAACAATAGCAATTCAGAAGCAATCGGTCAGTGATTCTAGTGTACGTACTTTTTAAATATAGCCAAGATAAAGGCTCCGGTGCCCTGCTGACAACAACAAGTAATTTAGGTCAGGGCAGCTCTGTTAATGTGGTTCAATTTATTTGCATTGCTCTGATTCTCTGGCTGCAGATGACTGCTGAAATGATAACAACCATGTTTAAAAACGCTCAGTGTGGAAGCGCTTTCACAAATGTGACGATGTGTTATAAATAGGAGCTCAAAATTTTCTTACAGCATTTCCGATTGCCACATACCAAAGGTGTGCAGTATGTCAACTGGGTTGTTCCTCCAGCACTCCCTTCGGCTCCCAGTCCTCCAGAAACCAGTGGAACTCCATGCACAAATTGTGATAGAAAAGCTAGAGTGGGCTGAAGAGGGACTCCTGTTTTAAAGTATGGGAGTGATAAAGTTATACCTGTGTTTCTGAATATGCTTGCAAAAGGTTGGCCTTTCCTTCTACAACTAACAGATCCTGTTAGCTAGCCAATTGGCTAATAATATACTCCTATGTATAAACAAATAACATACTCTCTATTTGTCTGTCCGTAAGAGATTGCTGAAATTCAGGTCATAGAATCATCTTGTCAGAATTTCATTCTTAATCGTTTTTGCTTTGTTTTATGTGAATCTGCATTTCTTTAGATGGTACAGTTCAGAGAAAAATGATATTTTTATTAGTTCTGCCTCAGTAAAATCAGTAATATTTGAAACTATTTTTCTTATTTTTACTTTACGTTTGCTTGAGTAGTGACTGATAATAAGAATGTATTTCATTATTTCTATTCAAAATTCTAACGTCGTCTTTTGAATACATGCATAATGAAAAAAATACGCTTTTCCTAAAAGAACATGTGAAGTACTACATTATTATATTTGCATTTCAAAGCCAATATTTCATTGAAACACATCGCTTCATGATGTTAATCTGCCTGGCTCAGTTCTGCTTGCTGTGGACTCTTGTTTCAAATATTGCATGAAGACTAATATTGCATGAAGACTAGGAATCAGCATGTTTTGTAGCATCAGTGTGAAAGACCCTTAGTAGCCTAAATGACATTATTTCCAATATCCACACCTTTGGATGATTGCAGTAGCTGAATCACCATATTTCTTCAGGTTTCTCAGCTTGATACAGTACTGACTTGCAAATACTTATTAATATGAGTAATTTTGTGTGTGACTTCAGTGAGTATATATGTATTTTCTTCTGCAGACTTAAATATTTAGTAAAAGCTCCATTGTTTAAATGATTCAAATCCTGCAGATGTTTTACTCCTAGTTGCTTTGGAAAGATGCATCGCACCATTCTTACAGCTAATGCTGCTGAGGGAAAAGCTGAATCATGTGTATGATGTACATCAATCAGGTTTCGACAGTGGTGTTATAGTCTGAAGGTTTTGTGTGTCAGTAGGTGTCAGCATTCAGTTAGTGTGTAATTGAACAGTGTGATTGAATACTCATGGCAACACGCCTGTAGAATTAATGCCGAGTACCCTACAACCTGTGCTTTAGGATATGATTATTCAACTAGAAGGTTTTGGATACACAAAGGGGGAAAGAAATGCTTAAAGCTCTATTTGCTGTCCAAAAACCTAATTTTCATCACTGAATAATACTATGTACTTCACACTTGTTTGATAGTACGTAATGCAGACATAAGAACTTACCTATGCAGTGTCTTTGTGCTTGTACTTGCATCAGTACAGTTGCTGTCTCCACAATACAAGGCATTGGTTGTTTTGTCTGAGATCTGATTATCTAGCTCTGTTGCTCCTTTCCCTTGAAAAGCAGAGAGAACCCTTTCAGTCAACCTCTGGAATAAATCTTTGTTGTTTGTATCTCCTTTCTGACCATGTTACAACCTTAGTTTGCTTTCCAAGTCTGTGAATTTCATTTGGCTTTTGGTTAATTGGGTAGGTTAAGTATGATGTATGCCATTGTGGCTACCTGGCTTTGGGGATACTACATGACACACAGCTGCAGGGTAATAAGTCTATTTTAGAGGAGCTTTTGGAGGTTTTTTTTTTTTTTTTTTTTTGACTGTAGGGAAGCACGCACATTAGCTGGCAAAGTGGAGTGGTAGGACCATCATTCTCCTTACTGGTTGCTGCTTATTTTCAGGAAGGATGCTCTGAGGAAGAGCAACTGTTTGGCTTTTCCTTAATGCCTGGCCTCAGTTTTAGCCCATTCTTATAAGGTAGACAAATGATGACATAGTAGATCTAGAAATGACTCGGAGATTGCAATTGGAGTACCACTGAAAAATGAAACAAGGTGTAGAAGCTCTTTTGAATTAAAAACATGCCATGTGATTTGGGTTTTAAAAAGAATGGCAGTTGTTAATACTCTTAATTTAATGCCCTGCTTCTGTGTATGGGTGTGTGCACGTGTGGGCACGTGACCAGTCCTTGGTAAATAATCCTGTTGTGAACCAGGACCACCTCTTCATGTAGATCACGGTTCACTGGACCTGATTAATTTACTATGTGCAGTTGGCTTTATGAAGAACAGAGATCCAGTTTGCTTTCTGTACAGTTATTTTGATATCTATTGTAATACTGCTTACTCCAGCAAAAGCAGACTCTTAAGTTAAGCATACTTGAGCCTTTTTATTTTATGTTCTCTGTTTCTTCCTTACTGGTATCCCTCTTTTCCTATCCACTGCAACTGCTGACAGATGTTGAAACAGCAAGAAGTAATATTTTTTCCCACAGGCCTAATGTGCAAATGGCGTTGGATTTATAAACCTGAAGGGGACTTGCTTAGCTGACCAGACTTGCAATTTTAGGGAGCATTTTATCTCCGCTGCAAAATGCAACTGTAAGAAAAATGTGTTATGTTCTCTACTGAGTCCACCTCCAAAGAGCACAGAAGAAAATAGGGAAACCAGAAGATTGTCAGTGGTGACTTGGTCCTCTGCTGGTGTTAGGAGCAGATTAATTCTTGCATCAGGAAGCAGCTATGCCTGAGGCAATGTCTCTCAAGCTTTATAGTTTATGGTCTAGTTCAGTCAATTATGAATCTTTCCATATCTTGTCACAGAGAGAAGGTTCCTGGGCTGGGAATCACTTTATGCCTCATTTATTTCCAGTGGTAAAGTGGCCTCACAGGCTGAGAAATTCCAGCCTTGAGGGACTATCCAAAGTATATAACTGGGGCTGCATTAGCAAGGTTCTCTTCTGCTGGGTTTGAGGAGGCAGGTGCTGGAGCCATCTTCCCTTTCTCTGCAGATTTGGAGGGCGACCTTTGGCGCTGTAGCTGGCCTCTGCTCTTTCATTGTGCTTCTTAAAACATCACCGTCTGGTAATTTGCCTCTTTTTCTGACCATACCTTTGATGTTGGGAACCATATACATCCATATACAGCAGTGATGTGCTGCATTGATACAAGAATGCAGGGTGTCATTTGCCAGTTGCAGTGTTTGTCCCTGGCTGCATTGCTTCATCTCTAGCAATCAACCTCAGTTTCTCCAGCTGTAATTAAGAAGTCAAATAATTCTTTTGTAAGGTAGCTTACATCTGAAGGCAAAAGGCTTTGTTAGTCGTGCAGTAGTGGTGATGATGTAGGGATTTTTACTGTTTTAAAATATCTGTGAAGGAAAGAATAATTACCAATGATTCATCAAGTGTTCCTTTTAACCGTCATACTGCAAGAATATAGCTAGCACTGGTATCTAATCTCCTTGTAGGCTTTTGTGAAAAATGCAGGATGATCTCCTTCATTTCACCCATTCAGCTCGTTTCTAGTTCACTTTACCTTGCTATTTCTCTAAAGAATGCCAGTTCAGCTTCATGACGCCATCCCTTCCTGGCTAAGACAGTCATTCCGCCTCAGGAGACCCTGTACTGTATTCCTCAGTAGCTCAGTATTATGTTCTAACTTCAAAATAATGATTTAATTTAAAGCACTAAGACTTTCTCATCCTGCAACTTTAAAATATGCTACGTTTTGCTTTGCTGCTCTCTGCATTCAGCAGCCTAATGCAAGCAGAACTGAGTCAGAAACATTCATATTACAAAGTGCTGTGTTTTAATGGAATCATTATTTTTAGGATGGAACATAATAGTGTAATATTTTGTAGCATCCGGTCTTTTCAGTTGAATTCTCTCTCATTCTTAAATACTCTCAGAGGAAGAGGAGAGCATCTTTTTGTCAGTGTAGAAAGGGAAACGGTATGGGATATTGACATTTGTCAAATTCAAGAGGCTTTATGTTACAGTTTAGGTAAGTACAGCTGTGAATCGTGTTATGATGAGTGTGATGGAATCATTTAGTAATTCCCTCTCCTAGTACCCAGCTGTTCGTACCATAATATGGTTACAAATAATGACAAACACATCTTCAGAACCTCGCATGAATATGTATACCTAGACAAAGGAAATAATGTAAAGATGCATTGAAGACCGCTGGCCATGTAGTCACAGTTCAGAGAGGAAAAAACCCATAATCCAGAAGTGTGAATAGAGAAAAAGTGATGAGAAGGTGCTTGAAGGTTTTTTTTGGTTTTGTTTTGGGATCCACTAGTAGTTAGGAGGACATCTACTGCCTTCTGAGTATTTGGACTTTTCCTCTGTAGCAATCACATAGGGTAGAAAGGAATGTGTGGGTTGGAGCATGAACCTCAAGGTCCTGATACAGCTCTGATGCTGTTAGTCTTACATCCTGCCCCAGGTCTAAAAAGTAAGGCTAGCAAAGCAACTGTGTGAGGTGTTAGGTGGGTTCAGGCTGAGGCCAGTTTGGCTTCTGCATCAGGGCATAGATCTTTCTATGGTTCTAAAGGGGAGTGAAAGCTTTTCCTGGGAGGCTCTTCAGCCATGTCTTCTGAGGAAGGAATGTGTTTAGCTACTGTTCGTTCTTGATTAAAAAGAAGTTACTTATATGCAGATTTGACAAATGCTTTGTGAATGGATTGTCTAGTCTAAAATAAATTTAAAAAATCATTTGAACATTAAAAATCAGTATCTTAGAAAGAAATTGCACTCTAGGTTTTGGATTGGATTATATTTTCAGTCCCAAATGAAGCTATTACATTTATGCGTTTGTTTTGGAATTACAACTGAACCAAAAAAGCTTTTTTTTTTCTTCCTTCACCTCCCATTTTCATACAGTGAGAATTACAAAAGCTGCAAGGTTATGTGTAGGCTGTATGCTTCTTACAGAATGATACTTAATTGGATTCATCTTCCCTTACAATGGTGGATTGTTTTTGAGAACGTCAGTTGCTAATTTTCGAGCTACTAGCAAATGGAACTGTGTACTACCTATCATCATCTTCATAGAACTAGATAGAAAAGTTGTTCATGTATTTTCTAGAGATCATCTGTAACTCAAGAAGCGTTATAGAAGTATCTCATAGTGACGTTACTTCTGTGGCAATGCATTTCTTTTCCTAACGCTCCTTAAAATGCATCATTTCTATCATATGCTAGCAGGGTCAAAAGAAAAACAGAGAACGTGCATTAGACCCAGAGCTGACATGAATTCTTCTGCACTGTAATTCCTTGACTCTGTTGATACACAGGAAGAGGGAAACTAAGAGAGCATGTGTTGCTGATACGAATTTTTGTGCTTGTGCTCATCTGGCATAAATTCTGATGATCACTAAGGCCAGTACTTCTGCATTGTTACTTAATGCCGTTTTCTTCCTTTACATACGCAGTTTACCAACACGTGCTGATTCGTTTTCCTAGCACTCCACTTAAATTTCACTTTTCTTTATCGGTTGATTTACTGCTTCCAGGCAGAAGATGAATAGTTTGCACTTTGTACTTTTAAATCAAAACAGAATGGAAAAGACTGGTTTAATCATATTTTATTAGAGCCCCACTTATCTCTATCATCTATTGCTTAGCCCTGTCAGGAGTGATATGTCTG
Organism: Struthio camelus; assembly: GCF_040807025.1. NCBI lineage: Eukaryota > Metazoa > Chordata > Aves > Struthioniformes > Struthionidae > Struthio > Struthio camelus. The sequence continues at coordinate 2,194,596 of NC_090955.1, read as the reverse complement.
CAATATCCTATCTTTGGTGTTTGCTTGCCATGGGATCACAGGTTTTGCTTATTCATGATTCCAGCTTTGTTTTACAACAGAAAACTGCTCTCTGAGCAGTTCATCTCTGATTCTGATGGCTTAAATCCTGGGACGGAGTTTAATCAGGAATAGCACTTCAATAGTAGTTATATTTCTATTTAAGCCTGGTCGTATTTTGAACCTGAGTTATAAACGCTGTTAGGTCTCAAGTTCATCAGGATGTTTGCACACACTCTTGACGTTAAACGTTCTTGGCATTAAACATATATGTAACTGGAAAGCTTGAAATACATCATATACCTTGTTGAATCTAGGTCTGAATGCGAAGAGCAGTGTACGTGCATGTGTGTGCATATTATATATACCCCCCCCCACACACACACAGAGGCAGGCACACACCCGCAGACAGACACACAGGCACACCCACACAGGGCTTTGGATTTCATGATTTCAGCTTCATGAATAAATCCTCCCTAATGTTTTGACCAATGCATCTGGAAACAAATGATCTGTTACTTCCATGGTCAAAAGTACAGTATTAGAACTATGTCAGTGTAGCTTGACAATGCAAAATATTTTAGATCTTCAGAAGTTGGATTTGAAAATGAAATAATCTAATGAGTGAATTTCTCACCACCATTATTGCTATATTTGTTTGTGCTTCCTGTGGAGAGATCATAATGGCAATATTCTCATTCACTTGTGGAACTAAATGGAGAGAAGTAGACATTTATTTTATTTCAGTAAAGCCTTAGTCTTGCAGATCAGAAATACTCAAAAGAAAATAAACTTCAAATGTACCCAAAAATAAGGAAAACTTTTCAAGCAATGATTGTATAGTTATATAAGAGGTTTATACTTTAAGTTCAGACTATCCTGGAGAAAATTTGTTTTCCTTTTTTTTTTTTTTTAAATCATCATATAAACTGGAAAGGAAAAAAGACATGGGATTTTAAGTCATCCTTGTCAGCAAATGCTTTGACTGTTTTAGTTTGTGCCCTATAGATGGGACATCGTATCTCTTTTTTCTTCAGAACCGAGCATGCTGCAGAACAGATGTGGCGGGCTGGGCAGGGGCCCAGGGGAGGCTGAATCCTGGCACGTTTTCTCTAGGCATTTATGTCACAAGCCTGCTTGGGAGGTACAGATTTAGGCTTGCTTTAAGCCTCTGTTCAAAATGTATGGGTATACATGGTGCATTCAAATTACTCCTCACCTAAAGAAAATCTCTGACAGAGGTGGACTGCGAGAGGGTGTTTCTTCATTCCTTTTTTCTTGAGCTGTATTGGAAGGGACATGATGTGGGTAAAAGAGCTGACCTTTAAATGGAGTTTGAGTGTTTTAGTTTGAAAAAATGAATAAATAAATAAATAAAAGTATACTGGAACTTTTTGCTCTGCTATACTGAGCTACTTTTAGTGATAAAGCAATTAAAGATATCCTTTATTTAATGGCACTCTCCAGCTTAAGAATGTAATTTTCATTCCACTTTTGCCTAGTGCCAGGATACATAATGATTTAATAATGGCCTGAGCAATACTGTATGTGGCTGTCTACAGTTTCTTCAGTTTCTTTCACTGGAGTATAGCCCTGTAAATAGTACCGTATTTGTTTTGCAATTTGTTTGCTGTTTTGTTGCTGTTTTGTGAATCAAACAGTAAAATAGGTTATGTGTTCAAGTTCAGGCTCTATGTTACCATTTAACCTTGTGGACTTTAGTGGACTATGCTAAATTGAATTACAGCTTTTACAGGCAACAGTTAAAACCAGAGTCCTGACTGAGCAAGGCTTTTCAAAGTTGTGTGATGCTAATCCATGTCACTTTAATAAATAATATTTTAAGAGCTTTCTCCACAATCCAGTTAAAAATCTTTTCTTTTTATTTTGACCACTCATCATGTTATGTAGACATTCCTTTGCAGCAGTCAAAGGAAATTATTTAGCTCAAAATACTGTATTACTGAGGGGAAATGCCGCTTTGAATTCAGTCAGGCCAATTGAATTATTGGCCACCTCAGACTGTGAGCTATTGTGTGAATCAGCATGGAAGTGATTTGTGCTGAAGAGCCACGGGATAGCTGGAGAGGCTGGCTGAAGGGTGGCTGTCCTTTGAGCAGCTAGAACTACTTCTAACCAATAAGAGTAAAAATGCATTTATTTTAAAAGTCTTGGCTTGCCCAGTCAATAAATCCCACACCCTTATTTTTTTTGCTTTTAAGCAGTATTTAATTTGAACTTGTTTTTGATGCCGTGTGGAGGTCAGTCAAGCCCCGCCCTGATGTTCCAGTCACACATGGCATTACTTTGTTATGCTTCACCACTCATAAATGCAATTAATGAAACCTCAAATTTTTCCTTCTACAAAAATAAGTTAAAAGGTTGTAATATGTCTTTAGCAGTCTGCTGTAACCTTTGCGAAAAGTACCGTGGAATATTTAGAGACAGTAGCTCCCAATCCTAGTTTGTGGGCAGGTGTTTGTAGCAAGAAGCAGTCCAGGGGTTCAGCTGTCGAAAGCTCAAGCCTCTTTCCTCAGGAGAAGGAAGCAGCTGAGACTGACACCTTTGGTTCAGGAGATGCTGAGGCTGTTAAGTGATGTGGGTAGCTCGCGAAGTCCATGTCTGGTCCATATAATGTGTAAGAGTAGCCTTGTATCCCTTAGAAAACATCTGTGAGGCCTTTGTCAGCTGTAACTGTTGAATGCCTCCTGTGTTTTGCTGAAGCAAGACCTGTTCTAAAATTCAGGAAAACCAACTGGCTTTTCCTCAAAACCCTCGCTATGTTACTAGATTGTTGTTCTTCTCTTGCTGTTTTTCTTAGGATATTTGTTATTTTCAAGATTGATGCAGCTGCGGAGTCATGCCTTAATTTGATATGATTGTGATACTGCTGAGTACTTAAAGGTAGGCTTGAGCCTTTTGAGCCTAACTTTGCATTGGATTTCTTGTCTGATAAATGAAGGAAACATGTTCTGCTGATGCCTGTCTTCTTCCAGCAGTTATGGAATACCAGACACACAGCATATTTCAACAGCTAACACTGAGATGAAAAATACCCTGCGTGTCTAAGATGACACGTCGGTAAAAGACTAACACTGGTAATTGTAGATGGACCGAGCTGTGCTGCCTTACGAAGAAATCTTTTGAACTTAACGTGTGTTGCAGTCATTCTTGCTTTCTTCTTTGTCCAAAAAAAAAAAAAGCAATTGTAGCTGAAGGATGCAGTGCTGTTTTGTGCTTACTGTCTTTGGAAATAATAGAATAATTATGGAAATTTCAGTTATGAAATGGTAGTTTTGAGTATAACTCCTTTGATCCAGTTTCTTCTAGAACATACTTACGGAATACATGGAAATCATTTTCGGTTTTAAAGCCTAAATTGTCTTGTTAGATTGTTACTTTTGAATGAAGGAATGAACTGGGTTTTTTTTTTTCCTTTTACATCGATATCCAAGCTTTTTGTGTCAGTTTGGTCTGACAAACTGTTCAATCTTTATTATTTTTAGACCACTTGGCAGTTCAGTGTCTTTGACATGTAGGGAAAAGTTTCACGTACTACCCCTGTTTTTTCACTGTTTAATGCTTTTTTTTTATCCTGCATTTGTCCTGAATGCAATACAAAGTTGACTCCAGAGTGAACAAATCCTAATTAAGATGTGTAAAGCTTTAATAACTACAGTAATTAAATTACCCTTGTTTGATTTTTTTTTTTTTTTTTTTTTTTTTTTTTTTGGAGCTTAGGCAACATGTACCTGACTTCTAGCCAGCGCATACCTGTCTCATGAGAAGAGTTCGCATCACTGTTAAGTGCTGTTCTGAGAATTTCTGCTAGAATAGTTGCTCCTATGTGTTTTCAGGACTGTTTGAAAGCACAGTGCCTAACACTGTTAACTTCTAGTGCCCAGCAGCTATATTCTTTCTGATGATAAAAAGGGGGGGAAAAAAAAAATCTGAGATCCTCAGAATAGAAGTCTTTCACACAGACGGTACCTGGGTCCCCGATGGAGAATGTGTGGAGGAGTTTGAGTTTTTAGTAGATCCAAACTTTTCTGTTTTGAGCCCCTTACTGCCAGTAGTGAGGGGATAGTTACGCTGCAGACTTTGAAGTTCATCTTATTCTGGCTATCTTAAAATCGCAATATTTCCTGGTAAAAACGGCCTCTAAGCAGTCTTGTTAGGTTTGTTTTCATGTGTCTCAAGGGACCGAATTGAAGATTATGCCCACTTGCTGAATGCTGCCTCGCTTCCCCTTGCTGCTTACTGCGTTCCAAAATACCTGAAAAGGGTCAAGACAAACCTACGTAGGCACGTAGGTGTGAGCGTGACAGGGAAAAATAAAACCTTTCTTTGTGTCAAACCTCTGCATTGCCTTTTAACTATTACTATAGTTAACTATAAGAGCACGTGGTTTCAAAATAGGAATAAACTCAAGCTGAAGTTTTACATGTGATTGTACTTTGACTACTCTATAACAAAAATTCCCTCACCGAGTTACCCGTCGCTGAGTAATGAGCCAGTTGCCAAATTCCAAATTGAGCTTGGATATTAAATGCCACCAAATATTGGAGATTCCTTTGTTCAAGTCCAGAAGACAGTTGTTCAAATCCAGAAGATTGATTCAGGTCAACCTCTAATGTGTTGTAATGTATGTGTTCTATAATGCACTAGAGGTTAAAATAATGGTGGCTTTGCCACTGATTTCGCAGGGTTGGGATTTCACCCTCTACACTTCTTATGGAAAATGGCACAGTCCTTAGATTTCAAGTGCAAAGAGAAGTGATTTGGGAACAAAATTTTTCTTTTGTTTGTTTGTAAAACTGACTTCTAAGTAGCATTGATGACTATGTGTAGGAAGTATTTTATGGTTTGAAAATGGCATAGTTATTCCATTTTCTACTATGTATGAATAAACACGTTGAACGTAGGCAGCAATGTAAAGAGATACCCTTAGTCTGTTATTGTCCAATGACATTCAGTACATTGCCCTTAAAATTTAAATATGTACAGTCTAGTCTTGTGTCTCCAGTGAAGTTATTCTGTAATGCGTATGTGACTTACTACTATCTGTATTACTCCTTTTATCTGCATTGTTAAGACTCTGGTACCTCTAATACTTGAGGTTTTCATTGCCTGTCTTTCTCTCTTTAATATGCAATGAATTTATTCCATCTTGAATTTCTTCCTGTGACTTTAGAAGTAGGAGTGAAGTTTAAGTGTAATTCAAAGAGCATTCCTGTACATGAAGAAAACTTCAAGTGATTACCTGTGTGAAAAATATATATTGGAAACCAAAGGGTTGGTTAAACACAGGTGTGCGCACACCCACCCACAGAGTGAGAGAGCGCAGGTGTGTGAGCATGGAGGCTGGAATGGATGTGCAAGCACGTGAAGTGTGTGTTGAGCCAAGCTTATCAGGTCTAACCCATGTCACTTTTGGATGCTTCTCTTGGTACAAGTCACTTGTTTTGTAACATGTCATGGCAGCACGCTGGCTAGTAATTGCTTTATGACTAGCATAAGTAAATCAGACTAGGTGTCTGTAATGAGTAGAAAAAATAGAAATTCTAGCAGTAATAAATTTACTGAGGATCTAAGTGAATAGTTTACAGGTTACGATCATAGACAGTCTAGGAAAGTAGGAATTTTAAAGGAGTGTGTATACCTTGTCAAATATCTCACTTCTATTCCATGGCTGTTTTTCCACTAAAAATATCCTCTGGTTTCTCCCTGTCATTGATCCGTGTCTGTTTGCAAATCACATTTGAAAACACATTTCTTCAGTGGTTATATCTTCCAATTTTTTTCCCTCTGCCATTATTTTAACTTTATAACTGTGTTATATAACTTTGTAAATCATTCTGGGAAATAAATTCTGTGAATTACATTATGTAAAACAAAGGTGTATTCCACTGAACTGTGGAAGTAATTTATCTATAAAGTCTTTGTACGACACTCCAAGCTAGACAGATACTAGGCAAGAGCAAATGCTGAGTTAAACCATTCATCAGTGGAAAACTGACTCGAACAGAGTCGCCATTTCACTGTATCTACAACTTGATAATTATTCTGGCTGTTGTGGGAATATGAGTACAGCTTTTGTCTTCAGTATGACAAACCAGTGTATGCTGATACCGAGTCTCTGAACCGAGGACTGACAGTGTTTAATGAAAGTGATAAACAAGGGCGGTAATATCTCTTTAACAGCACATAGTGGCTGCAATGTGTAGCAGAGGTAAATTTCAGGTAACGTTTATTGCCAATTGTAAATGAGCTCTCATTTGAGCTTTTTCATGGGTTTTCTTTTTTCTTGTGTGTGATGTGTGACTACTTGGGAAATTAGGACGTGCTTGTATGCCGTGTTGACAGGAACTTGCACATCACACAGCTAGCCACAGCCTACCAAATGCTGAGTCATATGGGATTTAGTTTAGTTCGTGTTAAATGATTTATTAGTCAGTGCTATGTAAATTTCAAATGCTGCAGCTTAATATGCAAATACTGTTTTATTTGGGGGCTTTGGAGGGGGTAAATGTAAACAAATTAATTTGGCAAGTTGCCGTTGACATGCATGTACTTAAATTGCCGGGTCAATTATATGCTCTATCTGATTGTTAACGTCTTTCTAATTACAGTAGGAAGAGTTGCTGATTGAAAAAGTTCATAGCAGTACTTTTCTAATCTTTTTATGGGTATTTTGGAATATAAACAAGTTTAAATAAACACTTTTTTCTTTCAGAAATTAGCCATTAAGACAATTGTTCAAGAAAGTACTGTTAATTTAAATGAGCATGGTGTACATGTATTTGAGAAGTGGCCCATTTTCATCTTAATGTGACTAAATACTCCTTCAGGGTATTCCTAACTCGGAGCCAACGGGGAGGATGGAAAATGCCTGTTTAGGGCCTGATCCTGGAGATATTGTAACAGAGGATTGACTTTGCTTATGTTAACAGCATTTGTTTTTAAACTTAATTCCTAGACTTTATCAAAATGCAGTTGGTCCTTTCTCTCTTACTGTGTCTTTTCCTTGGCTTTCATGGCATTACTGTTGAGCTCGGATCATGAAGTCTTATAAATACTTAGAGATATTAATGTATTTGAGGTTTACTCATGTCATAAGATACTGAAATCTACTCTCCAGTGTTGTTTTGTTTGTTTGTCTCATAATTTCTCTCATCTCCAAATATTGAAGTTTAAATAATTTAGATGGTCCCGTTGGTCTTTGTATAATTTTTTTATTTCTAGTTAATACGTTGTTCTAAATCAGATAAAGCACAGAGAGGCTTTTGTTTACTGCGTGAGTAATTTCTCCATTTCACTTTGTCACAATTAGCATTCTTAACTGGACAGTTTAGCTGTGAATTGTGAAGTCTATGAGTGGGGGAAGATGCCCGTACAAACAAGAGTGGGTTGGCTGGGGATGTGAGCAGACGTACGCTACGCTCTGCCCTTCTAGGTCCTTGCGGTAGGTGCAGAGGCACGGAGCAAGCTGAGGGATCTGCGTGTGCCCCATGCAACTGCATGGGAGAAAAAGCTACGTTTCTACTAGGAAAATTGTTCGTACTGGAAAAATAAATTGAAGTGATTTCTTTTGCGGTGTTCATTAGAAATTCAAATGTAACTTTTTCACCTAATTGGAAACAAAAAGCCAAAAGCGTTTTCAGATGAAACTTTTTTTTTTAAAACCCAAGCCATTCAGATTTCAGTTCTCATTTTTTTTTTTTTTAAAACCAGAAATTAAAGTTTTTCCATTAAAAATGCTAGACTCTCTGACCATCTCATGTATCTTGGGTGTATGGATACATGTAGTTTGGTTTGTCTCTTTGAAAAAACGTATGACACTTTTGAATATATTTTTTACGTTGATAGAAAAAAATCGATGCTATCCCCTTTAATTATGAAAGGCAAAGGGAAAAAGCCTACAGACGACTGTTTGCCTGCCAAGCAGACAGCTTTATGTAGGAAAAATTAAATACGTTCAACACTTGTAATGATACAGTCATCCCAGAATGTCATTCTGATTTCTTACCGACAAATAAATTGCTACAGAAAAATGAGTGCTATATGTTGACACTTCAACTAAATAATGTTTATAACTTTTCTCAATTTTGCTTGGCTTTTATGGACTTAATATCAGTCCATTTGAACAGGAAAGAGGAGATAAGTCTGTTTGTAAGAAGATACAGATGAGGGCTGCACGGGGTCAATAAAAATACGGCCATACTGAACCAGACCAAAAGCCTACTTAGCTCATTAACCTGTCTCCAGCAATGACTACTGTATAGCAGTGGGCTTTTCCAGGCACCAGCAATTTGCAGCTCTGGAATTTCCTAGTCCTTTAACCTCCCTTTTAATGTTCCAGTTAGCTGCAGAACAGACCATTTTTTATTTGCTGTGCTCCTGCGCCTTCATCTTGAAGACAATTATTTAAAATTCCAAGGACCAGTTGATCTTTGACCTCTTCATGGAAGACGGAACAAATCAGATGTTCTTGTAATGTAGGCATCTGTCTTGTAGGAAATGGTCTGAGATCAAAAGGTTACAGGTGAACGAGGAGCTGATAAAGGTTTATGGAACGATTCCTGCAGTTGTGAGGCATCTGTTGAGCAGAGGTCAGTTTCTTGGAAGATACCTTTGGAGATTTCAGCTCTGTTGTGGCTTTCTTCTCAGTCTTCACTATGGACTGCCTTAGATGAACATTTGAGTCAGCCTTGTGGGTGAATGTGAGTTTACGTCTGTACTTGATGCTAATCCATGTCCCAAAGCATTGCGTGCAGAAGGATTTTTTTCCCTTGTGTGATAGTCTGGTTCTGTGCTAGTCTGTGTTCACACTAATGAATTACAAAAAGAAATTTTCAGTGGGCTAGTTCTTTTTTGATGGATGTGAGTGCTCTTTTTTTCCGTTATAGACCAAACTGAAGGATGTATTTGAACCAGGAATTAATTATTAAAGAGGGAAAGGAAGATTCATTTTAAAAGCGGATGGTTCTTAACATTCATGGCAAACTAGCAGCAAGTCAGTTTGCCTCAAACTGTGTGGACTTTTATCAATATGCAGCTGAGTGGCAAATGAAAATAAAGAATGGAAAGAAAATTACATTAATTGTTTTTCTGAGAGAATAATATGGCCTTGTCTTACCAGTCATCAAAGGAAAGAAGACAAAGAGGGTAAAGTTTTGGGATTTATGCCTGGGTCTGCATGGTTTACTGATGTACATGCTATGTTGCATCTGTTCATCAAATCAAAGCCATTTCTATTGGGAATAATTCAAGCTAGTAGACTAAAGAGCAAAATTTATCAACAGCCATTGTTTTGTGCAAGGCGAAAACATAATTAGGTCAACAAAATCTGTATGAGATGGGACTTAAAGAATATCGTGATCTAATGCTTCTGTGGTTATGGAAATCGCGTTGAGTCTAAAATAATGCCAGGCATTTAATAAGTGTGCTACTTACTGTCTGCTCTGAAGGCTTGTGTTGATACACTTTGGTAGGTGTTGGATAAAACCCCAAACTCATTGCATTCAGACATGCTTTTTGAGTCTTTCAGAGCTTTCACTTAAAATTTTGTTAAGAAATAACTGTTCTAGGCAGAGCTCTGACCGCCTGGTGTGTTGGCTATTAACCCTTTCGGAAATAGGATTAAAAGACTTTCACGTGTTTGCAAACCAACTGCTACTGAAATGTGTGAACTTTCCTTCTCTCCTCCTTCCATCCCACCTTATGCATAGAAATACCAGAGGGATAATCCGAGAAAGTAGTCATAGGTTTTGAATAGTTGCTTCATAATTATTTTTACTGTAAAAAGCAACCCAATGGATTAAAGCACCTGATTTATAATATGATACATGGAAAGTATTTAAAGCTGCTTGTGAGTATCATAGGAATCGGGGGAAATCTGAACTTCAGTGGTTTTTATAGATGATAGACCATTCTTTTGAAATCCTCCCCAAAACGTGGAGAAGTTATAATACTAATAAATTCATTTCATTCTGAAATGATCTGCCGTATAACCTTTGACAACTTAGTACTGTATTTGAGTGCATATTTGCTTTGTAAAAAGGGGAAAAAAAAAAAAGCTGTTTTGAAACATAACAGCAGCATGATGTGGTGTTACTGCACGCGTTATTTCGAATCATGCGCAATTATAAAATATACAACCACATGGAAGAGCATATTGATGGATCCCAGCATGTTAAACTGGTTTCTGCTATGAAACGTATCTATTAAAGCAAGTTCTAAATGAATTTAAATGTACTATCATTGCTATTATTAGGTGTTATTACTACTGATAACTGCACAGAGTTGGCTGTTGGAATTGGTGCCATGTTTCCCAGTTTGATTTCTGCCTATGATAGGCTGCATCGTGATGGGGAAACTTTCAAGAATGCTCCCTGATAGGGGTTTGTTCACACTGAACTTCTTTAGCACAATTATTAATTCATAAGCTACGTTAGCGACACGTTTCCTGAAAATCTAGCTTGATGGCTTCCTTTAAATTCTATGTTGTTGTTTTATAAATATAAAAGGCTTTGTTTCATTTTGTTTTTATTTTAGTCTCCTCAAATTTATGTAAGGTTTCCTGTGCTCGTGGACATGCTTGGCAGTACAGTCTCTTTTGGCCTTGATCTTCAGATTATATTGAAATCTTTGAAACATCTACTTATGAAAATAGAAGGCCACACTTGGTATTAGTCACTTCAAAATTAGTTCTGTACCTTTTCCACATCTGTAATACCCCTTCACTGTGGCAATGTAATCCCAAATCTCAATTTGCACCTGGTCAAAACCACGCCTGTCCTTTTTCCAATTGATATACTAAATTTCTGGCTGTGACTCACGTTTTCTGGTTTCTGTTCATGGTCATTTCATCTCAAAATACATGCTGTAAGCGAGAGGGTGGTTTTTGTTTTAGGGTGCAGTTCTTCCTAATTGGTAAAACATCTGCTTTTGTTGAAATAAGTCCAAATCTTTCTGCAGATGCAATAGAGATAAAAGTCCTTTCTGGGCTGAATGCCAATCAGGCACTGTGCTTAAGTAATAAGCACAATTCTCTTGCTAATAAACACCAACTTTGAATTGAACTCATGTTCATAGATATATAGAATGCTTAAATGTTAAGTGGAATTAATTAAAATCTGAAAGAGGTTCCATCACATGCAAAGATAGAATAATGAATAATTGCGTATGCTTTCAGTATTGTAATTATTTCACTTTCTTTCAGAATTTGGTGCTTACCATAACTCACCATGGGAAAATAGTGTTAAAGCTGTGACAGTTTTGCATAAACAAATATTTTCCCCTTAATATATTTTGAACCAAATAATATGATATGTATAGAGCCATACTATTAGTATAGACGTTTTCTGTATATAAAGCACATAGAAAAGATGGTGGTGTTTACCTATAATCATGTATACTGCTGGAAGATTTTTTAAACATATCCAGTTGATGCATCTTTAGATTCATGTTAAACTTGTAGTTTAAAATTCTGTATTATGTTCTTCACAATGGATTCCTAATGCTATTTTATGCATGTTTCTCGCTCTCAAATTCTAATTGTTCTAATGGCTGTTTTTTGACTTACCTTCGCTTTTTCAACATTGTTTATAAAATACAGATCCTAAGACTTGACTTAAGTCTTGCTAGCACGCTATATATAGAGTATTTATACTCGAGCATTCTTAACCTTCTCTTGTCTTTCCTTCTGTCAGTATAGGTTGTATCAGTCCTCTGACCGTAGCATTACTGAACGCTTCAAGATCAGTTGCTCATCACGTGTGATCCCAAAAGATCCTCTATAAGTAAGTACAGAAAAGTATTATTCCTTCTTAACAACATGGAAACAGAGCTAATGTCTGATTCGGATACCTAAATTGGCTACAAACATACTGCAAGCTGCAGTCTTTAAAAATGCTTTACTGTCATCTGTCCTGCACTAGCATCATACAGGTCTGAAAGGGAAGAAAAGGGGGTAAGACTTACCTTTTTATGTTTCCTTGCCTTTTAGATTGTAGAGTGTTTGTTCCATTTCTGTCAGACACCTTGACAGGTGTTCTTGCTGCAGTCCTTCATAAATATTTTGAATACCTGTGCAGCATTGACCTAGTATTTTCCTTTTAAGTTTTAGACTTGGGATCTGTGTAGACGTTTATTTAGTTTGTTGTATTGAACAGCAGCAGAATAAAATACTCCCTCCCATGGATGTAGACTCAGGAGAGGACTTCAGGGCAGGTAGCTTTGTGAAGACCCTTGCTAATCACAAGCAGTCTCCCTCCCCCACCCCCCCCACCCCCCCCTTTTTTTTTTTTTTTTGAGGGCGGAGGAGAGTTTCATGGGATCATTGTCATTCGTATGTTTCTACACGGACATTAATAAAGCTCTTCTGCCAGGTAACTCCTCCCCATGGTCCCCTTTTAAAGAGAATTTTCTAGTTCAGAGGCTCTGCAGAAATCTAATGCATCTAAACTATCTTGTCTGGTGAGACCCCTGAGCCTGCAAGGAGTTTGTTGCTGAAAGTACCTCGATCTGTAATTTTAGCAATGCTCTGTGTGATGTGGATATCTCTCCTGGTAGAATTCCTTGCAAGGATTGGAAGAAGTGAACGCTTCTCTTTTTTTACTACTTTACTTCATGGCATTTCTTTACACTTTTTTTTGAGTTTCATCTGCACTTTAGACTAAAACCCTCATGCGCAAGCAAAGATGTGTGTTTTCTTTTCTCTTTTTTTTTCTTCCTCCTTTCTCTAGCCAGTATTTGAACAAAGAGCCTTTTATTCTTCAGGACTAGTAATTTTGGTTAAGATGCAGTTTACTGGAATAGCGCTATATCTAACAGCAAGTGCTTGTTGGGGAGCTTTCCCAGAATGCTATTGACACGCTCAGGCCTGAATATCTAGTTACTCCAATGTCCTGGTCGTCTTACCTTCTCAGAAAAGGTGACTCACTTGAACTTTAAATGGACAGATGGACTTGCTTGTATTTAGAAATGCAGTCATGGCTTTCCATTGGAGACAATATTGAGAAGGAAAAGGAAAAAAAAAAGATAATGTACAGAAATATTAATTAGAATTGATTGTTTTTCTGTACAGTGAAGAAAACGGCTAATAAGAACAAAGTAATTTGACAACATAGTGTTAACAGATGCTGAAGCAGTGAAGTTAGAAGACTGAAGATATAACACAATAACAGTGCAAATCTGAGGAAACAAGACAGCAAAAAGGGAAAAATTGTATACAAGCCTGGCTTTCTGTAGAAGAGAGAAGTGGCTGTTCTTCATGGTTACTCGTATTACAGAGGAAATAGCATATGAAAACTGAGAAGTAGGTACAGTGTGCCAGCAGATACGTGAACAGATGTCCGAAGTGTGAGGTTTGTTTGAGCCTGGGTTCCAGCAGTAATCGTTTGGGTGCTCAGGAAAGAATGGATGTAGCGGTGTTGTAAGTAGGCTGTGTTAGGAAAAAGTGCAAATGCATACGGATGCCTGTGCGTTAAGTCTCTGATCTGAACAGGAATTAATCTTGCTCTCTCCAAAATGTTGCCCAGCCCATAGTGCAGTTAAGATATGCATAGAATTTGCTAGAAGACTCCCTCCCCCCAGAGAAGAGGTGATTCCACGTGGACCCATCCAGAAATCCTGTGGCCCCTGTGGGAATTACAGAGGGTTATCAACACTGATTAGATAAGCTGGAGCTGTGTGCTGCATGAGGGCATGAAGCACTGGGGCACTGTTTAGAGCATGACCTATGCTATTGGCAATACCCTCTCCTAAAATCATTGATAGCCCTTCCGTTTTTAAATGGTTGAGGCCTATAGGAAGGCTTTGCGGTGATGACATAGAGGCCATGTGATAAAATTTCCCTGCCCCTGCTGCTTAGGCTTATTTATAAATGTGGATTCCTCTGCCTTCCTTTGTTTTACCAGTACTTTTAGCAGTCTAGTTTAAACTAATTGGCAGGAAATATTTTAATTCTCTTTTATGAGTTAAATTTTTCTGCTAAACATTCTGAAAGCTTGTCTACAATTGTCAATATGATTGTTTCTTTGCTTGTCTACAATTGTCAATATGACTTTTTCTTTCTAGTCAATGAAATAAAAATATTCCAAGCAAATGCCTGTGAAATAAAAGGTTTAATTTTGGATGATATATTCTACTCAAGAAAAGCTTGACAAGTAGCTTTAAAGATCAAGTAGCTTTAAGGATCACGGTACCAGATAACTGTTGTGTCAGAACTTAGACACAGAATTAAACACGGAATGGTTTATTACCATATTCTGCATATTCAGCACCTTAGGATATTTTCCTTTTCCAGATCAAGAAATCAGCACATCTCTAGCAGGCTATAAATTATGAAAGATCACCGTCAGAACCGAGTGTCTCAACAATTTGAGTGGATATTTACTCAGAAAAAGAAAAAGATGACGACAGGAATTTGCTTTACCATTTTCTCTGAATTTGCTTTCTTCAAGGGCAACTAATTTATTGGGATGAATATCTGTAGAAACAGCAAACAGTGGAGAATATTTATGGAAAGTGTATTTTAAAGTCAAATATGAATATTAATGCTAGAAAGCTGAATCTGAGTTTTCTTATCCATGAACATACAACAGATATTGCAGTGCAACTTAAACATCTGTAGGTCCAGCAGAACTGAACTCCACTGTGAAATGAGATGAGGAATATTGGCACTTAACTGCTCATAAACCATCGATGCAGTTTTATGTGGACGAGTAATTATGTGCAGAGAGTTGCTGATAAATCATATATTTAATAACTTTTAGATGGCCCAAGAATTTGAAGAGGGAAGAAGATTGCTCATATGCTACTGAATGGTAATCAAATTCATTATTTGTTATTTCACTCAAATAACTACTTTGTTGTTATTTCACTCACAACTTCCATGGCTGACCATATTTATCCCAGCTAACTGTGCTAATTAAAAATAATTATTTTGACCTAGTACAAATGGATTTCCTGCTCATGTGGTAGCTTCTTATACACTATACAAAGAAATAAGCTGTTGAAATGGATGCTGTTGGACCAGAAAAAGAGCACAGTGTCTAGTTGGCCCTTCAAAAGGTGGCTAGAGAAGGGAAAGTTAATGTGTGAAAAAGAGTTTTAGATTTGATTAAAGAAAGGGAAAATGGATTGGTAACAGCTAAAGCAGATGCTATTGGGGTGGGGGGGGGTGCATTTGATCAGAGAAAACGTAATGCCTTTCTCCATCCACCTTGGCCACTGTCACTGAGGAACAGTTTAGCTCACAGGAAGAGTTTTTTTTTTTTTTTTTTCTTCTTGACAGCTATGAGGATTTGTCTGTCTGATTTTTTTTTTTTTTTTTGATGAAGTCAGGATCAGTGTTCCACTACACTTGCTTATGTCTTACAGCCTTCTCATGGGACTTCTGTTGCATCTGTCAAGGTGGATGAGTTCTTTTTATAGATAAGCAACCAAAACTTTGGACGGAATTTTTTCCTTTAGCAAAAATACCTACAATCAGAGTCTTCTGTCCCATTGGGGATGGCTACAACTCAAAGCTTGTCATAGATTATCCAATATTTTGGACAGCTCTTGGTAAATAGAAAGTCTCTTACAATTTTATGGCCCTCTACAGAAGTAACGAGAATCTTCTCTTTATTTAGTTTCTCCTTCTGATGCCTACTATAGAGTATTGAGTCTTGGTTATTAGTTCTGGGACCGACTTCCCTATGATTATAGTGAAGTCATCTGTTTTGTCTCTGTATTACTCAGACCTCTTCATTTCTTCCCTCCTTTTTTATAGAATGGCTTTTTATTTAGAGCCATTGACTAACAGAGTGGGAGGGCCTTGTGGAGGTCATCTGGTCCAAGCCCCTGCTCAGAGCAGGGCCAGCTTTGACATTGGATATGCTAGGTTAGGTTTCTTACTCACAACCCAAATGGGTAAGACCCTATCTCCAAGACTCTCGAGCCTCTTCCGGGGTTTGACTGTCTTCACTGTAAAAATTTAGCAGGTCACAAAATTCCCCCCCTCAGAATATCCTGGCTCTCTGCTAGATGCTGTTGTAGGGATGGCAGCTTCTGAATCCCAGCCTTCAAACCCCAGGAATACAATTTAAAAGTATATGTTTTTGATCTTTCCATTTCTTCCAGGCATTACGAATTTGAAAGACAACCTTTGCAGAATTTATGAACTCTGTTTGTAGTTCAGAACTGTTCATTTAATTATATCTGCCTGGCTTTGTAGGAGCTAGGTGCTTAAAGACTTCTATTTCCTTGGTATGGTACCGTTGCCTTCCCCCAGGATGCTTTCCCTGGTAATAGGATTTTATTCTATTTCTCACATACGATCCACTGGTTAAAGTATGTAGGGACTTCAGCAAATGAATAATGCACATTGTAACTCTCCAGATTGTTATAAACTCTAGTTGCTTATTTTGCAGTAAAAAAGTGCAAGCAGTGGTGCGTAAGTTCTCTTGCACAAAGCACTGTGTACGCACAGTGGTGCGAGCTGATTAGCCTGCACTAGAATTTAAGGATGCAAAGAAAGATAGTGGAAGGACTGGAGAAGTAAGGTAAACGATGAGAATACACTCGCATTGGCTTGCAGAGCACTTATTATGTTGATACATTGTTACTGCTGTATTATTTTTATACTTTAAATATGCACAGATAAATACGAACAGTTCTCATTTATAGTTTTATTCCAGGAATTGTTATGTTGAATAAACACCTTTGCATATGTCCCCTTCAGAAGGGCTTTGAATAGGAGAAGACTGCAGCAGCATAATTCCCTATTCATAAACTTGAAGGATCAGTATCATTATTGTTAACGGGCATTGTATGCATGACTCGAGATGAAAACAGCTGCCAAACGTTGAATCACATTCTGTCAAAACTATCTCAGTACTGTAGTCTTACAGCATATTCTCAGCTAAGTGTGAGTATACAGGGACACAGGCATGTTATGTGAATTATGAATGATGCATATAATATGAATCATGGTGACATATGCCACATCTAAGTGTCAAGCTGTTTCCACAAACTCTATTTAGAATACAGCCTTTTTTTTCTTTTTTTTTTTTTTGTATGAGGAAACAGTGCAGGCAAAGGTAAATGAGAAAGTGTAATCCTTTTATACAACTGTAGATGTTTCTCACTTTTTATATAATTTAATCTATTAGGATAGTCAAAGGTATTTAGGTGCCCAAAAACATAGTTGAATATATCTTGAGTTTTGGGCTTGCAGCCCTGTGTTTTGTCTTTGCATCTCTTAAATGTTTTGAAGTGCATACCAGTATTTTGACAGTTTGGCTCTTGAACATTATATTGCAATTTAAAACATGTGGTCTTGACTTTAATATATACACAGTATAGGTAAAGATGTATTTACCTTGTAAAAATTTTTCCACTTGCTGGATGTACTTGGCAATCTTGGTTCACCAGAGTGCATAAAAGAAAACTGTAATAACCAGCTATGTAAAAGTGATTTTGTAGTACAAATTGGCTTGCTGGGACTGAGAAAGCGTTTTGATTGTTATTTTCTCAGTGGAATAGATTGATGTGACATGAAATGACAGGAATAGATTCTGAACTGCCACCTTCATCTCTTAATTAGAGCAAGTAATTCTTTTGAATGAAATATGGTTATCATCGAGTTCATTCTGTCCCACTGAGATTAAAGAGTGCTTGAATTTCACTTATTTTTGTCCCAGGGGTGGAATAATCCCTATAATTACATCATATTATCCACTGTTACTCGTTTATCATTTCCAGTGATACTGGGATCTTCTGCAGATCTCTCTGAGTATATTAAACAAGCCTTGCCAATATATTTCTCACTCAACAGCTGAAGATTACTGTAGTGGAAGTTGCTACTTTGTGTGGGGGGGAAAAAAAAAAAGTTCCCATGATGGTAGTAGAGTAATCCTATTCTACTACCTGAAGGCAAGCATGTGGTCCCTTTGTTGCTCCTTGGGTTGGCTCATCAACTGAATGGCCGTCGACCCGGCACGTGAAGTTCACGGAGACTGTGTGACACCTCTGTGTGTCATGTGACATCTCAGGAACAGGAGGACAATGAAAATAATGTTTTCATGTCGAAAGACAGCAGCTATCAGTAGGGTTGTCCTTGTACACACAACTTAAATGTCATTTGGATCTGTGGAGAATAATGCAGGGTGAGAGGGTTAAAAATGGTATGCCTGGACAGGAGGACAAATAGGAAGCCAACTGTATTGTTGTTTGTGTACGGGAGGCTTGCTCCAAGCTGATTGTGTATTGTACGACAGACTATAATTGAAAACTCTTGTAAGGTTCTGGAAAAAGCTCTACCGAAGAAAAGACAGAGCAAGGCTCTTGGGGAGTGATGCTAACAAGTGTACCCCTTAAAAACAATTAAAATCAATTAAAAATTTTTAATGGCTTTTTTTCCACGTTGCAGTCTGCAATTCTATGTACCTTGGGATAAAATGTAAATTGATTTCTATTTTATTAAATCTGTAAGTCATGAGAAAACATACAATTGCCGTTTTTGCCCCCCTCTCCTATTCATCTGAAGCATATCACTCAGAAGGCTTTATTTCAGTCATACATAAAATTGACCGCTTGTTTTTGTAACAAGCGGTGATACTTCTTGGACTTGGAAATGTGGTTATTCTCCTTACCTCCTCTTACAGTCTATAAGGCACTAATGTATTCTTACATCTATGTCTACCTATATCTTTGGCATTTGTTATAAAGTCTTACTGATGGCTAAATATGTGGCGAATCATGGATTTATTGGCCACCAAGTTTAAGTGATTAGAGACAGAACTTTGGCCAGTGTCGTTGCAGTGGATGTGACGCTATTCCAGCTTGCACCAAGCTGAAGATCCAGTCTGGAATTTCATAATTCATTAAGTGTTTGCATTTTGGCTGGTTCAACAACGAATGCTGCTTTTTTGCACGCATCAGAGGGTGAAAAGGGTGGGGTTAAATGGATTTTAATTATTTCAGGAAAACTAGGGAGAGGATGATTTAAAAACAAGACTTCAAGCTCTGTTTTAGTTCAGCTAGCAGACTTCCGTATGATTTTCGGAGCAAAGAATAGGATGTGTCATGTCTGTTAGGAATTTTGGTATAGTATTCCCTACTGGAATCAACAAGTTCTTTTCACAAATGGTGTTGCAGTGGCTTATGTAAATTACCCATGATGGTCTGAAAATATTAAACCCATCATATGCTAGTGAATTGATAGCAGGTTAAAAAAAATCAAATATCCCCATTTCCAGTATGAAAACAATGGGAGATGGAGAGGTTGAATGACTTTCAAAAGGTTCAGAGGTACATTTTTAGGTTGGAAGTGGCAGAATGGGAACAGCTCCAAAAGTTTGCCTCCAGGTTCCATCCTGATGTTCCGGCTCAGAGGGTTCCTCCAGCCAGTCCTCCACCATGCATTCAGTCTGTTACATATGTTAGCATCTAGATGGTAGGTTTCAGCTCTTTGTCGATCCAGGTTGTCCTATGCACTTGTCACCAAAGTGTGTAAGCTTTTACTTTTGTTTTGTGTTATAAACTTGCTTTCCTTTCCAGCAAGTCAGCATGAATCTTCCTGGGTCCGTGAGAGGAATCGCACCTTCCAGGGCGATGACAACGTGTGAAAAGCACACTCTGATAGGAAATCTATTCACTACAACTATGTCTTTGCCCAGTGAAATTGGACCTCACTACCTCACTTGTGATTTATATTTTATATGCATTAAAAATCCTCTTCTGATGGCTGAATTGGATTCATTGGATTGGATACTAGTCAATGGAGAAATTGTTGGAGGAGTAAATATTACAGAAATTAGCGCAAAGGCTTCAGAGCAGAACGGAAAGACATGGGAAGCAGAGAGGAGGGGACTTGTCTATGATCCCAGTGTTTTTTCTAATGGTGTCATGAAGGATGTACACATAGCGTCAGTGTACATAGCGTATAGAATTATTTTTCAAGTAATGGTATCTTTTACAGGGCTTATTAGGAGAATAAATTTGAATTCTCTTTAGCTACTCTGGGGATCATAGTTTTGAGGAGAATTCTTTAATTTCTCTAAACTTGTTATTAAATGCCAATAAATGAGCTAGAAACTTGTCAGAAAAGGCTGTGATAACCATTTAGGAGGACAGTTTTCAGGATAACGTAAAGAAGCTTTGTGATATATCCTGCTTAAAGGGAGATGCCCTAGCATGCCAGTCTCCACAAAACTGTCTGAAAATCTACTTTTGAGAACATAGCAAGTAAAACAAATGACGTACTGGGATTGAAACACTCTCCACTCACTTCTCGCAGTGTATGGAAAAATGCCCGCTGCTCCTTGCAGTGCCTTCCTGGTGTTATGATCAAGCAGGCAGAGAAAATTTGCTGCATGAGAGCTGCTGGGGAAGCAGCAGCTGCTGCCACTATGCTGCCCGCTCTCTGCCGGGTTACAGGGTGAGGTACTGAGTGTTGGTACCTGCTGCAGGCTGCTTTCAACTGGAACAGGCTGACCATTACAGAAATGGAAAAATGAACGCTTAATGCCCTGTTGTCTGCAGAGCTTATCTGTGCCTGTTGATAACACACGCACTGGTTTGAAGGAGAGTTATCACACATACAGGAAAGACAAGATAATGTTAGAAAAAAGTTTGATCTGTGCTAGCAAATTAGTACGACTTCAGGCTAGGAATTTGACAGTAAATGTGCCGCCTCCAAATGCAGTCTTTAAGTAAACTAAACCTATTAAAATGAATGAGATGCAAGTCCGTTAATATAACCTGTTTAAGGATGCCATATAGCTCTTACACAAGTACAGCTTTCATGCTGTTCATTCTTCAGCAGTGTCTTCTCTTTGTCACCCCTCTTGGAGCTGTACTGGATTCAGTCCTGTTGTCACATGTGCCATTAACATTAATCAGGTCTGGGCTCAGAAATGAACTTCATCCTGGGTCTGCTGTTCTTTTGTGCTGGTTTGATTTTCAAAGTAAACATGGTTGCAGAAAGCCTTTCTAAGCATTCCCAGTAAAAGAAGCATGCCAGAGATGAAACAAAAAACTGAGGAACAGATTAGTTATTGGAGGAAGGGTTTTTGAATGCTTCATGGTTATCCTGCAATGGCATAGCAACCCCTACAAATGTCACATCCCAGATGCTACTGAAAGCATTTGCTCTCATCGGCGTTCAGGAGTAAACTGACCCATCTAGGACGGAGTGGACGCAAATCATCTACAGCAGGAAGGATAGTTCTGGTGTAGGAACTTGGATTTCAGAGAGTTAGTGCGTTTTATTAATCAACCTTATATTAAAAGGAAGATAGAGATATCACAGATTACTATAATTAAGAAAATGTTAAAATAAGCAGTTACTCCTTCTGGAGTTAGACTTGCTGCCTTTGAAACCTCATTAGATAAGAATCTAAGTCTCAGAGAGTTGTATGCGTAATCTCCGCTACTTAGTTCAAAGAGCTCTATCAAAAAAGGGAGGCCTGAAAATTTGACCTACCTTTCTTTCCGTTTCAAATTTCCAGGGAGTTATTAAAAATTAAAGATGCCTCTAAGGAGCTTTCCAGAAAACTGTAAAAATGTAGGACATACTGTACCGGCAGGTTACAGACTGAAACAACTCTTATGCAATACATTGTGCTGCAAAGCAATTTTCTTCTACGTATTTTAAGTATTTCAGTTAAGAAAACTGCTGATAATAATAAACAGCATTTTGATAGGAAGGGGTTAGATTCTCTCTATAGTTAATTCTAGTTGCGGCTCTAGCACAGTAAAGTTTTAAAGTCTGTTACATATACTTTTATTAAAAAATCTGATACTAATGACCCATTTTTTCATACCCCAAAAAACTTTTTGAAGGACAGAATATAGAAGAGCACTCAAGCTGTGAAGTAGCTTTCTGTATTTAAAGCTATTTGTGTACTTCACTGCTTTGGCACCTAACTCGGTGAAGGTTTTGGCTGTTCTAGGTTTAGATTTTAAAACATGCAAGTTGAAATCGCCCAGGGTCGTCAAGCAGTGATAAAGTACCGTTGTTGTGGAGTTGTTTTTTGTTTTTTTTTTGTTCTGTGGCGCTTACCTCCAATTGAAAAAAAAACCAGATAAAAGGGGTGTATTATTTTACCATTCTACCAAACTTGTACACTGGGGTGGAGGGGGTGGGGGGTTGTGTGTTTTTTGGGGAGAAGGGGCGATTTTTTGAATCAGCTGATCTCAGAGCATCACCTGGGTGGTCTCATTATCCTCATTTTGCAGGTGGTTCAGGAAACGAGGAGCTTTGCTCCATGTTATTCAGCAGTGTGATAATACAGCTAGAAACTAGGCCCAGGTGAACTGAATATCCTACTCTGGGATTATTTGATCAGAGCTGTAATAATTACTGGGTAAACAGCTCCTCAAGATCAAGAGGAAGCCACTGTATGTTAGTGTCTCTCCTAGAAAGTACTTTTTGCCTACCTTAATAAAACCATACGAAGCACAAATGGAGTGAATGCGTAAATGTGTGTGAGCTCCTCCACTACTCTGGTGATGGCAGAAAATGAGTATCTTTTACAAAGCTACAGTCTGTCTTATTTCCTTTTGTTCTTACGAAGCAAAATCGTGGTAACTGTTATTGAATGATCATTAAATAGTATTTGACTCACATAACAGTGAGTTGTTGTGTGTTTTCTAGGGTTTGGGATGGTAATGGCTGTGCTTAAAAGTGTTAGTTTTTTTTAAGGTCATATTAAAGATATGGGAAAAGAACAAAAATAGGTAAAAATATTTGAAAACTATTAAGAAAGGATTTCATTCTAACAACATTCCTATTCTTTCCCTCTCCCCAGCTGTAGAATTTTTAATAAGGACTGCCATCTGTGTAACATTACAAATAATAAAAGCTATCATCATCTTTGTAAAGAGAGAAAATCAGCTGAAAAGAGGGAGGATGCTCTTATTGCTAAGCAAACATGGACAAAAGGTGCAAAAAAGAGCAACAAAGGAACGTTTCCCTTTGATGTTGGGCTTCAGTGTGCAGGTACCGTCTCTGTGGATTTCTGCAGCTGCCAGACTGCTCTGAGGCAGTGCAAAGCACTGTTTCCGGTCGGTCTCTGCTCTTGTGCCTGTAAGGGCATTGCTGAAACATCGCAGAAGTAGCTTTTGCCTTGTACCAGGCAGAAAAGGTACTATACAGAAGTAGAAAAACGAAAATAAAAGGATAAAAGATAAGGGAAGAAAATAGGAGCCCATATCACTCAAGCCCTCTCTAGCACTTAAAGTAGTAAAGGTGATGATGCAAGGACAGTAGATAAAGCTCACTTTCTTATTTCTTTTATTTTAAAAGCTTATATTCGACAGTATTTGTTTCCATTTTTCTATTTTGGGTAGGGGTTTAAAACTGATGTTTTTTGAGCTAGCCTTGCCATAAGATTTGGTAGACTCTGCTAGCGTTGAGATAGTTGTTTGCTGAGCTTTTGATACCCTCTCAAACTGGCAAGATTACAGTATGTTGCATATACTCTGGTACTTTATCCAGTCTCTGCAGGAAATAACCACAAATTGGTTTTGTCATTATGGCGTTTCATGTTCAAATTCACTTAATTACAGTATGGGTTTGTTTTTACTGAGGTGCTGGAGACTATGCCTTTTTTCCCCACAATGAAAAATTAAAAATGTTTCCTTGTAATTAGCATGACTGATTTGTAACTTAATTGCACCAGGCACCTTTCGATTACCGTGGTCTGGCCAGATGTTCCATGAGGCATAATGAGAGATGCTTTCTCTCTGATTAGATTATTTTACTACGTTAGAACTTAATACTAATTTGATATTTAGTAAAATATTAGCCATGGGAAGCCATCAACTTCTGGAGTGAAAGGAAACGGGAAAGGGAGGCAGATGCAGCGTGCCGGGCACTGGGCTGGGCTCTGCGTGGGGCACAAGTAATTCGTGGCGGTGTTTGGAGCTGCTACTTTGCAAGGGAGCTCCAGCGTGAAGGCTGGTGTGCAGCACCTATGACTAGGGGAAGGCTGGTGTTGTGTGATTTCTTTTATACTCTGCCGTTAAGAGTCTCCAGGACGTGACTAAATAGCTGAGGTAGAGCAGTGGGTAGGCAGAAAGAGGTAGGAATTGTTTTGCAGATTTTCTGTGGGACAGGTCAGTTGATCCTGCCTGGTGGGACTGCGGAGAGGCTGGTTCCCCCGAATTGGTGTACTCGTTTGTAGTTTGACAGTTTGTTAGGGAAACTTGTTCAGACTTGTTAGGGAAATTCAGTTAATGTTCCTTTTTCTCTCTTGTATTGCTACAAAAATTATTTGGGAACTATTTTTTCCTCCTGTTTCTGTCAAACTAAAACATAGTAAAAGAAACAATGAGGAAAAAAGCATTATAACGTGATCTTTTGAAGCTTTAGATAGGACATATAAAAGTGATAATCTTTGCCTTACTGTACTAGCCTCATTTTCCAGGCTATACTTTCTACACTGTGTTTGAATAGAAAACAAAAAATAGTGTCATCATCTACACGGAATTCTATTACTAAATTGTCAGAACATAGTCGTATTTCTGGCAGCGGTGATTCAACTCCATTCCCACCTCCACATGGATCAGCAGTGACCTTGACATTCTTGGTCAATGCTCATGTAGAGATTGCTTGGCAGGCGCAGGTGCCAAGCTGTGGAATATAATTTCCTGACAAAGTATGGTATCTGGGTGTGTAATTGGCTTCCTGACTGTCCCTGCACAGCTATAGGGTCTTTTCCGAAGCCTCTCAGCTAGTAGTTTTTAATGACCAGGAAACCACAAACCATCTGTTTGTACCAAACCGTGGACCTGTGCAACTGGTACTGGTTTTATACATTTGTATACTCTTCTCAAAAAAGTTTTGAGTGAGATCCATTATCTAATTTTTAAAATGGACTGTCATGCAAAGAGTAGTTTTTTAATTAGTGGCAGAGGTGGAATCATTAACATGCAAGAGAACACTAAAAGCCAAAATTGCGTAAGCCAAGTCTAAAAGTAAAATCTCTAGCCCCAACAAGCATTTCAAGCTAAATCGTGTCCCTGGAGATGAAATGATGCAGGAAAGTAATGGATTTTAAAGATCTCTTCCCCTGTCCTTTGCACTTGCTGCTTTGTCCATTAATGCCTGGGCAGCTGCCCATTTGGCCATTAATGCCTTTCCCGTGTAGGTGTGTAGGAAGGCATTATGTGTGTAGGTAGAGCTTTGGCTCTGTTTCCTAAATATGCTACCCAGCACAGCTGTGCCTGCACAGAGAGGAAAATAGGATGCACCCAAAAATGTCCTGGAGCAAGTGTTAGTGACTCATCTGAATAGAAGAACCCCTAGGGCAGCCTAGCCGCCTGCATTTGTCTCAGAGAATGTTGAAACCCCCAAGTTTGTCATCGTAGATCAGGCCTCCAAGAGAAGCAGATAAGTAGTTGTTATTTTTAAGATGGAAAAGAGTAAGAGGCTGAAAGTAACGTTACACAAAATCGCGCTGCTGCTATAGGGAGCGTTCACCAGGATGGCTACTGGGACGAGTTAGTTATCTGTCTGAACCATATTTCTGCTGCCAGTGTGGCCTGCTCTGGAGAAAATTTGTTCCTCCAAAGGAAAAACTCTCATAATTAAGGATAGTTCAGGAAGTGTATGCCAGAAGCATGAATGAACTGTGACAATTGCTGCTATCCTGTGCACCTCTGTGGAGATACTGTGAGCAGAAAAGAAATTTGGTGTCTTTTCTTGGAAAAGCGGGAGCCTTCCCTGAGGAACCAGGAGGCTCTTGTAGGCAGTGCGAAATTGAGCTGAATGCTGACCATCTGCAAGGGACAGCACGGATGCCCACGGCTGCCTTTGGGGACGTCCGCGCTGCAGCACGTGTAGTGTGGATCCAGTTGGATCCAAACTCAGTAGCTCAGCATTTGTGTCTACCTACACAAATTCAGTCCATCTTTCTACTGTTTCACTTTTCCGTCCCTAACGTGGACGAATGAACAGCACCCTGTGTTTTTCTCGGACCTGTGAGCTGCTTAGACCAGCTTTTGTCCCTCACCCCAGCTTGGGAGCTAGGGGAGAAAAAACCCCAAACCCAGCGTAGCTCTGTAAAGAAATCCCCAGGTTTTCACTGTGGAGGGACGGCATTAGTGGAACATACTCATATTCAGTAGGAATATATTCACAAGCAGTTGAAAAGGGAGCGA
The DNA here is from genome assembly GCF_040807025.1 of Struthio camelus. Taxonomy (NCBI): domain Eukaryota; kingdom Metazoa; phylum Chordata; class Aves; order Struthioniformes; family Struthionidae; genus Struthio; species Struthio camelus. The sequence goes on along the minus strand of NC_090955.1, from coordinate 2,168,418 downwards.
ATGGTGAAATGTAATGGTCTTTTGAAGATGCTAAGTTATGAGGAGGAGTAAAGGTGATAATGAACCTGCATCCTGAATACTATGCTGTTCTGCTACATCCGTCTCAAAAAAGATTGTAATAGAACTGGAAAAGGTTCAGAGGGGAGGGAAAAAAAAAAAAAAAAGCTTCACCATAGCTTGCTCTATGCTTTTGCTCTCTCCAACATCCTTGTTAGCTCCCATACCAGACAAGGTAACGGGCTAGATGGCCTGACCCAATAAGGCCATTTTTATGTTAAAATTCATTTTAGGGCACGATTCTGGTAGGTGGGGAGGGCTTCAATGGAAGAATTGAATGACGTTGCTCACTACTTTTGCATAGGACCTCACGTAGTCGAGTTTTTAAAGTTGGCTTTGTCTGTTGTTCATCTACTTGTGCATAACTTTTCATTTTCTACTTCACTCGCGTGCCTGCTTGGCATAGAGGGAAGCTGGGATTTCATGTGAGGCATGTCCATTTTTTTATTACTCCAGTTTAGTGAGGTCAGAAATGCATGAGTTACAGAACTAGATAAAACTTAACGCTGAATGAAATATATGTCTATCAGTGCACTAAACTCTCCTTTGCTAATATTTTATTAATTATAGAAGGTTTTCAAGAGTTATTTTAAAGTCTTGTAATTCATATATAGGACGAGTTGAGAACAGAGAACAAATTATACTGACAAAGTCTCTTCACAGAGGTATTTAATGATAACATAATCATGAATATTCCAGATTTTTGCTGTTCTTTCCTGTTGAAGCAGAGTGTAATATTCTTTACTTTTTTATTATTTTGAAGTCTTAACAGTTTATCTCCCTCAAGTCGGCAAAATGCTGATCATAATTGCAATTTTGGACTCAAGGCAATGGGGAGGCTTAATAATCCTGAGAGATCTTATGTGTGATCTTTCCAATAGCTACAGTGGGTTTTTGATAATAAATCAAGGCTTGGTATAATATTCATTAGACTCTATAAAACAACAAAACGAAGTGCATGCAGAGTGCTTATTGATCAGAGTAGAGCTGGAGCATCATCTTTCTTGTTTTGCCAATTTATTTTCTCATATTCAACAGCTTAAAATTTAAGCTTCTGTTATCTTACTGAATAACAGCAGACATGGTTAAATAAAAGAAAAAAATGGTTACGGTTTCAAAGACGTTAATGAAAAGCATTCCTATCTGCTTCTCACTGCCAATGGCAGTCTTACAAGGGTGATATATTGATGAATGCTAGTGAGCATGTTCATTAATTTAGCAGCAAATGAAGTCTAAAACATTCAAACACTGGCTTATTTCTAAGTTTCATACATTTTGAACAATTAGTAATTAATTTTCTTAATCAGGGACTTGCAGTAATACAGTTGCAATCTCAAAACCTGTATTCTAGATTTTCTTGTTTCTTTTTCTTTCTTTTTTTTTTTTTTTTGTCAGTAGCATCATATGGAGATACAGACCGCTCATGAGGACTGAAATTAGTACCTAATGAGGAAGCTGGAATTTTACTGTTTGATGATTTTCTTGTTCTTCTGGAACTAATCCTTAATCTTTCATGATCATTTAATATGTTAAATCCTGCTTACTTCATTTCTAGGGTAATCTGTAAATGAAGATCAGCTCTGGCTCCAGCTACTAAGGCTTGATTATGTGAGCAGTCAATGAATTTGTATGTAATTAGGGCATTAGTGCTATATACATTTTTTTTTTCCTCTGGCACACTGTAGAAGTTATGCATGTGGAAATATTAATGTTTTTGTGAATCCCTTTAACTAGCAGGGGTAGGTAGCAGAGGTGTCCAGTGTCTAGAGGACACTGTGCAGGTGCTCTGGGCTCCAGTTTTTATGAGCTAATGGACTCTCTGGGGTTGCCTGCTGACAATAGCATCAGTTTTCTGCTGTACACTTCCTGCTGAAGATGTCTGTGCATTGCACATCAACAGATAAAAATGTAGTGAGACAAGGCAGATAAATTTTTAAGTATGGTTATTATTTTAGATACAGGAAAATTCATTGTAAAAAGATGCAGCCCGATCTATATGGCTATGTTCAGTGGTCCACATATGAAAGGAAGTCATTGTAAATACTCTTTTTCTTCAGAGCTACCGGTTATGCAAAGGGAAGTTTTACCTGAGCAGGGACTAGGATTTTCAGTGTTTAGCTTAAACCATTTAAAGGAAAGTGTGGTATTTTGATGGGAGGAAAAAACCACAAGCGAAGTCAAAGAAGCTTTCATTCCAAGCATCTTATTTTAGTGTTGTGTCTTTCAGAAATAGTAAAAGTCATTTTGTTCCTGCCAACCCTGCTTTGTTTAAAATCTGCTTATGTTTAGAATACAATAAAAAAAGAAAAATCAGATTCAATAATCGCTTATACTTTTAGCAGTTCTTCTTTACTTTATTACTTGCCTGAGAGACAGAAATGACAAATTATCCAATAACACAAAACCGAAGGCAACATTGCAGACGTTGTAAAGCTGGATTAGTTTATGAAGTATCCTTGTTGTGTTTCATACAATGAATAACTAGTATTCAGCAAACCTGTTGCAAATTCGTTTTCCTCTTCTTTCCCTTTCTTCTCTTTCTTTCTGGCAGTAACAGGAGCAGAAAGTTAGACATTTATTTACCTGTCAAAACAGTGGAAATTCTTCAAAAAGAAAAATTATGGGCTACCTAAACTATTCTAGAATGCGAAAGAAAATGCATTGGCTTCCTCGTTTGCCTGGCGTTCCTGAGGTCTTTGGGTAGTTATATGCCTGGTGCGGATTGAAGAGGGTTCCTTGGGGCTGGGGATATTGCAGGATAGTAATTTTTTTTCTGGCGGGTAATACTAACGTACACTTGGTGAATTACTAAATACTGTTATTGAATTATAGCTAATAGTTAATTTAATATTAAGCTTAGAAGTTGCTGAAGGCTGTTATAGGAAAATAACAGTGCATCAAAGCTGGCAGTTACGCCTTTCTGGCGTTTTTTTTATACTGTGAACTACAGAGACAGACTGTGCTCTCGTATTTGTAGATACATCCTTTCCAAGTATCTCCTTGTATTCAGAGGATGTCCTAAGACAAAAAATAGTCCAGCCTCGATCTTGTGGAAATCAATGCCCAAGGAGAAAAAAAGAAACAGTACTGAGCGATTAGTAAAGGTAGCAGGTTACGTGCTTTATGGAAAAGTTAAGTGTAACAGTGCATTACATAGCTACACAGCTTCCACATCCCACTGGGTTGCAGCTGGATGGTACATGTTGCGAGCACAGCAAATCTGTACGTCTTGAATTCCTCTGCAAAAAATATTCTTCCCTACCTCCTCCTTTCCTTCGAAGATGTAGATAAGGTAAGAATAACTTTATGTATTTTACTCCACAGAAAAATAGTCATATTCTAGCCCAACACCAGACAATTTAATAATTAAGAAATATTTTATGGCACAATCACGAGTAGGAAAGAGCATGTACAGGTCATGTGGAAGGCATGCTGAAAGCTATATTTAAATCCATTTGGTCTGATACTGGTCTCTGCAGGCTGTTCCTCTTGTGCCATGATATGCAGCCAGAAGGATGTTCTGATTTGTGGCAAGTTTCAGTGGATGCAAAGCCTGAACTCACACCTGATGATTGACACAGAGGGGGATGGCAACTTGCCCACACCTTCTTGCATGTAATTATGGGTTTTTTTCAGCCTCTTGCTTCAGTGGAGAATGAGTTGATTGAACTTGCTTTCCTTGTGTGCTGCTGAAGGATCATTCAGCTCTTTGATTGATCCTCTCTGGATTTTTTTTTAACTGTAACTTGTATTCTTCAGTGCCGTTAATATGCCAGGTCTTCCCTGCATGCTTTTATGAGTAAGTCTACAGAACAAGATATCCAAAGTAATTCTGAATGTGCTTCCATACATTTGAGGGGCACGGTGGGACCGCTAGTGAATCAATCCATAGTAGTTTTTACGTCCCGATTTGCAGCAAAACTAATCAACCAGGTTGCACCTGGTGCTGAAGCAGTACAGTCATATCAGCAGTGTGTGCTGCTTGGGCACTTTGCATTATGCTGTACAGGTGTAACTGAATCTTAGTTTTCCCCTTTCCAGTTGTTGATAAGAGCTTGAAAATGCAAACAGAGGGCCAAAATAAAAAAGAATCCGTAAGCTGTTATAGTTAATCGTTTGTTTGGTACGTTCTTTTAAGATGGGTGGGCAGCTGGCAAAAGATGATTAGGTAAGGTTTATGCTAAAAGAAGAGCTACCCTGTAGGAGCAGCGTTACTAATAGAGTTCGTTAGCAGCCCTTTTGAGAGCGGCACTTGGCAATGTGCTAGTGGAATTTGCCAATGACACAAAAACTGGGGTGGTATTGCCAGTGCAGAGGAGGTTTGGTTTATAGGAAGAAACAGAAGGAATAGACTGGGAGGACTGCAGTAATTAAAGATGAATAATAATACAAAACATAAGATTATGCACTTTGGGATGTAGAAATAAATTCTACCATATCTGGAAAATGACAATTGGAGATGATGGAAGAGGAGACGGATTTGGGTTTATGAGTTGCCTGTTGCTTATGAACCAGAATATCTGTGCAGTTATGGGACCGATTGCACGTAGAATGCTTTTTCCAATTCTGGTTGTGATTGTTCAAGATGAATTTTAGATGGGGCAGGTGTAGAGAAAGGCTACAATACTGATCAGAGGACTGGCACACTGAACTTTCAAGAGGATCCTGAAAGGACTTAGTTAAAGTAGCAAATCAAAGGTTGAGAACATGTTAGTTTGTTGTTTACAGATGGATCAGGATGAAATACCAGAAGGCAACTACAAAGCTAAACATGCAGTCAGATTAGCCTAAATTTATCTTGAGTGAGTTAAGATCAAAATCCATTTAAGGACTGAGGATGTGGAAGCACTGTTCTGTGGGTGACCATATAACAAATGAAATAATGTGTTGTGGTTGTTTGGCTCACTGAACCCACCGTGATCGCAGGCAAGAGCCTTCTTTCAGTCTTATGTTCGATATCGGTTTTCAAGCTAGGCTGTACTTTTGAAAGGGCTGTCATGTAGTTTTTGAGGTTAACAGTGTTGCAGACAGTCCATCTGTCTACCTGTCCGTTCCCTTTGTTAGCAGAGTAGCTGGCTCACTAATTAGGAGAGGTGTGATTTGTTCTCCCCAAATTGAATAAAAAGCAAATAGAAGAAGATTTAATAGAAAACCTTAAGAAAGTATCTTCAGGGACTGCAAAGCTGCAGAGGGAAGTCAATGTACTGATTGTTTTGTTTATTTGATTGTTTATTTATATGATGCATTAACACTACCGATGTAGCCAAGTTCCTAGTGAGAACTTTAGACAGGTTCTGAGTGCTGTTTTGAGGTTGTGGTGAGAGCCATCATGTTCCCAGAGCTCTGAGGAATAAACTTCAAGGAAATCAAGAAGGTGCTGACCTATAATAGCTTGGTGAATGAGAAGAAATTTTTAAAAATTCCCTTCCAAATCTTTGTAAGATTAGAGCTACCGCTAAAGTGACCCGTACCTGTAACTAAATCTTCAATTTTCTTTTCAGCATGTAATTTCAGAGTAGTCTGATTGCTTTTCCACAGCATCTTGAGCATGCTGTACAGGAAAGAAGAAAATTATTAATAATTAGCTGAACTCTCCAGTCTTTACTCAAGTAGAACCCCATTGCCTTCACTGGGAACACTTACCGCGATTGATTCAAATTTTTGTTCCATTTATCGTTTGGAAAAGAGCTGTATTAAGCCCACTGTGGGACACTAGTACAGAAAAAAAGATCTTTTTGCTTCTGTTATTGGATGCACTCAGGAAATATTTCTATAGAATGTGATGTTTTGATAAGAATATATATCACATCTGTGAATACGTTTGATTAAAGCAGGACTTACTACCAGCAATGATCTGGAGAGTCAGGTGTAAGAAAAGTGTCCTGTAGGTAATTGGGAAGACCATCTTATTCGAAGAATTCAACTTTTACAGTACTTTCTCTTTTTTGAGTAAATTTTGATGTATGATGCAAATAAAGCATCTATTGAAGATGAAAAGAACCAGCACTTCTCATTCTAACTAAGAATATAATTAAGTGAAGGAATAAACAAATTCACCTGGATAAAATGATGAGTCTTATCTCTGTTAGTGCATGGTAAGACCCAAATACTCAGGGAATACCCTGGTATACTGTTGTCTAAGTACTAGATGAACATATCCTTTGAGTGATACCTTCTTAAATCCTGATAGCTAACTAGTTTGGGATTCCTCCCCCCCCGCCCCAAGATTTCTGTAGGTTAGATAAATGCCTTTGCTGATAACCTATGAGGTGAGGAGGTATCTAAACCCCACAGAAAAGGTGTAGATGATCCTTTGCAGGTGTCTTAATAACAAGAAGGTCTAGGGTCCTGCTTATTGGAGATGTCTAGGAGTGCTTGGAGGAGAGATCCTACGTGTCTGGAATAGGGTTCGTTCATCTTACGAGTTGTCTATAAGATTGTATCCTGCCTAGGCGAATGAAACACGCTTCATTTTTAAGCATTGGCCCATACTTTGTCCTGCTCACAACCTCCATCTCAGGAAGGAGGGCTCTGCCTACCTGCTGCAAGAAAGCCAAAGCTAGCCAAAGGCAGAAGTGAGTTTTGGTGCCCCAGTGACCAAGGGCTGAGAGGTGGTCAGTGAGGTGACGCCTGCCATGTAAGAGGGGGGTGGAGTGCTGGCCGAGGGCCAGCCATGCACTCCCGCTCCTGCTGTGCGCGGAGGGCGGCAGGTGACACCGTTGGGACTGGCCAACCCTTTCCTGCCGACTGCATCTCCCAGCTCCTTCTGCCGTGGCTTGGATGCCTGCTAGGTGGGGCAGGCAGGGAGGCCGGCCAGGGCTTTCTTGCTGCCCCAGCGCTGTGTGGCCTTGGCAGCTACTGACTTTTGTCTGCTAACTGCCAGCCCTGTTAGAGGCAAAAGAAAATGGACACGTTTGTGTCTTTTCCTACCCCGTTCTGTAGAGCAGTGGGGTTGAATAAGGTCCTGTGTGAGGTCCTGAGGCAGGTAACTCAACCCCATCATTGTATCACAGAGTATCAGTCAGCAGGATGGGCGTTACTTAAATTGCTTTGACCGTGTATGTATTTGTGTGAGCTATTAATTTGGGAGGTAAAGAATTGGCGGGAAGTTTTAGGGAGGTAAATCACATACTGATTCGTTCTCGATGCTTTGGTAAACTGTCAGCTACTGTGTGAGTTCCTGTGAAAACCAGAGACACAAACTTCTGTTTTCGAAGCTGATGCTACTGGCTGAGACAGATGTTTAGGTTTTTTGGAATGACACCTGGCAATCTCTGACAGTTGTGCCATAGCTGAGGTTTTGTTCCCACGTTGGTTGGTGCGGTCTGTGAATACCTCTATGCTGATTCTGTTACTAGGCTTGCCTGATTAATTCTGTTACTTTCTGCTGTCGGGCAGTAGCACTTTTCTTTGTTGCCCTGCTTGTTACTGTTTCTCATCCCTCCAGGTATTTCTCCAGGATATTTTTTTCGTGACCCTTGCGACAGAATGACGTTTTCCTCTTCCTCTCTCTCCTGGCACCATGACATCAGGTTTCATCCTGGTGCAGGGGCCGTGCTGTATTGTTGCAGAGCAGGTTGCTCCTCTCTTCCCTGCTCTGGGATCAGCAGGGGACAAAACTGTAATGTGTGACATGTGAGTAATGCTCACCTGCGTGAACTGGTGGTTGGCTGAGGCCTTGGAACAAACATGTCCTTAGAACAGCTTTTCTTCTTCACGAAAGAGGGTTCAAATGCTCCCAGGGTGGCATATCGAAACACGTAGGTTCAGCGATACTGTCCGAGCAGCAGTTTGTGGTACGTAAGTGTCAGTACAGATACGTTCTAAATACAATCTCTAGTTGAGAATGGTTTATTACAGTAGAAACTTAAATGTTTTTGAGTAAATCTGGGCCAAAAAATGCAAGTTCTTGGTTCTGACTTGTCTTTCTGCCTGACAATAGAAGAATGAACTATTTTCTTCATCTTTGACGTTCCTACGAGACCATTGGCTCATTTCTGCTAGTTAGAATATGTTTGCCTTTTTATTAGCTCAAATTAAGAGGAACAGATTTCTTTCTCTGATGCAAAGAGATATTTGCAGACAGACAGCAGGATTTAGATAGTGCTGTTTTGACACAGCTCTAAGGCCCGTGTTCTTTTTTCTCTTTGCTTTCAAGCCTGAAAATGGCAGGAAGGTCGACATGACTGTGGCTTAAAGATTGGGACCATGAGTTTGACAAATGCTGCAGTCTCGCATGATTTTACTTCCATGAATAATTTTGTTCAGCAATACCCGTTCAGGAGGGGGAGGAGGCTGACCCACAAAGCCCTTCTGAAAGACACTGTGATAACTCATGTTTTTTCATTTTAGTGGTACTATTTGTTTGTGTGCTTGACATTTGTCCTGTAGTTGTGTGCCACCTACTGCAGCTCCTTCTGATAGAATCACCGCTTCCATTATTATTTCTCTGTCCCTGACTTTTTTCCAGTGAACTGAAAATCCTCTTCATTCTTATTTGCTATTGATGAGATAATCCATAGGTCTGAACTGGTGTGACATACCTGAAACTGCGGTTTGATGTATTAGACGACAAATATATGTAAGGAGTACTTTAAGCATTTTGTTGTTGTTTTTGTTATTTCCTTGTACTTACACAATGTTTTAATATCAGTAATATATTCTTGATGCGTTACAATTCATCGTAATTACGTTGCAGTGTATGTAACGTTTCCACGTCCAATTAAGTAAAGCAAATGATACGTCCTTTTGAAAATACTCAGCTGTGCTTCCCTCCCCCACAAAAACCCCTCTGTTGTAGCTAAAATGTATATATTTTTTCAATTAGTATCTGAACATTTCTGAAAGATTTTAAAACTTTTTTATTATTTAAATTCTTCTTGAGAAGGGAAGCAAGCATTTTTCAGATTTAGTGAATGCAAATGCATACTTGTCTGAGAAGGAATTTCTTTAGCTGCTGCCTTCCTGGCCTGGTTTCATATAGGAAACTTAGTAGCAAAGGAGGGAAAACTGCCTGGTCTTAGAAGCCATTCTCTAAGAGTGTTAGGTGATGTGCTCTTCTTGGGATGATTATATTACACGGGCTTTTTTTTTTTTTTTTCCCCCATCAGAATAGGAAAATTAGGCATCAGCTAATTTAGTAGTTGTTAAGTCACAATTCCCTGTATTTTTTCAAGTCTTAACTTTTTCCTCATTGTATACTGCAGCTGTTAACTGCATTATGGATCATTTTCCTGCAAGAACCAAACAAAATACCTGATCAGAGAACCTGATCGACAGAGAAAATGGCAATGAGAGGTGCCTGAACTATGATTTCTGTGAAACACTGTGGCTTTTCAGGCTTAAACTTATTTCAGTCTTTTTTTTAGTCTTTTTTTTTTCCCCCCCTCTTCCTTCCTCCGTGGAAATTTGAAACTTTGGATATTAAACATGCGGTTAACTGTAGCTTGATGCCAGGGGTCCTGATTATCTTCTCTTTTGCATCTGTATATTCTGGGAAAAAAGCTGTGGAAATAACAGCTTACAATAGCAAAATAATATTTAAATGACTATTGCATGGATAAAAGTGTCTTTGAACACAGTTATTGCTGTGTGGTTCACGTTTTCTTTGAGAAGGAAAAGTCAAGGAGTAAGAACGCTCCCAGTTAGGACTTCAGTTAGGTAGAGGTAAAATATGTTTGTTTAAAAGAAATCTTACCTATATTGAAAGCAGTGCAGAGTTTGGTCATTAGAGGAGGTGAGTAGAGTTACCTTACTCAAAAGCATTTTGAAGGCATTAAATGCTTTTCAGGATAGGATCCTCCTGGACACATGACAGAGTTTTTTTTTTGAAGCCAGTAAGCTGATTCTTATTGCCTGTGTATTTTGGTGTCTGACTTACTGAAAATTGATCTTCATTCTTAGAATTAAGTGGTTAGATGCAGCACTGTCACAAAAGGTGAGTACACTCCCCAGCACGTTTCATGGTGCTTGTAAACAGAGTTAAATAACATTGTCCCTGATGTTTTTACCTTTATGACAAATACATTTTCTGCTTAAGAAAGCTCTCCAAAGCTTTTGGAAATTTTTATGCGACTCCTGGCGTTTTATAATTGATTGGATTTAGGTTATCTAGTGAGTTTCAGCTGTATTTTTCATACTCTATTAGCTCTGAATTTTGGTACGTAACTTCCAAACTGTATACCTGAAAAGAGGAAAGGGCCAACGTAGCAGCTCTTCCAAGCTTTCATTGAAGTTGAAAACCATGAAGTTTTGAAGGTGAGATTGGGTACACTTGCATGAAAATTCAGCAAAGCTGGGAGATTTTGCTTCCTGTCCAGCTGGCCACCTTCCCTGTTCAGCAGAGACTCCTGCAGGAGCATCTCTGAAGACTTTTGAAGCATCCATGTACTTTCTGGTAAGAGGGAGCAGCTGGAGTAGCTTGACCTTGGAGTTGTGACTGTTGATTAATACAGGTGTCCTCAGATTTATTTCTTTCTCTGAGGAGGGTCAATTCATAACCTCTTGCAACTCTCCATGCACCTTTGCTTAGGACAAAAATATTTCTTTTTGCTTACACCATTGTTACCACCCTGATAACGTCAAAGATACAGAATTATGAAACTAATTACTTCCATGATTTTACTGAATGATTTATAAACCTGTATGATAATGAGACCCTTCTCTAATAAAGGGTTTTTCCAAATGAATTTTCATTAGTTTCATAGGTCATACTTCGCTGCTTTGGTCTGCCATTTGCTATGGCTGTTGAACAGCTTTAAAATTAGTGTGATTATTCAGAAACCACTTCATAAAACATTATATGCCGTTTGCCATTTTTTCCTTTGTGTCTCACACTAGGCAAGAGAAACTGCTGCGTTTGAACTAGCAATGGAAAATTCATTATAAATAATTGTTGATTAGATAGGAAAGTGAATTATGTAAAAGATCAGAAACATCTAATTGTCTTCACCATGGACGTAATGCTTTACACGTGGAACGAGTGTGCAGCACTCGCAGGGTCGCTGATGGCACTGAGATCGCTTATAGATCTGTTGCTAATACAGACAGACAAGGGATAAATTGTAGAATATTTCTCTGCTATTAACATTGCGTGTTTCCTTAGTTCACCATTTAGAAGATGAATGTATTAATGACAAGCTATAACTGTGAATAGAAAATGTGTTTGTGGTAATTAAGGGTTTGTGCTTTGCTAATGGAGGGAGATGAGGCTTTGTCTATGTGGAGAAACAGTTTTAGATCACTTACCTAACGTTTTCCTTCTTCAAGTAGATCTCCTGATGTTATTGGTCTGATGGCTGGTATCTTATTCTCAGTTCAGGTAAAGCGCAAAGGCAAGATAGGTGCCAGTGCATGTTTCCCCAAAGGGGGCCACTTTATGGTAAAATGCTTATATATACCAGGTGGTCCCTCCCGAGGACTGAGAGAGATGGGAATGATAGGAAACCATAGTTGCCAATGTCCTTTTTTTTTTTTTTTCTTACAGCAATGAAACACCAAAATAACATCACAGGACTTCTGTGATGCTGTATGATGTTTAAGGCACCTAATGGCGATGATGCACGCTTAAAAAACAAAAACAAAAAAACCAGATATACTTTCTTCTTCGTTACTGAAAGTAATGATCTCTGTATACCATAATAGCATACATAACACCTGAGGCTCGTGATATTATTTCTGCATTTTATTTGCTAACTGGGTTCATTCGACTTGCAACAGGAGGAGTATGAACGGGTTTGACAGACCTCAGGGGGTGGTAACCTCCAGCAAAAGAGGGTTTATAAGCAGTACCCACTTTCACTGACACAACTGCCGTTGACTGTATGTCTATAGTAAGTGCAGTGCTGCTGTGGAAGTAATGGAAGCAGACAGGCATTGGTCATGGTTTGTTTGTTTGGTTGTTTTTTTTCCGCCCCTCTTTCCTCTCCCTCGCCCGTAATGGCTTGGGAGTACTGAAAGGCTAAGCTATTTGTGTGAACAGCAGATTTTGATTGAGCTACAGAAAAAAAGCATTCCTCAGTATAATACTGCCGTAACTGGTAGTGGCCTCATGTGTGGTTCCATTTGGGGGGGGTTTGGATTTTTGTCTTGTAATCAGGATTATGGTACTTTAGAGAATGGGCCAAGAGTTTATTCACTACACAAATTATTAGTATAATTTGCAGCCTAGAAAAAATATGCAGCCAGATGCAGTGTTCTCTCGGGTTGTGTCGATAGTTATTGAACATGGCCGTTAAAGAACTGAAATTAGGTCTTTCAGAAGAGACACTGCAAAATCACTGACGCGACCAAAAGCGATTGGAGATGTAAAAAACCCACCGAACCTGTTCCTGATATTTGTGCCCTAATTATACAGAGTTTTTCATAAAGTTTAATTAGGTTCAGTAAGAGGCATGACAACGTAGTAACTATAAATTAAGTAATCTGAAGATACTAAAGATTTCCAAATGTCTGCTAAGTCTTTGAGATGAAATTTAGGAATAAACAGCTTAATCCTGGAAAACTTAGCTCTGATACACTCATATCAAATTGGATCCAGATGTATCTAGGAAAAAATTGCAGGACTGTTAATGCCTAGGAATTTTTTTCAGGGGAAGGTCTAAGAACAGAATCCATTTATTAAATAAAGAGAGAACTTGAATCCTATTTTTGGTGCAAATTACTGCTTTTATTTTCCTTGTTTCTGTGTCTGTAGGACCAGTAGAGGTTGGAGCCTTAAAAACTTACTGCTCAGGAAGGGCAGTAAAAAAAACTTACTGCTCAGAAAAGCCTAAAAATTAAGTAGCAGGTAGGAAGAAGCCCAGATGCAACCTTCAGTGCTCATATTTCAAGGTAGTACAAGAAACTTGTAACAGGAGGTAGGAACCGGATGTCCTAAGGCTCAGGCTAGTACTTGAACGTGAGGTTTTTGTCCTCTGTCTTGAGTAGTTCACGTCTGGCTTTCTATTCGACTCCTTAAAACGGCTGGAGGAATCCTGCACTTTCTCCCAGCCTCCTAAATGTTATGTTACATCAGCCCTAAATAGGAATAGAGGAATAGCCCCCAAATATTATGAATAAGATGTGTTATTTTTATTAATTATTAAGTGAATTGTAAGGATCTTTTAAAAAAATTCATTACATTCTAAGCATTTTTTTCTTCCATGTTTACAGAATCAAATGCATAATTCCTGAGTTTAGCAGCTCCCAACATTAAACTCTGATTATAAAATGGCATAGGGATATCAGTTTTGCTACAAAATATGTTGTCAGTGAACTTAAGAAAGATGACATATTGTAGCATATCTGAATTGCTTTTGTAGAGCTCAAAAGGAATGGGCTGTATGATTTATTTTGTAGGAAAATATTTGGATAGAATATTTAACAGTATTTGTCAACTGTTTTGCTTTTAAGAATAAAGCGATTGAAATAGTAGTTTGGCATGAAACTAACTTTTCCTTAGCAAACCAAATGAAGAGAAGAGTGCTATAATAATTCTCTTGCAGCATTCCAGAATAATTAGACTGTAATGACTGCTGGAGAGTTTGTCATGTCACTTCAAACAGTGGTTGGAACAATGGAAAGCTACAAATTTTTCTTCTTGTGAATTTATTATATAAAAAGAAATGTCTAATTGGAAATTTGTTGTTGTTATTTTATAATTCATGAAATACAAGTATATAAGTGTACATTTGCAGAAATTTAAATACATAAAATGCATAACATTAATAGATAACAATTAATTAGTTTTTTAGCTGAGGCCAGGCTAAACTGTAATTAGGTTTTAAGTCTGTGTGTGTAGTGCGCGTTTTTGGTTTTTCGGGTTTGTTTTGTTTTGTTTTTTAATGCTCCGAGCTTGCATGCATTCCAGACGTTGTTGAGCTCCACACTGAAAATCAGTGTGACTTGCAACAGGGGGAGGATGAGCAGGTTTGACGGACCTCAGGGGCTGGTAACGTCCAGCAAAGGTTGGGGCTGTGCTCTGCTCTGTGGCAGGTTCGCAGTCAAACCTGACTGCGTGCTGCCGGGAATGAGATGTTCTTGGTGCAGATCTGATCTTTTCCTGGCAGTGAGGTGGATGCTGCAACCAGTGCACGTGCAGGCCTCAGTTTATAAAAACAGATTCTCCAGTATTTTTTAGGTAGAAAAGTGAAGAAGTGCTAGATGCTGTAATTTTCCAATTTTTTGGAAGTAAGGATGCTTCTAAAAAGGTGGGGGAGCGCTTTCTTTTGCTGCCCAGAAACTGTTATCTGCTGCAGAGGTGAGGTGGGGGAGCTGCCGCCTCTTGGGTCCGTGCTGGTTGGTGTCTGCGGGGCTCTAGGTCCGTCCGTGGCCACTCCAAGCGTCCTGCCCCGTGCCTGCGGTGAGGCTGGCAGCAGGAGGGCCCCTGTCCCCTGTGGGACTGAGGGGTCTGGGATCTGCCTGGGCCTGGCACGGCAGAGGGGCCTGCACGTGCGCTCTTACCGGGCCTGGTTTTTTATTTACAGTATCTTGTTCTCTGAAGGTAAACTTACTTTAAGTACTGAAGCGTCAGCGTGCAACACGTCTCTCCTTCTCCTGGTCCATGGCCACAGCTCAGGCAAGTGTGTTTGTAGGCAGAAGAGATGAGATTCGTCATCTCTTAATAATTGTAATAAAGACAATAATAGAACCATAATTTATTATATTAAGAAATTCATATAATAATATGTCAATTCATGATTGATTATTAATAATAAATGACTGTAATAGTTAAAGTAACTCAGCCACCAGAAGCCTGCTTTCCTGTGCGGATCCTCCAGTACTCACAAAGTCTGAATTTATGCTGTAGCCTTTTAGTTCCTCGAAGTGCTTGTGGAAAGCTTGCTCCTTTGCATGTCAGTGCAGACCGTGCCCTGCGCCCGCCCTTCCGTGCCGTAGCCGCTCTGATCTGGTTTTCTGCCTTCCGTGCAGCCGTGCTGCCCCAGGTGAGCCTGCCGAACCACATGCCAGATGCTCTTTCTGGCGTTTCACCTTACGCTGTGCTCTCCTGCTCAGCTTCACAGTCCTTTAGCTCTACCAAACAGGAGTTTTTCCAGGGTATTTTGATCCTCCCCCAAACCATATGCACTTCCTTCCCTTTCAAGTGGAATAAATATATCGCTGGAAACGTAATTCCCTGTCAGTTTTATCCTGTCTCTTCTTCCCAGGAGACTCTTGAAATTTGTTCCCTCCGTATGTGTCTTTGCTCTGCCAGTGCCGGTGGCTTCTGTAACCTATCTGTCTGCTTCTCTCTCAAGTGCCTTTATGCGTTATACTACCCTTGCGCATAGGAAAAACTCCCGGTCATTTTTATACGCTCTTACGTTAACCTTTAAATCTCTTCTTGAAATCTGACTGTGCTCAGATGGTTACGGGGGTCTCCGCTCCGGTGCTCTGTAGGTAAACGACAGGCCGTGGCTTCTGCTCCGTTACCGCGCTGCCCCGGCCTCCTGCCGTTGCCGCTGTTGGCCCCCGTAGCGTTCCGTCTGTCACACGGGTTGGTCGCTCACCAGCTCTCCCTTTCTTGTATTTCCAAACAATGCCGAGAAAAACAGGGTCCTGGTTCCTGATTTCTAGGCCCTACCATAAACAACAGGGACAGTGATTGTTGCTGCCCATGTTTCTGATTTATTTCATTATAATATCCGTTTATAGCACATGAGGCTCATTGTATAGTGATGACAGGGATAAATTTTGGGCTCTTATTTTTCATAAGCACTTGCTAGCTGTATATCATCAATTTTCTTCTCATTTAGATACTTGCCTCTACTTGGGGAAAAATAAAAAATATCCCAGTTGTCTAGGTAATAAAGCTGCTAAAGCAAATTCTGAAGTGTGTTTTACAGTGGAATTTGATTGTGTTAATTTTTCATGTGTTAAAAGAGAACATGCTTGCTCTGTCTGGGAAATGTTTGGTTTTATGTTCTGTTGGCTTTTTTAGATATCCACAACCTCTGGGCATATGGTAAAACGCCATTTTTCATGAGGCGACAGCAACGTCCTAGCATTTCCCAGCCACGTTCGCTGGAAAACTATGCAGTGTAATTTAGTGAGCCTTGAAGCTGTACAGCTGACAGCGTGAATTTGAATTTTAGCAGATCAGATGTATGTATGCGTCACGGCAAGCCTGGTGTGAATACTTGGAAAAAAGATGGGAAACACCGGCTATATTTAGAGTGGTGTGAATGGGAGAAACTCCTGCAGTGAGTTTTGGAGCACCTCGGTTAAGAGGATGTTTGTGTGCAGAGAGGGAGTGAGCAGTGGTGGAGGTACCACGTGCCCCTCGGGCTGTGCCCCGTCAGTCGGGGACGGTGCAGGCGGCAGCAGACGGAGGAGCGCCTTTCCAGAGGCGACAGCAGCGCATGTTCAGTTGCCGGTAGTGTGGCTCTGGTGCCATTTCTTTTGGTCACTGCTGGCTCTGTTAAGGCCTGCTGTGAGCTGAGGGTGCCCCGTCAGCTGGGGTGAGCTGCCCGTGTGCCATGGCTGCGAGTGAACCGGCTCGCAGTGCTCCTGCATCCTGCAGGGGTGTTGCGGAGGGGAGCTTCCGCTTTCATCTTTTACAGCCAAGCCCCGCATGTTTTCACACACATCTCAAGTAACTTGTGCTGCAGAAATTTGAGCTGCCTAACTACTCTCACCAATGTCCATGTGCAGTTTCTCTTCTGGTTCGTTAAACTTTGTTTTCTATTAGCCATGGTTGGCCAAAGCATGCCCTGGGGATCAGCTCTGACCTCTCTCACTCGCTTTTCAAATTTTGACTGCCCAGTGAAATAGTAGGTTTTGCTGTGCTGTTTCGGTTGCAAAAACTATAAATATGTATCTTGGGTCTCACCAGTTACCATGTTTCCTGAAATTCTCTTGACACTTTGGGAACAAAGAGTGAGGGATTAATGAAATGGTCATCTCAGAAATCCGTGCAGAAAATAGCACTGCTGCAGGCAATGCAAATTTTCCCTTCTCCTCACCTCCCCTTGCCTCTCCTTTCCTAGTAAGTATACATGAATTTACTGCCTAAATATAAATAATGCAAAATAAATAAAATTAAGAACACGGAAATTGAAGAGAAATTCAGATAAGTTTGAAATCATCCTGTTGCACAAGGATGAGAAATTATCCAGGCAATTCTTCTGTGACATTGTTCATCAGCTGCAGTTCTCGGGAGATAGCAGCAATTGTTAACATACAAACAAAAGGAGCCTAATGAAAGTGTTTTAATCCGTCGGTCTGCTATTCAGAGTGAAAGCCTTGTGCGAGGATGGTCATGCTAGGTGTCTTTGGAGACTGGAAATTAGTGCAGCAGTGGTGATCAGAATGTTCATATTTATTTACACTTCTTTGCAAGTTACTGTGTTCATCATTTTGCAGGATGTTGATTTAGTTTCGGGCTTCTTTTGCTGTGCCTTGAACACTTTAAAGAACTTTAGGACTATTTACATGGCCTAACTTGATCTGTATCTCAATTAGGAGGCTCAGCTCCTTAAGCTGCCTATATCATTCAGATTCAAAAGATCTACTGGAAAG
The DNA here is from genome assembly GCF_040807025.1 of Struthio camelus. NCBI lineage: Eukaryota > Metazoa > Chordata > Aves > Struthioniformes > Struthionidae > Struthio > Struthio camelus. Next base: position 2,150,862 of record NC_090955.1, on the reverse strand, counting down.
TTATTCAAGGAACCTAATTTAGGGTCCTGTTCTGCTAATCTGAAATCCTTTTGGATAATGTAAACTTCTGTTTTCATGTGATTATAGAGAAGGGTTTCTGATGAGAATCCAGCTCTTAACAACTTTCAGACTATGGCAGACGTTTGTGGTAACTGGGCAACCCTGCTTAGTTTTCTGTTAGGACAGAACCATGAAGACAGAATCTCCTTTGGAACTGTAAGGTTGATAGGGCATCCTTCATATCGTGAATATTTTAATCAGATAACAAAAATCTTTTAAGCCGGGCAGCAGACATAAACATTTTATTAGGATTGACAGGTGGAATGAGATTTGTCTCAGGTCTCATAGGTAATGAGATCTCAGATATCTGGAATCACCTCGCCAGCATCCTACCACGTGCTGTCATTCATAGTTTCATGTAAAATCGCTTTGCAGTAAACCTAGACCTTCCTGTTCCTTGCTGTCGTGTGTACGCACTGCAAATATACCTGCCTTGCAGTGACCGGACAGGGGAGAGGCATTTTGTCTCGCAGAAATAAATGTGCCTGAAGACCAAAGTTTAAAAAAAAAAAAAAAAAAAAAAAAAGGCTAGAGGTGAGCAGCAGTGGCTCTGTACCTGCCTGTTCAATAGTTTATGTTTGTATACACAAAGTGTTTAGGTGGGTTATTCAGGTGACGACTGTGTGGTCTAATTATTTCAGAAAGTATATTCTTCTTTGTGTCGGAAATAGTCTTGCCTCTCATTTGCTGTTGACACAGGAAGAGGAGAGATGAGAAGAAGATATGGATGACTAAAAGTCCTTAAAGCAAAGGTCTGATTCTGGATTGGAGACAATTTTCAGCTGTAAAAATTGACAGTCAGTGGAGTTTAAGTGAGAGAAATTATTCTCACCCATATGCTCGTAACAAAAGGGATTCAGGGGAGAAGACAAAGGTTATGTTACATTAGTTGTATTTAGGTTCCACAGTTGTGTTTAGAAAGATGAAATACCTTTCACTTTTCACTACATGTATTTTCCTGCCTAACCATTTTACCAAAAAATACACCAACTCTCCCAAACGCTCACATGCCTGGGAATAAATTAGTGATAGAGTCTCTGCATAAACCTTTGGATAACACCTCCAGCACATGCGGAGAGACAGAATTGGCTGAAACGGTTGAAAATCCACAGCACAGAGTAAAAATTTCCCATCAAAATAAAAGACCAACTAGCAGTCCTATCATTGATATAGCGTGGCTATGATATAACGCTATATTAGTTTCAAATACTTGTTTGACAAACTTTGTAGTTGATCCCAGAGGAACCAACAATAATCAATCTTTTTCATAGCTATGATTTCATATCCATGTAATGCTATAGCACATAGTATAGAACTTTTAATTAAGGAAAGTTAACTTCTGTAGGCACTCCCTATTTCTGTCAGTCCCGTTCCTTTATTATTTGTCTTTTTGTGTTGCCAAAAAAAATCTTAAATTGTTGCATCGAAATGGCCAACTAATAACGCTTTACCCAGAGGAACATGCTGTACTTATATAAAGGAAGATATTTTTCTTTTACTGAAATGGATCCTTGAAAAACATGCTCTGAAATCAGTGGAGGAAAAAAAAGGACACAAAATACGAGAAAATGTCCATACTAAGAATATAGATTTTATTCATGCTTTGTCTATACAGTATCTGAAGTCCTTGTATGGCTGCTGCTGTTTGTAGTAAATTATATTTCACCTCTTTTCTGGCTCTTTTTATTATCATTTTCTCTGTTATCTGTTCTTTTTTTCCCCCTACTCATCATCTTCCTTCCTCTTCATAAAATGTTACAAAAGAGAAAATTACTGAGTTTGAGGATCAGATGAGAAGAAAATTATGTGCTTCCTATCTGTATGACCAGGCTTTGCTTGTGATAGTGTCTATTGTGAGTGAGTCAAATAACTATGGGACCTGTATTAGACTGAACTGAGTGAATTATTTTTGATGAATAGTAAATACTGTGCCAGTCACGGTGAACTGATTTCCAGATACTGGGTCAATTAATTTGAATAATTCTGGATATGACAGCAGAATTCCAGGAAAGGATCCCACAAATCTGCAGGGTTTGTGAGACTACAGTTGGTTGTCTGTCTTACTGTCTGTCGGAAAAGCTAAGTTAATTGGGATACCCATGTGAAATATGGAGAACCCATATTCTGTGTTTTGTTTTGTTTTTACAAAAACTAGTTTGAATTCTTTCAGTTTCACCATTCAGGAGAGCATTGTGAGCGTTTAGCTGTTAGTTATTCTGATAAAGCGTGGTTGGGGTCTCTCCTCTTGGGAGGAGACTAGAAAATTCTTCTCTGTGACGGTAACATTCCCTTAAAACACTTGTTCCCTCAGCTCTCCTGTTAAAGAGTCTGTAGAAGTAAACATAGAAGCATAGTCATTTTTACCCACCTATAATTGTTCGTGCAATTGTCAGCAATTAAAAAATTAGCACCAGCGAAATTTGAAATGGTATCTAAGGCCCTCTGAAGAATCAGGTCCGCAGTGGTGATATTTTTAGCTGCACAACTGCTTCCCTCCACCCCAGCAAATAGACTGGTTGAAGCACTTCTAAAAGATAAAACCTCAACTATTAATCACAAAGCAAGGTACGTAGGGGCATACCTGCAGCACTTTATCACATGAGTGTTTTCTTTGGTACATGCTAATGCACGTTGGTGATGCTGTCTCCTCCCCCCATCCCAATGCCTTTCAGGAATAACCAGTGAAGGTTTAAGTTGTCTGAACACTTGCTAAAACACACGGTAGTATAAATGTTACACTAGAAAAGTACAAGGTTCTTAACTTTCACTTCCAGTCCCCTGCTAAAATAAAAATGAAAAGGTGAAGAAAGCAATTGGAAGAAATTCCAAGAAGTAAGACGTTATTGCAGCCATTTGTGAGGATTATACTGATTAGCTCCATAAGGTTGCCGGCATTGGACGCCCTAATTTATTTCCACGGTCCTTTGCTATTTCGCAAGGTGGTGCTGGAATCTTGCTCTCTTCTTTGCGTGTGTGCATGTACATTTTACATCTAAGAAATGAAAAGAAGCACATAATTGTTACCTTTTCTTTCTAGAGAAACAATAAATGTTGTGCAAGAGTTTCAATCTGAATTGAGACTTTTGTGAAGTAATTAAGGAGACAGCCTTGTGCAGCTGCAGAACTCCGAGTTGTGCGCCTGCAGTGAGATGCTGCATAGCCCTCAGTAGGAGAGACTGTCATGCTGCTCCCTGAGTAAAGAACTTGCTATAGCATTTCAAATGCATTTACTAAAATGCATATAATGATGATAGAGCTAGAGTGCGTTTCAGTCTGTCCCTTCCCCCCGCCCCGTAAAATAAATGATGATGATTATTTCTGACCCTGCTGTGTGTTAGTGTAGTGTGAAAACCCCGTTTACTGAAAAATAGATTGCATAGTGAGTCCTCAGGCTTGAATTTACTCTGAAATAACATGAAACACACTATGGATTCCTATAGGGTTTAGAGCTATGAGGGTTAAGAGTGAAGTATGTCCTTTTAATGGACTGTTAACTTCAGATAAAGTAACTTCATTGCTAAGTCTTAGAATATACTTTAAATCTAGTTTTTGCCCTTGGTCAACAGTCTGGACAGTATCTCATTAAAAGAACTGAAGAAACTGGAACTGAAGAAAATCCTTCTGTATTCTTAATGGAAATACCCACCATAGTGTGGCATAATAATATTGTTGTTTTCGGTAGGTATGTTTTGGCAACGGTCTGTTTCCAAGGCAAAAGAGACATTCACCTTAGCATGGCTGAGCCAGAAAGCCATGAAATCCGTGTTTATCTGTGTAGAGACTTATGTCTGTTTTCAGTGGTATGGATCCCAAAGCCACCTGGACATTTACTCTCACAGAAAATTTATTTCGTGTTTTCTTTTCGTGGTAGAGCAGCTCTTGTGGAAAGAAGTAATAATATTTATATGTATTAACTATGGTTATTTCCTTTTAAAATTAAAAGAAAAACCCAGAAACACATATAAATTATTTTCAGCTGCTAATGATTTTTTTACTTGACTAATGTTTGTGGTCAGCTCTGACAAAGTAGATGGTTAGTGTGAATAAAGCCTAAATGACAAGGCTCAAGGGAAGCAGGATTAATAAAAGGATTTGGAGAGAATTCATCTCAGATGAGCAATTTTATTTTCACAAATCTCTTGAAAGAACCCAGTATTTCAGTTGGACTTGCACAAAACAAAGTTTGGTCATAAAGCCCTGCTGTTTGGTTTAAAAAAAAAAAAAAACAAACAAGCCCTAGGTCCAGCTCTGGATTAATTGGATTATAGTCCAACAAGTGGTGGGACTGGAAGAGCAGCCGTGCCCTGTGCTTGCCCAGCGTCCTCTGCAGGACCGTCCCCTTGTGCAGAGCCTTACTGAACTGAAGCTGGTGGCGGAGTGCTCGCTGCCTGCACAGAAAGCACTCGGGAGACCCTGTTTAATAGTGCCACCTGCTGACACCTACTTTGACAATGCTCAGAAAGATACTTTCAAAAACATCAATATTTTAGTCCAAAAACTTCACCCTAGAAAGAAGGGGAAGGTGACCGCTCGTCAGCTGTGTGCAGGCTGTCTGTTCAGAGGAGCCACACACCAGAATTGGGGTCATGCTGAAGTTAGGAGATATTCAGAGGAATTCTCTCCCTTGGGTGCAGCCTTCATGTGTTGTGTGAGAGAGAAGGCAGTTGCCCTCTTCATGATTTCCAGGGAGTTTTTAGGATATGGGTCATTCAGGGACTTCTCCACAGGCTATATGCTGAAGTAGAAGTTAACCTTCCCGGGAGATGATCTTTGCAACTGTGGTTGAGAGGAAAAGTATATGAGAGCAAACATGGTTTATAGGAAAAACTATTGATTATGAAGTCAGAAAGAAGATCAGTTGATCTGTGCTTTTAGTTAAAGCTTTCTGTAGATTGCTTTGTTCCATGCGCTTAATGTCCAGTGGCCTGTATCTTTCCTCACTTTTAATATTGCAGTGTCCCTAATATTGCATGAAGGCAAGATCTCAGTAACACTGATGTAGAAAACAGATTTTTTTTCTTAACGGAAAGTGCTTTTGATCAAGTTCCAAATGGATGTTTTACAAGCAGTGGGCGCTCAAGTTATTTCCGTTAGTTGTGTTTGGCAGTAGGTTCTTGGTTCTAGGTGATACGTTGTGGTCTTAAGTTCAGACATGGATAGCAGGAGTGCTGTTGGAGCTTTGGTCATTTCCTCTTTCATCACCATTTGCAGTGGTGGATGAGCGTATCTGATCATATAGTATGATCATAGCCCAAACACTGCATGATCTTCCTACTTAGGACCGTGTCTTCCCAGCTTAACTTTAGTGTTTTGGGTACTGCAGACTTTTATTTCCTTATTCAAAGAACGAAGAGAGGCAGTCTCTCTGTCAAAAAGAGGCGCTATTATAAAAAAGTGTGTGTGGGGGGGACATTTTGGAAATCTGCTCTTACTATCAAGTTGCCTAATGAGATTTATCTTCTGAAACGGAAAAAAATTTGTGTTGTAGAGAAACAGCCATTTTCTTGTAAACTCTGTGAGATACAAATTTGTGAGAGCTGTCAAAATATGTTCTCTTGCTCAAGTTCACTGCCAGCGTGTGTTGTGTGGCACACCGGATAGCCATCTGCTTTTGTATTCAGATTAGTTTCTGCCTCATGGAATTCCAATGCTTTCTCCTCACTCAAAGTAGGAAAGGTATTTGCATGTTGATAGGAAGATTTTTGTGCATTATTTCTGAGAGTCGCATTGTTTACTGCACCATTTAGGGAAGAGGGAAGAGAAAGAAGGTACATCAGTAGCTGCTGGTGGAAGAGATAAGGGGCTCTATTTATTTTTTCTGTAGACTATTTTGGTGGAGGCACAATGCTCCCAGATAACACTGGGAAGTGAGTATTGGGGAGGAATGAAGCACGTATTTGCCAAGAGCAGTTAGTATTCCTGTGAAACAGGTACACGGTGTCATGACAGCTGTTCCAGGCTAATGCACAGAGTCTCTCGGAGTAGAACTGAAACCTCAGGAAAGCAGTGGTGCGGGGGAACTTGGAATACGTGGTCCATGCAGAAGCGATCGCTTGCTGGGGGCTCTCCTAATATGCTGGAGAAAAGAGACAGGAGTACATAGCCATTAAAACAAGAATAAAGTATTTCTTTTTGCTGTTAGCCCAGGCACTGTTACATTATACAGGAGTCCTCACTGATCAGAGCTGCAGCAAAATGAAGATTCTTTACCTTGTTCAGGATTGTTGTCTTTGTCCGAGAGATACCCCGTGGTAGTAACGTCTGCTTTTCTCAGTAGAGTGGCAGTCTTCAGCCCTTCATGTAAACATTTGGTAACTGGTATTAATGTTATGAATATACATAAGAAATAAGGATTCACTATTGCATTGTGGTATGGAGAGCCTTAAAACCATGGGATTTTGACTTCTTTTATCGTTGGTGCGTGCCGTGTATTGACAGGATACATGTAACTGCCACACTGCGTTTGGAGGTGCTGGTTAAGATTATCTAATTGGACCTGTTAGATAAATCTGTGGGGCTGCACTGGTCTTGGATTGTTAGCGTGTAGTTCATGTTAACTTTTTGGCAGAGAACATGAAATGTAGAGAAGAGAAAATACTTGCAACCTGATTTTACTGAGTGTTCACATTCCTTATCTTTTCTTAGGTATTCCAAAAATTTCTGAAGTCTTTTTTACATGAGATTAAGTACTCCAGGATGTAGGAGGCAAATTAATGGATGACACAAAACATATCCTTTCCAATAAGTTCAATCTCTAAGTCTCACTTTATGTTTTTCTGGTTTGAACTATGTGCAGTTCTGAGTTCGGAGGCTAACGGAGGACAAGAGGTGGTATAGCATGATTGTTACATATTTGTTCTATTATGATGGAACTTCAAACAACTCGCCCACGCACCTTGTTTGCTGAGCTTTTACAGGTTTTAAGTCTCGAGTTCAGCACCAGTCAGGTTGGATGGAAAAAAAATACAGAGAACTGACTTCATTACTTGCACATTGGAAGTGACTTGACAGTACTTGGAAAAATACTTAACATTCACCAGTTTCCTTGGTTCCTCCTTTCACTTAGGAGTATACTGAAACCAGATCTATTAGTCTCATTCCTGTCCAGCGGTGTAGTATACCCAGCAGCAGCTTAGGGGCAGCCAGCACTTCCGAGGCGGTATGATTCATGGAATCAATAATTCTAACGCTGTACCTAAAAGGATGGGAAATGCGATGTGACCTAGTAGATGAGTAATGACTGTTGTGTGTGGCAGAATGACTGCGCTACGTTTTGGGTTAACAAATAAAGCCTCCTGAGCACAACCCAATTACAAAGATCCTTTTATTCTGCATTTTTTTTTTCGTTTTTTAATCTGTGCTTTAAAGTTGACCTTATCCTCAGTGCTCTCTAGTAAATATGGTCTGGCGCTGCAGGAACAAATTCAAGAGCGTGTTTAAGCTATGATTTATTTAGGTATTATCTTGCCTCCTTCAGACAAAAGTTTGTATTGATCAGTTCATTAACTTATTCAAAAGCTTCTGTCATTTTCATTTTGACTTGGATTCCCTGAAATATCAGTCCTTGAGCAACCTTAAATTCAGAGCGGTCTTGTTGACCTCCTGCCTTTACCTGTAAACGGCATTCTGCTCAGTGGTTTTCCTAGGCTAACGAAAAATCGGGACCTTGCTGAACTCTCCCTCTAGCTGAGGTGCGGATCTGATGGTACTGATTAACACTCCTTGGTATTTTGCTTTTTTTTGCCATCGAGGGGTGCAGAACTGACAGTTTTATACATTTTAAGTGTAATTTAAATGATGGAGAAGGAAATCTTATGAGTGGATGCTTTACCCCTTTAACGCTAGGACTGGACTGGATCACTTTGATGTGTCTTGTCCCACGGGTGGGGTGCGAAACTGAGAATTAGGCTTCTGACTTCTGTGCAATGCATGGCAGGACGGGCGTGCGTGAGGGCGTTGTTCAGAAAGCGGCGCGGAGGCTGGGGCAGGAGGGACCCCTTCGGCGACGCCGAGCTCTGCCTGTCGCCTCACCAGCTCGCAGTCTCCCTCGTGCTCTGTCTGGCCCTGTCACTCTTACTCCTTTTTGCACATCTTCAACTGGAGAAGTTTAAGGTACTCCTTTTAAGGGCAAGAAAAACATAAAAGAGTAAGCTAGCTCTTTTTTTTTTTTTTTCCAAAGCCCATAACTTGGTTAGGTTTTGGAGAGGCTGTTGGTTGCTTGAGTCTTTTACAGAGCCATGGATTTCCTTAAAAAAAAATTTGGACCCTGCTCCTCTGGCAAGTAGTGCCCTAGGACTCCAGGGACCCTCATGGAGTGGAGCCTGGCACTCCGCTTTCTCTATGTGGGATTATGAAAACACCTTGATTCCTCAGGCCCTCTGCTCCTGCTGTTCTTTCTGGCCACACGGTTTTCAGGATCAGACCCTTGATCTGATGCTAAAGAACCCTGACCTGCTTTGTGTCCCTAAAGGACAGAATTGCTTTTATATAAAGGAAAATGTAATATTTATAATATTAAAATTTATTATATATTAGGAAAGAACAAATGTTGGGTTTTTTCTATGACAGATTTTTATTTTATCTACTGAATTCATTGCTGGATTAAGCTGGCACTTGCTTCTCTTGAATCATGCTGAGAGGTTTTTTTTTGTCCCCGCATGTAATACATTAAAATGTATGTATTCTTTCTGACTACAATTCTAACGTTTTGAAATAATGACAGAGAAAATTACTTTTCTTGCCTACATTAACAAGTAGATGTTGTGTATTTTAATTACTGTGACCAAGTTGCAATTGCAACTGATAAACTTAGGGAGATTAAGCTGCAAAAAGAGTGGAATGTTTACATTTTCTAAAGGAAATGCCACAAAGATAAATAGAAAAAGCGGGGAACAAAATGATGCAAAACTTACTCATTTTTAATAACTGCAATACTTTGAATTTACTGTATAACACAATCCACAATCTCAGAGAGCTTTGCAAGTAGTTAATTTTGACTTTAGAAAGCTCTACATAAGCAAGTTATGTCTTTGTGATAAGCGATCGTGTCCTAAGATGAGTGTAAGCACCAAGATATTAAGGAGTACATGTACAAGTGCACGTAGAAAGTATGCCCACAATGACCTGTGTAAGAGCTTGACCTGCATATGCGTGTGTGCTCCTGTAGTCAGTAGTGGTATCATATCAAGGTACGGTAGGATCACAACACCACGGCAGTCGTCTTATCTGGTGACAAGCATAACTATAATTGAAACAAAACATGTATTTTAAACTCTGAGCTCTATGGGACTATCCTAGAAAAACCTGGGAAGCTTGTATAGGTCCCTCTTACCACCCAAAAATTTCTGCTCCCAGTCACCACCAGAAGCACAGTCCTTGTTTCTCCCAAGACTCATGCATGCAGTCTTAACGTTTGCAGGCTCTTTAGGAAGAACGTTTTCCGTCTTACTTGAACAAGGCTTGATGGAACAACTGCCTTGCCGTGAGCATGTAACCAAAGAAGAGTACATTGAAGCCAAATATTAAGCACTTTTCTAGTGGCTTTTAAAATATGCATATATTGTTGAATTTATACTATCCTTTAAAACCTGTCAAGATTGCTATTGCTTCCGCATCTTTATGCGTTATTTTGTTTTAGTGTGGGGACATGGATGTCTAGCAGTGCCTTGCAACTGGGAAAAGAGAAATTCTGTGACCAACTGTGAACACAGGTTGGTTCCAATTGACTCCTATAAACGATGGGATAACATACTGATCCACAGAGAGACAACGGCTGCCATATTGTTGATGCTAAAGTTTTTTGCCTGAAGGAACAAGAGTTGGCCCCAGACCAAAACTTGCCTTGATCTTTGAGGAAATTTTCAGCTTGCTTTGGCAACTTCTCCTCCTCTCAGGTTAAAATAGAAGAGGATAGACTTACCAGTTGGCGTTAGTTGCCGTAATCTCTAGCAGTGATGTTACGGTACGTTGTAAAAGTTGAGGATCTAGTTGCCTGAAATACTGTTTGTCGTAAGAAATCTGTGATCCCTCTGAGGTACTTCTCATCCGCTATCGTGAATATCATCTGGTGGAGGTGTATCCTAATTTTTCATAATAATGTAATGCTATGATAAGAGAACGTGAAAACAGTATTTGTTTAGAGATTCTCTTAGTCGTTATAGTATTAAAATAGGTCTTTTTAAGAGCATATCCCATTTTACAGTTATAATAAAAAAACCCAGCAGTATCAGTTTGCGCGGTGATGTGGAGTTCTGGTAACTGTAAAGACTTTTCCTTGCAGTCCAGAAAGACTGCTGCCCATCATTGAAAGACTTGCAAAATTTGGAGTGGATTGGTCACATTGAGATTTTTACAACTTTATATACTTTAAATACTTTTCAGAGTTTTTGAATTGGCTGCAGGCAGTTCTCTAGTATTGCACAGGCCAGACTGAGTGACTTCAGATAGGCTGAACGGCAGGCTTGCTGGCTGCCCAAGCCTTTTGTTCCACAGTAATTTTGCTCTGTTCAGTAGGCTTTAGTAATTTGAACAAAATATCCGTAGTTTGCATTTCTTCCTGGAATTTTTGTCCTTATAATGTTGTCTCAAGCAATCCTTTAATACAGTGCAGGTCACTTGCATTTTATTTACATTTCAGTCCTAGTTTAAAAAAAAATTATGGATTCTAATGTTATCAGCAACGATAGATATTCAGCAAGTAAAACTTGGTGTGCGTTGTTAAAGTTGTAGTCATGTGCACTTGATCCTAATGGAAAAACACTAATACAGTGAATTCGGCACCTGTTAAATGAGCTTCAACCGATTGTTTTAAGTTATTGTGCCTGAATTTCCCCATTTGTAAAAGGAGGGAAAAAACCAGCTTCCTCTGTTGGCCGTTTAAATAAATCTGTACATGTCAAGCACTGGTTCACATAAGATGTCTGTGATTTGAAACTTGGAGATAAGCTAGCCCTTGGCTTTCATATATATCCACAGGACTTCTGCTGACTTCCACACGCAGCATTTGGAGGCAGATAGTTGCAGCTCAGAGTGGTATTGACTTTTTCTCTCTTCTGCATTTTGTGTGCGTGTGTGTGTGTTTCCATATACTTAGAAAAGATAAAATTAAGATACTGAGATGTTAAAAATTGGCATTTTTTTGTAGCCTGTAACTGACTACTTTTGTGAGTGGCGTTTTATCTGACAGCAAAATCAACAACGTACCAATTGCTTTCTTAGGCGCAGTTAGTATCAAGGGAAAAGTTCACTGCAGATACCAAAAAGATTTTCTTTCTCAATACTAAACACAGAACCCTCCAGCCATGCCTTTTTGATGTTAACACGAATAAAGGTTAATAGTCACAATTTTATGTTTCCCTTTGTAACTAAGAGTTGAGCCTTCAGAGCTTTTTGCTGCAGTTACTGACAATTGCAGTTAGTCTTTTTAATCATTGCAAAAAAAAATATATGCGCTCCAGAACAGATTGCATTTTAAATTCTTTGATTTTCTGTATTTGGAAGTTTGTCTATGCCTATTTGGAGAATATTGTAAGGAATGTACATTTTAAGATTAGCAGTTTGAATTTTGATTTCACTGAGAGTTGGCTGAAAATTATGAAAATGGAAGGTAATTCTCAAGCTGAGACTGTTAAGGGACAAAAGTGCTACTGTAAGTTGCACAGAAATTACGTTGTCAGAGACTTTGTTATGAAGTTCCATTCCCAGTTTGCTCTTATTTCTCTGTTTCAGTTTTGTTTTGTATTAAGAAATTTTCCTGTTGTATTTTTTATTCAGGCCCTGCCTTACTCTTGCATAGAAAACTCAAGTCAGGGCTCCATTAGTGAAATAAATGGATCTTTTTTCAAAATACCACAGCTAGTCACTGTAATAGTGGAAAAGATGAGAGTGGTTCTAGCGAAAATTACACCGCTTGGTTGGTTGGTTAGAGTAAGCAAGAAATTTTCACAAAATAGCAAGAGCTCTTATGCCTCGGGCGTTGGGCATCTTGAGCTGCATCTGCTTTTTGAAACTCACGTGACTCTTCCAGGCAGCAGCTTCGCTGCCCGTTTAGAGGCATGGGGCTCTTCGGCGGCGCGCGCGGGACTGCTCCTCCTCCAACCCCCTGAGGTTTGTTGGCCACAGCTGCACGGCCAGCACCAGGAAAGGTCCTTCCAGGCATGGTGGGTTAAAAGATGTCTCCAGGTAGCACAGGATCTTATTTTGGAGATCCCCACATAAATCCCTCTGTCTGTTTATAGGTGTAGCACTTCTTTTAACCTGCAGTATTTTAACCAACGTAGCCCAAATAATGTCACGGGGAGCAGCCGACCGGGCGCCCTGGTGCACCAGCGTCAGCGTAGCAACGGACACGCTGCGACAGAAGATGTAATGCACCCTGGCAGCTTTATGTTGGATGCATAGTTGAAAAAATGCGTGCAGTTACATCATAGGTATGTAACGTACCTGTTGCTTGACGATACCATCAGGAAAACACACTTGGCTGTGTTAATGAATAACTGTTATATTTAAGGGTTTAACTCGGGGAGGAAAGATTTATTGTAATTCACGGTTATAGGAAGAAAAATGAAAAAGTCAATCCTTAGAGTGGTTTGAAAGAAATTCTATCTCATCTGATTAGCAGAAAAGGCTGTTTTGACTTCTTAAATTATTTTTTCTGTATTTAAATAAATCTTCTGCAATGCTTGTATGCCTGCAAGAATTATAAAAGGCTGTTCAGACCTAAATCAAGTGTTGCGTGTTGTTACATGAATCTTCTAAAGCAATAAACTTTTGGTACCTTTGACAAGTTTTATGATTCAAGATAGATGCCCTGTGTTGTGTATCATCTTTCACAGTAACTTATCTGAATAGATCAAATCCATTTTATATGCTAATAATTTGTTCTGGTATTTTAATACTGGGAACCATAACTCATATCTTTTGCGTTCCTTAGACTGCAGATTATTTGAATAACATTTAGAGAAGAATTACTTTAGGAAAGCATCTAGTATTAAACTCTTCCATTGTTAAAAGGAGGCAGGAGTAAACAAATCTAGAAATTAAGAGAGAGATCTTGAATTGACGCTAGGCAGCTGTCAGTTCAGCTGTTGTTCCCCGCTGCGTTGCCTTTTCCTGAGATGCGGTATATCCTCAGTATGCGAAGTGTTTGGGCTGCTTACCATTTCCTGTGGTAAATTTTAATATTTGTACACCCTTCTTGCCTAGAAATATAATCTAAATGTTTCCTGTCCTAACTGTACCTCAAATTCCCACTGATGTACGTGGTGTGTTATAAAGTTTTACCTGTTCTAATGTGTTTGATATTGTGGTTACAGTTGAAACTCAGTTTTGCTCTTGGAAACTGGGTGACCACGGCAGTGTTATTTGCAGTAGGAGCCGTGCGGTCATGCTGGGAATGCTATGGCAATATTGTATCGTTACAAAGCCAATTGAAAGCTAGTTTGAGGGCAGCCAGTACTGAAAACCAGTATTACTTGAATACTTGAGCACAGAATTCCTCTTTCTAAACATGAGATGTGCAAATGGCCATGAAAGCTTACCGGAACCTGCTGGGATTTCTAGATGTTTTGTGTTAAAGAAAATAAAGGAAAAATAAAATGAAAAAATGCAGCAAAAAAATTGGAAATGCCTAAACATAGAGTAGCTAAATGAGGCTAAAAGCCTATTTTTATTGTTTTTCCAGTAAAAATACCTTTAGTGCTAGAATGGAAAATCTCATTGTATGGTAAACAGTTTATCAGCTACCTGCTCGTGATACCTTTGAGACCCTCGTCACAGTGTTTGTATTCCACCAGCCAGGCTGGGAATGATTTCCTTCGCTCCAGTAGCACTGCCCTCTCTCTAGTTGCCTGCAAACCTGTCTTCATTAATGACTGTTTGTCCTAGTGTTTAATTAATTCTGAGTTACAAATCTGTTTTGACAGTGTTTTCCAGATTACGTCTAAAAGAAGTGATAGGCGAAGTGTTCAGATGATAGAAAATCTTGAGACTCGTCCACGTATTTCCCTAGTCCTCTTTAACTCTTAGAAAGAAGCATGCTGGTGCTTATTACTAAGACAGTTAATTTTTTTACGAGTCAGATTTTAAAAACCTCAGCAAACCTGTGGAGCACTTCATGATAGCTTCCTTCTTACTGCTGTTTTTTCATTCCCGAGTTACGGGTTGGAGAAAGGATTGCTGTGTAGGTGACGGTCTGATTGCATAGGTTTCTCCAGCCCCTCTGGGAGCCTAACGCAGCCCATGACCATGTTAGAGATGAATAGTGAAAATGCTCAGAAGAGCGTGTTGAAATATTGGCAACACATCACTGCATTTGGGTTTTTTTAACCTTTGCCAGCTTATCGTAAATGCCATGCATTGGTGCAGCTCGTGGTGATCGTAACATGAGTGAGAATCTCGGCCCCTCTGCTCTCTCGGTTGACTCGTTTCTCATTTTTTGGTTCTGTTTCAGGGGTTTCTGTAGTACATTGCTCTAATTTTTCATGCAGTAGGAATAGAATTCACATACTTTTTTCCTACTGGCCTGTTGCTAGGTAGCTGAGAGTATAGCACAAGCATGGGGAAATGATCTTTCATCTGTGTGGAGAGAAACAAACAGAAACGCATCTTTTACCTCTGAAGAAAAATTACCTCCCAAATCACGTAGCAATAAGTTCAGTGTCGACCTTCATCTAAAAGTTTGACGGCTCCTGACATCTGATTGCTTTTCATTCAAGTTTGTTTCATGAAGACTAAACAGATGTTTCCCTTTGTGAGCTTTTTAATCCATTCAAAATGAATTTGTCTTGTGAGAGGATGTGTTTGGTGGAAATGCATGACTTTGACCATGCCCCTCATGGTGTGTTCGTTAGCTGATCTTTCACGTGGATGATTTGCCGAAGACAAGGTAATGCTTTTTGTGTGGTCGGAGTTTTTCTGATTGTTTTTTCATATCCATTAGTTGAAATAGCTTTCACTAAAAGGCCAAAAGGGGAAACTGAGAGGTGGGGAGGGAGGTAGAGAGTTTACTACTGGTACCCTTTGTCCGTGAACAGAAACGTGTCACCTGCTAGAGGAGAAAAAAGTGCTAAAGTGGAGCAGGGCAGTATATTGCAGAAATACGGCTAGAGGGCGAGCTAGGAGCAGGGGGAGAATATTCGTGCGTGTCGTTGGGGAGAAAGGAGAGAGGAGAGGTCGTGGTGTGCAGCAGGTGTCTAGCCTCTTACCTAGTATCTCCGAGTTTCCATCCCAACAGTTGTTGTTCTGTCTGTGCAGAGAGCCCGCTGGCTCCTCTGGGTGCAGGTGTGGTGTTACTGGAAGAAAATAGAGGTAACGTGTTTTAGAAGGAAGAAAGAGGGCAAAATCTTTCCATTTGAGAATTTTCAGGCAAAACAAGCTTTTAGCTTTAGTTTTCTTGCCTGTGTGTGCAGACCACTAAAAGCATTCCCTCGGGGGAATGGGGCAGGCCAGCAGCATTTTGCAGGTGAGTTTGCAATTTATTTAATATTTTTATTAATGCCTATTCGTGGCCGTATCCAGACACCTTATTCTTTTCACATCTGTTAGCTCACAGAAACAGCATGTAAAAGGAAGCAAATATTTTCAAGATCATGTTTCCTTCTGAATAAATGTATTCACATCGCTCTTCTCTGGAGATAAACTGCTCTGAATATAATCTTTCTTGCAGTACATGTATGGCATCAGATAGCTAACACATGCTTCTCTACCATGTGAAATGTCAAGGGAGACTGACTTGATGACACTGCCGTTTTGCACTGTTTTATTGCAAATATTGTGATACTTAGAACGTTCTTTCTTCACAAAGTTCTGGTTCCTGGAAGAAGGTGATGTAACGGGGACTGTTTCCCCTCTCTTAGCCTTTGTTTTCAGAAAACTGCTAGCCTTTGGGATCACAGATAGGCAGTGGAAGATAGAAATTGCAAGGCTAAATGTTATAAAGAATATAATCAAGGTTAAAACTAAAACATAAAAGGAAAATAGACTTCAAATCTTGAGACTTTAAAGTCAATCTCATGGTTTCTGAATTCTTGACTGAGACTGAATCCTCTGAGTCGGCTATAATGTGTGCACTCAGCTGGAAGTAAGCTCAAACCGCTGGAGCGCTGGAGGGCTCGAGTGCACTCTTCCTTCTCGTGGATTTTGCATCTCTCTCTTTGCTGGGTAGACCCGTTGGTGATGCTTCTCAGGGGTCTCCAGGGCTCCTCTGGAGGAGTCGCCAGCTGGAGACCATGCCTATTCTCCCCTGGATGGCAAGGTTTTTAAATATAAACCTTCATTTTATGTGAATGTGAAACAGAGCTTTCTGTTTTGGCTGAGAAGTTGTGGTGATTGTGGGATAATTTATCTGAGCGTATCTAATCTACACTGCTTGTACTTTGAAATGAAATATCCCTTGTCTTTTAAACAAATAATGCACCGCCCACTGCTATAGGACTAGGCAAAGTGGACAGATGTTATATTACAGTGCAAATCAGACAGGATTTAAATAATGCAATAGTAAAGGCAACAGTAATATAAGGATGCATCAGCAGTTCTCAAGAGTGTGTTTATTGTACCTGTAAAAAGCTGAAGAATGACTTATTCCATACCTTCTGAGGTTTTTAAAGGATGCCGAAAGACTGATAATTGTATTAGGAATTAATTCTCCTAGCCCCTCAGTATGCTGAGTTGCCTCTTTGTGTAGAAAGGATGCAAAAATGAAAGAGCGGAGACCTTTCCCAAGCCTGTTTGGGGAATCAGAAGCAAAGTGTGTGAGCAGTCCTGGCTGCTTCTTATCAAACAGCAAACTGTTACTGCATTTCTGAAAAAGGATGATTGAAGCAGAAATTAATAATTGCAAACGAATTAGAAATAGTGTAAGATTGGGATTTAGAAAGAGTGAAACTCGGTGCTTGAAAAAGGGGGCATTAAAGGGGGGGGATTCTTTTTGCTCTCCTGCAAGATTACTGAAGGCTGAGATAACTTCCAGAAATTCAGGGAAAACTGAGAATATGCTTAAAAATATGTGAAAGGGTTGAAATACCAGAAGCAACTCATTTTGTTCCTAATTCACAGTTACTTAGCTTTTGACAATGATGTGGTGACGATGATGTACAAGTTTAGGGAATCTCTAAAGAGTGCATTTCACATCGGGTGCAAAGGAAACTCTAAGGTTTGACACCCCCTTTTTTGTGGCTACCTTGAAGTTTTATGGTTTACACGGCAGAGAACTGGTCTTGTAGTTACTTGCGCTTTTGAGTAAGCGTTGCAGTTCTGCGCTTAAGGCAAGCCATGAAATACAGCAAATTGACTGGTTTTTGGTTTGCTCTACCTCAATAATTGAAACTAATAGAAGCAAATAGCTAATATTTTCTGGTGGGGTGACCTTGGGAGCAGGAGACCAGCTAGTTGTGTCTTCCTCCAGGGAGGAAAGCTAGAGGAATTACTGCCTAATAATAATAATTCAACAACACTGGCTGTAATTTCTCACTCTTACTTCAGTGACACCTTAACACTAGCATGAAGAAATGTCATTTATCAAGTATAATTTCTTGGAATCGCTGTGTGTGTAGAGCAGAGTAGGGAGAAAATGAGCATGCAGATTTGTCTTTCCAGGCATACAGAACTTTATCTCGTCTTGACTGTTAAGGAACTAACATATGATTTTCCTAATTTTGATAACTTGTGCTTGCTTAGGGCAAGTCTGCATTTGGACACATGTGATTTACTGCATGTCCTGGCTTGATTTTTAAGGCACTCTGAGGTGAGAGGTTTATATGCAACTGCCTGCACTTCTAATGAGGGAGTTGGTTCTCTGAATTTCTGTGGTTCTGAGGTTCTTGTGCGACCACACGCTGCCTTCCCTGGATTTGATTTTGACCTAGTTTTCTGAGAAAGTGAGGTTCATGTGGTACCCTTAGACATGCTGAGCTTTTCAGTCTATTTCAATCCATCTAAAATCAACTAGATTTTACAGGCGGAGAGAAATCTAAGGGATAATTAAACAGTAAAACATATAGAAAAAAGAAGTTGGTTAAAGGCCTAAAGAAAAGTAGGCAGAATGTATGCATTCAGAAACCGGCATGGCCAGGAAACCATCGTGTGAATGATTCTGGGTGTCAGATAGTGGTTTTTGCCACATGGGAGCATCATAAAACACTTGATTTCACATCAGAGTTCAGGTCTTAAGTTTTATTAATCCTGGGATTTGTGGAACAATTTGTTATAGCCTTGATTCTATAGCAAAAACAAGCAGTGGCGGGAGAACAATGATTGAAAGATATCACAGAATCATTTAGGTTGGAAGGGACCTCTGGAGATCATCCAGTCCAACCTCCCTGCTCAAGCAGGGTCACCTAGAGCATATTGCCCAGGATCACATCCAGACGGCTTTTGAATATCTCCAGCGAAGGAGACTCCACTACCTCTCTGGGCAACCTGTGCCAGTGCTCAGTCACCCTCACAGTGAAGAAGTTTTTCCTCAGGTTCAGATGGAACTTCCTGTGGTTCAGTTTCTGCCCGTTGCCTCTTGTCCTGTTGCTGGGCACCACGGAGAAGAGACTGGCCTCATCCTCTTGACACTCCCCCTTCAGATCCTTGTACACGTTGATGAGATCGCCTCTCAATCTTCTCTTCTCCAGGCTGAACAGGCCCAGCTCTTGCAGTCTTTCTTCCTAGGAGAGGTGCTCCAGCCCTCTAATCCTCTTGGTAGCCCTCCGCTGGACTCTCTCCAGGAGTGCCATGTCTCTCTTGTCCTGGGGAGCCCAGAACTGGACACAGTCCTCCAGGTGAGGCCTCCCCAGGGCTGAGGAGAGGGGCAGGATCACCTCCCTCGACCTGCTGGCCACACTCTGCCTAATGCACCCCAGGAGACCCTTGGCCTTCTTGGCCACAAGGGCACACTGCTGGCTCATGTTTAACTTGTTATCCACCAGCACTCCCAGGTCCTTCTCGGCAGAGCTACTTTCCAGCAGGTCAACCCCCAGCCTGTCCTGGTGCCTGGGATTATTCCTGCCTAGGTGCAGGACCTTGCACTTGCCTTTGTTGAACTTCATGAGGTTCCTCTCCGCCCACCTCTCCAGCCTGTCCAGGTCCCTCTGAATGGCAGCACAGCCCTCTGGGGCATCAGCCACTCCCCCCAGTTTAGTATCATCAGCAAACTTGCTGAGAGTGCCCTCTGTGCCTTCCTCCAGGTCCTTGATGAATAAGTTAAGAACAGTACTGGGCCTAGTATTGGCCCCTGGGGGACACCACTAGATACGGGCCTCCAACCAGACTCTCTGCCACTGACCACAACCCTCTGAGCTCGGCCATCCGGCCCGTTCTCAATCCACCTCACCGTCCACTCGTCTAGCCCACGCTTCCTGAGCTTACCTAGGAGGATGTGATGGGAGACAGTGTCCAAAGCCTTGCTGATATATGGATATGCTGATATGGATAGAAATATCTCAGCACATGAGAAAAAAGTGAGAGAGAGAGAGATAGGGGCTGGCTTCTGAGTGACAAAAGGAGGTAATTATTGATAAAAGAGGTAATTCTGGCCAAAAATGAAAGGAACTTGATGTCTCTCTGTCCAACAAAGGCGTGCATGAGCCAAATGCCAGAAGCATACGTTAATTTATCTGGGGAGGAAAGCAATGAAAAGGTGACAACAGTGAGAGTGGTGCCGAACGGGCCGTGTGGGCACCGCAGCGCCTGAAGTGTGACACAACGGCAAGGCCAGGACGGTCAGTCTGTGAATATCAAACACAGCTATAATAGAGCTCAACGGGTAACCTTTACAGTTATATGTAAAACACCTCAGCAAACAGAGTGAGAAGCTGGTGTGACACAGTGACATTTAAAAAAAGGTTTACGTGGTTCAGAAGGCTTCAGATATTCAAGCTATGCTTTCGTCTGTAGGAAAGGTACTTAAATAGGTCTTGGGAAAACAAGGTATGGAGGGAAGAGATTTTGAGGAAAGAATAGCCATAAAAAAGTATAGGAGGAAAGTGTAGCCATAAAAAAAAAATTCTGTGATTAAAACCTCTCAAAGGATCCCACTGCAGGCTAGGATTTTGGCTGAGCCCTCCTCGGCTGAACATAGCAAAGGGCAATAAGTATGGCTCAAGAGCTGTGCTCTTGCCATCTCGGATTTTTCTTCAGGGACCCACTTAATCTCCAGACCTCCTTGTCTCCTGGTAGCCCTTCATATTCTGCAGCACGAGTGGCAGCCCTGCTCTTTCTCCCTGGCTGCCCTGTGCTCTTTCTCTTTCTTTTGCTTGCATAAAGCCCCTTCTGTGCAGAAGACGGGAAAATATGGAAGGGCTGCTCACAGGACCTTCTGAGCATCCTCAGTGGTGTGAGAAAAAGTACGACCTTAGGTGGTAGAAATACTGAAAGGTAAAAGGATAAAACGGAGGAATAAAGGAAAATGAGAACATCCTGGTTCACTCTAGGCTCCTGTTCCTTGGTATTAATCTAATTGATAGTGTAAAGCGGCAAAGGAGCGAATGACAATGTTTTTGTGGACTTAGTCTTGATCCCAGGCTTACATGTGATCGGCACTAGGGAGTTGCTCTTATTTAGGGGGGAAAAATTAACATAAAAGGTATAAAAATAGGAGGAAAAAAACTGTGTAAACAAATGACTTTTGCTGCAGAGTAATTAGATAAGAGGTTCACACCGGATGTATTGCAGAGATTTAGATACATAATTGCTCAGTAGATAACGTGTGTATGTATATACGGATGTGCAAGTTATGGATGTTGCTGCATGTAATTATCTTTTAGTATGCTGTGTATCTTTGAAATGGCTGATAAGACTGTAAGATGGCTGTCACTAGTTTAAAAAATGCCTTTGAAATAGTGGCTTTGCCATTTAACGCAGCATTTCACAAACAAATAGAAGTTAGTAAAAACCTCCGAGGGCAGAATAATCTGACCTTTCAGAATCTGAAGACGATTGTAAGTGCTGGAGAGAGGACTAGGACTGGTAAATGAATTTTTTCCTTTAAATCTTGATCTTAAGCCGATCCATCAAAGAAAGCTGCGGTCATGTGGTCCAAAGTGATCAGGTTACGGACACTTTAGGAGCGACTCTGCATCGCCTAAGTGGCAGAACGTAGCTGTGCTTGTATTTGTTGCCTGTTCCAGTTGTGAAGAGCTTTAGTTTAAATCACCGTGAAGACAAGGTTGGCTTTAAGTAAGTCATTTTATCTTTCTTTATAATGCTTTGAAGATGGAAATTTTGCTTCTTATGCAACTCTCGAGAGCTGTTATTTACAGCGGCCGGTAGCCTAGCGTATGAATGCAGTGCTGAGGGACACTGCTTCCAAGGTGTACCTTTTGTGGAGTCATAAACATGCTAGCTGTCTCTACTGAGCTAACTGTGTTCTCAGAGGAGCCGAGGAGATCAGTCAGCCCGCTTTCCACGAAAAGTGAACGAACAGCATGCATCAGAAAGATAATTTTCCCATAGCTAAATAAATCTTGGCCTATGGGGAGGTGTCGTCATTGCGTGCTGTGACCCCCATGTGAAAAGAAGAAGGTTCCCCTTCATAAAGTTGACAGCAGTTTTACTCTGAAGTAGCTACGTGTCACACTTTTCCTTTCTATTTTGAAGCGTAAATCTCTTAGGATCTTCTGAGGCCTCTTGATGTTCTACTTTAGACATTTTTACTACTGGGATATTTTTGGCCTTCAGAATTTCATATAAAATCTGCAGACCAGACTGGCTGGACCAGTGGGTCAGGAAGGCAGGATGTTGTTTAGGGACTCCTTGTTAAATTCGTTGTTAGGTACAAAGTGCAGACAGGTCTGCGGTGGAAATGGCCTGATCCGCTCATAGGCAGGGAGCTAATCTCATTTGAAGAGGGTTAAACTAAACTTGTAAAAGATATAAACTAACCTTTAATTGGCTAATAAGAAGCTTCTCCGCTGGGTGTGCTATTCTATAATGATTCATCCTGGGGTTTCTGATTTTGGCCACTTTCCGAGTTAAGCAAATGGAATAAACTCATTTAGCAATATCTGTGTAGGTATCTCAGTTTTGGCACTGAACAGCATGCTGTGTGTCACCTCTTCCCTGTTTTTCCCTGAAGAAACATAAGATTTTCACCTTCACCAAATTCTGTCTGTTAAAATCTGAAGGTGGATGATCACTTGAATGAATTCAGGTCCTACAACTCTAATAAATGTCTTGTGCTATATGGAAGCCAGTTGGTGACCTTTCACACCCAGCTTCCCTGGTGATTCACAGATTTTATTTTTTTGCTAAGTACAAAAGCATTTTCTCTGGCGAATGCTCCTTTACTAAAGGTGAAAATGAATAAAACGAGCCCACAAAACACTAAGGTCTTTTCACAGTTATCACTATTTATAACATAAAGCAGCTGAAGTGTGGTGAGCTCTGTGGAGAAATGCATGCGTTTGCCCATGCTGTACTGAGCTAAATTTTTCTGAGTTAACTTCCCTGTGTTAGCAATTGTACTTTAGCCTGTATTTTCAGCAGGGAAATTTTCCTTAGCCTTGCATATCAGCATGATCTCTTTAAATGATTGGTCTACCAGGGAGGGCATTTGGCTCTATAAAAAAAATTCACTGAGAATTGATATATTGCATTTTTTTTTGACCATTTGCGATGAGGTTGCAAAGTTTGGATATTCATATGAGAATAGTACCTTTTCGGCCTTCATTAATCTGAGTAGATAATGAACGGCAAGTAAAATTGAATGACAATTTGAAATAAGTAACAAGTAATTTGTTTGATTATTTATCTCATCTTCAGTTTTATTAAAGATCTATGAACAGTTTAATTGATCTTCCTGAATTTTTCATTTAATATTCAAAGATTTTTTTGGTAAGCGGTTTGCAAGCGCGTCCTGTGTTTGATATGAGGAATCTGTCAGGTTTGTCCCGGCTTGCAGGTCAGAGAGCCATGGGACAGGAAGAGGCCGCTGGAGGTCTGGCTGCAGCCTGCTCGCTGTCCTTGCCTCTGCTGCCTACTGGCAGGCTTTCCCAGTCTTTAACCTGAATTTTCCTTGCCACGGTTTCTATATATTTCATGGTTGACAGGGCAAAAACCTGAAGAACAGGTTATTCCTTTCTTCTTCCCTGTTATCTTTTGTATATTTTAAGTCTGTAAGTTCTTTTTGCAATCATTTTTGTATTCCAGCTTAACTCCTCGACTTTGCACAATCCTTCCCTTCGATGATGTTTTCTAGACCTCTGATCTGTCGTCTTGTCCCCTTTAGATTGCCTCCCTTTAGTCCGTATCTTTCCTCATATACAGTGTGTAAAGCAGAATATACTTCTCCAGTGAGACCTTATTAGGACTTAACATAGTGGAAGGATTATTTCACATCTCTGGACAGTCTCACTTCTGTTTATCCCTCCCAGAATGATGTTTCTCTTTTTTAGAGCAGTTATCCCCAGCTCCCTTTCCCAAACCTGTTCTGTAGTCTGGGTAGTTGTTTCCCAGCCTGTAATTATGCCGTTGATTATTTCTGCCTGACTATAGTATCCTGTATTGTCTCTCCTGAATAACATGTTTTTTAAGATTATTTTGTCGAGACCTTTTTGAATTTTAATTCTGTGCTCTCATGTGCTTGCAGTCCCTCCCTGCACAGTGTTATCAGTGAATTTAACAAGCATACTCCTTCTTTCATCACTGAAGTCATTAATGAAAAAATTAATAACACTGAGCTCAAGACAGGTCTCTCTGAAACTGCCGGTGACTCATCCTTTTGTTTTGAATAGAACTGTTTTCTGGATATGAATGGTTTGCGGGTAAGCTTTGTAGCCTCTGTACCTTTCACCTGATGCAGTGTTAATAGCTAAGACTTAAGCCAAGCTATATCTACTTTATGTACCGTAGAAGGAAAGTAAATTGGTAGGGTATAATTTGACAAATGCTGCTGCTCATGCCTTTGATATTTTAGTGTTTTAATAGGACGATTGCTTGAGTACTTCCCCGTGAAGGGATGGCTAGTAAACCAGACTGTAAAGCACTAGCTCCTCCTCCGTGAAGATGGGCCCCACAGCCACTTTGTTTCCTTATCTTTCCTCCTTTCCCGTTCTCAGATAATAGTTAAGATTCTGATATTGCTTCAGACAGTTTCTTAAGTGTGCTAAAGCAAAGCTCATCACAAGCATTTTGAAAACATCTAAATTAGCTAGGCACTCTCACCATTCCCTTTCTATAAGATTGCAGTCTTCCCTCCTTGTTAACAGTGTTGTGCTGACTCTCTGCTCTCAGTTGGCCCTTTTGTGAAGGCTGAAGCAAAGAAAACTCATTAAACACTCAGCTAACTTTCCCACTCACTCCTTTTCTGGTCTTCCCTTTGTTACTAACGTACTTACAGAATGGTATCTTGTTAACTGCACCACCCTTTTGTACCCTGACCTCTCTGATTTCACTGTAGTATTGCTCAAGACTCTTGCCTGATGAGACAGTTCCTGAGCTTTTTAAAGGCTAGAGCTCAGGCTACGCACTGAGGTTGCTACACCTTACAGCTTCCACGTTAAATCAGTGTAGAATGTATAATCCATTTGCGTGTTGCAGTGATGCTTATGGATCAGGCCCCTCAAGGAAAATTGGACGTGGTACCAGCCCCTCTCTAGCTGACTGCAAGTTGAGCCCACAGTCAGTAAGCAGAAGATAACAAGCAGTAAGTGAAAATGTTGAGACTATGCATTTTTTTTCAGTCTAATAATACGCAGTTTGTTCAAATGACACTATTTTTTTGAAGTTCTTCTCTCCTGACTAACTCTATTCTTAGTACGTTGCCTAGATTATTCCTTCATCTTTAGAGTTCTCTGTGGATTTCCTCTTATGGGTCCCAAGTCTATGTGTAATTGTTCTCTGTCCTTGATGCTTTTAAAATAGCTACTGCAGCAAGTTTCACCTTTACAGATATGCGACCTCAAAGGCACATGAAAAATCCTTTTCAGTTATATTAGACAGCTTGTAAACAGATTTCCAAATTATTCCAGCCATATGTAAACACACAAGAGTGAGGAAAAAAAGTGACTCTAGTCATAGAGATATCAATAGAGAGTTCTGATTTTGAATTCGGTCATTATGTGGCAGCTTATAGAATAAGGATGGAGAACATTATATCAGTGTTGCAAATTTCAGTGTTGCAACTTCATTTTTACTCTCACACTAGAGATGCAGGAAATAAAGAAGACTCAGATTAGCAACGCTAAATCAAAATGTGGAGGAGCTAGATTGGGCATGCTGACCTTTTTTCTCTTTTCAAGCTACTTGAAACTGAATCCTATTTTGAACTAGCCATTATTACTGTTTTTTTATGCACAGACATTAACCTGTGATTTACTGTAGCAAGCAAACTGTTCTTTACTGATGTAACAAATCTCAACCTTCCTCATTTTCTTGTGAAGCATCTAAAATTTGATAAGCTTTACCAGATCCTAGTATTTTTAGCCTGCATGAGATACTGGCGGAAAATAAATGTGAACTGTGTTGGTTCTGTGATGCAAAATGGCTGAACTTCAGCAGAAGTCTTGAATTTTGAATTTATTTAAATTCTCTGAAACCAAAAAGCAGAAACCTTTGCTGCAGCGCTGTTCTTGCTGCTGTTCTTGCTGCTGTTCTTGCTGCTGTTCTTGCTGCTGTTCTTGCTGCTGTTCTTGCTGCTGTTCTTGCTGCTGTTCTTGCTGCTGTTCTTGCTGCTGTTCTTGCTGCTGTTCTTGCTGCTGTTCTTGCTGCTGTTCTTGCTGCTGTTCTTGCTGCTGTTCTTGCTGCTGTTCTTGCTGCTGTTCTTGCTGCTGTTCTTGCTGCTGTTCTTGCTGCTGTTCTTGCTGCTGTTCTTGCTGCTGTTCTTGCTGCTGTTCTTGCTGCTGTTCTTGCTGCTGTTCTTGCTGCTGTTCTTGCTGCTGTTCTTGCTGCTGTTCTTGCTGCTGTTCTTGCTGCTGTTCTTGCTGCTGTTCTTGCTGCTGTTCTTGCTGCTGTTCTTGCTGCTGTTCTTGCTGCTGTTCTTGCTGCTGTTCTTGCATGAAAGTGTGAACTGTTAGGATTGTGTAAAGCCAGCCCTTTAGGTAACAGATCCCTATAAGCATCTCTGGGTAGTACTGAGCAAGTACACTGCATAATAATTTGCTTTCCCTGTCAAACTGGAGAAACCTATTTCTTGCAGAAAGCCAAGATGGAGAGCAATCAGATATTCCTTCCGGTGTTCTACAGTATGAACTTTTGTATCAGCTTGTTGCAAGAAAAATGCAGAGTGAATAGAACAGAAAGGGACTAACATTGTTAGTACTGGTTTTACTAAATTAAATGGAGAAAATTGACAGTTGCTGTCATTTCCTTTGTGCGAGGCAATTCCTGGTAATGTGTATGTATGTACGTTTTAATATAGTCATATGCCAGATGGCAGGGAAGACCGAGTCTGTGGTGACCAGCACTCGCTCGGATGCTAGGTGCTCTCCTGTCTGGAGATGGTTGTCGCTGCTGCATGCCGTTACACCTCCGTGGTGGTTTCTGTATGTTCCTCTTCAAACAGAAAACTTTCCTGATCTTCCTGTCCAAAGAGCGCTGAAGAACGATGGCTGGAAAAGATGAGGAACTGGAGCCTGAAGTTTTACTTTTAAACTGCCGTTTCTGCAAGAGGTCTTTGCTTTTAGCAGTGCAGACCTCCAGCCAGTTCTAGCTTTTTCTAGCTCTATCTTTGCACCTCTTTAGCTGAAAACAAAGACCCCCAAAACTTGGTCAGGGATCTCTGACCCCTGCAGGCAGGTTGGTACAGGTCAAGATGACCAGATTTTTGTGAGATACTTGTTTCAAATGTAAAATCAAGGCTGAAGTTTTCATAACTGCAACTGGTGGACTACAGACTTCTGCAAAAAGTAAGCAGCCTTTAAGAGGTTGGAAGAGGGAGGAATCCACAGAGAAAACAGGTTGTGCTTTTTAAGCAAGTGTATTTTTTGACAAGAAAACTGCAATATAAAGCCTATTAAAATGCCAAGCAATTTTAAAAACAATCTTAACAGAGAAAATATGCCTTTAAAACGAAATATTGCAGGTGAGTAACAAAATCTTGATAGTTGACAACAGCTAAAAGTAGCCTGTAAACAAGTTGAGGGTTTTTCCTCCTCCTTATCCATTGCTTCAAGCAGTCACTCAAAAAATTTAACTTCCATTTCAGTGAGTAAAGAGTTTAAGATCTTTCTCTTTAGTGATGAAGACAAATTCTGCAGTGCAAGCATGCATGCTTCAATACATCATGTTTTCTGATATATAAACTGAGAAGTGGGGAAAAAAAAAAAAAAGAGAGGATGGTCTAAAGGTCAGTATGATAAAATTGTAGAAGCTACTGATTCCATTCAAAGTTTATGATCCAAAGATGATCAATTTTTGATAGGTATTATTTCCAAAAGCAGTTGTATTAAACATTCACAGAACAAGAAACCACTCCAGGTTGTACTTTGGCATGCATGATATGACTGGTTCATGGCTTCCTTGAATCTCTTGAGAAATAATTACTCTGATTATTTTTCAGGGAACTCGTGTGGGGTCAGAAGGAAAAATTACTTTTCCTCCTCTTCCTCATTATAGTCTTTGGAGATATTTAAGGGCAACGTAGAGCTTTCACTCTTCATCGCAGCAGCCCTTGAAAATGCAGAGGTGGGTATCCAATCCCATACTGTGAGATGAGGCGTGTTTTCATGCTAGACAAATGTTACGGTATGCTGACAGCAGGAATACCTCTGTTTTGTCATTTGCCCTTCTCACCTTAGAAAAGTAAAGACTCCTGAGCGTTTTTACTCACTGAATTGGAAACTGTTAAATTGTGCTGAGCCATTGCTTGAAGTAGTAGGAAAAACGATTGAAAAAGTAGCTTCCTTGATAAACACACAAGCTGGAACGGCTTGTTCTCTGCTACCTTCAACGGTGATCAGCTCTCAGGAATTTTTTTCTCTTGAAGGTCAATAAAAAACCTCACCTTTTCTGATTTGAGTTTTCTATGATATTGGAAAAGGTAAATTGTATTTTAGCTCCAAAAATCCTATTTAAAATCTTTGGCAGACACGCAAAGCTTCCTCGTATACTGTTGTTACAGAGCCTGGTTTTTATCATATTTATGTGGTTGGAGTGCTTCTATTTAAAGGCATGTTCTTCAGGTGCATGTGCTATAAGTAAAATCAGAATGAGGTTTGCTTTCTTATTTCCTTCAATGAAAATGTTTTTACTGAGCCGTTCAACTACACTTGTTGAATTTTACCTTGACATTTTAATTTGGAGGCAATTTAAGACGTTCTGACTGAAAATTTTAAAGTGAAACTCCTAGTGCGTAGCAGAAACAAGGCATGGATTTTCTGTTCTCATTCTTGACCTGTTACCAGCGTGTGTTTTTGTTTGTTTTTAATCTGCCACTTTGGAAACGTGTTTGGAAACTGTAGATATTTTAACAGCTCATTTTGGTCTTGCTGACTTTGCTGTGTCACAGTTCGTGTCTTTTTTGACATGAAACTATCAAAGTCTTCCATTTATTGTTCACATTTTACCCTTGTTTACAAATGAGGTTTAGAGAAGCTAAATCCTTTCTACATCAAAGGCCTCATTCATTTGAATAGTGTTGCCTTTGGCATTTTATACTTGCTGATGCATGGTTTCAGTCAGAAGGCTGTATATCTCTTTAAAATACTTTGAAGAATGACTATTTTAAGTGAATACTCTGAAGTAAAAATTGCAACAAATGCATCAGTTTGGATTTCACAGAATTAAAACTTCTATGTAATGAAAATATTTTGAAATATTTCGGTGTTTCTGTTCTCCCTAATCCTTCCTGTCTTAAAAGTTAGGAGGCTGGTAATCGGCCTGCCTGTGATGTTCATGGGCTCTTTGTGTTGAAGAGCCGGGTCTCTCTGGGTTACGTTAACCACAGCGGTGTGCAATACTAATCCAGGGTTAGCGACAAAAATACCTGCACATCTCTTCATCTGTTTAAACCAGCTCAGGTTTGAGTAGGGAAGGAAACGAGGTGTAGAGAGATGATCCTGCTAGCTCAGTCATGTTCTCAAGACAACACAAAGAAACTTGCAGTGTCACTGTCTACATTAATATCTCTTCAGACATGTGCTTTTCATCTGGTACTTTTCGTAAAATTCACATATACTTGATTTTAAAATGTGACAGCAGCATGTTTTTTCTGTCTTTGCACATATAAATAGCTGGAAGGGATACGCAGAGAAGAATTGTGCCCTCTCTCCGAGTGATGCACTGTGTCACGGGGTGTAAAGGAAACTTAACACTTTGTCGCTTGAGCAGTTGAGAAAGTGAGTCATAGAACGGAGGTCCCAAGTGCTGTCATTCACGTGGGTTGTACGTTGTGCGTATCCTTTGCAAGGGTGGAAGAGTTAGTCCAGAATCCTGCACGTTGTGGTAACGAGGAATATTGGTTATGGGGAATATTTTGCCTAAGCAATTAAGCAGGATGCTGTGCATCGATAAACACGATCTTTATTTTTGAATGGAGCTGTGTCTGTATTGGTTGTTGGGATGAAGATGACTCACCCAGAGCAAGGCTGTGGTTAGGAATGGTACCCTGAGCTGTATGTTTGCATTACAAATCCACACAGCTGAGCCAGCTCTCTGCTCCGGTTCATGTTGGTCACCGGAACTCGTATGGTACCTGTGGAGCTCAGCCGTGGATGTGGGTACAGAAATCAAGCTCACGCAATTATTGTCATCATGGTATTCGTGGGAACAACAGATTTTTCTATTTGTGCTTGAGAAAAGTGTTTTAACATGCGCTCTAAACTTGTGCCCTGTGGACTTCTGAATACCTTAATTTCCTTTGCTGTGGTTGTGAATTGATGGCCTTGAGGGTCAAGCGCACAGAACCGGTCCAGGTAACTTGGTGCGAAAGGCAGTGCGGAAGTGGGCATTGCGTCGCTCCTGAGCGGTTCGGAGCCGACATTCGTTGCTGCCGATGCCGCAGGCGGCTGCCAGGTTTCAGCCTGCAGCGCTGCCCATCCCGGCAAGGCTCTCCGGCTGCCCAGGGCGCTCACAAGCGGTTCTCGGACCAAGAAGGTTTAATCTTCCTGTGATGTGGAGTTAAACATTTCCCGTCTGGATGCTCGAGCGTAATTCCCGATGCTGGGTACGGCTGTGTTGAGAGTCAGTTTGTATCCGATCAGCCCCCTTTGGTAAAGGTGGAAAGAACCATATGAAATATTCCTAGGGGGAATGAAACACCACACTCGGTTGCTTAGATATTGGTACTGCTTCTTCCGTTTTTATATAAGCCAAACTATCTTCTGATAAGACAAACTCCTGAGGAAGCAAATCTAGTGTTTATAACTTTTGGAGAGGTTGAGGTTCCTATTTCATACTTGAAAATGTGAAAGATGGACAACATTTGTTTGGTATTTTTTATCTTTGAATTTTAAGCCTGTTTCCACTCAAAAAAGTGGAGGAGAAGAATAAGAGATAAAAATATGTTTGAAATACAAGCTATTCTTTGAAGCTCTTACAATATTTTGAAGCTTTTCCCTACAGCTATGTATTCTGTGCATTTAATGTCTATTTTATGCTTTGAAATATTTTGGAATTATTTTTCATCCTTAATTTGATTTTCTTTCAATAATGTTGTTCAGAAAAATAGTGGATAACAGAGACGACTAGCATGCATCAGATAATCCCCATCTGACTAAGATGAGTTGTTTTAATTACGTACATGTACACATTGTGCCATAAATCTACTTAAAGGTTTTATGGATTTAGGAGGCAATGCTATGAAAAAATAACTTTTCAAAGGATTCAGAGTGTTAGTTCAGATAGGTTTGCTTTTGCACAGCAAATGCTTTATGTTTTTTTTATGTCCAAGATAAGTTTACCATTCAATTAAGCGGTGCAATATCAAGCCACCATATAGGAAGCGGCTCAGGAAGCTGGATGGATCCTTAGTAAGGAGTCGTCCCTGCGGTATTTCCCTTAAAATCCCGACCGGGAGCAAGTTTGCAGAGTGGAAGAGGTCAGGCCTGATAGTCACTGCGCGTTTCCACGTGGCCCTCCCAGCGTCGTTGCAACGCGGGCGCAGGAGCGCTGTGCGGCCGATCCTGGGCATCGGCCTTGCCAGTCCGCCGCCTGCGCGGCGAGCCCACGCGCCGCGGCCTCCCCGAGGCGCGGTGTTCCCGCGCGGAAACCTGGCCCTCGTGCTGCGGCGGCCGTTCTCGCGTGCTGCCTCGAATCGTGCGAGTAGGGACGCTCTCTCGTTTGGGTGAAAATTATCTTACTGTGAATTGTGAGTGTTATGCAACCTCTTTTCCCATTTCTTCTTTTTTTCCAGTTATGTGAACAGGCTGTTTTCTGGCAGGTTGTTGTATTTGATTACCTTGTTGGCGTACAGCTAGCTCTTATTGCACCACTGATAAGTTTTCTCTGAGAATTAGCTGTTTCTGCACATACAAGCGCTGTGCTAAGGCGGCAGTTCTGCAGCTGACAAGAGAATGGGAATGTAATGGAGCTTCTCAGTGTTCGGTGTTATAATTTACTTATATGGCACCTGGCTGTGGGTAATACATTTCTTTTATTCCCTTGCAATTCTGAATTGCCAGGGGAAAAAATAAAGCTTTGTTTAAACCAAAAACGATGAAAAATTTTCATTCGCTCTCAGACTCTACAAAATACTCAATTTGACCCCGAATTAGATATTTCATTTTAGTTGCTAAGTAATTTACTGCTTGTTTTTAACGTAAAATAACATGTCAAAAATGAAATATTCAAAACAAAATATTTTGATGAGAACAAATGTTACTTAAGTACTTCTTTAAAAAAAAAAAAAAAAAAGTTAAAACAACTTGATGAAGTGGATGAATACCTGTGAGGCATTTAGATCAGCCTGAATCTGTGGTTTTCAAAGGGAAAAGTTTTATACTAAACTTTTCTTCGGCTCAAGGGCAGCTCCTGCCGTGTGTGTACACCATGCTCTAAATTCAGTCAAGCTTGTACAGATTTGTGTTCTTAAAAGAAAAAATACATCCTCAATGCCTGAACTCCCTACAATGTTGTAAATGGTAACTCCTGAAAACAGAGCTGTTAAGTTCAACACCAGAAGGTGCTGTCTGTGATTTCCGCTGATGGCCATGCAGGAGGTATCACCTGGTATCCTGTGTCCAAGGGCAGCCTGAAGGTCGTTACCAGCGAGCTACGTGATCTGCGTTAGCTGGGTGGTAACTGCCGTGATGACCCCAGTACAGCTGTTGTGTTTGCATGTGGTGAGAACAAACTGTGGACAGTTAGCCCCAGTTCTGTTCTGTTTTCAGTTCGCATCACAGTATTCCTACCTTCCCTTTTTTATGATGGACTTGGTGGCTTCCTCTCTGTGTACTAGTTTTGATCCTTATTTTCCCATTTTTTGGCTGAAACGTCTTCCTCTTGTGATGAGAGTGAATGCATTTGTACTACTTTATTTATTGCAAAAACTCTGGCATTGTCTCCCAGCTGCTCCAAATTAAAACAATCCATTTTTCTTGGCTGTGGATCTTTATACAGCTAACTAATAAGGACTGCTGTGGGGACGGGAAGCCCAATTTTGTGAATGCAACTTTTTGAAGGAATGGTCATTAAAATTGCATCAACTTCTGGTCTTGCTAGTAGTTGAGAGCTAGGATAGGGAGGAAGCTGGAACAGAAGAAAAATGAGGCTAGTAACTTTGGCTTTAGTAGTTTAGCTTTGCGGTGTCCAGGCAAGCGTGCTTTTGCCCAGGGAGCTCTTCAGTCTAGTACGTGGCCATGTCTAGTGTGTGCGTATACAAGTTGCCTTTATCTACATAGGCCCAAGGGACAGTGTGCTGTCTAAATAATCCGTTTCATCCCTGCACTGCTGTCCACAAATGCACCAGGTGCAAAACAAAATAAAAAATAGACCTGCTTATATATTTAGTTCAGTAAGATCATTAACTGACATATTAATATTTGTTAGTGCTCTAGCATGTCACTGTGAATTCTACGTATTTTAGACCAATGGATGACCTTTAAAAGGAGTTAATAATCTTATTTTTTGTGGATAGGTATTTTAATCTTTTCTTTATGTGTCCTTTTAGAACCATTTTTATTATTTAAAGCTCACCTCTGTGTGCTTTAATATGAGGATCTCATTCAATCTCATTTTACATCTATGATATAAATCTTTGATCTTTATTTTAGCTTTGTCTATAAAGTAACCACTAAGGAAAATGCTAAAGATGTCTGTGATTTTTGGTCATTAAAGCTGAGATCAGGTGTTTCATACCATTCAGTGTGAGGCAGTGCTTCTCCAGTCTAATTTTCACATTTTAAGAATAAAACCCAACAAATGCCACTACAGATTTTCTTGTTTGGTTGGTACTCTAGCCTGCAGCGTGACGGTTCTCCGTTCACCACTGCCAGCAAGAATTGTCATGGTGACGCGTTCTGTTGACCACATTTTGAAACACAGATTGTTCCTAATTTTACTTCTTTATTTTACTCTGGGGACTGTAATCAGTCTCTCTCTCTCTCTCTCTCTCTCTCTCTCTCTCTCTCTCTCTCTCTCTCGAGTTTTATCATGGCAAACTGTGTGTGTGTTAGGATGTGCCCTCCCATCTCTCAGTATGTAATCCATGCTGTTTTGGGGCCCTATGTCGCCCCGTGAGCCGGGGCTGGGGCTGCGGCACTGGGCTTGCCTCGTTCCTCGCCTTGCGGCGCGGTGCCCCGTGCCGCCTCTGCGGGTGCCGCGTGCGGCCGGGAAAAGGGAAACCTTCCCTAGAGGGGAAGGCGAAGCGCTCTTCTTGCACGAGGCTACGATTTCACAGCTACTGTGAAATAGGTACTTGAGATACTGAATTACACGCTCAGCATGCAGAAGAAGAATGGAGAAACCTGATGGGGTCATTAAGTGACTGGCTCTTCACAGGCGCGTGGGCTTGGCCTCTCCGCGGCTAATGACGCCTCTCAGGGAGGAGGACAGGCAGTGGCCTGAAGAGCGCTGGGTCCTTACGAAGGCCAACAAGCTTTTAACTGAGCTAAAGGCCTCCAAGAAGAAATTAAATTTGGCAGTGAGAGTGTAGTACTTAGGTTATTCTCAAGTAGTCTTGAGAAATAAAAACGTTCCTGTGGGAGTTCTTGGCTCAGAATAAAGGCTGAGAGAGAAAAGAGCTCCGTAGCTTTTAACGTAGAGCCATAAGGCTTTCTTTCGTTTGCTGTTTTGTTGATGGTTTGAAGAGGAAGGGTTGGCCTAAATCTGTGTCTAACCGTTTAATTATGCTTTCGTGCAAGGACCAGAGACAGGTTTCCTTGTGATTTGGTCCATTTTGAAGTTGTCCTTTCAGTTCTGTTGAGGCTTTTGCATTACTCCAGGGACTCGGAGTTGTTGAAAACCTCAAAGCTCCCGTTCAACCCTGGGCCTCTGCGAAGGCCCAGCCAAGTGCCGCCCCGTCTCGTCCAGCGCTCATAGCGGGGGGGGGGGGGGGGGGGGGGTTGTTTGTTTGTTTGTTTCTTGTTTTGTTTTAAGACAAGTAATTTAGATCAGCCAGACTTCAGGAAAGAATTTGCAGCAGTGAATTTTGAGTCTTAAGCAGTGTTTCTTTCTGGGCTTTAGCTGCAAGGGGAAACGAAGTTTGCCTTTCCTGCAGCTGCTCGTGCCTGCCGCACGGCTGTCCCTCCAGTTGTGCGGGTGAAACCGTTTCTGGAAACCCACTTCACTGACACAATCCAAGCCTAAAAAAGCACGTCCTCCCCCCCGCCCCAACCGCCAAGAGCTATTTCTGCACTGGATTATGCCAGTGATGTGGGTTGCAGCAGGACTCTCCAGCCCAGTTGTACTGGCCCAGCTGTGAGGACGGGGGCAGCGAAAGGACCCCCGAGGAAGGAGGGGCCGTTCGGGTGGGCCCCGGTGGCCAAGCGAGCTCAGAAGGCAGCTGCGTGTGGAGAAGAGGGTTTGGCTGCTCTCTCTTCCTGAAGCGTGGCTTGGCCTCTGTGCTCCAGATCTGTGATCTGCGCTGTAACGTTTGCGGTGCCCGAACGGTTGACGGAGGGCCTTGCGGGCTCCGACTGTGGGTGGAAACAGTAAAGCGCGTTGGCCAGTGTTTGTGAATTTTACTGAGAAAAAACATTATTTCTAGAGAGAGATTGTTATTTTCATCTTTGTCATCTCCTAAGTAGAAGCTATCTAGTGTAAGCTTTGAAAATAAACTAAGTATATTTGGTATGTGTTATTTTCTTATCATTGAAAAAATTAATAAATTGAAGTTAAGGACTACTGTTTGTTTTGGCACAATTTCATATAGGCCATTCCAAAAGAAAGGAAAATCCTTCACAGAGAAGAGAAAGACGATGAAAGCCTCTGGATCCTTCCGAAGTGTCATGGATAAAGTTGTCTTTACTTATTCCGATATCTGCAGAAGACAAACCTCCAGAAGAATCTGAAAGGCCAAGCTTCATCTGTACGTTAGAATCAGCACGGGTAAGCGTCACACTTCTTTAAACAATAGCATTTGCTATTTTTAAAGAGAAAGCAGAGATCTGTGTGGGGGCACTAGGGCTTGAAAGAGATCTTAATAGAAACTTAATGTTGAACTGTTATCTCTTAGGGTGAGGAAATTGTTGCCTCATGCCATAAATGGGTACAAATATTCTGGCAGTATAATTGCATTAAGGTTTATAAAACAGCATCTCACCTCTGCAGGTAAAAATTACAAATCTACTCTGATCACCTCACTAAGAAACAGTACAGTTCAAGAGTTCTATATATATTTAAAGGCGATCCTGTTGTTACAGGCTGGTTTCATATTTTCCAGTTTCTCAGCTGAAGTTACAGATATGTGAGTACAGGCACGCGGTTGCTCCCAGCGTGCAGAGGCCAGGAACTGCTGAACTTCTGGCCATGTCTTTCCCAGAAGCCAGCAGTCCTCCAGGGTAAAGGAGGGAAATATGTTTGATTTCAGTGTACATATAGATTTATAGGAGGTGGCAATTTGATATTGTTTATGCAGATTTCACCAAGTTAGAAAATCTGTTGCGTCAGGGACACTGGCATCGGCTTAAAAGGGACATTAATGTACATCTCTTAAGTGCACTGCATTGTCTGCCAACAAAGACAAATCTAGAAGAGGTTCATTTTCTGTTGAACTCAGAGCGTTATAGTAATGCTGAAACAAAAGTTTGTAATTTTATCCTATTGCAAGGAAATAAGTCATTTAGTTGGAGACGTGTCAATCTTTCTGACTTTCTTTTACACTGCTAATGATCCTGTGGCTTGATTTCCTTCCTTCTTTTTTCTCTTTTTTTAGCTATATGTTTATTTAAAACTATATAATGTATAGAAGAAGTAAGAATTATGTAAAGCACCACACAGATGTCAGTATATATGCTAGAGTATAAGCATGTTGAAATAAGTCAATGGGTAGTAAGTATGAGGTAATGCCAGTTTTCTCTGTCAGATAATAAAGTTGCTGGGTGTATGCTCGTGTGGAAAACATGAAATTCAAGATGGATTTTATATAGACAGAGAAGCTAGGCCTGGGGGACTTGGTGTCATGGTAACAAAGAAAGGCATACTGTATATAAATATCCGAACATCACAGGATTCACTTTCTTCCAGGATATGCTGCTTACAACTTTGTAATGACCTCACTCCAAACCTAGGCTGCATGCCAGCATTTCTCTTTGCAAAAAGGCCATTCTAGCTGTCAGCTAACATTTGTAAAACGAGTAAGTGGTAGAGCTTTGTTCATTAAAGAGGAGAGGGAAAAATGTAGAGAATTGCTTCTAATTTATGATTATCTGCAATCTGCTATTAACTTTCTTCATCATCATCATCAAATATTTAGAAACACCTAAGTCAGATCTTGCTAATGGTAGGTAATTATATTTCATGTGCACTGTGGTAGGTCGTGGGATGCTTCTGCTGAGGCAGAGATTTTGCTGTGGGAGGAAGGGGAGCAGCTGGAGCACGAGCTCCTGGTGCCTTGGAGAGTCCCTCTGCGGCAGGGCTGCCCGGGACAGGGGCCGCCAGCCCAGCCCCAGCTGCACCTGCAGATTCACTGTGAGAAAGGGTGAATGTCAAAAATGTCTGCGTCGAGGAATGGTGGTGGTGAGGGGTATGTTGGCATGTCTCACGGGACGAATCCTGGTCCTCGAAGAGGAAAATGGGACCCACGCAGGGCCTGATGGCCCCGGGACGGCAGGGGGCATCCCTCTGCCAAGACAGAGAGCTGGGCATACATTTCTGCAGAACAAAAAATTAGGTGAAAATGGGATGTTAGACCCTTGAAACACGGTTGAATAATAAGTCTTACCAAATGCATAAAGTCATCCTCAAGAGATTTAATCCTTCGATCTGGCACACTGTCAAGGCCAGTGAAGTCGTGGCCTTTATATTATCCTATTTTCACACTCCTCCAGGTTAGAGTTGAATGAAGCAAAATAGATCTTCTTGAATAAGTAAAAATAATCTTCTTGAAAGTTTTGAGTTTTC
The DNA here is from genome assembly GCF_040807025.1 of Struthio camelus. Lineage (NCBI taxonomy): Eukaryota > Metazoa > Chordata > Aves > Struthioniformes > Struthionidae > Struthio > Struthio camelus. The sequence continues at coordinate 2,113,386 of NC_090955.1, read as the reverse complement.
TTATTTCCAAATTCGCCAAAATGTATTTTAGCATTAAAATTTGTTTAGTTTCAAATTATTTCCTGGAAAGCGGTAATTTTTCAGGACTCTGTTGGAGACATTGAATGCAAGCTTTTTATGAATTCAAATCTTACATCTATATTATAGTTTATTATTTGGATAACCACTCACTAAGTTTCTCTGTGGCATCCTAAAAAATGTGCCTTACCTTCTGCTTGGTCCTTGTTACAAGGTTTAGATTTTCTTGTCTGTATTCATATTGTGAATGACCTGATGGAAAAAAATTCTGTATATTTAATTACTTAAACAGAATCAATATGAAGCTTATTAGGAGCTGTTTAGCACTAGTTGTCTCCTACAAGGTTCAGAGATAATTTTCATTTGATAGAGGTTTCTACTACTCAGTAAAAAAAAAAAAAAAAAAAAAACATGTTTGAGACGTAACTATGCAGAAGTGTGAAGAAGTAATTCTCACTGTGATAAAATACCTATGTAATTGTGATAGGAATGATTTATCTGAAAGATTACTTGAGGAACAGCGTCAATCGACAGTATCAGATAATGAAGCCGTCTTCCTTCATAAGAAATGTGATGCTGTGGCCCCCAATATTTGAATACAGAGGAGGAGATTTACTAGTTCCTGTAGGGATTTTACATCTACTATAAAGAGATGTCACAAATATTATTTTGCAGTCAGATTTGCCATTGTGCAGTATGAGCAAATTACTGGCTTTGCTAGCAAAGTTCACTGAACTGGGACTTAAAGGTCAGTACAAAAGAAAAAGTCAGAAATCTTATACTTAGTATGAATATGATCAGTTTATAAATGTAACATAAAATACTTAAAGTAACGCTAATTTTGCTATTTTATGTGATTTTTGTATATATACATTGAAGAGTGTAAGTATATTTAGTAAAAAAAAAAAAAAAGTTGTATTTGGAGTATCTATAAACATTTGCTTCAGACCTCAGGAAAAAAATTTTGTAAGTGAGGTGGTTCATTCCTACAGTTTTGGATGTTTTCTGTCATGCCACCTTTAGTTCTTTTGCCCTCTTTTCTCATGGATATGTTTGGCTCTTCCTGAAGCAGTAGTATTCAGAACAGCAGAAGCCAGTCAGTTCCTCTCTGTGTCTAGTGATATCTTGGGATCTTTTTGCTCGTTTGCCTGCCCATCGCAGGAGACTTTATTCTTGTTCTCCAAACGTTGTCTGGACTTTCTACTTACTCTGTAGAATCTACTTCCTTCTGGGACTTTGTAAGACAGAAAGTGAAATGAGGAACAAGCCAACATACGCCTTCTGAGCTTTTCAGGTCTCCTGTTCCTTCCGTTATCAATAGCCCAAGGAGTTCAACAGTGGGTGGGATCTCCTCTGTACATATGTAGTAAGAACAGAATACAATAAAATATAAACAATCGTAAACAGAATTTTTATGAGATGCCAGTAGAAACAAAATGTAATGCCCGACTATAATTAGTCTGTATTGAAGACTATGTATTTATTCTCTAAATACATTCAGTGTATGTGTGACTGTGACTGAAGACTGGGGGAAAAAGAAAAACAATAAAGCCTCTGAAAGCTGTCAGAGGAGGTAATTGCATAAATGTACTGCTGTGCTAATCCTACTCGATTTAAAAGCTAGAGAGGACCTCAGTGAAGGTTAAGATCTAAAATTACAGTTGGGGAATACAGTGTTTCTGTACTTGCAGTATGAGAAGCAAGTGCTAACCTCTGTCTCATGGGGTGGACTTCCAAGTCATTCATACCTGGAGTTGCATCCTAATAAACATAAATTGGTGATGAATGGAGAAAGGGCCTGTTACAATGTATTCCACATGCAGACGCCCTAGGAAGGCTGTATTAACTTTGCGGGTAGGGTGGCATACACTTACGTTGAGATTATTTCTCAGCCTCCTGCCACGTGATATCTTGGGAACTACACGGCAAGTAGATATTACACAGTAAGTAGACGAGATGATGTTTCACCCCTCGTTGTGCGCCATTTTAGCTGTGCCATGATACACCTGGGAGGAATCATCCTAGAAGCCGAGAGAGTTCACACCGTGCGCAAGCACCAGACCTTTGCTAACTGATCGTTTGGTCCTAGCAGCGTAGGAGCAGTTAGTAGCACCTTTATGACAACTATGTGAGTACACAGGAAAGGACTGTCTTGGGAAACGGGGAAAGCAGGATTAAAATTCAGGTTGGCAGTGCAGTCTCAAAACCTAACTTAAATGGTGAATTTCCGGCAAGTGATGTCCTTTTCTGACATTGTTGGAACGCGGAAGCTGCCTTCCTGTTTCTAGGCTATGATATTTAGCAAGCGTTCTTTCAACAGAAGAGTTCTCAATAATAGTTACCTAGGAGTAATTTGCGGTCAGAGAAGCCCATTCATATATGTTATATACAGTGATTTGAAACTGAACATTGATCGTAGGTGAAACTTATTCCACAATTCAAGTGTATTATTTTTGGCTCTCCTATGAGAGCCAAAGCAATGCTTTTGTTATATGCTCAGCTACAATCATTAAGAAATATGTATTTTTTCAGCTGGCTTTAATTGTAATACAGGCAACAGCTGCTTAGAAGTGCAAAAACCTTTGCTTAAGCAAAGGGGACAGGTATACAGATAAAGACTTGCAGTCATTATTTATGTGAACAACAATAAACTAATACAAAATCAGTAAGGAAGTGTATATGACCAAAAAAAAAAAAAAGTTCAGGGAAACTTTGGCGTTCAACATGTTTGCACTCTCACACTGTCTATTTTGCAGGATCACGTGTCCCAACCAAGTGAACAAGTTAGTCCCTTTAGACTTCTTTGTCTCGCTGAACAAAAATTGAATGGAAAAGGCCTCGAGTTTGACCTCCTTTCCCTCCCATCCATCTTTTCCTAAAAGATGAAGCAAACCTCGCTTTGTTCCTTCAAGATAAGGACAGAAGTCCTGAATGCTGATGCTCATGAGGATCGGCAAACGGCCCTTCAAACAGGGAGGGCCTGGAGCCTCGCTCTGCTCTGTGTTAGTGTTGTTTTCATTGCTTCACTAGTACAGGAATTAATGCTGTGCTAGGAGACGGCAGTCTGGTGAAAGGACAGCCAGATGGCAGCAACCAACAATGTCTAAGGCTAAAAAGATTTGTGATCTCTTCTGAGTGTATCCCCTTAGGCTGCGATGGTGATCTTGCCACACAGCCTCAGTTTTGAAAACTGTAAAATTGGGTAAAACTTCCCCAGCTTCTCAGGCTGTTAGGAAATACGTTAATGTAGGTGGAGTATTCGACTACCACATGTATAAACATCACAGGGCAGGTAATAAATCACAACTAAATTTGTAAATAAATAGGATAGGCAATAAAGACACAACCAATGCATGTCGTATCTTATTCAGTAATTCATTAAACATCAGCCCTAGAGTAGCGCTGGCATGTATCCCACAGGCAGACTCAAAAGGAAGATTAGATTAGACTGCAGCTTTCTATTTGGAGTTTGTTAACCTGAGGAAAACTTAATTTCAGATATTATAGTAAAATAATTGGTTTAATTAGCTAAAACTTTCCAACTGTATAGGAAAGGAAATTGCATGATTTTTCATTTTGCATTTGCAGTATTCCTGTGAGGAATTCCTCTGAGAGGGCTGAGAAGATACTCCTCAGATACTCCTCAGAGGTGGGTTTTTTTTTTTTTTTTAAAGATTTTAATGCAAAAATACCTTTTTCTGTCAAAATCTCCATAAGGAAGAACAAGTCTCCATAGTAAGTATATACTGGGTTTGATTTACTCTGCAGACTGCTTTTTATGTAAAACGAGGTGGACGATATAAATCGGAAGCAATAGGATAGTGTGTGGAATGAAAGCAAATATATTTTGGACTAAGTATTTAACACCTTCAGCCTGCTAGACTCATGAATTTGTTTTTGTCATGCATCTGCTGCAGAGTTATCAGCTGACTCTTGACTGGGAGAATTGTTGCAATGATCATGCAATGAAAGACACAGAAATACTTGACCTTCAAGGCCCTATGATGCACTGTAGCATGACTAACGAGAGGGCTAAAAAAAATGTGCCTTTCTTCACTTGTAGGCAGCGAGAATTTGTCCAGAGATGTGAGACATTTGCATTGGAAGCCTACAATAGCCCTTTTTTCCTGCTGTATAAATAGAGTCTAAGATGAAGTTGTTAGGTTTATAGGCAGACATAGGTACCTTTTCTTTTTTTTTTTTTTTTTATAAGGTGGATGAAGTTTGATGTTTTAGGTATCTTGCAAAATTCCAAATTTATTTTTAGAGCAAAATTGTTACTGTATCTCTAGTTTAAAAAAAAAATAAAAATCCTTCCGTTATTTAAACACTGGAAATATCTTTGAACCCCCAACATTAGAAGACTGAACCACCTCTTTTCTCATGCCCATTCTCTAAATCATGAGCAAGAATTTTGTTTTAAATTTGGGTACGCAACTCCATCAGCAGGTCTAGTCTGTGCACGTTGCTGTTAATTAAGATAAGGCATCCGTACACCATGATGAGCCTAAGGAACGGAATTAAACGTACTACCTCCAGTAATAATATTTGGAACATGTTTTCTTGGCATCTTCTTTGGCACACTCACCTAATTCCCATAGAATGAGAAAAGCAGTCAGCAATTCCCCCCTTTTTTTCTCTTCCCTTTACCCGCAGCGTAGTGATGGTACGTAGCTGAGGGTCTCTGGGCTGTGGTCACACCTCGTATTGTCCCGTTGGTTTGCAAGTTCTCTTTGAGGTGATAATGGCAGGTAATCTGTGGCAGCATAAATAGCTGTACCGGTATGGAGCCAGCACCTCAGCATGTACTTTCGGGTCCTGACAATTTTGTGCTGTCCACGCTGAAGCCTGTGGTGCTGGCCACGCTGGTACGGCACGAAGGGATCCACCTGTATTATAATACCGAATACCTTTTTTACTGTGTTGGCTTCTAGTACCTGAATGAGGAACTTGTGGGTTTGAGGTCTTGTTTCCTGATGCTGTGCTTGCGTACCAAAGTTCCTTCGTAAGCAATCTGCCCTAGACTTTGCTTAAAAAAGCAAATGAACAGACCCAAACCAGTCGTTTGGAATTCTAACTTAGGGCTAATTTAAACAAAATCCTCAGGACTCGACAAGAAAGCGAGAGAGTTTCTCTCTTTCAAGCAGTGACTTAGTAAAGCTCTCCTAATTATGTAATGTCAAAGTATATGGAATATTCCTCACCAGGGTCTCAGAAAAGGTCATTGCCAATAATGTTGCTTATCAAGCATCACCGGAGAGAAAGGAAAGAAATACAGCCTTTCAGAGTAGTTTCCCAGGATTCTTGTAGTGAGATAGAAAAGTGTGCATGGTAAGGACGATTTTTTCTTAATAAATTAAAAAAAAAAAAAAGCTAAAAAGGAGATACTATCTTGAAAGGGCTTTCATGCTAAACTTTTGTGAAAGAGGGAACGCGTGCCGAGCAGCAGAGGTGTCGGCGTTCCCCCATTCCCTCGGGAGGGCGCGGGCAGTGCTTCTCGCAGGCCTGCCTGCTCTGGAAGCATGGTGGTCCAGGCAGCTGGCTAGCGGTGAGCTCCGTCGTTGCCTCATCGGAGCACGTGTAGCGCATGTACGTTTGGCTTTTTAAATGTGCAGTGTTGTTAATGGGTAGATTATCGTGTGTGACTTCAGAGGTGCTAAGCATTTTCAAATGCTGCTGATTTGCATGAATATTTGGTAAAGCGCTTAACATACCACTTCTGAAGCTGCTTTTGGAAGGAGGCATATACTTTGAATGCATGTGAACCGTTTCTTTGTAAAGGAACTCTGTTACTTTTGTTCGTATAGTCTTTTTAATTATTATTATTTTATATGCTTTGAGGTTAAAGTATTATTTTCCTAACTTACATCTGTATCTGTTTGCTGGGGAATGAAGGGATTTTACATACCCAGATTTATGATTGACCAACCAAAATGCGAAACCTGTGTCACTGTAAAGCATAGCATTTATATAAAGCTTTTAATGTTCCATCTCGCTCACATTCGGCGCCCTTCTTGGGCAAGCAAGCACTTTATGGATGTTTTATCGACAAGAAAGATGACTGAGAAGGGTAAGAGTTGTGCAGATGGCCGTCAAGAAAGTCAATGGCAGAGTCATGATTAGAAGCCAAAGTCGGTTGGCCCTCCCTGTCCAACCACTGCTCCTGTACTCTGCTGACTGCCTGATCTTAATCAAACACCTCACTCTCTTATTGTGTAAGCAATGTAAATATGTCCTGCAGCTTTTAGCCATATAGGACTTATTGATATCTTCTGTTCTTCAGTTTTGTTATTTACTGCAAACAGTGCACTCTGCTGTAAAAACAAGCATAAAAACAAAGGCAGTACATGCTCAGCTCAAGATGTTTTGCAAATACATATGAGGTAAGAAAACCCATGAAAGCTTTTGAGGCCAGTTGATTTTTCCCCTTCCAATCCATCTATCACAAAATCTTTTAGAAGATAAGATATACTACAAACTCAGAGGTAAAGATAAAGTACTCTTTGTTGCTGTTTTCTGGGAAATCTCTACGTACTAGCAGTAACTTCAGTGTCGTGGACATCGTGGAAGAAGGAAATTTTTTAGCAGCTTGTCTATTTTATGTAGTATTTGATAAATAGCTACCTTCTGTTTCTAGTAATACAGAAAAGTACTACAAATGGTTAGGTGCTGTACCTGAGATGGATAACCAAATTAGCTTGTGTTTTAGGAGTAAGATTTTATCAAAAACAAACTCACTTGCTGCTGATGTATATCTCATGCCAAATGCAAGTTGAAATCAAACCGGCAGAATCATGTCAAGCCCACCATCTGATGACTCTGAAAACATAGAAAATCCATTTCTCTTGTATTTAAATGTTAATGGAACCTGTCGAGCTGCTCATAAATGTGCATGCGATGTCCCTGTCAAATGATGGGTGCCGTATGATCTTAATCCCACACGTAATTGCACGACTCAAACAGGGACGCAGTATTGTTTGTCTTCAAAATTCTTGTGTGGTTATTTTGTTTTACTAATTTTTTTTCCAGTAAACCTTGTAGCAGTAACAATATTTGTTACCTATGGATGCTGCTGTTCTTATTCAGAAGCGCCATTGAAATCGATTTTCTGAGGGTGGGGAGGGTGCTTAAAAGATCCCCAAATCCCCCACGCACCACATACAGACAGAAAAAGGGAGAAAGAGTAGTTATAAAATCACTCCTAAAGACTCAATGCTGAAGTTTAGGGGAATGTTGGAAGGGTTTGCAGAGTATTTCAATATGATCGGTTACGCCGCAGAGATGCTGGGTACAAAAAAATGAGAGAATATTTTAAATCTTCACTGTGGAAAACTAGTGCCTTGACTATAGAAGAAGAAGTTGTTCAACTAAACACTCATTCAACAGTTTAATTTCACGGAGATAGTACCATTCAATGTGAAGACTATAGTTAACTTTTGAGAAAACAGCCGCTCATTACTAACAATCATTGTGGCATCTTTCTCAAATCTCAGGACGATACTCCAAAGCATTCTTTGGACCTGGACATGTTCTTTCAGGCTCAGAGAGATTGGACCTTAAAACAAATAAGTGCTAGTTTGTGAGCTTTGGAAGTCGGGAACCTACAGTGACGTTAAGTTTAAAGCTTCATGTTAATAAAGCCAATTAGAAATAGTCTGGTTATAGGATGGAGACAAATCCAATCAGAATTATTAGTTGCTGTGGCCTTCAGATATCTCATCCACGTAGACTTAACGTTTGTGTCGAGGTGGCGTATGGAATGGTAGTTCTGCCATACAGTCTGCTTTGTTTTTAAGCCTGACAGCCTTTATATTGAGGATACAGATCTTGAAAAGGGCTTCAGTTGTCTATGTTGCAGGAAAAGATCTGAAGCAACACAGATGCTTTGCTGTCTCCTGGAGTAGAGGAAGAGTACAACCTTAACTCAGTTCTCTACTGGTCCTGGTTCTGCTTTTCCACTTAAGGAAGCAAAGGACAATGCAATCCACTGTCTTGATATATCTCAGAACAAGTCAGAAACGTATTTCGTTCCTCTGTTGCCAAACGGCCACTTTCTGACAACTTGAGGCATCCTCTTGGTATGGAGGCTGAAGCCTAATGGCTGTCCTCACGGTAGCTGGGGAAGATGTCCTTTTATAAAAGCCCAGGTGGTGCAAGTTCTGGAGTTTGGGTTCCCGGGCCACAGAGATGTCGCCTCTGTGCCACTAAACAGATAGTTCAGTGTCTTTGTTTCTGCCTGAGGATTACCCACAATCATTATTCAGAAAGATGCTATATTGCAATTTTACTTTATTATTATTGTAACTAGCTTTTATACAAATTTTTTAGTTTTAAGAATTATCAACAGGAATTGTTTTAAGATACATTTTATTCTTTTCTTGAGAGAAATTGAAAAGAACTAATAATTTCAAACCGATGGCTGTTCTAGGTAATAAGCTGCAGAATGCGGTACCTGACGCTAAAGGCACTGTTAGTCTGCACTACCAGCGTTCTTTGAATTATCGTATAACAACAGAAAATATAAATGGGATGATAAATAGTGATTCATTCTCCATAAATTTCATAGGGCCTTTCTTTTCTTAATTCAACTTCTGGGATTTTCATTGAATATATAAATTCTGTGGTCTGATCAGTCACCAATTTATATTTTTTTATCTAGCAAATTTTATTATGTGGAAGCAAAATTGCATTACTTCTAGTTGTTTTTTTTATAGAGATGATGGAGGACAACTCAGCATGAGGAAAATTAACCTGTTTCACATGTTTTCGGTTTTACTTTCTTGTTTGAGCTTGTATTTATTACACAAATTCTAGAAAGTAGCTGAAACAATATGGAAAGAGAGAAAGATTAAAGTAAACATTGATTTTTATAATATAGTAATTTATGGTACCAACCTAGTAAGTGGCATCGCAAGAGGACTTCACCATCCATTTATCATATGTTAATTATCTGATACCTGAATTTTAACAACACTGCTCACTTTGATATAACAAAGGACCTGTCAACATTCCCATTAAAAACACTGAATTTTAGGAATTTGTTTCAGCTGTAAATATCAATATTTGTAATCTATGAATTAATATGCTAAGTAGCAGTCTATGAATGGCTTATTCCAACAGCTATAAAAAAATTAAACACTGACATTTTTCAACTTTAAAATGATATCTTCCTCTTTCCAGATGACAGGGTTTATGAATACTCTTCATTATGTCCACCATAAAAAGTTTACACACTAAGAAATAGTTCCTGAACTAAAATAAATCAGTTTAATTCCACAGATGGCAATAAGGAGGTAGCAATTTGTACTGAAAGGTGCTGATGAGAGTTGTCTTGAACTGCAGTTTGCTGGCATAATAGCTTCAGGCTAATACCGAAGCATATACTTCCAGTAGTTAAAATGTGGTTATAGTTAGGGAAATGAATGTGTTAAAAATAGCCTTTGAGCTTCCGTGTTTGTTGTCAACTGTCCCATCTCAAGGACTTCCCAATTCATTTTGGCCAGCTTAGAGGTCACATTTGAGTCTGGTGACAGCAAGTCTTCCAACTGGACTTCAGATAATGTCAAGGTGAATCATCTCTGCTTCTCATATCACCTTTTTCTGATTTAGGACGTGCTATGAAACAGAATAAAAAATCTGACATGCCCTGGCTGTCTGACTTCACCATGCCGCCCGTAATAAAACCTAGTTTGTCAGTGAAATAAGTAAATATATTTCAAGTATGCAAGGCATGGTTATGGTTTACAGTTAAGGCTCTACATATCGTTTAGTGAAATCCGCTTTAAATAAAGTGACTGCTAATAATTTCAAGCCTATGTCTATTTTGGGTAATAAGGCTTTTGAACGCTTGAATTGTTGCAGAGCGTTGTTGGGACGTACAGCCCTGTGAGTTCAGCGCTTGCTGTTAGGTACCAAGCTCAAGCAGTTATGGGCTTCTTTATTGCTGGGTGTTATGGCAGGGGGAAGGTGAGGACGTTTGTTTGGGGTGGGGTTTTTTTGTTTTTTACTTATGTTTTATTTTTAAGCTGTAGGCATAACACTGAAATTGAGCGCATCACAGTATTGTAGGTCTTCAAGTCTGTATGTAAAGCTTTCTTGCCCTGGATCATTTTGGTTACTTGCTTTCGCAAAAAGACTCTTTAAGTTGCAGCAGCACTGAAGCAGCTTTTCCCAGGAGCAAGTCCTGCACTAGTGTTTATGCTTCCGACTAAAAAGTAACACAAAAAAAGCAGTTGCTCAAAATCCACTGTTATCTTTCAGGCACCTGAAGTACTCACTGAATGTATTCAGTTGTTCAACATCAATAAACAACAGTCTTAAGCTCTTGAGTTTGTTTTACTGAAAATACTGACCGGAGCAAATATGCTCATGGTTTCCACAGGCAGGCTGTAGCGTAATCATTAAAGTTGTACCATAAAAATCAAATGGAAGTCCCTTGCAGTAACACCTCGATGTCAGCAATTGGCTCATTGCACTCCTGGTAGTTGGAGTTGAAATAAGAAGGCCCATGTGCGGGCCCAGAGCAGGCACAGACTTCTCATACAAAGAGAACGTTATGGGGTGTTTTCAAGGTCAGGCCTTTATAGTGTTTGCTCGGCGTGGGGAGGGGAGTGGTACTACTAAATGGCCGTTTACTAGACTAGTTTGGAGTGCGGTCTGAGCCTAAAAGGTTTTTTAACTTGTTAGCCGGGATCCTATGTCCTTACTTGTGTTCTTTCTGGAACATACATAGAGACCTTCAATGACTGAGGGCTCTGAAATGGCTTCACCTTCTGATTTTGCAGGCTCAAGGCCCGGTACAAAGAGGGACATGGAAAATACAGATTGTGGGTTATGGGACAATAATGAAAAATAAAGGAAATGTTGGGGTGAATTCTATTTTTATTCACAGTTTCTACGGAATTGCAATAAAAGCAATGATTTTGCTTTTGCTTTGTGGCTTTCTGTTTGTTTGCTTGTCTTATTCTAGGTTATAGGGATTTGACGGTACCTTTTAAAGCCTTTGAACATTTTCATTGTAAGGTTTGATCTCTGTGTTTATACTTATCTTTTTAAATATAAGTATAATACTTTATATGCAAACATATATTTATATTATTATCACTTAGAACTGAGAAAGGGAACTGAAATTTAAAAACAAATTACAGTTTGTTTTTCAGTGACTGGATCATTTAACAGCTCCTTTTTTAGTAAGAAATAATGACTTTATTAAGAGACTATTTATAATGCTCTTAAGTTTTCTATTGAATGTCTCGACATAACTGATCAATTAGCAGACTCAGAAACGGAGTTTCACGCCGTTATATATTACAGTATGTTCTGTATTGCCATGCGTGCTATACGTTGCTTGTACACTTGTACGTTAGATGTGGAGGAAGAGACAGAATCTGTTTTCAGAGCTGTTTGTAGCATACGATCATCATTACCCCCTGAAAACCTGCCAGAATTTGTCTTTGAAGTACAAGGTTGGTTTGTTTATGTGGCTGTAGATGCTCTCTGATAGGTTGCAGCTAGTTTTTATGGCATTTTTTGTCTTTTGGTGCTGTAAATGAATTATGTATACATCCAAAAGTAATTAGCAGAAAGGTGGTTGTTCAGCTGAATTTTAAACTAATTAAACTGACCTAATTCCTGTCCAAAATAATTAGGATGAAAACTGTGCTCCCTAAGCAGCTCTTTCGAGCTGGAGAAGCGGGCGCTGGAGCGGCGGCCGCCGAGCTGGTGCTGTGCGGGCCGCTGTGAGCTGCTGCTCAGCCGCTCCTCTGCGGCGACCGCTCTGCCAACTCTGTTCGCTCCGTGATGATGCCCGGATCAGAAAGCTCGTTTTTTGTTAAGTCAAAGATGCATTTTTAGTCCGACAGGACTGTGACCTCTCCTGGGATTTGGCTACGCAAGGTGAGAGCACTGATGTGATTAGGGTTTTTTTTTTTCCCAATAGATATGGCTGAATTTTTGCTAAAGCTCTACCCAAGGCTGTGTTTGACAAAAAGCTGTATATAGCTTCAGAAAATAGTTATATTTCGAGCTGAAATGAATAAACTTACCTGATTTTTGAATCAGACCTATAGAGCTAATTCAGGCTAGTTTACTTCATGAGAAATACACAAGCGCTTCGTTGTTTTTTACCTTTAGAGAACCGAGTCACAGGAGTTATTATTGAAAAAAATAAAAAGAAGTAGAAGTGAAGAAAACGGCTGGTCTGTCGTAGGCATGATGGCATATACCACAACGGCAGTCTCTCCTGTTTGCAGTAACTGCGAGCATTATGTGATATGTTACCTTCTTTGGCCTTGGACCTTGTTATTCAGAATATCAAAGGAGCATTTTGAGTGATTTTGTTAGAAATGCATCAGACTGTCTAACAGTTTGGTGGCATCAATAATTCCCTATTAAGCCTTCTACACCCATTATGGTTTGTGCTTTTACTTTTTTTTCTGAGTTAGTTTCTAGGCAACCGGAAAGAACTGAATTACATTAAGCTATTAAGTCGGGACTGCAAGCCAGCCCAAGATTCTTCAGCATATTTGTTCCTCTCATGCAAGTTTCCTCATAAAACCTTTTTATTGGTTTAATCTTCAGTGGTACCCAATCCAGAGAATGGATTTAGAAATTGCAGTGCCTATATTTGATTTTTGTTTTTCCTTTGTTTTTTAATGCTTGCTGGTACGGTTTCTTTTTGATTTAATTAAGTAAAGGTCTGTGAGGGAAGGGCTTTGCTGTTGGTTGCCATAAATATATACTAATATCTGCCAACTTATTCTTCAACATTGCATAATATATTGGTGCATATTAAAATCTGAACTAGGACAACTCTTGTAATTTCCTCTTGGGATGCAAGTTAGAAGATTTATTCTCAAGAAAATTCAGCTTGTAGGATCTGTCTGCCTTTACCCAGTGGGAGAGGTGCGCTCGCCTTCCTCAGCTGTTACCGTACCCTCTCCGAGTTTGGGTCTAGAATCATCTCAGTCTACCTGATGAGAATAGTTTTTCACCGTGGAGTCTGAGTGCAGCATAAAAATAGTAACGATAATGGATAGGTGCTTGTGTCGGTAGTTCTCGAGCGCAAAGGCAAGGCAGCGGTAGCCCTGCTGCGGTGCAGTGCCCGGCAGACCTGCCGCTGTGCTCGCTTTAGTCCGCGCTGCCATGTGGCTAATGCCGCGCTCTCCTGCCGTCGCCTAACGCTCCCCCGGGTAGCGCTTTGTGAAGAGGCGAGTTGCAGCTGAGTATCCTGAGAGCTCTTGTAGCCCTCAGTACTTGTTCTGGCCGTTAGTTACAAATCCTCCTCAAAATCTCAAATCTGAGTTTCTGTTGAATTTGTGTAACGTGGCGGTTTTCCGTAACTTGGCCGCTTTCCGATGCGCTGTGAGCCAAGCTGTCTTTGGGCGCGGTAAGATGAGCGACCTTGCTTGACCGTGTGGTCGGCTTGCCTGAGTATCGTCTTCCTACACAACATTTCTTACTTCTGGGGGAATGTATTGTGTCCTTTGCTGCCGTTTTGCATATTTTAATGTAGCATGTGAAAAAGTTTCCTGGTCTTTCTCAGGTAGCCGGAGGGCCAGCAGAATCCTGTACCGTGAACAGCATCACTCGATACGTTGCTTACTCTGAAGCATCTGCTGAATGTAAATCCGTTTAAAAGTTACGGAGGGGAGACAGAAAGACTAACACAATTTCAACAACAACATGGGCAGAAAACCCCCAAAATTGTAGAAAGCAAACAAAATTTCTGCATTGCCGTGAAAAAAAACTTATTATAGATCTCTAGCTGAGGACATCTTTTAGATGACATCTATGAAGCTTGAACAGTGTCACTACTGTGGAAAATTTGGATTTGCTCCCTGAATCAAAACTGACCTCAGGGTTACCAACTCTGGTAATAGGAGGGGTGTACCACGGTCAGTTAAAGAAGCAGGGGAGGAGGGGGCAGCATGGAGCTGACCAAAAGTTCTTAGCTGGGGTTTTGTGGGGGAAGAGGTACGACTGAGAAAAAATCACGTGTTGTCCGTGCAGTGGATGTGGATTTCAGGTGACGTATAGCCAGATAAGGTTGAAATAGCCCCTTTCATCTGCCAAAAATAAATAGCTGGATGTTTATGACTTTCATAATTTCTAGTATAGTATGGTGTCACCAACTCAAGATGTACAAATGAACTTACAGGTCCCAAAAAGAAAATACCCTAATTATTCTTTACTCTCAAATGATACTTCAGCGTGTGAGAGGGAAAAGAATTTAAACAGCCAGCGGAAGAGTTTCTATTACTCTGAACTTCAGCATGAACTATCATATGGTGTCAGCGCAGCAGTACTAAACTTGGTATATATGCTGGCCAAAGAAAAGTTCCTTCTGGCGATAGTACTTTGTCAAAGAAAATTATTAAGTTATATAAGTATTAGTAATCCTAAAAAATAAAATATGGCTAATCCTTTTAATGACAGAAAGCTTTATATCTGAACAAGAAAATCATTTTTGTGATTTGAACACAAATATGCAGACGTTAGGTCAAAGATTCTTTTTAAGGGAACATAGGTATTATGAATACAGTTTATTAATACCTGTATGGAAAGTACATGTACATTCATAATGTCAAAATAAAGAAGAAGCAGTAATGAGATGCAACCACCCTTAGCGTGACACGAAAATCACTTGCAGATATTAAAAAAGAGAGATCTATTTCAGTGTTATGCTCCCGTATTGAAAGAATTTAGTGCTGGCGAATGGAACGAGACCGGCAGCTTGCTAATAAACTTCTATTTATCCCCAGAGGAAGGTCAGAGAGGCTGTGCTTGCCATCTTTCCTCCATGCCTTAGTTGAAAGGAGATACCTAAAAGGAGGATAGATATTTGGGGATGAAATTGCAATAGTGTCTAATGAGTATAATTTGTGAGTTAAGAAACCCAACCTGCATGCAGTATGAGCTATCATGTCCTTTCATCTAAAGGTTATTATCCTCTCCACAATGTATATTCATTATGGCCAGACTCAGATACTGCTGCAATCAGTGGGAGTCTTTGTATTGGTATCACTGAGCTTTGGAGGTCCGTGACGCTTAGGGAAGTTGTGCTGGTGATTTCTGGTGAGATTTGGTCCTAGAATTAGTCAATCTCAAATGGAAGAATTGCCTACATCCAAAAAGCTGTAACAGTATTGTATGAGACTGAAAACAAAACACAAATACAAATGCCTTTTCAGATAAAGGTTCCTTGGCTTTTGCAAAATAGTTTTGCTAGAATGGGGTTGTGAAAATGGTGATTTTTTTTCAATTTAAAAATCAACTACAGTTTTGAGCTGTTTTCAGTTTCTGTTTTTTAGAGATCTGCAATGAGTCTGAATCATAGAGGTGGCAAATTCAGATCAGAAAACATAATCGTGTCTTCATGATTTAAGCTTCACTTGAACAAAATAATTAAAAGATCTGCTGTTTATGAGGGCGGTGCATGTAAGGTATGTTCTTTCCTGTGGTAAGAAGCCATGAGAACATGTACAGCTAAAAAGGATTTCTATGCCTCATCCATTACTCAGATGTCTAGGAACAGTTATAGTCATCAAACTAAATGTTTCCCCCCCTTAAATTTATCACTTGAATGATAAGTTTGTTCTCATCCTGAGGGTCTGTGGTTCTATCAGTATATCCAAAAAAAATTGTGGCCAACATGTTGAATTTAATCATGTTCTCTCTTTCTGGGACATATTTTATTAAACATTTTCATCATTTTCAACTGTGCATTCATACCTCAGCAGATTTATATCTGTAATTAAGGGAATTGTTATTTACCAGCAGAAATAAGGCTGGTAAAAAGACACCTTTCAGCAGCATAATTCAAATGTCATGAAATATTACCAAGATCAGATTAATAGTGTAGTTACTTCTTTTACTACAGGTTAGGAATGTGTCTCATGCCAGAAAATTTTGGAAATTGTTCAGAAATGCTGGGCAAAGACTATTTTTGATTGTCCGGTTAAATAAAATAAGTTGTACATGGGAAGAAAGTGATTCAAGACCTACATTCAGTAATGAGATATTTTTATTTAACAAAGTCTCTAACAGATGGTGTTTCTAAATTTTGAATATTAGACCTGTTTTTGAAAGAGGCCTCCACACAGGGTGATGTGTTGCAGCTAAAATTTTGCATTTAAGCTATTGCGAAGAGCTGAATTGCGTTGCCGCTTTTGGTTGCGCTGATACCAGCTACCATTGGTGACCTGCCAGAGCAGGTGTTTGCGTGAAGGCCCCCCCTTGTGTCTGCAGCTCCTGCCACCCAGGTTACCTGTCCTGGGTAGGTGGCTCCTCTAAAAGTCATGTCTGTTGCTGATATCTGGAAGACATGGATTGTGGAAAAAAATTAGCTATTTATTGTTTTTATTTTGTAAAATGTATCTTCTTGTATCATCCCAGTTCAGATTCTTAGTTATTGTCATATGAAACTATCTCACAGTTACAGGAAAATCTCTTCTCAGCACTACCACCTTTGTCAGCCAGTTCTCTAATCTCATGAAAGGAAAGGTCATTAGTTTAAAAGGATGTGTTTTCCAGAAATCCTTGTTGGCTTGGCATTAAGAAGCAGACAGTGGTGATGCCATTCATTAATCAGGTCTTTGTTAACAATCTTCTTGTTCCCTGGGGACAAAAGACTGGAAGAGACGCCATGAGTCCCCAAGTCCAGTATCACAGGTACTATCATAGCATGAAATTTATCAAACTCCTTTTTTCTTTTTCTAGCCACTTGCCTGTTACTCCATTGCTCCAATAGGAAGGCTGGATCATATGATGGTTAGAAACTTCTCTTGCTCTCACCTAAACTTATTCAAAACCCGTTTATACTCATTTGTTTAGAGCTAACATCATCCTTTATTTTAGATGGTACCTCTTCTCTTGTGGTCGCTTTTGTTAAAGTGTTCAAACTCTTTGGTCTGCTTCTGTAGGCAGACTCTATTTTCTTTGATAAATCGTGACAGGATGTTTTCCTTGTTAGGTTTCTGCAGCCCTTTTTCAGTATGACGCGTGTTCCTAGCTTTCAGTTGTTTTATGAATACATATATGGACTACATTTTTGTAGCTTAATCCCTTTTCTCTGCAAGCAAAGTAAGGTGTTTTTTGTTGACGTGGACATGCAAGCAGACTAGATTAAGGGTGCCTGTGTACATGTAATTCAAGAGAGTAACTTTGGAAAAACTTCAGCTGGGGTAAGTGGAGGAAGAGAAATTTGAATGCGGTTGTATTTTAGTAACATCGAATTGGTTTTGAATTATATTTATATGCATTTCTATTTCTCATATGTTTGCAAGTTTTATTGCTATAGTTCTAAGCGTCTTGGAGCTATGTGAATTAGAGGGTATGTTATTACTGTACAGAAGATGAACTGTGTTAGCAAGAAATGAAATTATTCCCCAGAGTCCTGCACAGGAAATCTGTGGAAAACCTGAAACTAAAACCAGGGCTCAGGAGGCTCCGGATAACCCTGTAAAGCACAACATTGTGGGCCAGTAACTGGCAACATGAATCTCAGCTGAAGTTTTAAAACTCAATGAGCATGAAGTATGCTGACTGAAATAGGCACATTTTAGGCAAAATGCTCCCTGCTTCTTGTGGAGACCCATGAGCTTTGCAGCTCTCTCTGTACTGCTTCCAGTAATTGCTACATGTGAGAATCTTGTGCAGTTTCAGATTGACAATGAAAATGAGAAATCATTTAACACACAGATAACGGGAATCTCAGTAGGAGCTGGGTTGATGGAAACGCTCAGAACTGATGGTGGTTTTGGGGTAGTTGTTTGTGTTGGTGGTTATATCCTTTCTGTGAAGGCTTTTCTAGGCCTATGTTTCAGGGCAAGGCAAGGACTTCTCGTAGGGGATGCCAAACGAGAAAGTGTATGAGAACTGTACCCCTAAAATGAAGATAAGATGTGATGCAGTACACACACTGAAGTCTTTAGATCTGACAGTAGAAGTATGCCTTTGTGATTAATCATACAATGATTTTATCATAGCAATTTGATTTGATTTTAATTTTTTTAACTTTCAAGTTCACCGTTGCAGAGGCTTACATGATATAGCCACTCATTGTCAATCAAATAACTTTGGATAATGCAGCTGCTAAACTTCTTGTTGTGGCTGTTGGCTTTCCACCATCTGTCCTTTTGCAGGGCAAAGGTTGAGGTGAAACAGATTTGTTCTCCCTAAGGATTGTACCATTGACCATTTTATTCTTCTCCTGATTTTTAGGCTATGTTCCTTGGATGTAAAAAAAAATCTTATTTCTATTAATGTAGAAACGGAAAATGAACTCCAGAATACCTTGATCTAATGAATTTGAGCCTAGTTCTAGTGGGAATTAAGCAGGAGAAGTTTCAAGTAATTTATGTTGGAAATGCCTTCATAACTTTCACTTCATAAAAACAGGGGGAGATATAAAATAATGATTAAAAAAATATATTTGGGATATGGACATTCTCCTTCCTGGCAATAAAAAGCGAAGGTAATTTGCTCTATTTCAAAAAGATTGTCAGTAGTTACTGTGATTTCAAACGATGCAGCTTTAATGCTCAGCACGTCTTAATCATGCCAGTTATAAAACATTCCTTTGAGCGTAAGTTGGTGTTCCAAGGGTTTGAGGCAGAATTCCTGTTTAGAAGTCGTGTCCCTGGGTAGAGAGGAGCTCATGCAAACTGCTGCGGTTTCCTCTAAATGAGGAGAAGCGTTTCCTGTAGATCCGTGCCCTGTCTTACTCCTATGTCTGGAGCTGCAGCATGTTCCTACTGCTAGACAGCTTAAGCCATATGCAAATTTTCTGTTGGCTGTGTGAAGCAGAGTCGTCCCCAAGGTTAAAGCTTTGGCCTGTTGAAACCAATGACGCTATCTAGCTACCTGTGGTGTTAGGGGGCTTCCTCATGTAATATGCTTACTCCTGGAATACTTGGGTGAAAATGTAAAAGTTGAGAAGAAAATCTAAGAGGAAACACGAGCGAGCCTGCCTGCCTTCCTTGCCTCTCTTCTTTCTTTCTGTCTCTCTCTCTTTCTGTCTTTGGTTGGTTGGTTGTAACGAAAACAGGGACAACTGATTGTCAGCCTAATCTGATGAGTGTTGACTTTGGTGAGTTTTAGATCATAGCCAGTGTGGAGATTAACTACATCCTTCCCATTATCGTTAGTAGAAGTGGCACATTTAACTCTTCATCTATCTTTTTGAAAAACTGCATTTTAAACTAAGCCTAGACCTACTAAATTCATAAGGAAATCAGATCCCATCGGAGGGCATCTATTACATGTAGAGGTAGAACAGTTCCAGATTCCAATCTGAATTCCAGCCTGCCCCGGGATATTTTTTCCTTACGAATCTACCTACAAATTTGAGTAACAATTAGTGTTAGCATACCCTGTTTTGCTAGTTCCTGTCTGTTTTTAATGGAGGTGTGGTATATGCAATGTTTGCTAACATCCAGAAGGACCTGCTAACATTAGAAGTTGCCGAGAGGAAGGAAATAACTTCAAAACCTTTTGAAAACTTTTTCTGACTCAGGAGAGGGTCAGAAATAGTAGTAGTGTATTGTGCAACATTTTAAATGCTGTCAAATGTAAACCTATTGAAGAAGTATTCTCCTTCCTAAGCTTTCTCATGTTTTTTCTCCTTTTCTCCTTTTACTTGGTCCTCTTTTCTCCCAAACCCTATTTTTTCTATTTATTCCTGAAAGAGAATGAAAAGTAAAATGACTACTAGACAAGAAACACTAAATACCCAGGTATGAGAAGATTTTTTTTTTTTTTTTTTGGTCCAGAGCACTAGTTTTTCTTCACCTTTGTGGCAGAGCTAGAAATTGAGTCGACACGGTTAGTCTCTAGATAGTGCTCTCTAACACTCATCAGCTGTCCTTGCAATTAAATTAGCTGTCTGAAATTAGCATACGTTCCAGCATCGTTCTTTTAATTTTATTATCTGTTTCTCTAAGCTGAATTGCCCTTAATAAATGCTATTTTTATAAAGCTTTTATTCTTGTCTGCTAATGCCAATCTTGAGCCATCATGTATATGTGTGTTAAAATTGTCAATTTAATTTACTCAGAGTCATACCCTAAGTTAATGGAGAAAACAGACAAGGAAAGCAAGAGAACTGCTGAACATCACCGTTAATGGAGGAGTAATATCAGTGTACAGATAATGCAGGAGTAATATCAGTGTAGGAAGTTAAATAGAAAGAAGAAAAACTCTATTTTAATTCCAAAATAAGTGATGGGGAAACTCTTACTGCTGCATGAAGAGTATTTTATTTCCCAGTAGTAAAAGCTTATTTATTTCTGGATCAAGAGGAAGAAAAAGTTCCTAAAATTAAGCAACACTTCGAGGTTTGGATTTATACATGTGAGCGAGGCTCAGTAAGAAATACTGACTTGTCATATGGCGCACACGATGGTTTTTTTTTTTTTTAATGGGCTGATGAGTTTGTATGTGATTCTTTTTTTTCCAAAATATTTATGAGAAAATTAACCCTTGTGTTGTGATCCTTCAAATGCCTACCTCAGTTTTTCATCTTTCATTAGAAGCGTTAATATGCATAAATATTTGCTGAATCGAATTCATGACCTACAGGTTATATATACAAAGAGATCTGGAAGAGATCTTGTCTTTCAAAGGGAGCCCAGTAAAACGCTATAACAAAGAGTGGAAAAAATCATGCGTGCCGGGTGCCTGGGAAGATTCCAGGGCCGCGAGCACCCAGCCCACCAGCGGGGACCTCAGCGCGCTGGCGGTGGGGTGTGCTGCAGGTTCCCTGAACCCGTATGCTTCCTGCCCTTCTTTGCGTTTAATAAAGCCTTATTTTCTGACCTACAAATTCCATTAGAAAATTCAGCTCCACTGCAGGTGGGTCATAAGAAGCGCTCGTACTCAAACTGCAGGAAGCAGGTGATGTACATGGTGTATTTCTAATAGTACCAAATGACTGGAAAAAAACTCTTTTTTTTTTTTAAGGGACTTTCTGCACAAATATACCAGCTGTCTGCACAAGTGATATTCTTTTCAATATAGGTAAAATGTCTTGAAGTGTCTCCTGCTCCGGGGTATCTGATACTGTCTTTCAAACTGACGTGTGCCTTGTCTCTCCTTGTATCAGCCTTTGCTGCGGTGGTAACTTGCTTGTGGGGGGGATCTTGTTCTGTGTTGCTAGCAGGGTCTGATGATGTCTCCCTTGGTGGGACTCTTTGTATTTGTGTTTTTACAGCTATGGAAGTTTGTGAATGACTCTTAATTTTTGGAATAATTTATTTAAGTAACCGTGTAAACAGGTTACTGTAAACTGCAACAGCATGCCCTCCTGAAGTGTTGTATGTGCATGTGGTAAAAATCACTTACCTAAAGAGTTCAGAGTCCTCAAAGAAAATGTGCACCTAAATATCGTTTATGAATTTGGTTGGTGTATGAGAGATATATTCCTGTGTCATTAGTGCATAGATTGTATTTTTCAGAGGCTCAGCTTTTTAAAGCTATTCAGCGTTTCCCACCTGATTGTAAGGAGTAAGGGTAACGTACAGGGATTTTCGAAAACACCTGCGTGTCCTAATTCCACTGTTTTGGAGTGGATCTCCAGTCCAGTGCTTAGCTGCATGCATTAACCTCTCTGAGTTCCCAGCGAAACCTTCGTGCCTTCCCACCCAGAGCTGTAAAATCAGACCTTCAGTCCTAATACCAGTCACATACTTTCCTATTGTTTCATCTTTATTTATTTTGTTTTAAATCCTTCTCCTCTTTGGTTATTACATGTCATGCAGCCCCTCTCAATTCCTCACGAGTGCCACAGCTCGGCTTCTCACCTGGCTTTAGCTGGAAGTTGTAGAGATGAAGGGCTCCAGGGTGACCGGTTGTCACAAATGACTGGTCTCTTTGTGGCTGCTGCCTCTTGCCTCCAGGTGCGGAGAGGGGCAGCTCCAGCCCTGGCCCTTGCTCTCGAGACAGCCTTGGCGTGGCACCTCCGGGCTGCTCTGTTCTCCCGCACAAGCTGCCTTTTTCGCTCTGGGTATTGCATACTATTCAGTGATCAGTGCTCAAAGTGCTTGCGGAAACCTGTGTTGTGAATAAGAAGCAGAATTTCGCTCAGCTCCTTGCAGTCTCTGCCTGGAAGCCCAGCCCTTTAACGTGCCAGTGCCACTGGCTTTCCAAAAGAGAGGCTGGGGGAGAAACGACTTAAGGTATAAAATGCCAGTAATACCAGTCTGAAATTTCATCCCATTTTGTGCTATCCATGCTTGTGTGGAGGCCTTGAAAAAAGCTCCGCTCCGATATTTTTCCATTGGTGAAGTTGTCTTGTGAATATTAAAGCCGATACTGTTCCTTTATTTCTTTTCCCCCCATTTTCTGAATTTATTTTATGTCATCTCCTTTAGGGAAAAAAATACAGCTTCTCTCACTTAGCGTCCTTTGGGACAGTTACTATAGATGAAGAGCAAGCAATCAACATGTCAGGATAAAATTAGATTGCCACAGAGTACAAGGTATGATCCAGTATTTATATTAGATTTGGTTTTCAGCTGTGCACGTCACAATAGAATAATACTTTTTAAAGTTGTTCAGCATGAAACAGTTCTAAAAGCATGCAATGCTCTACATCTGTGTGAAAGTTGGGAAAAGGGGTTTTATGAGTTTAGGTATTTTATACTACAACATGTATTTATATTTAGAAGAAAGAAATTGATAAAAGAGTTGATGCTTTTACCATGTTTTCATGCCTCACAGTCATACCACATCCACGTTTAGTATTTAGCAGTGTCTGAGTTAGCAAGTGTGCCTACAGTAGTGTTTTAGTTGAGAAGAGGAGTATATTTCTTAAGCAAATCTCCCAACTGTCTGCATTTACCATGCTTCAGTTTGCATTGTGGAGTAGTTTTGGAGTGAATACAATGGATTCCTTTTGGTTAAATAACATGGGAGACATGCTCCAGGAGCACATCTAACACGCTTCTACTGGCATTCGGTCCAGGCTAGAGCTAGCCCAAAGTAAAACCCCCGAATCACGTATTAACTGTTGGCTCTTGGGTCCTCAAGCAGGTTTCCCATTCTCCGGATGGGTCTTGTTGCGCCACGTTACCTGCTGCCGTAGGCAAAGCCGTTAGAGAGAGCTCCAGTGAGGACAGTGGCTGCCCAGCAGCCGTATTGCAGTTTGCGTATAACACATGTACTTTTGGCCTTTTTCCCCAACAAAATGCTGCAATAATTTGAAGAAATAATAATAATGTCTTCCTTTTCAGTGTTAAAAGTAGTAAAAGAGTTTAAAATATTAAGAAAAATTGTGCTTTGGGTCCAGTCAAGTTTTTTCATTAACTGAAGCACTTAATAATAATAAATTGCCAGCAATTTGGGAAATGACAGCTTTGTACAGACAACACTGAGTCTGTCCATGCCATAGGAAATAAAAGCAACAGCCTTTTTCTGATTGTTTTTAAATCTTATTCTGCTAGGCTTCAAGCTAACGGTGATGGTCACCAGACACCCCGAGTTCAGCTGGTGCCGAGCCGCGCTGTTAGCAACGCTGCAATAGGCTGAGTTGTGCCGAGTCAGATCTTCGACCATCCTAACTCAGTTTTGCTGCGCTGATAATGGCAAAGTCACGAATTTGAACTAATTGAGAATAAAATGCATTTTCTCTTGGGCGTGGAGATACTTCTAAACACATTTTTACGTGCGAGTACGCTCACACGCGCTCGCTCTCTCTTTTTGTAGCACTTGTGGCTCAGTTCGTTTCCTATTTGAGGGACTTTAACTGGTGCTGGTTTTACTCTGATTTAGGATTCATGCTCTAAGACTATGCAAGAGTGTCCTCTGTCCTTGCATTATTTAATTCTTCAGACCTACCCTCACTGCTCTGTCAATAGCTTTCAAATTAATGGTCCAAACTTTTAAATTAATGAGTTTTCATCGACTTCAGTGGAAGCGGATCAGCTTCTAGATTGTCAGCCCACCTAGCCATCCTAATCAGCACTTAATATAAAAGTAGTTCACCTCCTTTTATATACCAGTCTAGCACCTCTGAGTGCATAGTTTGAAGCCATGTCATTCTCATCTCGTTAAATTAGCTGTATCTGTCCTGTTCCTCCTGACAGAAAGATTTTTAATAGTGGAAGTTGTGGTTTTGTTCTGCAGTAGCTGCAAGATATTTTAGGTTTCTTTTCTATACCAATTTAGCTCAAGCAGCCTGTCCAGAAAGCTTTTATTAGCCCAGGATTTCTTGAGAGACAAAATGTAGTGCCTGTGTTTTCCCAATCGTCAGGTGAGATTTGAAAAACCTCATTTCAATAATCGTAGTAGCAAAGCATCCCAAACAAAACTGAAATATTGGAACAAATCATAGGTGATGGAGACCTTTCCAGTTACTGTAAAATATTTTTTCTGTAGAAAATGCAGCAAGTCTTGGAGGTGGCATATTCTAAAATGGCTAGACTTTCACTTGTGATGTGGGAATCCCAGTATTTGAGGATCCCTTAGGAGCAGGGCCTGAAATACGTCTTGTTTTTTGGAAAGTGCTTTCAAATGGATGTCATAGGCAGTCGCTGGGACCTAGGAGAGGCAGAGAGAAAGGACCAGGAAGAAGGGTTTTTTCCGCAGTGGATCTCTACAGCGTCACAGCAATGAAAATTGCTCTGGGAACGGATCTCGCTGGCTCTTCCTTTTCGTCTTCCTGACACAGACTGAAACCGTGTGTCTTCAGACCGAATCCAGGGCGTGAGCCTTGGGGAGGCTTCGCCTTTCAGTCGTTTCCTCAGAGGCAGAGGAGCCGTTCCGACCAACCCCGTCGTCCTTCTAACCCTGCGCAGCGATACCGCGCCAGACGAGCGTACTTCAGAGTGCTTACAGGGCACAGCTCCCTCTCTGCCGAAGCAAGCTGAAGATGGATGTGCTGGAGGCGTTCAGCGATTTAGCATGCCAAAGAATGACCCAGATGCTAACTTCTGTCGAGATTAACGTCAGGATTTAGTGACCCACTGGGTGAATATTGACAGGGGTGAAGCTAAGGAGAAGATTCACTTTCAAGGGGAGCGAAGTAGGGCATAAGCAGAATAGTTATGATTAAGTACCCTGAAAGGAAAAAAGTTATAATACTAGATCAATCAAAGCAAATGAATAAAAGTGAAAATCTATAACTTAAAGCCATGTTAATGGAAAGGAGTCTAATATCAGTAGCTGAAGAGACCGCAGCATCAATCGTAACGTCGTATTTTGCCTGAGTTCCCTTGTCATTGTATACAGAGATGAAATCTTGCATGGGTAGAGCTTTCTACTGAATGAAACAGGGAGCAAAATTAGGGGATAAATAAAATGGATGGGGAAAAAGTCTGCATTCTTATAAAAAGTACACAGCCATGAAGAGATCTTTTTAAAAAAAAAAAAAAAAGAAAAGAAAAAGAAGAGAGTGATTTCCAAGGAACGCTCCTGCTTTACGTTAGAAAGCGTTGCACAGCGATGTCGCGGCTTGGTTTCTGTAGCCCCCGAAGGTGGGAACAATGGACAGGATTGCGTAAGATTCTTGTCACTTGTTTCGTTTTATGCTTAACCCATATTCTCAGTGATTCATTATCGAGATTTATTAGGACTCATTAGCAAGCGCGCCAACTGTGATGGTGTTGGATATCATGGCACCTTGCTTAGTGGGAATTCAATTGAGATAACTCGTTGCATAGAATTAGTTAATAGCAGATAGTAATTTAGTGGCTTGCTGCTAACTCTGGTCTGATCTCTAATGGAGGGGAATCTGTTTTGCAGGTCCGAGGGATAAGGTGCTTGTTTGTATGAAATAGACTTTTTTGTAACTATTTAAAGAAAAAAGAATTATTCAGTAGCATGTACGACTCCCCCCCCCCCCCCCCCCCCTTTTTTTTTTTTTTTTGGGTAAGCCACTTTTTTAATTACAGAAGAATAAGTGAATATCAAAAAACAGGTTTAAGTTCAGGAAGGTGTGAGAGTTACAGTGCTGCATGTGGTTATGACTTTGTACATGAGGTTTTCATTCTGATGTGAACTGACTGGCGGGCTTATAAACGTTGGGGAGTAGTTTACGAATGAAACCTGTTTAACCTTTATAAAGTCATCCATGATATAATCTACGTGCAGTTATGTATGTCCTATTACAGTTTCTGAGCAACAACTCCAAAACTATCTAACGTTTGTTTCATTTGAAGATCTCTCTCTTGACCTCTAGCCCATAGCAGAATATATAATTTCCTTCACTTGTGCGTGGAAGGAGGAGAGAGCGGTTATACAGATTTGTGTCTTCATTACATGTGGGCACACTGTAAAACGGCGTGCTGTCGCCCTTGGGGGCGTCCGCGGTCGGACGGCAGCCGCAGGAGCACCTCCGGGGGGGCGCAGGCCCTGGCGGGCCGTCTGCGGCAGGGCCCCGCGCTGCCCTGCCCGGGGGCTGGCCTGGCCTGGGCCGGCGCGGGGGCCGGCGCGCCAGCTGTGCTTTGCACAGCCCCAGTGCTGAACGCTGCGGAAGGTCTGAACGTGCCTGAAAGTTAAGAGTATGGAGAGTCAAAAAGAATCTCAAGCTGGGCACTGAAAATCAAGGGTATTTTTCTCTTAATGATGCAAAGCCTTTTGACCGGTGGCCCTTCTCTAAACAGGGATGATTATTTTCCCAGGGGAAGTGGTGTTAATTACTATTTTGAAGCACTCAGACACTATAGTGAGGATCAAGATAGAAGAACCCAGGAAAAAGTTATTAATTCTGACTCAGAGTGTGCGCTGAATGCTGCGTGGTAGGAATCTCGGGGACACACACAGCGTGATGAGGATAAAGCAACGTACTGAATAACCGTTGATTAAGTGAGCGCTATCTTTTCTGTGAGCTGAATGAGGTAGGGGCTCTGTAGAAAATAAAATAATGTTTGATCATTTAATTAGAGACTACGTCATAACATGTGCAGAATGGGCTGAAAAAGCAGTCATGATTCTGGTATTTTGAATGGTTGATTTTGCATACTTAATATTTCTTTTTAAGTAGGCGTTGTGTATTTTTAAGGGAAATACTAAAACAGAAGGCTGACAGGAGGAGGATGTCTGCAACTTCAACACAAGGAAAACGCTCTCGTCTTCTCTCCTCTTTCGGTATGTCTCTGCCTCCTATTTTGACCCCGTCGTGCAGGTAGTTTCTATTGCCTCTTTGCAGTTCTTCCAGCCTCCGTTACAGACTTCGTTCCTCTTGTCTTGCGCTTCGCTTTCCTTCTGTTTTAGCCTCTGTCTTGGGGCTTCTCCCCTGTCGGCCTCCGCCGTTTGCTGCAGTGGCGTAGGAACGGAGCGCCGTTCCCGCCGTGGCTCGGCCGGGCTGTTCTGCCCTGCGCTGTCGGGAGCTCGGCGAGGAGCAGGGGCAGCTCTTGCGCTTGCAGTTCTCGCTGGATGCTGCATGTCCACGTACTCTGATCTGTGCTAGAAATGTATTCACTGAGAAATTTAAGAGCTTTATGTGCAGGTCTCTTCTGAAAGGGACCAATTCCAAATTAAGGAATTGGTATATACGTTTTACCGTTAAAGGTATTTTTTTCAGAACTGGATGAAATGCTTTTTGTCCAAACTCTTTTGAAAAATTCGGTCATATACTCTCAAAGTATTTTTGCCTACTTGCTTAAGAATTGGCAAAGTTGAAACAGAGCTCTAATGATTAGGAAGAAGAAAACCTCTGAGCATCATCGTGAGTTATTCTGTCATCCTAGTCCATAATTTAAATGCTACTGTGTCCCTTAGAAAATTCGAAGCGCTGCAGACAGCTGGGGAGGAAGGGGCCTTTCTGTCACTGGGTGGATCTGTTTATTGTCTGACATTACAAACTGTTGTTGTTTAGAGGAAAAAATCTTATTCAATTATGATGAATTCCTTCATTTTCCTTCAGCATTTGGGGATATGTTTCAAGTGCTAAGTGAATCAAAATTTTCATAGCAAATCACAAACCAAGATAATAATTTTTGAAAAAAAAAAAAGTTACTGTTCTCTGTGAATTGCAATGTTTTTAAAGATTTGGCTCCAATGCCCATCTAATATATCTGCCTGTTTGAAATATTTGTATCTCAGAGGAACAGTTTTAAAGCATCTCCCATGTAATTGATTGATCTGTTCCTTTAAAATGCTTGGATGGCTTTCTAAGCAATGGGACACGTGTCGATGCCTCTTTGGGGGCAGAGAGGGAGAAGTGTTTTACCTGGTCTGGGGGGAAAATACCTTAAGTCTTCTCCTGTGGTGAAGAGCTGACTGGATATGTAACTGAAGAGCGTTCCTATTTAGAAAGCGCGAATTGTTCAGAATGGACCCAAAAGTCATTCTCAGGAGTAGCAGTGCCTTTGTAGAACGATAGTAGATTAAACCTTCCTATGGGATAGAAATTACTCAAAAAGTCTGGTCTTGCTCGGCACGCAGGTACGTTCTGGCGGGACGGTCCTGCCGGGAAGGGGTCTTTGCTCTTGGCTTTGTATTTTCTCTGCTCTTAGAGCCGTGGTTTTAGGTGTGATACTCGCTCAGATTCCCTTCTCAGCTTTTATTTTGTTAAACGTGACTGTCATGATTTTGATTGAAAGAGGAAATTTGATCTAGAAAGGCCCAAATGGCAGAAGTGAAATAAGACAAAAAAGTGCATTTATTTCAGGAAGTCATTAATTTTAGTCGCTTGGCGGTATGAAAGATGGTGTCCAATTCTGGCATTGTGCCTCCTTTTTTTAGACGTATGCTACATAGATGGGATCATTTTATAACATTTTGTTTTCCAAAAGATAGGAAGTTTGAATCTAAAACTGAGTGCCTGTATTTCGAAAAAATTTGATTTAATTTTAATTGTTTCTGAAACTGCCTTCCAGATGGATACAATAGTGGTTTGAAAAACCAAAGAAATTTAAATAGCGAGCCCGAGGCTTTAAGTTTTTGAAAACATTTTACCTAGTTGTCCTGCAGTTTCTGTATATCACTCTGGTGGTATTTTATGCAAGTGGCCTGTATTCATCAAAATAATTGAAAATTCACTGCATGAACTTATGGTGTGACTTTTTTTCTTTTTTTATTAGTATTATCAAAAGTTATGTTTCTAAATAGGTTAAGATCCTAAACTGAAAGATACAATCTATCGTAGTGTGAGGTACTATAAAAATGAGAGCATTTGCTGTTACTGCACATTGATACCTTCTGCTTTCGCTGATTTTTTTAGTGATGAGTCTAGTTTCATAATGCTTATAAACTAGGAAAGGTTTATAAGTTGGTAGTAAGTAGTTGGAGCTCTTTCGCAGGCTTGATGAGTGCCTATCTGTTCTTATGCCAATGCATATTACTCTTCATGTGCAGAATGAGGATGCACATGAAAATTTATTGATTGATTTACTTACTCAGGGCTAGCTGCCTTGTTCTCCAGTGTATAGGTACGTAGGCGTATGACAGCAAATGAGGATTATACTGTTAAATCTAGTGTGTGAAAGAGTAGATGAAGGCTCCAACCCCTGAATCTGGTCTATATTCTGGTGATTTATTGAGCATCTGTGAGCTGTACTTGTGGCCCAAGGAAGGTCTCCCTGTGACTCGTCACTGCAGGAGTTTTTATGCTGTGTGAAATGTGTGGTCCATCCTGTGTCTGACACCTGCCAGCACCACAGTGACCTGCTTCAGAAGAAGCAGAGAGGCAGATATGCAACAAAGCCTTTTGTGAAGGTCTTAGACTAATCACCACAGGTAATAGATTGGCCTCAACTCAGAGCATAAGGTTTTCATATTCCTTCCAGAGCTTTTTTCCTTTTCAAGCGTTATCAGTCTATGTATAGGAAGCAAGACCCAGGGGATGACTGAAAATGAAAAATAACTTGATATGTGTAAATCTGTGCATCTTCTAAAGCATCAAAAAAAAAAAATATTTCTCTCTAGACAGTAGTTGAGGTCAGCTCTTTCAGCTAAACTGCTCTGTCCGCTTGTTTTTATATGTGACCACAACATGTTGCAATGCAGAACTAGGCCCAGATACTTGATGTTTTAGCACAAAGTATTCATTTACTTTGTGGCTGTTGTTGTAGACTTGGGAACAATCCATAACACTTATTTTATATTTATTAATTTAATATTGCATCTTATATGTGGAGTCTCCCTCCCTGGAGATATTCAAAACCCGCCTGGACGCGATCCGGGGAAACGTGCTCTAGAGGACCCTGCTTGGGCAGGGGGGTTGGACCAGATGATCTCCAGAGGTCGCTTCCAACCTCAACCGTTCTGTGAGTCTGTGATAGAATGTAAGGTCGAGCAAGAAGCCCAAGAAGCAGCCCACTTCAAGAGAGTTTGCCCTTCCCCCCTCCTCCCTGCAAGCCAGAGCCACTGGCTCTTTACAAAGAGACTGTCACTGTCTCTTTGTAAGCAACTACTGTAAAACACTGAGTTAAGGATCACAGAGTTTTTTTTACTGGCCTCTGCTCCAAAAATTCATTATTTTCCGAATGCCAGATAAGCAGGAGCTCTGGCTGCTCTCCCAACACTGACTTCACCCAACAAATTAATTGCTTGTACCATGTCCATTACAGTTGTTCAAAATGACCTCCAACTGTGCACGATAGCATCATGCGACATTACCAAAATTTGAAATGTTGTTTTATTTCTCTTTTCTGGTGTTTTTTAGCTCTTTGTTTAGCTTCCACTGGTCTGTTGTAACATGATTTTCTGTTCACTCTCCCAGTTGCCCACATAAAAACAATGCTAATGTTTAATTATACAGTATCTTTGGAAGTAGATGTGGCTAAGATCCTCATGTGATAGAGGCTGTGTAGCTTCACTGAAGGATGCCAGCTATGCTGTTGATTTCTTTTTGGCAATGTCTTTGCTTATCCAGTAGCAATTTGGCTGAATCCACAACCTTGTTTGACAGACAAGTAAGAAAATGTTGTTGGATATGCTTTTGGGTGTATTTAACCACTAACTGTTTACTTCTAAACAAATTCTCTTGGTACAAAAGATCAGGCTAGGATTATTATTTTTTTCCCCCCAAATTAAGTCCCACACTGTTTAATACCAACTTTGTCTTCATCTTCCCTTACATGAAAGTTACCACTGATGTACTCTGAGTTGTACGTTACAGGCTGGAATGAGGGAGGAAAGCAGTAATTTACTGGTCTGGTACTTAGCCTAGTTAAAATGGATCAGCAAAATTAGGCTCTGTATTAAAAAGTAGTCCTCTCAGCAGCTGTTATTCTCACAAGCAATAGCGTTGAGTCGTGCTTTGGATAAGGCTGTGACCGTGAAAAATACCGCTGTTCTCCTCCTAGGCGTACAGCTAAAGGGCAGCGCCCTGTGCCGAGGCAGCCCCGAAAGGAGCTGCCACCCGTCGCTCTTCTCCGGCTGCTGTTCGGCCGCGTGTTGCCTCCCTGCTGCCCGTGCCCGGAGTCCAGGGCAGTGTTCGCATCTATTGCGATGCAACGCAAGCCTCCCTCCCACCTCTGTCCGTGGGGAAGAAAAGTAGAAGAGCTTCAGGCGTACGGTACCAGGTCTGAAATCCGTAGTGGTATGAGCACAGTTCTTCAGCCGTTGAATTAGGATATCTAGAGAAAGTGGTCAGTGATACCTGGGAACAGCAGGTGACTTTTCCTGGAATTTGATATAGTACAAGAATCACTAATTATGAAGTGCAGTGCAAAATGGAGCATTGAAAAGACTTTCCCCCTAGTAGAAATATAAAAATAGGCTTCTGTCAGTATTCCCATTAAAGACATAAACTCTTGTTCTATTGTTTTACTGTATTAACATTGCTCTCTGAGAGTCATGTCAGATTAGAGGTATAACTTTAACCTGTATGTTGTAATTCAAAATTCTCACTGATGGATTTTAGAGTGGGCGAATCTAGTTTTGAGTGGACATAATCCAATTTTTGCTTAGGAACTGCTTGTTGAATCCCTTTAGCCTGTAGCTGTTTTGATGGGTTGTAAGTGATGAGGAGATCTTTTTAGTTTCAGTAGTGTGTGGACTGAGGTGCACTGTAGGATCTGTAACCCAGGTGTGATGTGTTAACTTTTTTATTTAGTTAGTGTCGCCTCACCTCCCGGTGTTCGTTAATCCAAGCCAAAGGGAAACGGTTCTTCAAAGTGAAATACATGGCTGTGACAGATGCGCAGGTTATTATATTTAGTTTTTTGACTGAGAGGACCAGATTGAATGTAGGTAGTTGACTGTACGTATCAGGTACGATAAAGGTGAGATTACTAATTATTTGAAGAGTTAAGCTTAAAAAGTAGGAAATGGAAAACTGAAAAACAGATTTTTTTCAAGCTCTGTACATTTAAACCATGGAACACATTACCACATGAAGTCATTGAAGCCAAGCACTTAGCAGGAGTGGAAGACGGACTTGGCATTTTTATGGATATCGAAAATATCCAGAGTAATGATTAAATACGTCAATTTTGGTAATGTAATTAGAATAATTTTTCATGCTTCAGGGCTTAAACCAATTTCTATATGAGAGAGACCAGGATGAGACTTAGGGTAGGAACAGATTAAAGACATCTGCATGCTGCAGAGCCCTTGCCCTTTCTTCTGAAGTGTCTGCTGCTAATGCAAGGCGAGATATTGGACTAGGATGGACCCTGGATTTGCCTTGATCAAGTATGTCATTTTTTATGTTCCCTTAGGGCATCTAGATTGGAATACATGGACTAATTTGTTAGGTAGCCAGGTTGTGATAAAAAGGAGCATGAAGTAGACAGCAGATGGGTTTTCTGTAATTTTGAGAGGATAAACATGCTGAAGCTGCAGATTTGCCCCTTTCCCTCCTCCCCAAAAGCTTTCCAAAGCTTTCAAAATCATGAGGTAGCGTCCTGCAAAATAATGAGACTTATTAGAGAATATTTTTATTTATATCCTTTCTGAATCTTCAGCACTTAAGGCGAGTTGAGTCACGCTTGCAAACTCTTCTCTACAACCACTGGAGTTAGATTTTCTTTTTTTTTTCTTTTTACAATAAATCTAATATTCTCAAATAGGAGCTTTAAG
Organism: Struthio camelus; assembly: GCF_040807025.1. Lineage (NCBI taxonomy): Eukaryota > Metazoa > Chordata > Aves > Struthioniformes > Struthionidae > Struthio > Struthio camelus. Next base: position 2,080,401 of record NC_090955.1, on the reverse strand, counting down.
TGAGCAAGAGGTAAATAAATGTTGAAGTGCTTGCACTTACCTGTGCAAATACAGATGCAGAAGGGAGATGGTAGCTGCCGTTACCAGCTAATAGTTGAGAAGGTGATCACTTACACTGAGCAACAGCTAAATTGATATAACGAGTTCAGATGTGTGTGGGCATCAAAGAATGATAAATGGGCACTAGTTGAGCTGCAGTTTGACTGTGACGGGCTGGAAGAGGAGTGGGTGTCTGAACCTGTGGCTCTGGGAGAGGCAGCAACCAAGTCGCTGGCGTCGGTGTGAAATTCCCAGCGACAGGCGTGCGCCTCGTGCTCTCAGCGGCCTGAGAAGACTGGTTGTGCGCCCGCCCCAGTTCCCTGCGTCCTCTGCTGCTGCCGGCGCCGTGGGCCAGGGGTGGAAGCATGAGGATAAGCCGTATTTTTTCAGCTTGCAAACGGAAAGAAGAGCAGGGGAGAAATCCCCCACACAGTGAATTTTCCATTTTCAGGATGCGGATGGTGGACAAGTGTGGGTTTGTTGGGAACAAATGGCTGTGCTTTTAGTGCGGTGATGAATCATTAAAAAACAAGCCCTGAGCGATGGCATGAGTTGGTTCTCAATACCCAAATTACCATGAAATAACCTCTTGTGATGTCCAGGGAACAAACTGAATTTTGGTCCTAAGCCCCAAAATTATAATTGGTAGAAAACTCCATCTGCTTGTATTGTTGTATAAGCTTGTTCTATCCTAGCCCTACTGCAAAACAGTCAGACCTGCGAGGTCTGTCCAGTTCAACTGTCCTCTTGGACCGAGGAGTATGCATGCCTTCTCTGATTTTGGTAGTCCTGAGTAACACCAGTTTGGATGCCTTGGTCATAGTAATTCCTGCCACACCCAAGTGGACAGAGAGAACAGTTCAAGGGGGGAGAAAAAATAGTGAAAAATATAGTAAGGATACAGTTTTTAAAATATAAAGATTTTAAGACCTTAAAACGCCTTAATGACTTTGAAAGATGGGTCACAACCCCCTAGCCAGCTCCATGCCGGTCAAGAGTTGAGTAACAGAACCACTCATTTGTGTCTGCTGCAGCAGTGTGCTGCAACATTTCAGTGTTAGGAGATGAAATTTGGCTAGGTTTAAAAAGATTTAAAAAAATCAGAGTTATGTTACTCTGACTTCACTAAAACGTGCTGGAAATAAAGCAGCCACGGTAGCTCTCATGTTTAGAGTAGCAGTGGAGAGTTCTAGCTGGGTCTAGGCACTTTTCACTGTGTGCACATCAAGTGCTCTTGGTCCCACATGTGTTGGGGCCAAATGATGAAGAGCAGCTGTACTTGGTCTGGTGTTTTTTTTAGGAGGTTTGTCTCCAGAAAATGTGCTTGGTCTTGCATGGATTTGTTGGTCAGGAAGAAATGGCAACAGGAGTTGTCTGCTTGTGTGTTACAGCTTTGGGAGGAACGGAACGGAAATAGGATGATCCAGCATCCTTTAGGTCATGGTGCACTGAACCAAAATGGATCTGAGTAACTTAAATTGAATGAGATCAGCTGCATTACTTTGGTTTTAAGAGTATGGGGTTGCATCCAGACTCCTCCTCCTCACTGGCTCCATTGGTATCCACCTTCGTGGCAAGGAGGAGATCTCTTGTGTGCCAAAATTGGGATTGCTCTTTTTGATGTGTGGTTTTTTAAATGTGTAATAACTGGTGCTAAGAACCTGAGGACCCAGGTTTGTGCCCCATGCTCTTCTGCCTGCCCTGCACGGCGCTGCTCGGGGGCTTTGCTCGGGGAGGGGGGGGGGGAGCGGCCGAGAGCACTAAGCGGGTGGTTGCGCTTCCCTGGTGCGGGACGGAGGGGAAGGGAGGAGGAGCGGGCTCTCTCGTGCCGCGCCTCGGGGGAGCGGAGGTGGCGGCCGAGCGGGCCCGGAGGCGGCTTGGCGGGGCGGTGCGTTCCCTCGCGTGGGCTTTCCTCGCCGGGATGGGGCTTTCCCGGCGGCCGGGTCGCAGGTCGGCGGCCGGGGGCGCGGGGCCGGGCCGCAGCCCGCGGCCGAGCGCGGCGGCCGGAGGCGCGGGTCGGTGCGCGGCGCCAGCCGCTCGCGCCGCCTTCCAGCGTCCGCCCGCGGGAGGCGGCCCGTCCCGCGGCCCCGCTCGGCTCCAGGCGCAGCGGTCCAGGCGGCTCCGGGCCGCAGCAGCCCGGCCCGGCCCGCATCCCTGCGTAATGCTGGGCCGAGCGGGATGGGGAGGGAGGGAGCGGAGGAGGTGGGGAGAGCGGGAGGCGGAGAGGAGCCAGGCGACCATTTAAAGCGGTAGGAGCGGCGCGGCGCGGCAGTGCTGCGCTGCCGGGCGGCGCGGCGGAGGGAGCCGCAGCGCGGGCGGGCGGGCGGCGCGGACCCCGGCCCTCCCGCCGCCCCCCCCGCCCCGCCCCGCCCCGCCGCCCCGCGGCATGAAGGCGCCGCGGTGCCCCGCCAGGACGGCCGCGCATCGCCCCGGCGCCGGCGGCACCATGGTCCGCCTGGGCAGGCTCCTCCGGCTCCTGACTTTGATGAAGTTGCCCTGCTGCCTGCTGGAGTTTCTCCTCTCGGAGGCGGCCCAGGGGCAGGAGATGTACGCGCCCCACTCCATCCGGCTCGAGGGGGACATCACCCTGGGCGGCCTCTTCCCCGTCCACGCCAAGGGACCCACGGGCGTGCCTTGCGGGGACATCAAGAAGGAGAACGGCATCCACAGGCTGGAGGCAATGCTGTACGCACTGGACCAGATCAACAGCGACCCGGACCTGCTGCCCAATGTCACGCTGGGCGCTCGCATCCTGGACACTTGCTCCCGAGACACCTACGCCTTGGAGCAGTCCCTCACTTTCGTCCAGGCTCTCATCCAGAAGGACACCTCCGACGTGAGGTGCACCAACGGGGAGCCACCGGTGTTTGTCAAGCCAGAAAAAGTAGTTGGCGTGATCGGGGCGTCGGGAAGTTCTGTGTCCATTATGGTGGCCAACATCCTCCGGCTCTTCCAGGTAGGGTCCCCGCAGCCTGGGGCAAGCGGGTCACTGCTCTGCTCGGTGTCCCCTTCTGGGGCCACACCACGGGGGCAGGGGGCAGCGGCTCTGCCGCTCTCAGCTCCCTTCCTGCCTCTTCAGGTGTTTCCTTTGCTTCTCCTCCCAGAGCATCTCTGCGTTTGCTTCCCCCTTGAGCATCTCTTCCTTTGCCCCCGCCCCCCCCCCGAGCATCTCTTTATTTGCTCCCCCCCACCCCGAGCATCTCTTTATTTGCTCCCCCCCACCCCGAGCATCTCTTCGTTTGCTCCCCCCCACCCCGAGCATCTCTTTATTTGCTTCCCCCCACCCCGAGCATCTCTTCGTTTGCTTCCCCCTAGAGCATCTCGTTTCCCTCCCACCTCCTTCTCCCTACTCCACGGTGCATGGCACTTTCTGGATTTATCGCCCCATTTGCAAGAAGCAATCCTTGGGGGAGGGAAAAAAAAAAGGCAATGATTTAAATGGGTTTGCATTAGGGAGAGACATGGCTCGGCAAAGACGCTCGCACAAGGCAGCAGGGGCACGGCCAGGACGGGTTTCGCGCATGAAATGCTCCGGGGCTGTGGAGGGCAGGGTTGCTGGCCGCGGCAGCCCGTCTCTGCGCGCCTCGGCCGGGGACTTTCACCTGGCCGTGTTTCCCTTCGTCTGGGTCGGTCAGCGCTCGGCGGGGCGCGGAGATGGGGCTGTGGTGGGGAGCGCGGCAGGGTGCGGGCCGGTGCCCTCCTCCAGGGCAGGGGCAAGCCCCAAACTCCCGGGGGAAGGATTTGCCTCCGAAGGGCAGTGGAAAGGCGGCAGAGGGAGAAGAGGAAGAGCACGGCTCTCGGGAGGCTGGAGAGCGGCCGGGGCCGCGGCCGCTCCGCGCAGGGCTCACTGCAGCCCACGGCGCCGGCCGGCAGCGCGGGGGCTGCGCAGGCGGCTCCTGCCGCCCGCCGTGCCCGAGGCGCTCCCGGCCCTCGCGCGCGCTGGCGGATGAGCCGAGAACCCCGATGGAAGGCTGCGTGCGTGCGAGCGAGCGAGCGAAGGGCTGCAGCGCTTTCTCCGGATTTGTTTTCCTTCCTCCGTCTCTTTCCTCTCTCTGCCTGTTGGCGCTGCGACCGTGCCGGTTGCCCCTCGCCTCGCCCCCGCCCAGGGGGGTATGCGTCTGCCTTTCCGCTCTGCCGGGTGCCGGGGTGGAGAGCAGGGTTTGGCTGTGGGGCCGGGCGATGCTGGGGCTGTGGCGGCAGGGGCTGCCGCCGCGGCACGGCCGGGCCGGGCGCTCGTCCCGGCGGCGGAGCGGTGAGGGTCCTGAGGCAGCGATTGCGGGGGCGGCGGCAGCGGCACAGCCGCCACCAGATGCATCACGCAGCTGAGTTTCTTGCTTCCGAGTCCCCCTTTGCTGAGGAGCGTGAAGGGGTAGTTTCGTTGTTGTTATTTTTGCATCTTTTTTTTTTCCTCTGGGTGGGGAGATCCCCCTCCTCCCCCAGCTGGAAACTTGTGAGGTTGTCACAGGAAATCCACTCTCTGATGTCAGTAGTCCCCGTTACTGCTTATTCCGAGCTGGCTGCCCGTGCCAGGTACAGGCGTCACATGCAAGGCAAACTGAGCGATGCGTCTTCTCCCATCCCTGCCCTTTGCGCTGCCCAAATGCACTCGGTCCTTTCTGTTTTCCTGAAAAAGCATTAAGGATCTCATTTTGTTTTTCTTACTCTCATCCCCCTCTCGGTGAATTAAAATGCAACTTGTACTGCTTTTGGATTCAGCAGCATGCTGAATCTGTAACGATCTGTGCTGCTTTAACATGCGGCTCTTGGTCTTGAAACGCTATCTCAGAGAAAGCAACGCTGCGTGTGCGTGCGTGCATGCTTGGCATCGCTAGGTGCACTGTACTCGTTTCTGCTCAAGACTTCTTGCATTATGAACAGCCCTTCTGGGGCTGAAAAACAGATGGTCTTGTGTTCCTTTTGAGCTAGAACCGAGAAGCTTGGAGGGATGCGAGCGGTGCTCAAGTTCTGGTTAAGTCCTGGTTCAGCAAAAGCTGATTTGCTGTAGACTTCTACAGCAAGTAGATTGAAATCAGCCAGCTGTTATATACTGCGATCTCATTCAAAAACAAATCCTGGGCACTGTGTACTGAGATTTCATCCAGAAACAAATCCTGAGCACCCTGCACCTTCTATATAACAAAACAGTACCTGCAAAATCTTTGGTGGTGTTGATGTTACATAATGGAGTTTGCAGAAAATGAGACATTTTGGGAGCTTCTAGGTGTAGAGATGCTCATATACATGTAACATTTTAACATATTGTGACTAAGTATCTGTTCAAAATTGCTTTTTAACCATATCATCCCAAAAGCAAGAGCTGGTACATACCGAGAGATGTTTTACCAAATATGCGTTTTACAGCTTGCTTCTGCCTTCTTTAAGGAGATTTTTCATGCAGTAAAACTGTTCCCTCTCATCCTCTACTCCTGCAAAACGCAATTCAGAACATGGCCCAGCCAGAGAGAAATAAGAAAGAAAGAAATATTAAAAGAGGTAGGAGAAGAACTGGACGTAATAAGCAACTGCATACTGTTGCGTGGGGGGTGAGAAGGTATAAGTTAGCAGAAGGGAAAAAAAAACTTGCTAATCTACACGCTTTCTCGAATGCGTTAGCTTTTGCGGCCAGCATGTTTCTGCAGATCGCTATAGGTTTTACTGACCTTAGCACTATTTTAAGGCATGGATGAATGGTTCTTGAATGTTTATTTTTATGTAATAGGCACAAACAGGCTTTTCCCTGAGATCATGGAGATAAAAACTCTTTCCCTCTATCTGCTGAGGCCAGTGCAAAGAAACTTTACTCGTTAGTGTTTACGTTCCTCTAACGGTATATTGGAGGAGAATTGAAGTACTTGTACTTTATCTTTAATGCATGGAAAATATATATGCAACCTATACAGAACAGTAGGTTTCCTTAGCCAACTAATGAGGCTTATGGGTCTTTCTCCCCTGCATGGGTAGGATTCAGGCTGTTCATCTTGCTCTCTGCATAAGAAGTTAGAATAACTCTCCATGCACTTCACCTCTCTGTTCCCAATATAGCATAGAGATTTGGGAGTGCCTTCACCGCCAGTGGGTGTATCAGCAGGGTAGAACTCTGTGCTGAAGTCTTCTGAATTTCAATTCATCTGTGCAATTACTGTTTGAAGTTTTGTAGAAGCTTCCCTTTGGTGAAAAATGAAGGATCTGCACTGGGCTATTAGACTTTTCCTTTTTCCTGTGTGATTAAAGGAAAAGTCTCTCTACACCTCTCCACACATCCCAGACTGCACCTTCAGTAAAACATAGAGCAGTAGTCAGGGTGGGTGGGAGTTGTGCCTGGAGCGTGGGGAACGGCGTTGCGAGCTGGATCTGAGCGCAGCTCCTCCTCAGCTGGAAGGAAGCTGTCCCCCAGGGTGGGGTGCACTTGACTCACGTGCTCGTTCTCGTAGAGGGAAGGTGTCAGGGGGACGCTGGATCCATGTGATAGTCAGAATGGGTCGTTACTCCATCTTCAAGTCACATAGGTTGGGTCAACGTGTTTGAGATGGACACAGGGAACAGCAAATGAGGGCAGCGTGTGCCTCCTAAGGCTAAGTCTTCCAGCATTTCTCTTGCAAAATTTCGACTAATGAGAGATGCAAACAAACTCCTCTGCGCAAGTGCAGGATTTAGAGGAGGGGGGAGGAATTTAAGTCTGAGTTCAGTATTGCTACAAAGTTTTTGTGTGACCTGAGGTGAGTTGCTTAGGGTAAAAAGTTTAAAAGCACCCCAGCTGAGCACCTAAATCCTACCCTCAGGACCATTTAGACTCCAAGGCTAAGACTTACTTGAGCATTGCCCGATGTTTGACTCACCTTTGAAAAAGACTCGGTGAACTCTCGTTGGGTTGGTGATGGCTGACCTTGGAAGGGCTTGAGTTTCCGGAGCAATGCCTCTGGCCAGATGCTTTGTTTTTGCCCTTCTTTGTTATTTAATTTCATTCTCTTCCAAAGTAGACTAAGGGTACACTACTGCTCGGGAGTAAGAGTGCCCTCAAAGGTGTTCATGTGGAATAACCGTTTTTCTAGTTGTAGACAGGACCTTTGAGCGTTGTAGGCGTTGTGCGCAGACTCCCTGTGCCCCATATGGGGATGGCACTGACGCTCCCTGTCTGTTGTCCTTGGCCTATCTGAAGCATTCAGGTTAGTGACTTGCAACGTTTTGAGTCGTGGATTCTAGCAAATTTTTCATTGCAGATGTAGTTGCCTTAAAATCTGTAGGTTTCTGTATAAGAGGTTGCATTTACTTTTCTGTGTGAAAGGTGGTGTACTTTCATAGATTTTTCTAGGAATCTGCAGAGTACAGCTTGAAAATGATTTGGAGCTGTAAGTTTCTGGACCAGGGAGGGATGGTGAAGGTGTGCTGCCAAGCACAAAGGGCCTTTATCTCAGTTACGGGGCTGAGGATGAACGCAGTGAAAGTAGTAATATAATATGTGCGGTGGACCATGTACATATAAACACATAAATATTCAAGTGTGTCAAGTATGCTGATTTCTTCAAAATAAAATTCTATTAGAGAATGCCAATACATAGTATGCCGATTGTAAATTAAATCTTTTCTGAAAATAAAGCACAAACAATTTGGAAAGCTGTTTCCAAATGCATCAGGGATTTCAGGGCAATATGTTTTTTAGACTGCTAGTGTCACATTGTGAAAAATATTATTACTTTACAGTGTCGTAGTTTTCCTTACAAATTTAACTCTGTGAATTCAATAACTATGCTGAAAAAATTGCCAAGTGGTTCATCCATTTTGTAGGTTTTGTGAGTGAAACCATGCAGTATGAAGAATATCAGCACACTGATTTTTTTTATTTTGCTTTTTTTTTTTTTTTGCTTTTTTTTTGCTTTTTTGCTTTTATGAAAACTGATTTTTGGACTCCCTTAAAACTCTACGGACTTCTCATTACAAGCTTCAATAATGAACTGCTTACTGCTTCAGGTTTCTGCCCTCAGTGGATGTAATTTTGAATAGTCAATCAGCAGTCATTCTTTCTTGTCTAAATACTGTCTTGTCTTTTTTTTTTTTTTTTTTTTTTTTTTTAAATCAGTGGTGGTTCTTGTGGTCTGCAAGGGTGCATTACCCAGCCCCTTCAGGGAATGTTTTTAAAATCACTGTGGTGGGCTGAAGGGGTGCTGTCAGATTGGAAGCATAAACTGAAACTTCCCTTAAATCCCTTAGGTGCTTTTGACTATTTACTTTCTGTGGACCCTTTGGTACTAAGTGAGAAAGGTGAAAGTTGTGATGCCTATCTTTCGCTGTATACATGATGAGACCAGTATCATCGCATGGATGTATCTTAAATGTGGAGGTCTAAGGTGAGTGAACAGGGCAAGGAGAATAGGTCTAGTAAGTTGGATGCTTCTTTTTTTCTTAGAAAAGTGTGTGCGCTTTCCAAGAAGTCTAAGCTAGGCTGTCCTCTGCCAAGACAGTGGTAGCAGCCTGCATCAGTAGTCTATGCCTGGATGAGCTACAGCGCTGGAGATGCTGGGACGGGTATTGCTGCAGAAGGTTATGGCTCTCTCGCAGCTTCTGACTCGTGGGAATTAATATTTGGCTCTCAGCAGCCATCAGTTCCTTTTCCTGTTCGGTTTGCAGAATGATCACGGAGAAGAAGGATCAGGACTGTATGAGAATCATTTTACAGAACGTGTGATTCTGTGATTTCAAGAGGTACTTCTAAGTGTTTGGTTTTTAATGAATTTTATGCTGCTCACCTGATGTATTTCTATAAACTCCTTCACCCTGTATCAAAAGTAGTTGCAAATTGATTGTTCTTTGATGACTCTCTCTCTCTCTTTCTTCCCCTCCCTCCCTCTCTCTTGTTCATTTACTTGTTTGAAGTTTCTTGCAGGGAATATGTGAAGTAGGCCCAGAGGTCTCCATTTGTATAGGATCTGGTTGCAAAGCCACAGGTTTGTGTTGAGATACACCTCCTGCTGAACTCAAATTAGCAAGATGATACTAAATGGCCAGTATAATATGCTGCAGTGCCCCTTCCATGGGGAAACTATGGGTTATCTTTGCTACGTAGGACGTAACATACTTTAAGCAGTATTTTTCTCTAGATGTAATAAAATATTTTTGAACTCATCAGTTTATTGCATTTTCTTCTTTTAATTTTTAGTAAGACAATGCAGGTTTTAGTGAATGGGACAATGATATATCTTTAGAAGCTACTTCGGCCTTCAGTTGGATTCATATAGTGAGTTTTAGAAAAAGCTGAAAATAGGAAACAGAGTAAACGTTAATTCTTTGCCACTTTTCAAATTGCTTTTGCATTTCCCAGCAAGCTTTAATTTTTATCAGTCTCTAAATATTTGTCTTTTTTGTTGCTGATGCACCTAATACATTTCAGCAAGCTGATCCATGCAGTTCTACTGTGCTGTTATTTAAATATACTGCTGCATTTAGTATATGTAGAATCTTATTTCCTCTGCATAAACGAAAAGTAAAGGAAAATCCATGCTTCACAGTTCAGATGCTTACGTGTGGAGTTGCTAATGGGAGGCTGGAGGTGCCTATTTTTATGGAACGCAGCATTTTGGAGGTAAAATTTATTTTCTTGACAAGGCAAAAAGTTCACTGTTACCAATAATCTATCTATTTTCAAGTGTCTCTCTGTAGACTTTAGGTAGAAGAGACTGGAGAGAGTCATTTGGAAGAAGTCTGGTTCTGCCAGGAGAGGGATGATTGCTCATAAAGAGAGACTGAGAGGGATGATGGTGCTTATGTGAGCAAAGGATTAGCAGATAATTGGGGCTGGCATGAGGGGCAGCACATACAGATGTTGGAACGTGTCGGCCTGTGTGGTGAAAGCATCTATTCAGGAAGTAGGTTTGTGTAATTCCCAGTTCATTGCTTGAGTTGAAATAAGGTGACCTCTTTGGAATGACAAATGGAGGGATCATTCCAAGGCATTAATTTTTATGAAAGAAATATTGATCTAGTTTTGAATCTCATAAAGCTAATACTGTAAAACTACATGTTCTATATTCTGTATTTTATTCTATTAAATGAATGTTGCTTGGAGGCATTAAAACCAACCAGCATAATACTCTATATTGTAATATCAGATGTTGTTATTTCTATTTATAGTGATAGTCAGATTAATCTCAATGAATGACAATGCTGACAGTCCCAGGCATAGGACTGTGATGAATTTTATCATAATATTGGAAGATATGAAGCATGTAATTAAGGCCATTTGGATAGCATGGTATCCAGGACAGTTAGATCGTTAGTGTGGTGGAATGGGTATCCAGGCAAAGGAAATTCTCAAGAAAAACAAATATTTCTCAAAACCTTGCTTGTTACTAAGGATTCACAAGGTCCTGTAAAACCCCTCTGCAGCAGGCGATAGAGGTATTCTGAATTGTCACCAATTTAGCGGAGTGTGAAGCATGGTCCTGTTACGGACCATTACAGTTGGGGAGCAGGGTCGAATCGCAGCGGCGCAGAGGCGGCGCGGTCCTGCCCCAGCGAGGCCCCGGGCGCTCGTGACCCACGCCGGCGGCGTGCCGAAGCGTCTCCTGTTTCCGGTCGCTGCAGTGATTGTCGTACCTGCGAGCTGCTATTCTAGCCCATGCACGTGGACTACGCTGGGAAGACAATGACGGTAATTAATACACCGGATGGTGTAAAAGTTCTTCTTTCCAGGCCTCTGCTCGCAAGCAGGCCTTTAATTCCTGCTGTATTCCCGCGTCCCCGGGAGGTAGCGCAGGCGCATTGCCCAGATGGCGCAGCCGGAGTTCACCGAGCCTGCGCTGCTGTGACCTGTTTTGTCCGTAACTTGGGGGCTGCTGAGCATGGTGGAGCTTGTGTGGGGTGGGTGCCACGGCTCACGTGTGCTGCGTTTTAGGGGCAGGATGCCCCTGCGAGTCCCCCAGCGCCGTGTGGGGCTGCCGGCCTCGTAGCGTGTCTGCGGCTGAATGGCTGCGGAGAGCAGGTTTGGGGCCTGCCTCGCTCTCCGGAGGGTTTAGCACTTTGAGTGATAAGATTTGACAACTGACGTTACTTTTCCAGATAAAGCTAAACTCTAGGAATATTGCCCAACAATTCTGTAATGTGATTTAGCTTGTATTTTGGTGAGTGATGCTTTTGCTGTGTCATTTTGGGATGCTCTGAGAAAGACATTAGCATGCTGTATGAATGCGTACGTTGCGAAGTATATATCCTCTTAGTCCTTGGCTGAAACGCAGGCCGAAGCCTTGCTTTGGAGTATTTTTGAATGAACTTGGCAAGCATCTCATAAAACCCGCGAAGGGCTCCTAATGAGAGATTGCCTTCCTCCTTGTGTTGAGATCACATGAAGCACTTAGACCACCAGACCTCTGACTTAAATGGGAAGAGAATGCACGCTTAGGAGACCTGGATTTCTGAATCCCATTGCCTTGCATGATGTGGCAATGATAAAATCTTCTCACATTTAGGGCACCTTGAATATCTCCGGTTTTGTTAAAAGGATAGCCTGACCTGCGTACGTGACGGGGTGACAGTCAGGAGCAGCACTGCAAGCTGTGAGATCTCTGCTCATTTTGATGGTGGTTCTGCTTAATGTTTCAGAGCATGTATGTATGTGTGTGTATGTGGTGTGTATATGCATGGATGTGTATACATATAATCCCTTCTTAGACCTTTGTATTTTAAACATATGTAAACATCTATCTTTTAAAGCCTTTGTTCAGGGTTACTGTTGTGGCTGGGAAAGGGGAGAGCAGGTGCTGATGGCAGGCCATCATGGCAGGGCACGGGGGACCGTGGCTCCGCTCCCTCCCCTGTCGCTGCTGTCACAAGTTGCGTCCTAGTACTGCTACGGAGAACTCTTGCCTCTGAAAATGCATGCTGCAGTTGGTGTAAAGTTAGTCAAATGCTGGTTTCGCCTTTTCAAAAGTTTTATAAAAGACATGACATGAAATCAACACTTTTTGAACCGATTGTAGCTGTTGTCTTAAAGCAGGGTGTCTTATTTTGGTCCAAAACTTAGACTATGTCCTCAGGTCCTTGCGTGCGCCTCTGTGCAGTGCATTGCTTTGGTAGAGCTGTCTGGAAGCAGCTGGGGTTGAGCTCGGTATCCGTGCAGCCAAGCACTGGTGCCAAGCAGCGACACCGGCGCGTCCCGGGATGATGCAGCCGCGGCAGCGGGATGACACAGGCAGGTGCCTGGCACGGGCCTCCTCGCGTTAGCCCAAGGGCAGTTCCTCGCTCGAGCCGCTTTACTGCTTGCGGTTCAAAAGCTGGATCGTCTGGCAGTGGCCTTGCTGAGGTCCCTGTGCTGTATCGTGTGCTGTAGGAATGCGCTTCGATCTTGCTCTTACAGATTTACAAATGTTTTTGGCTTTTCATTTGTGGGTATAACACTTGCTGACAAAGCCAAAACCTTAAGCTGTAGTTGTCCTGGAAAATGCCTGTGATCCAGGTTCTTCTCTGATGGGTTGGTATAAACCCGTATCTCCACTTCCTTCATTAAAGGTTTCACGTTTTTATTGCTGATAGAAGGATTTAAAAAACAGCCCAGAACTGCTCCGGATGCCCGCGGTCTCAGAGTTTGAAGTGATATAAGCCTGGTGGAGTGACTGAGAGTCTGCATTGTCAGTGCTGCAGAGTTAACGTGATCCTAAGGGTAAGCGAGATTCTGTTGTGTCTTTAAACGCTGCTTGTCACTGGAAACACAAAAAAGTTGGTTGCAGTGTTGTTATAGGGATTCTCCAAGGTTAGCTGGAAAAGTCATCCTTTTTGTTCATAGCTTCCATATCTGAAATTTTGTTTATCTTGTAGAAGTGAATATAGATCCCTGCATGGGATTTTTACGGCAGCTATTTATTGCTATCATGCATAAAGGCACTAAACCTAAGTTTTCTTAGAAGATTGCAACTAAATACGTAGGACTGTAAATCCGGAGAGTGTAGAGGATGGACACAAACTTGTGTTACTACACTTTTCCAGCATTTTCTCTGAAGACTCTAGTATTGGATGATAGTGAGAAAGCTGCGAACTAGGAGGAGATTGATGTGATTCCCTTTGACAGTGTCAAGCTGCCCGTTGTCCTGGTACTAGGAGGCCTCCTTCAGTAAATGCAGGCACCAATGCATAATATCAAAGCCACTGACTGTCTAAACAAGGGGTGCTTTTGTCCTCCTCCTGGGTGTTAGGAGGTCATGGAAAGAACTCAAATATATGTAAACTTTTTTTTTTTTGCCCATGAGTCTGGACTCTGAAGATGAGACTGTTTTAGTCTGTAGTGCTGCTAAACGCCTCTGGCGCAGGACTTGCCCTCCCGCAGCGCAGAGCGCCGTCAGCCCCTTTGCGTTAGCTACGGTCTGTACCGTGCTTGTATGAGAGAGGCTAAAGGAGCGGCCGCGCAGAGAAATGACAGGTCGGTATCCAGTGAAACCCTGCAGGAGGAGCGTGGAAGTGGTTTGGGAGGGCAATTCTGTCTTTCTGATTTAATATATTTTTCACTGATAGCCGCAGCAAGACTTTCACGTTCCCCTGAAGCCACGTGGCCACAGGCGCTTGGACAGTTCCCGTAGGTTAACCTCCTCTTCCCGGGCGGCTGCCGCTGTCCCCTCAGCCTCCCCGCTTCCGTCATTGACGTGTTGGTCCCTTCCCTCGTTTTCCCCGTGGCAGAGGTCGTTACCTCGGGTTCTGCCGCGTTTCTCATCTTCCCTGTTAGTTCTGCTTATTTGTTGTGAATCGCTGATCTGAGATGGGATCAATAGATCTAGACTATTCCTAGCAGACGTTTAGCTAACCTGCCTTTACAAACTTTTAGTGAAGGGTATTCTACAAACCCCATGAAAGACTTTTTTCTCCCCTACATAACCAGCTTTCTTCTTCTTTGTTGGAGATTTTTCTGCTTTCTTTTTGACTAGAATACTGCCACAGCATGCTATGAGACAACGCAAGATGTAATAGATACCTTCCCAAAGAAAGATTTTTGCCGTTTCTTCTGTTCTAGAAGTTAGGTACAAAAAGTAGACTTTGTGAAATGCTCTAGTGGCAGAGATCTACCCACTGTGTTAGCGTACGCTCAGCTGGGACTTAGGACACTCCACCTCTATATGATTCAGGCGCTAGGTGTTAGCCTAAATTTCCAGTGGTCTGGATGAGTAGCTATTTTCAATTCTGTCTCATTTCAGGTATGTATTTCCAGTCTAGATTTCCTCCGTGTTAAATAAATAAATAAGTAGTTTCCACTGAAAATGTTCCAAATGACGAAGATCATAAAATTCAAATTGGTTCCAGTCACTGTCTTTGATGGGCTCTAGAGGGGAGAGAGGGGCCGATTGTCTCAGGAAACCCTTACGCTAGCATCCGCTGGAATCGAAATGCTTTTGTTCAGACCTCGGTGCCTCCCGGGTTTTTTTCTCTGCTGCCATTTTAGAATTTGCTCAGAGTAACAGCCTGCAAGCTCACATGTGGGAGGTTTTCTAATAAATTTATTATTTCATAAATATTTTATTAACAGTAATTATGCATTCATCAGAATGGAGATTTGTTTCAATGTCATTAAATTCAGCCTCATAATTGTATGCATGGTATTTTTGCACACAATGCAAACTCAGTGCAATTCCTTTGTAAACGTATTGCAGCACTTAGTGACACAGGAGTGGTTTACATCTTTTCAGGATTTTTGTCTCTAGCTATTAGCATATTCAATAAAGCCCAAAGATTGAGGTGACAGGAAATTTTCTTGAATGAGAACAGAGGATTTGGGCCTCAAGAACTGCAGCAGGCTCCAGAACAACAACAAATGAACCCCTTAATTTGGGATCACGGATCTGATGCAAATCGTGAGCTGCAGAGGCGCCGGTCAGGAGCGTGCCGGGACGGCGCAGGCGTCAGCGGGGCCTCGGGGAGCCCCGCTGGGAGCACCCCGTCCACCAGCAGTGCTTGCTGCACTACCAGCCTGCCCCTAAGACAGAGATAAAACACAGATTTATGTTTAAACACCTTCAGATAAAGACAGACCGGTTAATTTGTGTTAAGACAACCGGTTAAGTTGTGTTGCTGTTGAAGGAAGCTAGACTGGGCTGATGACTACAGGTATGATAGCAGATTCCCTTTTCACGGTGCGTATGGACCTTTCTCTTGGGGGAGCTGTGCGTTTCGCTGTGTCTAAGTACTTTTGGGTGATACCTCACATGCATTAAGCACAACCTGGTGAACTTGTTATAAGCATAACTGACATTTCTTTTCAGTCATGATGTCAGACTGCACTAATGTTTAATCCCAGTAACACAAGACTCCATTTAATATGAAAAAATGCTTAATCATGACCTGCCTGTGCTTTTACTGTTTATAGCTGGAGTTCTTGTCCGCTTGCATTGAGCTGAAAAGAGGTACAAAGGAATACTAATTTAAAAGCAAAACAAAAAGTCATGTTTTTTCCAGGATGAACTGGACTGATGATAGATGTTGATAGATATCTGTTGTTTATCTTGAATTGTGACCTTGTATCGCAAATAGCTCAGTAGTTAATTTCCATACTTAAAAAAAAAAAAAAGTAAATTCATTGAATTCCACGTATCAGCCCATGTGTTGTAAATCTCAAGGAGAAGGAGAAGATTTTAGTATTCACTGTGTTACATTCTCCACTGATTCCCCAGTTTCCATCCTTCAATACTGGAATTTTCTTTGACCTTCAGGTTTATGACCACCGCTCTTGTGCTGCAACTCGTACGCTGGCTGTGTCCAGTATTTGCTGCTGCTCTCGTTAATACTTTAAAATTTAAAGCTTACATTTCTGCTGATACAACTGAAACAGGGCATGTTGCCGCCTCATCTTCCAGAAATACCCTTTCCATTTCAAATGTACTTACTGAAGTCCTCTGTCTAGAGTGTTGTTAGTTACTTTCATCATGTCTTTGCCTAGCACTTGTTGTCTCTTGTGTGAAGTTCAAGTTTCGTACCCTTGCCCTCTAGAATAACCTCACAGCTTGTCCCCTCCATATGTCTTTCCTGATCTTTAGTCACTTTGTGCCCTTCCCCCTCCACCCCTTTCTCCTGCACTGGTTTTGGAGTCTTAATTTTTCACTCTTGCTCCCAGCTGCTTTGATACTTGGTCGCCCCGTTCAGAAGTAACCTATCCACACAGCCCCTCTTCTCTCCTCTGCCCAGACTCACGTAACGGTCCGTTTGTGCCATGATTTCCCTGAGGAACACCAACCTATTTGCGATTAAGAAGGGATAATAGGATAGCTGTTTTTATTTACTTAATTTTAAAAAGTGACTCTTGTATGATTGCGGTCAAATCCAAGCTGAGGGGTGGAAGTGGAGCTCTGGCAGCATCGGCTAACCGAGCCTGTGCCTTTTACTTCTGTGTTCTCATTCCCTTTGAAAGCTGATACGTTCCCCAGTTACAGGATCTTTGGGGCACCTGCTATATGCTTAGATGTGCTTAGCACTTGGCAGTTTCTCATGAAATGCATAATAAAGAGATGAATATGAAGCAGCAAGATACAGGTTAACCTAATGAATAGCTGAAGAGTAATACATTTTGCTGTTATCTTGAATCTAACTGCAGGTTGTAAGAGCCTAGAGAGCTTCACCACCAGTTCTGATTCTGCTAGCGCCTTGCCGCTCTACAGAAAAGAGCAAGCGTCCACAGTTGCGTCTTTTCCGTGTTGATTCCATCAAGATGGAATCCCATTAGGTAGGATCAAAACCAAATCCTATTTAATAAAACACGGCAGGGATATAATCAAAACTTAAAGAGAAACTGTCAACTCAAATTTGGCTAGAAGTTATTATTTTTATATGGATAAAAGCAAGCACCAATAGAGATGCTTTCATAATTTTTAAACAAGGTAATTTTCCTGTAGTATGTGAACGGCCAAGTTTGCAGCACATAAGCGATACTGACAATAAAAATTAATTAAGTGGCGTTACTGCATTTTTGTAGTGTTTCTGTCTGACAGTAGTGCATAAAATGCTGGAGTATTACCAATGTAAAGGAAGTTCTCTTTTTAAGACGATTTCTAATGATGTGCGCACCGTTATCATAGTGAAGGGTTTTCAAAGGTAGGAAAGCATATTTAGATGTCTCATTCCCTAGCAGTTTCAAGACAATTGAGAGCTATATGCCTGTTTGAATACTTGAAAATGTTTCCCGTAGTATAGTGCCCATTTCATAGGTAAAGTGATTTGTGTACTATATGGGATTTTTTAAGTTGACACTAGAAATTAATTTTCCATCCACCTCCAGCAACTATGATGGTATCAGCCCTCAGGGAGTTACAACTTGTTTTCACTTTGTTAGGTATATTAGATATGTAGAAATAGAGAAATAATTTGATTTCTTCAGACGTCGTGGAAGATCTCCAGGAATGCTATAAAATTAATTCTGTAGCACATTGAGTTGTGAGACCAGTGGAGGATTGTTCTGTAGGGATACGCAGCAGAGAGACTGCAGTCCATTCACAGGTAGCTTTCGATCTTGAAGCGTTTTTTTGTGATACGGTAAACTGTGAAGGGCATTAAATCCATGAAAGAATGAATGAAATCACAAATACAGTTTTTTCCCACCTATGATAAATATATTTTGATAGAGAATCAAGTCATCATTTAAAAAAAACCCTAAGCCCTGTGCTTATTTTCTCAGAAGGAATCTTCTTCTATTTCATAAGAAAATAAATACATCTAAGCACAAAAACACTGAGGAATGAGGGTGATAACCCTTGTATAAAATTTCCTGCTTGAGATAAGCAAAGCATCTACTGTTCTGCTTAAGAAATCCATCTGTTAGTGAACTAAAATTTGCTTATTAAAATGTGCATTATATTGCTATGCTTACGATAAATGCATACATGGGAAATGAATCCCATGTTTGCTTTTGAGTGTGAATCTATGTTCTTCTGTAAATAGGCACTTGTTATTTAAATGTGTAATGACTTTCCTAATTATCGTAACCCGGGAGCTGATCCCTGCCCCAGACTCTTACCAGCACACAGTGAAAATGCCGCACGCGGAGGTAGAGCAGGGCCGTCAGCTATGGCCCTGTAGCCTGTCTTTGAAGCAGATTTTGGACTCCCCTTTGGATAATAGGATATGTTTGCATGTTAGTAAGCAAGTAAATGTTGCAGCAGTACATTAGCTGAGGTAGGTAATACGTGCTTTAAACTATGAAAGAAGTTGGAACACTTTATCAAAAATATTAACTATTCCGTAGTATGAACCAGCTGATAAGTGGTACCTTTACGCTATATCATTGTATATTTTTTTACATAGTGGTTTATTTATGCATATTGCTTTATTGTTCCTTTTGCTACTTTTTGAAATGGATTTTTTTTTTTAGCAATAGAGGTCTATGCTTCTCCCTCTTTCTCTCCCTCTACTGCTCCTCTCTCAGCTCCTAAGCAGTCTGGAAAATTGATCTGACAGTTGATCCTAATCTCCAGGGTGAATTTTAGAGAGGATGCTATGTATTTCATAAAAGGAAGCTTTTTTCTCATGCTGTTCTAAAGGTATCATAGACATGACTAAACTAACAAACTGTTCTTTTTGTCTTTCATACTGTTTTTGTAGGGCATGTTAAATCTGATCACTTAAATTATAACAAATACAGCACAAATTAAAAACAAAAACAATGAGATATGATTTAAGTACGGCGCTAGGAGAAAACACGATCTTTCTCAATTTAGCTGTGTTTGTGCTGTTCATGAATCTTGTTGTCATGTTTGTTGACTGAGATTTTTTTGGAACGTGTTCCATAAAGACAAATTAGAAATGCCAGTTATTTAATGAAATAAAATTGCACTGAGATTTGTGCTGCTTTGCTTCTTCATCTTGTGCTTTGCCTTATACCTGGTTTCCTGGAAGTTTCTCCATGGAATTAGGGTTTGCTAAGAAACATAATGGAGCCTGGCGTAGGTTGTGGGTTAGACGGACAGTTCTGGTAGGATAACGGAAAGCCAGCCTGTGGCCTCGAAAGGCTAGGGATTGCCCAAGCTGGCAAGCAGAACTGAAGTACGTTTTCAGTTCATCCTATTTTCATTTTAGCCCAGCCTATGTCTGAAAACCAAATCATTACACTGCAGGTGGTGGTGGTATTGTGGACAGTGTTTCAATGGTGAAAATTAAAGTTACAGGGAATTACTTGGACCCTGTGCATATATCTTAGCCATCCTTCTTCTGCACCTGTGCTCTTTGAATAAGTGATGCTTCTTTGGTGGTGGGTGTTCGCAGGGTCAGTTCCTTGCTGTGCTTGGGGATGGCTAAATGTACGGTGGGTGGGCGGGCGGGCGCGAGCTGGATGGGGTGGGGATACTTTGCACCTCCTGTGCTGGGAGTGTTTTCTCGCAGTCTGCGAGGGCCCCCTTATGCCCCTAGGATGGCAGAGGGGGCCGTAACTGGCCTAGTGACGCTGTTTAAAACCCCCAGTATGCCTTTATGCAGTGCCCTTTAAGGAAAGGGTCTACATGCTTAGTAAGTTACCCTGGATATTTATTGCAGGGAAGGGACGTGTTCTGGTTAAATTACGGCATGTCATTGCACAGAACGAAACCCTCTCATAAGCTGCAGCAATTTTAAAAATAGAAACTGGGGAGAAAATGGACTTGAAGGTACATAGCACTCAGACGGACAGGGATTGGTCCTAATGGGCCTTGAGCCCTGTGAGGGGCGAAGGGCTGTGAGCTCAGCTAGGTGGAGTTATCTTCAGGTGGGGAGCACACTTACTCCTCTCATCTTTGCTGATGTCTCTCTCCTGTAAAATTGATTTCTAGTTCAGACCCAGACCTCCCCGGGCCTGGACGCGTCGTTGCTGCGCTCAGCCTGGCCCGGCGTGCCGCGGGGGCAGCGGGGGAGCCTGCGGAGCCGTGCTCCGCGACGGGCCGGGCCGGGTGAGTCCCGTCCCGCCGGGCGAGAGGGGAGGAGAGGGAAACCGGCCACAAAACCTCAGCTTCTCTATGGGGCTTTATTTTTTATTTTTTATTTTTTTTGGGGGGGTAAAAACTTGCATCATATGAAATCAGTTGGGCCTAGATGGTATCTGATTGGAAGAAGTAATTTGTGACCTGGCTAGCCGTTCTAGCGGGCGAGCGCTCACTGTAAGCCTAGGCAAGAGGGATTGTGATTTGTACCCGCTGCTCTTTCATGTCGCCTGTTGCCAGCCCTGCGAGCTTGGCGAGCCAGCCCTTCCGGCAGCCCGCGGGACCCTGCTGCTGCCCCGGGACCCGCCAGGGAGCTCCCTAGCTCTTCTCCTGCACAAAGGGAAGCCCCCAGTGGCCAGTTAGTCTGATTTTAAGGCTACTTGGAGCAGCAGAAGAGGTGCACAGCAGATGGGTAACGCTCATGGCCTGGGCCTACCGCGTCTGTCTTTTGAGAAGAATCTGCCTGTGTATTTGCTTGCGCTCCGATTTGAAGAAGCTCTCTGGAGCCTTTCAAACTTGGCAAGTTTATTGTCAGAAAAACAAAAAAAAAGAAAAAAAAAGGGAAAAATAATGTTTACTCTCCAGGTGTTTTTTCCCCTCGGTCTCTTGCAGCTCTAATATAAATTAAGTGAAACATGGTACAATCGGAATTTATTTTCCTTAACAGTTGGCAGAGTGTAATGTGTACTATTAAACCTGAATTCTTTGACAGATGCAAAACCCACCAAGCGCTCTGGATTTTTTTAAAGGCATCCTGTTCATCTTAATTTCAGGCATCACTGATTAAAGAAAAATATTTGGAAGACGTTGTTTGTTTATTTTTGATTTATGAAATATACCCTGTCATAGAAATCAGGATGTAACTTAGCAGAATTTGTGTGCAGTATATAAAATTTTTCAGCATCAGGACTGTCTTTTTGTGCACATGTGTCTGTAGACCTGTGTGGTGAGGCTTTGACCTCAACTGGGACTTATGACTGCCAGTATAGTACTAAAAACATAAAAATTATCATAATGAAAGTGCCTAAACAGCACTGGGTCCTCAGCAGGAATGCCAGCCAGCAGAATGACAGAGATCGCCGTTATCTGAGGCTGTTCGTTGTCTTTAACGGATGAACCAAAAAGCTACCCATAAATAACCAGCTCAACGTTTTCTTCCACAGATTAGAAAGAGATAAACCCTGCCAGTGGTCTAATGGACTAATAAAGGGAAATTTCTTCTAATGCAGAAGAAATTCCTGTCCACTTTTAGCAAGGATTAGCCTCTGGTTGCCAGAGTTTTTAACTTTTTAACATAAGATTTTTTTGCGAACCTTGGCTGATCTGGAGAATAGCAGCAATAAGTTCATGTACGTTGGGATTACATGTTAATACCATTATTGGTTTTGGTCAGATATTGCTGATATTGTTGACAGCTTGAACTTAATAATAGAAGGAAAGTCTCGTGGTGAAGTCGAGCCACGAGACAGGGTAACTCTCTCACTTTCCATTTGGGGCTCCTAGGTTTGCTGTGGCAGAGCTTTCATTTCTTTCTGTTTTGTAAGAAACTTTTAACCCGCTGTGAAGCAGAGCAGGAGCGAACCCAGTCAATGGGAGGCTGGGCAAAGACATGTTGGAGCTGCCCTTATACCACAAAGCCGTTTCTGCCTTGGCTGGTATTTGGGGCATGAAGCAAAGGTGAGTTGTGGGGGAGCACATAGCGGAGTGCTAACTCTAGCCTGCACGGGGACTCGATTCGTTCTCTTGGCAGCACAGAGGGAATCAGAGGTTTCTTACCTAGAAGTCAATGATACCATATCCTGGAAGCATCGGAAGCAAAACCTTGCTTTTGCAGCCTCAGAAATGCAGGTGGTGGTTGCTGGAGCTGTGTTAGGATGTAGTCCAGCACGCACTGAAGTGGCTTTGAGCTGCCGAGTGCTAAGCGCTGTGGAGAGCAAGCCAAAGATCTTAGGTGGTGGTAGGATGAATTCTAAGAGGAGGCAAATATATGCTATTTTTTTTTAAGGCCTTAGCTTTCTGTTAAAATTAGCTTCTCAGGTTAATTAGTTGATTTTTTCCCCACTTTGCATTTTGTCTTTATGTATTTCTACATGAGTTTTTAAATTCACACTTTTCTGACAAGAACATTGTTCCGGGCAGTAGTGATCGCAGCTTTGCTGGTAACGTGGCTAACCAAAAGCGTCCCTGAGGCCCTTATGAGACAGAAGCGACGCCTTGGAAAAAGCAACCGATAGTGCTAACCAGACAAAACGAGAAATGTGATCACGTGCTTTACTTAAGGATGTGATCACACTCTTCGGACTTTGGGGATTGTGTTTTTTTGTGTTACTGAGTATACAAAAACCCCCTCCCCAGTCCTAAAAGATGCTTAAAACTTCAGAATTTTAAAGAAAAAAATGCAAATATGAGCCTAAAGGGCTGCAAAGCATTATGAAGATTTGAAATAATTATTTTAAAGTAAGCTTAGATTCTCATGTTAACTCATGGCTGCAGGAGTGAGGATTCTTGAAAAAACAAATCATGCAAGTGCAGTGGCAGTTGCAGTAAAATTACAGAGCTGGTAATACTGAGAAAAGCGATGCTTAGAAATGTGCTGTAATATAGTCAGGCCGTTTCTCAAGACTTTTTGCAGTATAGGAAAGAGCCTAAACTTGAAAAAAATCTACTTAAAAGCAATAGTTAAGTTTTAGTTCAGTTGATTCTGGTTCTTTGATGCCTGAAGAAATGCATATTAAAGAGGTCTCAGACTCTCCAATTTAAAAATGCTCACTAGTAAAAAAAAAAAATGATTGAAACATGATTAAAATCTTGTATGGTAGAAAACTTTGATCATATGGTATGTTAAATAGAACACATAAGGATAATTCACATGCACTGAGTTCCCAGCCATGTTCTGAGCTGCGGGGCCACATGATCTAGTGCTCTTTTCTTTCTTTCTTTCTTTTCTTTCTCTTTTTTTTTTGGTACATTTTGATGATCTCACTTGTATTTGGTTCACTAATCCAGCACTTCTGGTGGTTATTTTGCCTGATCCTGTTCAAATAGTTGACATCCTCTCAGGGCGTTAATTCCTCTCTGGCATTATAATGATAATGTATTGATGAGACCATGTGAAGATTTAGAATTAAATTGAGTAAGAGTAGGACTAACCCTAATTAATACATGTTACTGTTTCTTATGACAGTTTATCTGCTCTTAATTAATGTTAAAAACTACATTGTAGGTACGTGATTATAGATGCATTTTAAAAGAGCAATGAGATGTTGAATAGCTGTCATGATCCAACAAAAGGTATACTTAGATGGCAATAGAAAAAAGGTGGTTACCAGTACTGCTTAGTCCACAGGAGTCAAATGAGATGACTACCGGCTGCAGTTGACCTGTCTGTCTCTGAATTAAATGGAAATTGAACCAAGCAGCCTAGTGAATCTTTTTCAGTTTTGCCAGTTCTTATCGACTCCTGTAATTGTCCTAATGAGATACTGCGTTTAAGTTGTCTAGTCTCTTCCACCCACTTTTTTTCTCTAGCTTTTCTGAAAGTCTGTTTTTTACATGGACTGTTCTCATGCGCCATTCTTTACGTTAACACTTTTAAAACGACAGTTCTTCTATATCTTTATTTTAATGTTCTCTGGGGAATGATGCTTCAAACAGGGAAATTGTATGTTTCATTATCAAAAAGGTTTCGGGCTTTATCAGAGTCTTTTTGTTATAGTTGTCATGGAGGTTTTTATTATTATTGTTAAATTGAATAATAGGGAGGAACCGGTTCTTAAGTCTTTGTACAAGAACTAAAATTTAAATCCAGATAAATCTGCTCTGTTTGTAAAAGTGACTTGTTAAGGTTAACTGCATTTAGTTACAGTCATTGGGAGTGCAATTTTGTTACTTTATATGAATTAGATATCAGATTTTTTATATAACTGTAATAAGGGAGGATTGAACCCAGCTTTTAAATGTAGTTTGAATATCTAGCACTTATTTTTCAGGAGCTATTATTTTTAGGTAATCAGCAGAAACCCTCCCTTAAGCTCTCAGGGATTGCTAAGGGCTGCCCTAGGGAGGGATGAAGTCTTTCAATAGTGATGTGGAAAGAGCGGTTTCAAAAAGACCTGAA
This sequence comes from Struthio camelus, assembly GCF_040807025.1. Lineage (NCBI taxonomy): Eukaryota > Metazoa > Chordata > Aves > Struthioniformes > Struthionidae > Struthio > Struthio camelus. The sequence continues at coordinate 2,056,347 of NC_090955.1, read as the reverse complement.
GATGGATTTTTCTTTGTAATAAGTACAAAATGCTTCTTTTTGGGTGGAAGGACACAGCCGTGGGTGAAGGAGAAGTTTGCCGTGCGAAGCAGCTAGGAGTTGGAACGGTGTTAACGGTCTTCAAAAATGAAGAGGAGCAGATGGCGCGAGCGGTGCACGTTCCCTTAAACTGCCGTAGTGATTTGAGCCAAATAACTGTAGTCTGCTTACGTGTAAAATTTCCCTGGTGAATGCAGAAATTAGTAATACAGTGTAAGCGCTTCCAGGATGGAGAGAGAGCAGGGGAACAAACAACCTCCGTGTCCGGGTGACCCTGAAGTCACAGAAGAGAGCTGGGAGAGCCCTTGCCCACAGGGCCCGAGCGGCAGGCCGAGCTGCTCGCGTTGGGAGCCGTCTTGTTCAAGGGTGGAGCGTGTTGCTAATCGTAGTCTTGTACATAAGAGTCGTGACCTGTGCATAAAAGTGCTGTGCATTAGCAGGTCAGTTCGAGCATCATGAAGCTAGAAAATTCTCTCTCCTGGAGACTGGATGCTAATTATTATTCTACAGGTACTGAAATGTTGTTCATGGGCCGTCAAACATCCATGGGATGGCAACAGCTCCTGATTTCTTGGGGCCTCCACTGAATCTGAATAAGTAACACAGAAATTAAAAGCTGGTGTATGGACCTGAGTGAACTCTGGCAGCTAGGAGTAACCGCAGCAAAAGACAGCCAGGATGTGTATGAAGTGCAGTCTTTTGGAAATTTGGGTCAAATTCAGGAAATAGTTTTATCTGAAAGAAAAGGAGGAATAGGAGGAAACTGGGAACTATTCCTAGTAGGAATAGGAGGAAAGGAGGAACTATTCCTGAAGAGGAATAGTTGAAAAAAATCATTTTAGCATATCAGGGTACCCTAGGCTTTCGGGAGCTCCTGTTTCAGAGAAAGCATGAAATGTAAATACTTTATATAATGTTTACTGTGGCCATCATACTCATTGTGCCTATGAAATGCATGATTTTTTCCTTCGGATGCTGAAATTTGTTGACAATCAGGAATAAGAAGAGTCCCACAGGATTGTTTTGATTTTATGCTATGAGAACTTCCCTTGTAATTACCACAGTAAGGCAAATTGCAGCAGGCATTTTAAAATAACATGTTTAAATACTGACCTTTTTCAAAGGCTTTGATGAAAGATGTGAAAAATTGGAATTCATTATAATAGTTCTAATTTCCTGACATTAAAATAGGGAAGACTCTCTCACTGTGCATCTTCTCAAATAGTCATCGTCAAATGTCCTAGTTTAACAAAGATCCCTTGACTCTATGCATGCCAATGAATTTACCTATTGAATTTATAAATCAGTGATAATATATGCTCTACAAAAGGGAGAGATTTCTTTCTGTGTATACGTTGCTGTCATACAATTCATTGCTGTGGTATAAATGCTTGAATGAGTTTGATCTAAAGGTGCATAAATACATTTAAATGGATTTAAAATTAGGACTATTAAAATAACTACACAAATCCCTGAAGAGAATTGAAGAGAATTTTTGGGCAAAATTAAATTCAGGGCACACACAAGATATAAAAGACTCAGTGTATATATATGCTTTCAGCGTTGCCATTATTTGTTTTTAATTTAAAGTCATAAGAAAACATGAAAATAATTCTTAGAGCAATTTCTAAGACCAAAGGGAAGGTAAGCAAAAATGTTTGAATGCTGTTTTCAGCTGAAAAGAATTCTCCTTTTGTGCCAGTTTGTTTATTTTTCTGGGGGTGGGGTTGTTTGGGGTTTTTTTTTAATGACTTTAAAGACCCTAACCAAGCACCCTTCTTCAAGGCTTTGTTTAAATATACAGTGAGACAGTCCCTGCTCTAAAGACCTTACCCTCTAAGCACAAAAAACCAAAGGGTTGGAGGAAAGATGTATTATCTCCCTCTGGCAGATGGAAGGCTGAGAGGCATAACAGATGAGTGAATTGCCTGTGATCCTTTAAGACAACCGGGTAGTGAACTTAGATAACGTAAACCCCTAGGAGAGCTGTGGCCACAAAATCATCCTTCCCTGTGCGGACCGTCAGGGAAGAATTGAGCGTTCTCTGCTGAGACGTTGGGTCTGTCCTTTCTTGCTTGCAGCTAGGGCTCAGTATCCATGCGCTGTTTCCTTGGCATCCATCATGCTGTTCCTATCATTTCTAAGGCAAAAGTCTTCCTTCTGGAGAAGTAGTGGCTTGTGACAGCTCCGATTCGTTTTGCCGATGTCTCATGATTTCTTTTTGCCAGACAGATGGCTGTATTGACTGTAAACCAGGTAATAAGTATTAACAGTGGAAGAAAAGGATAATTCTTAAATATTTGTTGTTTATTTACTGTTAAAAATTGGATATAAAATGGAATGGGTCAAATTATCAACACAGAACAAAGTTAATACCATTCCCTTTCAAAAAGAAAAGGAGAAAAAAGAAAAAATCATGCCCCAGGGTAGCAACAGGGCGTTCGCAAAGAGAAGCGGGCCTGAAGCAGCTGGGAAAATGGAGATGAATCAAGGGACAGTGGCATAGATGGGGTCAGTTGGCAGAAGAACGAGGAAGAGGAGAGATGGGAGAGGAGGTGACTAGCAAAGGCTGTATGGGGAGCAAAAATTGGCAGAAGATCAGCGAAAGAAAAATGAGCAGCAGTTTTGATAACAAATACATTTTTTATCAGATGATCAATAATCCTGACAGACGTGAGGTAATTGCTGTTGTTAAAAGAAGATGAATATTCACAGACACTGCAAGATGCTGCATTTATAAGATACATTTTTCTAAGGGCAAATCAGAAGATAATCTGTAAGTAAGTAAGAAAGGTCTCTCTGGTTTTCCTCTCCAGAGGTATTTCCAGTGTTCTTGAAACACAAGGTCGAAAGTTCCCAAAGAAAATTCTTCTTTTAAGAAAGTGCTTTACCTGTAGGTAAGCGGTAACTGCTGCTGAGAAAGGAAGTACATTATGCACGTTGAACTGGTTGGGAAGCTAGGAGCCCGGTCGCAGAAAAATCCCCTCGTGCTAGCCGGTGGCTGTGCCTGAGATTCTCCGCAGTAATTCCCGCCTGTCATCTTGTGTCTCTTAAGAACCCACAAATCATATTTATTATTCAGCCCCTTGAATCGGCAGAAGAGACTTGTTTATTCCGTACCGTATTCATCCTTTTGCAAACCGTTGTGTAATTTTGCTAAGGCCTTATTCTGGGACTAAGGAATTGAACGGAGGTTTTGGCATTAACGATTCTGAATTTGTAGCAGAAATCTCCTGACTGGCAACAAAAAACTGGGTTCTGGCTCTTTTTTTAGAGGCATAGGAAGTGATCACTTGCACCTTAGAGAAGGTCCTCACTGGAGAGGAATAAAAGGAGCACTTTGGAATTCTTGCTATGCATTTTCTAGAAAGAATGACTTTAAATGCATTTTTAAAATAACGCATAACTTTATTTGTTTAAAAAAAGACTTCATTATTAAATCTGGGGTTTCTGTGCAAGTGAACATGAATTATTTTGCTAGCTGAAGTGCCTTGACAGTCACCCATACATAAGATAAAATGACTCGAAAGTACAGTTGATCAAAAATGATGCATTATGGTTTTTCCTACAAGGAAGCCATTGAATTCAGAGTTCTGTCAAGTCATGCATTCCTCCCTCATCCACAAAAAGCCTTTTTCCTTCAGAACTACATGTCATAATAATATCTTTGTATTCTGCAAATGATGCAGTAATTCAGATACATCTGCGCTCATTGAGTAAAATAAAAATGAATTGTGTGTGACATGTAAGGAATATCCAGCATATTCAGAGAGAGGAGGTAAACAGGTCTGCCTGCTGGCTCGGGAGCCGTCGCTGGTGGGTAAGGAGCCCCTGCGCGGGGCAGATGAGACCTCCTCCCAAGTGTCTGAAGAATAAATGAAGGTGATCACACAGCGGCAGGTCTGCGACACTCTTGTCCATTGTGCTGTCCGTTCCTTGAAGAGTCCTGGCCATGGCCAGACCATCCCGTTGGGCGGGAGGGCCCGACGGCTGTATTGCTCCCACGCCCCGAGGCAGAGTCCCCGGGCCAGAGGGGTGCTGGCACCAGCCCTGCTTGCGCTCCTCAAGTTTCAAGGGCTACTTGTATGTGGGGAAAAATGAGATTGAAGGTTTCTCCTTGCCTGATTTATGCTGTGCTGTGCTCCTCCAAGAAAGGAGGCGTGAGCTGTCAGTTCTCGTGGGGAATGAGATGAGCTGGATGTGAGCCTGAGTCGAACCGAGAGTCACTTTGCTGCTGGTCCCTCACGAAAGTCCATATGTACATCCTCATGACAGTTGAGGAAGGAAGGGAATTAGATCCTTACTGATTTGGGGGATTTTTCATCCTAAAAGTCAATTTGATGCAAATTTTATCGAAAAACAATTATTTTTGCCTTAACCATGGTATGAGGTTTCTCAGAATATTCCTTTTTTTTTTTTTTTTTTTTAGCAAGACAGTAGGGAACTCAAGAGACCTTAGGTCCCATTTGTTCTTGGAGGCAGCATCTTTTATGCTTGTGACAGGGGGAAAAATGAGGCCAATGATCTGTTCTGCATAATGTTGGTATATGCTGGTAGATGATTTAAGCTTGACTTCATGTGCCCATTAAAGATTTTTAGCTGTTCAAGTTGCTAAAAGTGAAAATTTTTTTTTAAACTGTTGCATATGAAGCCTTTCACTGTAGCAGCTGAAGTAGTTACTTTTAATTTTTTTTCATTAAATGGAACACGTTTCGCTAATGCGGAATGGGCTTGCGATTCCCTGTATTGTTCAACATGAGCTGGGGTTTTGTTGAACTGGCAGCTTTCAAAGACTCTAAGCAAACAGAGAATGCCCTAGCTTTTGTGTATTTCTCCTAGCAAAATTTTTGGCTACACTACCTTAAGAGCACGCTTACAGATACGTTGTCTTTAAGATTAAGTTATTTAAAAATTGCAAATGAGTTTCACACTGAAACAATAAATTCCCGGTTTGGACGGGAGTAGCTGTAGCCACAGCTGATGCCAAACCAACGCGCGTTGTCCTCTCTTTGCCTGCCTGCTTTGTTTCTTTCCCTGTTGTTACACTGTGTCTTCCCCATTGTCTGAGAGTCCTCGAGGCATGGAATTAGCATCAAGAGAATTTTGACAAGATCAGGTATGCAGTTTAAAGTAGATCATGAAATGTTTGCTATAAAATTGAAGTGTAATAAATGGATCAAACTTATTCCAGTTCAGAGAGCTAATGCAACCCCATGCCTGTTCAGAGATCCCAATGTAAATGCCATTTAACCTGTATGATACTGGTGTTAAGACAGTTGTATTGAAATTAATGTGATGTCTGACCTATATAGTTACACAGGGTGGAAATAATAAGAAATAAACAAGAAGATGAGACCGCATTAGAGCAAATCCTATTTTTGTCCTATTTTTGCTGCCTACTGAATACTAATGTGCAAATCAAAGGAATGTACTTAAAAGTGTTTTGAAAAAAATCTATGTTAGAGGGTGATAGAAAAGAAAAAGGCTTGTCATTAAATAATACAAAAGATCAAGGTGATCTTTACATGTGGTAAAGGAAAATGAGGAGCAAAAGACTCCAGGAAAGTATTTTTGTCCTGAAGTAAGGAGCAAACACTTCTTGCCGCCGTTCCAAATACGGAACAGTTATATTTTTCTGCTGTGCAGACATAGGCCTCAAGCTGACTCTTAGGGACGTGCTAATTGGCATTGAAATACGTATTTACTCAACTTCTAAAGCCATATTTTAAAACAGAGAATGAAAGAGAAATAATTACCAAGGTAACAGGGGATTCTTAAAAACCCATTGTAGTTTTGAAATGCAATTGGGTATGTATTTGTAACCGTATTATGAGTTATTTCTTTCCAAATGTAGCAGGAAGTCTATGCTTCTCAAAAGGAACCCGTGAAATGCACTTTGTCGCGTCAGGATACTGCTTTACTGGCCTAGAAGGTCACAACAGGGCAATATATGGGCAAAAATCCTTTCAGAAGTTTTGACTCTGCAGCTAAGCTAGTGGTATTTACCAGTGAGCAAAGATTTAGGTGTTACAGGTGACTTTCAGAAGCGATATTGTGATAGAAAATGAATACTGACTTAATTTTAGGCATTGCTTGACTGGATTTTAATATGAATTTGGAGACCGTTGAAAAAGGGAAATAGAGGCGAATTAAATCAGTTGTATACTATCTTGCATAAGTCCTGCGTGTCTGCAAGCTTGCTTAAGGATGAAAGCTTTCTAATGGATTGGAAATGAGAATGAAGGAATTTATTCAAAGGTGAAGCCAACCTGAATTCCACTTGGTTAGTCTGGGATATTATCAGAGTGATATACAGTCATTTATAATTGCGTGTGTGTGTGTGTGAAAAACAGGAGAAATGCTTAGATTTTTCATGTCCAGAATGGGATAAAGAGAGGTAACAAAACCTACTAGCAGTACTTAGCTGTTAGGCTGTGTTAGGCTGGCTGCTGCTGGGTTTTTTTTTTGTTTTTTTTTGATAAAGCGAAAACTCTAATCTTAGAGAATGCAGGAAAATGATTGCTAAAAAGGAACAGTCGTATTACTGAGGATATTGTTGTGGAAGTTTCACAGATCTAAAGAGAGGGGAGGGAAAAAAGATTAATGATGCTTTTTGAATGTTTTTATCTACCTAGGATGTTGGGTTTTGAGAAACAAGTAGCTGAATACATGAATAGAGTTTGAACGAAAGAGCTATCTGAAGTAAAAGAAACGGATCAGAAACGTCTTCACTTGCATTTAATGGGAGGACAAACTCTTACACACAGTGAAGCTAATGAGTCCAGGGTGGACCTCAAACAAGAAAGGTAACAGTAAGAGACTCGCTAAGTACTGTCAAGCATGGAGAAGCTCCTTCTTAGGAGATATTAATCATTCTGTTAAGTTGGATAGTCTCCCAGGCCTGTAGTATATAATTTGCTGATTGCTTTTGTTCCAAGGGAGAGAAAAGGTAAAGAGCTACTTCCAGTGTTCCCAGTTTCTTTCACTTCCTAGATGTCTGTGCCAGTGAGACTTGAGCATTGTGGTTTCCGTGCTGGCTTTGATATGTGCTCTCCTGACATGAGCCCAACACCGTGTCTCTTTTCCCTTCTTGTTTTCCTCAGCAAGCCAGTCCTGGACTTCGCTCCTTTTTCTTCTTTTTCCTTCCTTGCTTCCTTGCTCAGATAGGTTCCCTTTCTGAGCTTCCTGTGCAGGCCCGGTGTCCGCTCTTGCTTTACAGAGACGATAGCCATGCTTCTGCCGCTGCTTTTTCATCTCCCTTTCTCCCCAGCAGTCCATTTAGAGAAGGAAAGACTACTAAAATATTGTCACTTAAGGTTATCCTTTAATCCCCTGGGAAGATGACTGTGGCCAAAAGTATACATGTATTCCAGAGGCTTCAGGCTTTTCTGGCTTTGCAAGAAGACAGTTTTCTTCATGTACAAATAACCTCCACTGCAAGATTTTGCAAATCTCTCAGGTTTCAAAGCAAACTGCACTAGTCTAAAATTATGCCATTAAATATCAATTATCATAAATCATCACAAGATGCTGTTCAGATTAAATATGCTCCTACTGGGTCCTTCTGTCTGGAAATGTAACCAAATGAAGAAATATTAACATGAAATGAATCAGATATTTCAAGTTTTCTCTGTGGTTTTGAGAACTGTGTGGGATTTGTTTTGTTTTGTTTTTTTAAGTGTTAACCTGTTATCTTGGCTATGTTTGTTGTGACTGTTTGCATTAAAATACACTTTGCAAGTTTTATTGGATGAAATGTTCTTATCTAAAGATTTGCCGTCACGTGCTCTTAAATATATATCCCTTTTAATTCAGAAGTGGCCACGTTGTAGTCGTGACAGGTTCACGTTCTGTGTTTAGTTGACACAGTTCTGTGCACCCATAGACTCAAGGAAATAAATTAAAATTGGCTCAGGTTATTCAAGCTGTGTTAGCTCTTTGTGTGGCCGTCTCCTTCAGAATTGACCAATTTGGTTTAGCCTAGAAATGCATTAAGCCTACTTTAGCCTTATTCTTGGTAAGTGTTCATACACAAGGCGGAACTGGGGTGAATTAATTTCTGAATTCACAGAATTAGCTAATTTAAATTAATTGTAGTCGTGGACAAATCCTAGGAAGTTCTGGTGTCTTCCAGATTACAGCAGAAAACTGCTGATAAGATTTTTTTTTTTCCTTTGCCAAACAGTGCTAATGTCTTAAAATGTGAAAGATGGAAATTGCATGGGAGAGGTGAAGGAGAACAAAGGGAGGAGATATTAATCTTTCTTTTATGGTGACTGTTTCACCCATCTCTAGCAGTATAAACAGTGATGAATTTATGTGATGTTTTTCAACCAATTTCTGGGTCATTTCTCCAATTTCTTTTGGAAATGGCTAAGTATTATTTAATCTGTTTTTACAGAATCACAAATCAGAAATTGTGATTTCCCTAAAGCAAAGCTGGGCACAGATCCCGGGTTGCTGGACTTTTCAACTTGTGCTAACCACTAGACCACAGTGCCTCCTACCATAATGCACTTTCAAGCTGGCGTAGTGTACTACTTGGGGACCTTCCTGCGCTTCAGGGAAGCATAGGAGCTGTACTAGTAAGCTATATGGACATCTTCACGGTAGCGTTATCTAGTAATTGAGGTATTGCTTATAATCTTGACTAAACTGACTACCACAGTCCATTTTTTCATCTCTGTCATAAATTCCCTTACTAGAGAAGTGGGATACATCTGACAATTGCTCTTTTAGACTTCAGCTTCATTTTCTGCAAAATGGGGAAAATTGTGACTGCCTTTTGTTTTTTCTTTGTTTTTTTCCTGCTTTGAAGTCTTGTGATGACAAGATGTACCTTAGCTCAGGGGACTGTATTTTTACAAAATCTCATGCATGCGTGCTGTAGAAGATGATACTTGCTCAGCTAGTTCAAAGTCACTAGTTCAGTTTAAATGTAACTATTTTTCAAAAGGAAGTAGGGTGAAATATAATGCGTCTTGATATTTAAGAGGATGTGGGCATTTGTAAATGTTGCTACGGAGTTTGCACCCGAATTTTGCCGATCCCCGTTCAGAGAACGAGGAAGTACTTGTCCTTTCGTTCTCCTGGGTCCTGGCCACGCGCACCAGCTAAGGGACTCTGCAGCATGGCTGCCCACCCTCCTAGCACAAAATGTTATTAGAAGGAAAGACTTGCGGTGAGCAGTGATTTCCTTGGTCACTTTTAGCCCTCCTCTTCCCTGTTGTGTTGTTTTGTTTAAATAGCAAGCACACGATCCAGATGCTACGTTGTGGAATGCTTTAGCAACATCTGCCACTTTGGCAGGCTTCTCAGGCAGTTGTGTCAATGATTTTTGAACAGATTGGGTTTCACAATGACTGATTTAATCTATTGGGCACTATTTTTCTCACTGACTCATCTTTGAATAACTTTGTGCCAATTTGAATTGATTGTAAACTCTTATACAGTCTATATAAACAAATCTGTGCCTGTAGTGAAACAGGGCATCTACCTAAGAAATGTGCATGCTATTCACACCCTACAACATAAATTTTTGCAATTGCTTGATTACACATGTACATTTGATAAAAAGTAATTTTCAAGACAAATGTTACTCAGTGATTAAAAAGCTACAACAAAGATTAAAAAAAAATCCCACATATTCTTTTTCATTACTAATACATTAATAATACAGTACCACATGTTATTTGGAGGACGCAAACCTCTGACGTTCAACAGACTTCCGTGATGAAAGTGATACTGTTTTGGCATTAAGCAGGGTGCAGATTCAGACTTTATACGGAGCTACAAAAAGAAGTCAACTAGACCTCTTTGGCCTGAGTTGGACTGTAGCTCCTACCAAGTATTATAGTCTTTATTTTGCGTTAGTGGCTTACTGTTGTTCTGCAGGAGAGCTGCTTGTCTATCTTATAAAATAAGTGAGTGGTCATATGTTTGCATCTGAATTTGAATTTGCATCTGTCTCTCTTCCTCCCTTTTAAACAGCCTTTTAAACAGATAGGAAGGGGTAAACGCTTGATGAGTTAAGTCTAAGATTGTATTCATACTTGGTTGAAGTCAGTGAGTGTATATCCAAACGCCGGTGAAACCAGTAGAATGTCAAATCCTCCACTGGACTTTGATTCACAATCTCATCATCTGTTATAATAACAAAATACGGACGCGAAGAACCAATATAGTCTGAATAAGAGTTACATTTTTTGTGACAAACACCATTCTCCTGAGCGGTGATTCAACTGCCTGATGTTCAGTTCTGTGTGCAAACTCTAACACCCTTTTGATAACGACTGGTAACTGGAAAAGAAAGTATGATGGAAAACATAACAGACAAATTAGCTGAATAAAAGGAGGACATATTTTGAGTATGTTTCACTCATCTAAGACCTTTAATGGGAGGTGAATGTTTGTATTGGTTTGAGTAAGTTTGTAGTGAAGAAGGTTCTTTCACCTTTACTGGTTGTTTGTTGGTTAATTCATTGATGAGTCATTCTAGAGTCTGTTACCTTCGGGAGGTGATGCTGCAGGAAAATAGTACAACTTCTTGATCCCAGGATGGCTCAGCGCCTGTTCAAGTATATGCAAACTAGCTAGCATTGGGAGGTTTGTGAACAGATTGCTTTCTGCTTTAATGATTTTTGGTGTGTTAGTGCATTTAGACTTTGCACGTGAATTTAAATAATCTTATCAGCTCTCACTTAGGGGCTTTTGGAAATCAATGGAAATTGCGCCTATTCGCTGTGGAGCCTGGTCTCGGCAGGTCAGTGCAGGCAAATGGATTCCTGGCATGTTCATGCCAGCCCTCTGAGGAACTCACATCTGTTAATGGAGGGTAATATAGACACAGCTTTTCTCTTGCTGTTGCCCTGAAAAACAATTCTGCTTGAGTTTTTTCCAAGACAAGACTTAACCTTTTTCTCTCAGCTTCTGTTTGGATTATTTCACACTGAGGCATCCTTTCTTTTCACTGAAGCCATAACTTTTATGAACTTCGGCTGTGGATGATGTAGAGTATCACAGCTAAATTATCTTCTTTCCCAAGGTATATGGTAAAGCAGAGTTCATCTGGTTTTGTGATGCGTCCTTGTTTGTTCACATCCTTTGAGAGATTTATGTCAAAATCTGCTGATTAAGAGCTTTATGCTGCTTAACAGGGTCAGACTACATAAGTGTCATATCTCATGAAACACTGTTTCTTCTGGCCTTAATCTTTGCAGCCTTGTTTTGCGTCGTCTCCAACGTTTCTATATGGCTGAATCCGTTTCTGGAAGTTAATGCATTTGCTTAATATGATAAAGGCGCAGATTTCTGATGTCTGATAACTTGTCACAGGAATGTGACTGGATGCCTTTTTCATCTCATTTAAACTTACATATATGAATGTTTGGTTTCACAACTATGTAAGATTAAGAACTTCTGTCTCAATAATATTCTTTGGTTCTTTCTTGTGATCAAGCCCGTGCCACTGATGTTATACAGATGCTGGCTAATTTGCAACATTGTTTGAAGGAAAGAGAAGTCTCAGAACATGATCTGCAAGCATTCATGAGTGTATACGCACTGATTTTATTTTTTGTTCCCTCTTTCACATTTGGGTAGATGACTTAAAAAATTAGGATGTGTATCTTGCTTGCTGTAAATGTAAATATAAATCCTCATCAGCAACGATGTAATCCGGCAATGATCTCTCTCAAATTGAAACAAATAATAAATTTCATGAATAGAACTGAGGATTGATGGTGTCATCCTTGCAGGCAGTTTATATGTAAAGAGTTTTATATTGACTATGCAAATTGACTTTGAAATAACACCAGAAGGGAGCGAAAGATAAAGGAGCTGTTAAGCCTACATGTGAATACTTGCAAATCAGCTACCCAGTCCTGCAGGCAGTCTCATCCAACATCATGCTTTCTGCCATGCAGTAGCAGGGTGCTTGGTCCTAGAGACAGTCGTGCGAGTGAAGAATATCCGAGCGTGTACATGGTATTTCCCCATTTGCTTGGGCAGTCAGCAAAATCTCAGGAGCTTGCGGAGACTATTTCATTAAGATGGTTTGTTAGGTCCTTAATATAATGCTTACTTACACACAAAATGTCCAGAAAGTCCTTCTCAGCTAGTGGAAACAAACACAGGCTAAAGGAGGCAATTTCTTTGTACAGCTGCTGTTCCAGTATATCAGTTTCTAAGCAGTCCTGCTTCTTGTCCCATTCATGCTTGCAAACACATAAGGTTTTCTGTTCTCTCCAGGACATGGAGACTGCAACGAATAGCCATGCCCTGCGCATTTGTAGTCAGGGGAACACACTGGTCTTTGCAATTTAAGTCTGATCATCTGGATGACTTGGTGTATCAGAGTCCCTCGGGTTGTTTTGGATAAAAGAATTTAATCTTGTCTCTGTATCTAAAGAGTATTTGGTACAAGCGTTGGTTTGAACAAGGTTCGTAGTTAACTTGGGATCTCACCCTCGCTGCCTGTATTAACCCGTCTCAGCATAATCTGAATCACTTTCTTTTGTTTAAAATCTTGCTTGTGGTTGAAAAACAAATGATGCAGCATAAAACGCACATGTGGTTGGTCCCCTGATGATCCTTCAAGTAAATTAATCTGAAAAGTAATGAAAAATATTTGAGGAAAAAAACCCCAAAATGTGCACATCCCAGAGCACATTTTAATGAGTCTTTCTCGGCACAAACAGCAAAAATAAAGCTCCACCCTTTCTTCTTTTTGCAAGAAGAGCAACATCAGAGAAGAGCAGAAATGGTTGACATAATTATAGGAAGCCGTGACATGCTTCTGCTGGAGGAGTTATGGGAATGTTGCACTGCAGAGCGCGGCCCTCTGCTGAGGGCTTGGGGGAGTCGGTGTGCCTGTGTCTGCAGTGCTTGCTGCTCCCTGGAGCCGTTCATGCGTTTTTAACTGGCAAGGCCGTGAGACAAGTTCGGGAAGAGCGCTCCTGGTATTCACAGCGAGGATTAATTCTTTTATTACTTGAAGGGCCCCACTGTGCCTGACCTGAAATACTTGCCAGGCTGGTATCCTCCATGACCAACAAGCTGAAATGAGTTGGTATTTTGGGCAGGAGCAGAGCACGCTGTAAATGAAACCAAAGTGAATATTGAAAGTTACAGACCTCCTGAGTATTGAAATCTAGGTTATTGTATGGTTAAATGGTAGATTTTTATTGGATTGGAGCCTTTTTGATTGCTGTGGTGCCGTGTCAGGAGACCTCTTCTGTGTTATGAGCGTGCTGTTTAAGAATGAAGCCTTTAATATTTAGTGGCAGGTCACCAATGGAACACGCGACGTGGCTTTTCTGAGGTACTTTCCGTGGCTGCGTGTGGCAGCGAGGCGCCGCGCGGTTGGCTCGGGGAGCTGGGGGCCGAGGGGCCCCGGGCGGCGCTGGGGAGCGGCAGGGCCGGCGCCAGCGGCCCCCTCCGCCCCGGCCGCCGCCAGCAGCCTTCCGGAGCGCTCTTGCAAAGCCCCTTTCGGCAGCTTTAGTTTTTATGGGACTGAGGCAACGCTTAATTAAGGGAGCACAGGGCTCTTTTTTTCTGCCCGTGGCTGCTGAGCCTCGTGCCGCCCGGGGCAGCCGTCGCCGTCCTGTGTTGGGGCCGGGTCTCAAAGCGGAGCAACGCAGAAACGCGAAGGGAACTGCTGCTAAAATTAGAGCAGTCGCTGCCTGAGCGTGGCTCATCGCTCCCCGAGCCAGGTACTCACAAGTGATTACGCTCTCCCGCGAGCGCGGCTCTTCTGCAGTCACACGACGTTGTTGTCTGTAGACGTTCGGCGTCAAGTGTTGTCTTCTGAGCAGTTAGGAAGGGGCGGCCCGCGCCCGCCTTACGTAAGGGTCAAGTCGAAACCTCCCTGCCGTTACCCGCCGTCCAACACCAGCATTTCCAAATGAAGCAGCCGTTGCTTGTGGCTTACTGCTCTCGTCGTTCTCATGTTCCCCTTTTATGTCAGCGCTGCGTTTCGTCATACCCGAAGAGCCGAGCGGCTGCCTGGCTGCCCCTCGCCGCGCAAGCGGTTACGAAGCCCGCCGCCCGCCTGTCAGGCGCACTGCAGCTGCGGACTCCAGGTTAAAACGTGGCGATCTCCAAGCGTTTGTATTACCCTCGCGGTGTCTGGGACGCTCGGCCTCGCCGGTGGGGGTGCACGGCGGGGAGGAGCGAGCCCTGCTGGGGTCCCTGCCGCTCACCCCGCTCTTGGTTGGTGTTCAGGCACCTCACGCCCCTGAATTTCACTTGGGGATATGTTGTTACAGTTTTAGAAAATCAGGGGCGTTAAATGGCATAATTTAGCCTCGAAGGACTGGCTCTCAGTTACTGCCTGGTGTTATTTAAAGAAGTGCAGTGGCAGACAGCTGAACGTAGCTCTCCTGAACCTCTGGCTAGCTTCCTGCCCGCTTGACTCCCCTCTCGCCCTCCGCTCCTGGTCCGGACGCCGGCCGGCCGGGAATTCCGGGTGCCCGGAGCGCGCTGCAGCTGCGCAGGTCCCTCGTTCCCCTGCCTCCACCGTGTCCGAGACGCTGCGAGGCGTCTGCAGTATCGGGAGAAACTGGACCACAGCTCTGAATCCAAACTGCATCCCGGGCCTGATCCTGACGCTCCTCGTAGGCAGCAGTTTATTAGAGGAGTAATCCTTCTGCAGTTGGTAGGATTGTTTTGTGGAGTTAGCTGCTGTTCAGAGTAAATAAGTTATGAAACCTGGTCTGATATTTCCAAGAGGATATTTCAAAGTCGTACTTATAGATTCACAAGTATTATCTGAATAAGCGTGTCAGCCTGCAGTTCCCCCCCTACCTCCCCAAGCTGTTGCGACCGCAGTGATAAACGCAAGGCAGACAAAGTGGCAAGCAGGAAATCTGCAGGTAAACGAAGATTCATTAATATACGGGTGATTTTTCAATAGGCCTTTTTATATGTTGGAAATGTGCTAGTAATGCTGTGATTGAATTGTCCCCCAGAAAAAAAACCCAACTTTAATGGGAATGAAATTACATGGTTAAGCCTTCATTTCTTGCCCTGTTTCTGCAGTGCCTAGCAGCAGGATTTTACTTATTTCAGTGGTATTTTTGCTGCATTCCTCTTTTTCGTGTGGAGAGCTCTTAACCAAAAACAGAGGTGCCAACAAGGAGGTAGGTCACTTTACCTAGAGCAAGTAAATCCAATGTTATATCTTTGTTTCTTAGATGTTTTCAGTAGAAGAAGCATAATTAATCAGTCCCGGCAGAATGACTGAAAGGCAATTTTCCAAGCTTAAGAGCTGAAATAGATTCTGTAGGAAATGCCTCCGGAAGTGAAATATTTAAAAGCTCTGTGATTTTAAGTGAGAATGTCACACTGAGCGTGGTAACTTTTCTACTCGTAGTCCCACATCTGCCTGCAAAATACAGATGTACATACATACTCATCTCTCAGCTGACGTGTTCTTGCGTATGGAAAGAGTGATGATTGACGTCGGACCATATAAATTTCCTCACTAAATGCATTAGAAACCTCTAGCATTCTTTATCACTGTCCCTCTCTCTTTTTCCCTCTTTCTCTGAATTAGTTTAATCTTAAATTTCACTCCATATTAAGAGTTTACCAAGCTGGACATCACGTGAGATAGAATGTGTACTAATGCTTGGTAAATACGATGTGATTTCAGCTGATACTTGGAAAAGCAGAATAGAGAGTGGAGTTGCAAATAGGAGTAGCTATGATCACAGAATGGTGCAGGTTGGAAGGGACCTCAGGAGCGTCTAGTCCAACCTGCTGCTCGGAACAGGGTCAGCTCTGGGCTCAGGCCAGGTAGCTCCCAGCTTATCCAGTTGGGTCTTGAAACCCTGCAGGGAAAGACACTGCACAACGTCTCTGGTCAAGCAGTGGAACAGGTTGCCTGTAAGATTTTTCTTATATCCAATCTGAACCTCTCTTACTTCAAATTACGCCTGCTGGCTCTCGTCCTTGCTGTGCACTGCTGTGAAGAGCCTGGCTCCATCTTCTCAACAACCTCCTCGCAGGTGCTGGTCACTGCTGTTAAGTCCTCTGAAGCCTGCCCTTCCCAGGCTGCTCAAGGCCAGTGGTCTCAGCCTCTCTTCATGTGCTCCAGACCCCTGACCATCTTGGTGGCCCTCTGCAATTGCAGCAATTAATCCATGTCTTTCCCCTTCTGGGGAGCCTGGAATTGGATGCAGTATTTTAGATGCAGTCCAAGGAGTGCTTGAGTATAGGGAGATGGTCACTTTCCTGGAGCTAGCGGCTCTTCTCCTCGTACAGCGCCAGGTGCTGTTGGCCGTTGCTGCTGGGGCGTGTTGTGGGCTCAGGTCCAGCTTGGCATCTGCCAGGACCCCCGTCCTCTCCAGCAGAGCTGCGCCCCAGCAGGCAGCCCCCAGCGTGCATCGGTGCAAGCAGATTTCCTTCCTGGCTGCAGGACTTAGCTTTTGTCCTTGTTGAATTTTATAAATCTTCATGTAATGCTATGCTGGGATTTATTTAAAAAAAAAAAAAATTTCTTTCAACCAGTGTCAGATAAAAGATCATTATAACCCTTTTTTTTCTTTTTTCTTTTTTTCTTTTTGCTTTGAAAACTAGAGATTGTTTTTTATGTGAATAACTTGCCTTTAAAAGCCAGAATATGAGCCTCTTTTCCCATGCAAAACTGTCCCCATGCATGTGAGGACTAATTCCCAAGATTGTGAGAGTTGATGGAAGAGGTATATATAGACAGGTAGATTTGGCAACAAGCCTGTAGGCATTTGTCAGTAATTCTACATGATGGTATGCCAGCGTGCAGAGGACAAATGGCATTGCAGGGCCGCTAGTCCATGCTAAGATAGTTGAAAGAAAAAGAAGAGCTGGCAATTAAAATGCTTAACTGGCAAAGGGCTAAAATATAGAGGAAAACTGAATGGCTGTGGGAAAAATAAAAGTTAATGGAAAGTAATTTGGCAATTTAATCTGGAAGTTGGCGGAAATCCAAGTGGATAATAATTTGATTTCAGCTGCTTTTGTGTACTTAGTAATTCAGATACCCTGCAGAAAGTCACACCAAGCTCAGCTAGCTAAAGACAGAGCTAGTTGCTGCTGTCTTGAGCTGTTCTCCCGAGCTGGTCAGCACAAGGTGCATGAAGGGCCATTGCCTCAAGCAAATCATCAGGGTGACAAACTAAGGTTTGATGGAATTTGTGCTGATACACTGAGAGAAAGTCTTGGTTTCCTGGAACATTTGGTTTCCTGTCATCATCTTGCTGTAATAACTTCCAGCTTATGCAGTCCAAGTATGCGTCTCCTCCTCCATCTTTGTATTTCTAATGCAATTTGTTAGAGCTGCTGTGACAGTTATGCAGGCGTCATCTCTCTCTCCGTGAGTGGTATCCCCATTAAGCTAATGAGAGAAGTCTGACCTAGCCCTCAGCGTTTCTACACATAACTCAAACTTAATGAAACTATCAGCTACTTGTGCGCATTCCGAATATGCCAAGTTCTCTCACAGCGTAATTTAATTGTGAGTGTGCAATCGTTTTGCCTTTCTTCAAGTTCTTGTCAGTATTCATGTTCAAGAGCTTGTTCTTTTGCAACATGGCTTTGCCATCATGATACCGTTAAACCTTTCCTCCTTAGGCAGATTTCCTGATGCACAATATGCTGGTCTCCAGTGGATGATCAGCATGTCACGTTGTGTACAGCCTGTGAACTGCTCAGCTGAACTTTGCTGTTTTGTTCATTCATTGCGACTTGCTGAGACGTCGTTCTTTCCTGTAGAGAAACACCAGTATGGAACAACAATAATGAAGAAAAGTACCCCGATTACATATAAATTAACTTGCTTTTTAAAAGTATTTCTCAAGTACTGCTGTGCTTAAGGTTCTTCCCCAGTCATTTAAAGGGTTTCTTGATAATGTGTGTGCAGTTTATGGCTAGATTTATTTTCATTATGTTATTGTTCGTACAAAGAGTCGTGTAGGCTTGGACCTCAAAGATGACAGTTTTTTTTAAAAAAAAAATAGAGGTTAATATTAGCTTCTAATGAAGGCTTTTTAAATGCAAGTTATCAAAAGTCCTCCAGAATGCGGATGGGACCTGTATTCTTAAATTGGTGCCTGATGGATATTCAAAAATGCTGTGGAAACATCTGGTTCAGCTAACAGCAGCGGAGACTGGTGAATCTTGGGTGCTCGTGAAAACCGGCAAACATCTCATGATGTGTTTGAATGTCAGTGCTCGCTCCAGTTAAGGAAGTTCAGCTGTAACTTGAAAGAGCCATGAGCTGTTGTTCTCGGTGGACATTGCTCAGCCTACCTAGGAAGAGACAAGAGGTTACCTCTGGACATATGGCTAAGAAAGCCTTTGATGTTCCTAATTGTTTATTAAATATTTCATGGCTCCCTCGATATGTCTGTCCACTCTTTCCTCTAATGTCATTAGCAAGTTTCAATGGGGAGGGAACTTCAAGAAATAACAGTCTTTCCCTTCTTCTAATGTGCTTCTTTATGTGTCTTGCTCACATTTCTGATTTCCTTGGCATCAGATTGCCTTTCATAATGGTGGATGATATTCTGTAGTGAGGGAAATACGGCTATTGATATCGGGAAATGAAGTGTCGGGGTAAAATATCAACCCTATTGTGATGTATTAGCAGTATCATCCAATTAGTGTAACTCACAGCAAACTGCAACTGCCTCAAATGCACTGCTGTCAGAAGAGTCCCAAATCAGTGCTTATCTCAGTAGTAAACTTATTTAATATACCAGGGACTCCTGAAGTTTATATGTATGACTCACCTTTCCATCTAATTGGAATTTGGAGCATAAGTCTTTAAACTTCTTAGTTTTTTAACTGTGCTTTGTCATCTATGCTATCAGTTTTAAAGACTGGAAAATGCTTTTGTGCAAGTACTTAATTTCTGAGGGAAAAGAGTTGCAGATTTCAGCAACTAATTGCTCCAGTTGGATTAACTTCATAACAGGAAGATCTCCTTTCATGACAGTAGCAGTGGAAATGAAACTTGCATGACTTACAAAGTAGAATGCTTTTTTCTTGAGAGTTCAGGTTAATGCTCGTGCAGCTCAGAAAAGGACAATCATTTTACTCTCTAGGATTCCAACTTGTGAAATAAGAAAGAAGAAAAGTAACATTGCGTTCCTCTCGGATCTAAAGATTAAACCTTCATTTAGGACCTGAAGAAGCTCTTCCAGAATGTAGGACTGTAAAAAGCTCCCAGTAAGTAGCTTAGCCTTTGATTTGAGATGGAGAGATGCTACCAGCAACTTGTCATGGAAGTTGCTACTAATCTTTCAGGGATGTATTTACCAATCTCCCCTTAAACCAGTCACGGAATTTCTCATATATACTTTACTTCTTCGAAATTAAAGTTCTATCCCATTTGCTGTAAACCTGAGTTTTCAGTTGATGGCCCCGCCTGCACCAAGTGAACTTGAAATTTTGGGAAGGTACCTTCCTTATCCTGAGAAGCTAACGCTCCTAGCAGAAGAGTTCTTTCCTGACATCTAGGGCTGCTACAGCAGCAATCTGGTGGTATCCATAAGCTAGATTAACAAGGAGTTAAAATGAATGCTTCCAACAGTTGGTTGACTTGTAGCTGCTGCCAACAATCCGGCAATTACTGTAAACGGAATAAATCAGTTAGAATTCCTTGAGGAAATATGGGAAAGTTTAACTGGCAGTAAGCACCTGATTTCCCCAGATGGCAGGGAATGTAAAATAATAATAAAAAAATGAACTGAGGGGCTGAAAATGCGCACACAACCCAGAGAACTTCTTTTGTGCTTGACGTGAAGGTCCATCCTTTATTTTGCATTTCTAGGGATGTTTCTTTAAACTTACGTTGCCGGGCTCTATAACTCACAATAAACCTTCAGAAGTCAATTCAGTTAATGAGAAGAGAATGTGAAGGCAACTCATTTTCTGTCAACCTTAATAGCTAGAAAGTAACACTCACGAATGACTAATTTTGTATTTTTTTCTTTGAGAAAGTCTTTGATTAACTTTAAAGACCACCTGTCTCTCCCCACCTTTATTCTCAGTAGATAGTTTCTACTAGGTGCTTTTTATGTTTGTTGTGTTTCGTCTTTTGTTCACTGGTGAATCGGGCTAGAGAGAGAAGGGTTCAGCATCAGCCACCCTGATACTTCTCAGCTCAGCATGCCTGTCAGTCTTTGCTTGCACATGCTGCTTTGCAGAGAATTCCTTTCCCGCAGAAAGTGCAATCAATATGCGGGGCTCCCTCCTAAAGAAGTGGCAAAAGCCTTCTCTTTCCACTGAGGTTATCTGGCTCTTAGATATTCATCACCTGGTAGGACTGGTATGGGTCAGGACTAGACATACACTGTTTTAATTAAGATCTTGAAGAAAATTTCATTCTCTGGGTGATCAGGAACAGTTTCTCTTTGGTAAATCCATGTTGGGGGACCATTCACCTTCTTGTCCTTCACGTTTCCGGAAATGATCTTCAGGAGGATTTGCTCCATTATCTTACCAGGGCTTAGGTGAAACTGCTTAGCCTGTAAATCCCCAGATTCTCCTCCTTGCCCTTTTTGAAGGTGGGAGTGACCTTTATCTTTTTCCAGTCATTGAGACCCTCTCCAGTCACTGCGACTGTTCTGTGCTGGAGTACTAATGGAAATTATCATTTACTCTTTCCTTTAAGCAGTCTGGATTTTCAGTACCCTAATAGTGCAAGAATACAGTTATTTCCAAGCCTAATTATTATGTCATTCAGATTTAAACTGCTTCATTATCTATCGCAGTTATCAGCCACAGTTTGCTGTTGGAACAGTACATTTCTGAGATTAACTCTAGAGAAAAACAAATAAATTTAATTACTTCGAAAACTGTAGAGATATGAGCAGAATTGTTTATTTTTGCATCATCATTGGATCTGTAATATCTTCAGTAAGAGAACTTCACTGATGTATACAGATCAATAGCTTTCATTGAAAAAACTTACGTTTTGGTCCAGTATGAATGTCGTTGGGCAGCAAGACCCAGCAGGGGCCTCATTCTCTTCTTGTTGAGTTACATCTGGGCATCAGTGTAGCCAAGTACCTAAGCAACTGGACTACAGGTGAAGGAAGACTTAAGTAAGACTTCACACTAATGGGGACTTTCCTCTGAGCCTGTATTTATATTGAGCCCTCTCAATGATAGGGAAAGACAGGTGAGCTTGTGAATGAAGAGAAAGACATGTTAACACTTTCAAATTTAGTCGCTGACATTAGGAAGTCTTACTCAATCCTACTGTTGTAAAACTTAGCACAATCACATATGTTTGCAGATCCGTAGCCTGCTAGCCTAAGCCATGAAATCCAAAACAGGTAGTGCTGAAACTGTCTGCCATGCATCATGTAATGATGTATATCCTAAGGTCTTGCCAAAAATATCATTATTCTATGGTGATTAGCAGAAAGATACACTGTGAAAAAAAGTTTTACTGTTGTATCAAGAAAACTGTCAAGTCTAATATAAATTATCCATGTGAGATCCGCAGGGAAAAAGGAGTAGCTAATTTATCTTTTTGAAAGAAATTCATCAAAGCCCATTTTATGGGGCTTCTCTCTTTGAAGATTTCCCTTCTTAACCAAACTAAATTTTCAATCTGTAATTTCAGCATTGTAGAAAAATCTCAGATTCTTCCTGTGACTGGGGGCAGTAGAAAGCAAGAAACTTGGAGGAGCGCTTTACAGATTGTGGAAAAATAAGGAATAATGCTCTTCACGTCATCCTCGAACCAGAGCCCAGAACACTGAGTCACAGGGCCGGTGTCCTCCCTGTACTGCTGGAGTGTCTTTTCCTGGGTACAGTTCTCAGGATTCTGTTTTAGTGCCCCTTTCCTCCTTGGACTCATTTCTAAGATTGCTCTGATTCTGGTAAATGTTTGCTCTGGGGGACTCTTGCAATGGGAGAGGCTTCTGAATGAAACCAAAAAAAAGGGGAAAAATATTTAGATTCATTACAGCAATGAATTTCAACTCCGACTCCTGATACGTACCTGCCATGTTGCATACTTCACTGTATCGGAAAACAGATCTTAGCTGACATGACTGCGCTGCAATAAACGGAGCTACGCTTTGACTCCAACCAAGGAGAGTGCCCTGTGTTGCTAGTTTCAGTGTAAAATGATGTTTCTGTGACTTATGTTAGTAGGCAGAAAAGTTTTGCCTAAAATCCAAAGCGTCGAGAAAGTGAATCTGAAAGTGCTTATGAACTTCCAGTCTATTAAAAAAGTTAGGTGAAGATGAAGCATGAAGGAAAACTAGTAATGCAAAATGTATGATTTTCAGAATTTATTTATTACAGGTTGTTATAGCCTATGGACTAATAAGTTCAAGGACTTTGAACAGTTCTGTACTGAAAGCGCGTTTGAGGTCAAGAACTGCAAACGAACAAAGCTAGATCATTCTCTTAACCTATGATGATTAAGTAAGCACCGTCATCACTACAGACAAGGGCATATGAATATGTTGTGGATGTTCCGTTACCATTGGTCTTCAACTTGTCACGCTCAAGGGTTTTGACTCACATTTTTTACATTTACAGTCTCTTATTAGTTCAGATCTTAGTACGTTGCAAGTAAGGTTAAGGACTTAAGCAAATTATATGTTTCTGAGCCATATACGGAACGTATATATTATCAGTTCATCTTTTGTTACTGATCATTGTCTGTTGGGTTTCAGCTACATACAGTTGTTGATCAATCAAGTCACTAGTAGCTTAGTGATTCTGTTATTTAATGATTCTGTTATTTGGTATTTTGCTTGATCAATTTGTTTCGCTTTCTGTGCGAGAGAAGAACTCTCTAAGAAATTTTGAAATGAGAGCCATTAGCTAAAACTTGTGAGAGCGGTATTATTTAAATCACATTGATTCATTTAGGGTATCTTTGTGCTGGATGTTGCCCCATTAAAACTTTACGATAGAAAAATAACCTCTGATGTGCCAAAACCAAGGCTCTGGCAGTCTTTCGCGTCGGAGTCTGCAAGATTGGCTCTGCAGCCGAGGAGCTGAGACTCGTCTCTGGTGGGCAGCCGCAGTAACACAAGCCAGCCCGTACAAGTACTATTAAGTCACGTGGATGCTCGTAGCAGCTAGTGCGACAGAAATTAGACAAGCTGTCTGGTCAAATATTTTTGCAAATACTTTCTGAGAGAGAAAAAATTGTTGACAGTTGAAAATCAGGGGAAGCAGTTATAAGAAATCAACCACAGAAGACAAAACGAAAAATGCATCTCTTAGAGGAAAAATTTGCAGGTGAGGATGTTCCTGATCCGGAAATCAAAACGAATAAGAACCAGTTCTTCCTTCTAACTAAAAGGCTGTATGAGAGCCAAGGAACATCAGAAATCATTGTAGTCTTCCTGGCTGTTCTGGTTCTTGAAATGCTAGCTGATGAATCAGAGATTATTTTTTGGCCGTCCTGAGTTCCTTGCACTGTAGACATCCGTACTGATGATAAACTGTCACATAATTTTTCCCAACTGTCAAGTGCTTGAGGCAACAGTCATAGATTCATCCAATACATCACTCTCTGTAATCTGGAAGGCCAGAAAGTTATATAGACAGATAGCCAGCGTGTAAAAGGTTGAATGGTCATTTCCCCCTTTCACTTCATGGGTCAGGTCTTCATTCCCTCAGCTGTCAACTACCCTGCGTATATGGGTAAGGTTTATGCATTTTTTAAGTCTGGTTGGCCATTTGTTTGAGCTGGCTGAAGGTTGCAAACTCGTGAACTCCTCCTTGCTTTGAGCCAAGTGATTCGGTGTATTTGAAATTGATAAAGTGAAAACCAAAAAATGTATATGTTTTAGTAAGTTAAAGGTTTATGGCTGCTATCTCTGTTCAGCAGCTAATGACGCATGTTGTAGTTCAAATCCAAGAACGTGTGCTTACTGCGTGCAAGAAGGCGGCTCTGATTTAAAACTGTAGATGGGAGCAATACAGCTTTTGTTATTTTTGTCATCTCTGCTAAGCCAAGCCACTTCAGTTTTAGATGGTGTATTTAAATGCTAACAGTTGTAATTTTAGTGACTCCACATTTCAATCAATAGCAAACCAATATAGCAAGAAAGTATTTTCAAGATTTTGGTGTTATCTTTTGTATGATCACAGTAGTCATTCAAAGCTCCTTGGCTGTTCTCTGAAGAACAGCTGTATTTACTGGAGTGTCTTCTGTTAAGTCTCAGCTCAGCGTGGTTAGTTTTCTTCTACAGAACTTTCTCTCTGAATCATGTATTTTTCTATGTGCATGTGTATGGTGGGTGCTGTAAACTGTTGCCTGGTGGATTTCAGTATGGAGGTAGCTAACGTTTTTTAATTTGGGGGGCAATGACTTGTACAAATTAGTTTCCTCATGTCTTACATTGAAGTTACTTAGTGTTGGCAAAGCCCTGAGATCTCTCTGCTAAAGAGAATGCTAGATATAAAATGCACTATTGCTCACTTTTATAAATTACAGAACTATGAAGTGCTACTTTGGCAGAAAAAACATTTTAAAGTATTAAATTTATTGAAAATTGGTGTGTGTCCTACTGGTGAGTCAGTTCTGGCAGTGAAGTCAGTAGGCCAAATATCTGTTTGCGTTACCAGTATTGCAGTCGGAGTGTTTTATGACTGGACGTTAAATAGATTTGCATTTCCTGGAAAAGCAGTCTCCGTGTATCTAAGATGAACTATAGTGCTGCTTCTTTCTAGGATTGTGAACAGCTCTCTCGAGTTAAGAAAGTTTTTTTGCTGTTAATGACATGAATGCCATTGACCCAAACGTAAGCGTTTATAAGGTGTCTGTCTGCTCTGGGCAAAATCTGTTTATTGGAATGAAAATCTTCCAGTTCAGGCTTGTATTGATTAGATCCTCTTTTTCTTTCCTCCTCCTTTTTCTGTCTTTTTCCTGCTTAATCTGTCATATATCAGTCTCACTAAATAAGTCTTATTCTGACGAGGGAGAAATGCTGTCCGTTCTGGGCTCTGTTTGGAGGAAACGCGCCCTGCCTAGCGGGTCTGTCTTACCAGCCATTTCGGAGGCGTGGAATCTTTTTGCCGTGTGGAACAGTTTGAAAATCAGCTTTCAACATTATCAGGCAGTTTTATAGGAAGGATTTTAGTCAAGCGATTTTTACTTTGCTCAGGATCTTTCTAATTATTTCCCTAATACTGATGTTACCCCTGAGAGTTACATCATCGAATGCACAAAATACTCCTTTTGTAGAATTTCAGATTAGCGGTAATTTGGATAGTCCTCTTTGAAAAAATAATTTTTGAAAGAACTATATTGGTTGAGAGTAATGTTATGGAAAAGTTACTTCTCTCTGTGCTCGCTTACACTAGCGGAAGCAGTATGCTCCCATTGTCTGCTGTAGTGTATACTCTGAAATCACTTTTATTGCTACGTCCGATCAAAGACTAGAAAGTGAAGAGCTGGGCAGAGAGTTGGGCTTTTTTTTTTTTTTTTTCCCTTCCTTCATTTCCTAGAAGCTGGCTAGAAGCCATTACAGTCGTAGGACGTATTACTCATTTAGTTGTTGTTTGTGGTTAGAGGATTTTGACGGACTGGCTGATTTACTAACTAATCGAAAGGACTAACAGTTGCATTGATTCTTCCTCTGGCGGTTAGGCAGTTGTGTCCACTGCAGCTAAAAACTGTGTCGGAAAAACGAAGACTGCAGGACACGAGGACTGAGTCCTCAGAAAGGCCAGCGGTAGCTGTTGCGTAATATATTCTGGTCTCATGCATGTCAAAAGTCCATGTGTCACTTCCATTTATTTTCAGTGCCTGTTGTTTCTGCCTAGAATTAATATGCATATCGTGCTTTAGATCTCATAAAGTATTACTCCTTCCCCCTTCTTTGAACTTTCTAATGAAAGTACTTGCTAAGTCAGCTGCATGTTGTATTTGGTTTTGAAATCACTCTTGTTTGAAAAATGTCAGGGAAGACAGTCTTGGATTATCTGGAGCTTGCTGAAGTGTTTATTATATAAACTTCATTATATAATCTTCTGTTACAAGAGTCAACTTTGATGCTTCTTTGGGGTAACTAGACCGATTTTCTATTATTCATCCAAAAGCAAAATAATAGTTTGCCAGTGAAACTGAGTGAAATCATTTAAAGCCCTCTCAGAAGATTTCTGATCCCTTTTGCACATAGAGAAGTTCAGACAGAAGCAGATGGTTCTGGTTGTGTGTTGCCACATTTCAGCAAGGGCTTCAGGACCCTCCTCTCTAGAGGAGAAAGTGTTTTGAACCCTGGTGCAGGTTCTCACTTCTGAAAGTGCTATGTCTGAGCTGATCATCTTTGCTGTACTATGGACTGTAATCTTCTGGGAACATTTCATTCAAGTTTTCCATTAATGACCATGATAAATGAGCCATGTTATCATCAGGAGGAGGAGGAAAGGGAGGCAAGACCACCAGGAGTTAGGACTGTCAAACTGTACACTGAAATCAGTGAAGGCACACCAATTAATCCTAGCTAAAGATCGGACCCTGGGACCTGGAGTTTTCTGCATTAAACCCTAAAGAAGGTTCATCGTTATTAAATAATGAGGAATGATGAACCTTCTTTATGTTTAAGACCCCCTTCTTTATGTTTAAGACCCATGCATGGCACAGGACTATTCTGATCACCTCAGATGAAAGTCGGATACTTCTTATTTTGGAGCCGACTTCAGCACCTGCCTTTTCAAAGCTCTACCCTCTTAGGCACCACAGCTATAAACACCTTAAGCCCTGCTAGTTTAGAGTGTGAAACAAGAGAGGGATGAAGGCCGTGACAGAAACCTTACTTGTCTGTGATGAGCCTTCATCTCGTGTTCTTTTTACCTCCCATTTGTTGTTTACAGCAGGTGAAGGCCTAAACACACGTGTAAAAGTGATTGAATAAGTCTAAGGAAGGAGTTATGTCCTGCAGCTCTCAGATGCTCTTTACCTCTCTGTTACCATAACGGTATGTGTTGTTGCTTATGCTGATGCAAAAGAGAAAAGGTGGATAGGCCTCGGTTCTC
This sequence comes from Struthio camelus, assembly GCF_040807025.1. Taxonomy (NCBI): domain Eukaryota; kingdom Metazoa; phylum Chordata; class Aves; order Struthioniformes; family Struthionidae; genus Struthio; species Struthio camelus. The sequence goes on along the minus strand of NC_090955.1, from coordinate 2,029,305 downwards.
TTCACCCAAGATAAAACCTGAAAAGGAGCAGGGACGGGACAGGGAAATTTTTCTGAAGAACTTGCTTCGGAGGTCCTATCGTAGTGACAAAGGAATTTCTTAAGAAACTTCTGAAGAACCTCTACAGAGAGGCTGAAAGACACTGCTCAGGCTATGTTATACTCTGAGGTCTTCCTCAGGAGATGGAGATACCCTGAGACCATCCGAAGGACAATTTCAGTGGGTAACTGAGGGCTGTTCCTTCGTAGGGGAGATTGTGGGCAAAGCATTGAGGGAAGGAAGGATAATTTGAGTCAGTGGTAGCGTTTTGTACAGGACTACCATAAACGATACGTTCTCAGCAGCTTTTACCTACGCCAATGCATTCAAGAGCTGTTAAGCTGTCCTGAATCAGGCTGTGTTGAGTACTGGTGCTCTTTTGTGCCCTCCTAGCTCATCACTGGAGGAGCGGTGCTTGAGTCTGCTGCTCAAAAAAGGTTTGCCACTACCCTGCTGAAATACGTCTGGTGTCTCGGTCTCTGATAACTTTCTGGAGTCTATTACCAGATCGCTTCAGCTAAATCTATGGTAAGCCTGCTGTAATTTGTTTCAGAAGCAGACCCGGCTCTGCTGTCTGCAGATTGGGAGTGGAAAGGTGATGGAGGCCAGGCCTGATGATTGGACTTAATGACCATACCAGTTGAAAAGCAGCAGAGAATTAGGTCTTCTGTGAATCCAGTTGTATTAGAAAACCTAATGTGAAACGTGAAGTATTGTTAGCTGAACCATGTTGTTAAGAGGAGAAGGAGGATGGAAGAATATTTTCTGGGACACGCATTAAAACCCACTTCTTTTAAAGCGGTCCGTGGCTTTCGCACCAGTTTCGTGTTGTAACGTTCCAGTGGGGTTTGTCTCATATATTTTTATAGTGTTTGGTCTGCGATAAACTCCTCATATTCAGGAAGTACGTGCACTTCCAGACTATTAAGGACTTGTTTCTGAAGATGTCAAAACTCTCATTATTGACTAACAGGAAGCCAGGGCTGAGGAACATGAGTGCCAGCTCCCTTCCCACAAGGAGTCAGGTGTGCCGTTCTGGCACTTCTTACTCCCTGCCGGCTCCGAAAGAGGGAGCCAAGAGGTAAATTCAAACTGGGTTTCCAGAAACATGGACTGGTAATATTAACCCAAAGCCTATCTGGGCCCTTTTTTGTCTCATAAGATTTTTGTACTAATATATTTTATAAGAGATATCAGGATGTGAAAGTGTAGGAATGGCTAGAACAATGGAGAGTAACGTATTTGTTCAGATGCATACTTTGATTTGTAAGCTATTTATGTGCTATCTAGTTGATTTCTTTTTCTCATCATTTCTCCATTCTCCATTTTTGTGCTCAGCCTTTGATTAAGAAGCCTGCAACCACAAGCAGGGCTATGCGAGAAACGATGTCTAATTGTATATCGTAAGATGTGGCTTATGCAAGCCTTCTTCAACAGGCTCATCCTTCAATGTGTCGGAGGTTGTAATGTAAAACGTCTTACTGTAGGGCTTGCTGTGTGAGTAGAGAAACAGGAATAGACAGGAACGGAGGAGGACTCGTCCAGCTGGTTCTAAGCCTGCGGGACTTGAACACGCACTCTTGAAGGCAGTGGGATTTTTTTTTTTTATTTGACTTGACTGGGAGCAGACCAGGCTTTCACGTACATTTGATTTTGTAATGGCATTTCCTGAGACGCGTGGGGGATTTCCACCTGGAAACACATCTTGTAATGACCTGTGGCAGCTGCTGTTACTTAACGGATGCTGACACAATGAAATGAAATTTATTGCATATTTAATTGGAACTTCTCTGTTGTTGTCCACCTGATAATAAATTGGTTTTCGGCTTAAAAAAAAGAAAAACAACAAAATGATTCTCTTGTAGAATCCAATTACTGCTGGCAGTAACTGTAGGCTGCGTATTCGACTGGTAGGAGTTTGAGCCATGCTTCCAAAGGCATAGCTTGGTACGCTCGGCAGAGAGCTCTGACTTCATTTCTGGACTTCTAGGGCTAGCACAGTTTTGCAGTGTTAGAGAAGCAGTGCAGCCAGCACCTGGAGGAGTTGGCAGTGCTTGTCCCTGTCCCCATCAGCGCTGCGGGTGCAGAGGCGTCCTGGGCTGCAGAAGACGGCGGCTGGCCGAGCCCTGGGCCCGCGGCTGGCTGGAGAGCAGGGCAGCTCTGTCAGGCTCATAGAACACTTGGAACAAACAATAAACTAAACCGAAATAAAAGTATCAGCAGTCCAGCAGAGCTCCTCCTTTGCCTCCATCCCGCAGAAGCTGGCACTGCTGAGGATGCTTTGCACCTGCCCCAGGAGCAGCCGCCAGCCGCATGCCTCCCAAGAGCCTGTCGCCCGCTGCGCAGAGGGGCTTTGCTTGGGTCCTGCTCCTCTTCGTTTTGTAGCAGAGGCGATAGCAGGAGTCGGTGCTGAGGGCACCTGGAAAGAAATAATATGAACTGTAAACATAGCCAGCTGCTGTATTCATAGAGCTTGAATGCCAGGGGTTTGAATATGTGAGCAAGATCTCAAATAAAACTTTTGGTAATATTAATGTGAAATATAAATGCCCTTGTTAGCCGATTCAGCTGTTGCCTTGTTTGTTAGAAATGACCTGAATGTTTCCGTAGGGGGTTAAAAACGTAACCCGATGTGTCTGGGGTGACTAGATTCTCCTCGCAGTGTCTGGGCGATGCCTTGTCTGTTGACCAGCTCAGCAATGGCCTGCTGATGAGAAAAAGGATATAGAGAAGTTAAAATACAGAGAGTGTTTGGGATCTAACAAATCCCAGTAACTCTTCTGTTCTTTGGGAAAATGAAGCTGCAGCTTATGCTCTCTGTGCTGTGTACAAGTGTGGCCAGGGAAAGCGAGGAACTTGTGAGCAAAGCAATTGGCAGCGGGTGCTGCTGCTCTGGGTTCGAACGCTGTCCGCCGCTCTCCCGTCAGAATGACCGTCTCTCACCTGGGCTTGCTGCTGGTCCAGATTCAAGCTCCTTGAATCTGCTTGTTTAAATTGCATTGTTAAATGAGTCCTTGATGTCATGTTGTCCTTCTCAGACGGATGAGGATCTTTTCTGTTACTGCTGCTCCAAAACAATGGCCCACAATCTGCGGGGAGGAAAAAAACCAGTCCCCGAGGAACGCTTTGCTTGCTACAAACAGTTGCAGGGAGAGAGAACCACTGAAAACAGTGATCAGTCATTGCTTTGACAGAGCTCCTCTTGTTTGGAAACTGCAGTGCATCCTTACACTGAAGGCATTGTCATCTACAAGAATAATGTTTTTTAACCCCCAGAAAAAGAAACAATTACTGCAGAATACATATTATACACACACTTAAGCAGCCCAGAAGGCATTCCTTGGCAAAATAAACAAAAGCTAAAATTTACCAGTAATACTGTTTCTATAGAAGCAGAAAGTCGCACAGCCTTCCCTTCACAATAGCCTTGAGGACAGGAATAAAACAGGCTTGGCAGCCCGCCTGCTTGGAAGAACTCGTAAGCTGTAAGGTGGTGCGTGCGTGCCTGCCGGTATGCAGAAAATGAGGGGGCTGGCGCTGATGCAGGTTGAGCTGCCCCCAGTTTGGTTCCTCTTGCCTTTGAAGAGTTGCTGTGGCTATCTGTCTGGACTTAACATTGTTTCTTCCTCAGCCTCTTTTTATTTTTTCTCTTTTTTGTCTTTTCCAAGCTCGGTTGGCTTTGCGATGAGGTTCCCGGAGTATCCCTGCACCCGCTCGCGCGGGATGGTGGGAAGAGCTGCGCGCGCACTGCTGCCGCAGCGCTGCGCTTGCAGCCTAAACTTCTGTTTCGAGAAACGAACGCTCCTCATTCCAGACACGAGTTAGGAGCTTAGTCCATATGCAAAAGTGATTTAGGACTGAGGGAACAAGAAATTACTGTTACTAGACAGGCAGATAACCATTATGCTTTCCCATCACAAAAGTCAAAGACCGAAACCCTCAAACTTGTTGCCCTGAGCTTTAGCGCTCATTTGTGTTCAAAAACATTAGTTAAAAACACATGAGCATAGACAAGGTCGGGGATTTTTTCCTTCTCATATTGGAAGTTGTTTCCGTAAAGGTTTTTTGTCGAAACGCCAGGACTTCTGAGTAGACCGACGCGTGCAGGAATGTGGAGATGATAAGGCATACGTTCTTTTTGTAAAATTAATTTTTAAAACCATCTCCTTGTTTCTTAGAGAAGTTTTATGTGTATTGTTAATGAGGGCAAAGTGAACATATATTTAAAATAATAACAGGAATGATTTCCAGACCAGAATTAAATTTAGTGGAAGCTGCTTTATCTTGGAACATAATTCAGTGGTATTTATATCATAAAAGCAAAGCCCTGATCACTGCCTCCTGATCTTCTTGCTCAGCAAGCTGATGCACTTCCCGTACTATGCAGGGGAAGTTTTTGCGTGTGACCACGCTACTTCCAGTGGAGCAACGCAGTCTCTCCCGCATCGTTCCAGCCATTTTAAATGGTTGCTCTGAAAGGATTCCCAGATTCCAGTTCTGAATAATTGTTTACAACTACAGGCTGCTGTTTACTCAGATACAGGCTCCTATTTTGTTTCTTAAAATTGCACGGCAAAATAATTACTTGGTGTCATGCTGTTCCCAGAAGTGGAGGGAATCATCTTGCTTGCAGGTGCTGCTAGCTGCAGAGCAGCCTGGCCGCGTGCGAAGAGTACTGGCATCCTCTTGTCAGCTTACAATAGGGCAGAACTCTCGCTGATTTTATTTGATGACCTTGAGCCCAAGACTGTGCAAGCATTCAAGAGAAAAGGCATGCCGGCGCCAGAGTGGTGCAGCTGCGATGTCAGTCGTCTTCAGAGGTGCGAATTTCACTCTGAATCTTTCATATGCAGTGGTCAGAAATAGCAATAGAAACTTGCAGGAGTTAATAGGGTGACCTGCATCCAACAGCGTATAAACCCACACTTACTTTGGGATATATGCTAGCAGTAAGCTATATTTATCTTTGCCACATCAGGGCAAAATATGCAAAATTATGCTTGAAACTGTGCTACCTTCTTTCCTTCTGAGCATAGTGCAGGCTTTCATGAGGGGGCGATGGTGGCAGATGAGTGCCCCGGGCAGGCGCTGTGTTACTGGTCGGACCCAGCTTTGCTCTGGTGTTTGGCCACCACACCGTCTACCGTTGCAGAGCGCCGAAGCTTCGGGGCGCCCGCCACCTGCGACGCAGAGAAGCATGCAGACCTCGCGCGCCTGCCGGCGGTCTCTCCTCGGGGTGCAAAGGACATCCTTGCCATTATAGGGAAAACATGCTCTAGTGACACCTCGTCTCTATAAACAAGCTACATCTTGAAACTTAGCCAAATCAGATTTCAGGCTCTTTTCCAAAAACGTGTGTAGATAAATGTAAGTATTTGGGTTTGTCCTGTTGCCCTTCACTGCTGTATCTCAGCCCATCGGGCCCAGCAGAGGTGGTAACTCGTGTGCGTGACTTCTGTTGGGAGTGAAATTCCTCGTTACGTTTTTCTGTTCCTGCGAGAGCAGGGTTTCCCACGCTTAGGTAGGGGCTTCCCATCATCTTTTCCAAAGTTCACAGTCTCTGTAGTCACAAAACAAGGAAAAGAGTACTTACGGTGAAGCGAGGGGGTTAGTTCAGTTTATCCCCTTGCAAATTATTTGTCTTTCTTGAACCAGCTGCCCAGTAATAACCCAAAATAACTTCAACGATCATGTGGTTGTTTTTGCAGAGTGAAATATGTAAAGAATTAGAAAGTGCTGTACGCTTCTTGTGTGGCTGGTCAAGAGTCCTTTCAGACAGGTAATTCCTGAGTAAGCCTGGATCTGAGCTCTGCATCTCTCAGCTGAAGTTATTTTGTGTGTAATTACTGGATATCCTGTTACTTCCCTGTTGGAGGGGTAGGGTTGTAGGTGCCTCTGGCTACGTGCCACCCCCCAATTAAAGGATAAGATGGAAGGTGTATTTTTGTGAGCGCGGAGCAGCCGCCGCTGCCTGCGGCGTGGGGAGGAGGCCGGCGTTGCTGCGAGCCTCGGCGCGCGCAGCGGCGCTGCAGGCCGGAGCGGGCCCCGCGGCCGGCAGCGCTTGCCCCGCGCGGAGGCGCACACCCGCTGCCTCCGTCCAAAACGCGGCCCGTGGATCACGTTTTAATTGTAGCCATAAATTAAGCATTGCCAGGAGCATGAGATATGAAGCTCTCGTGGTCTAGTTTTGTGTGTCAGTTGAGGGTAGATGACTGAATGAGTCACCAGCATGTGAAAAAGGTGAATTTCTGACTCTTGATCCTGCCCTTCTCTTCCATCTGAGGAATAGGAAAAAATGCTTCAGAACAGGCTGGGCTTCATCTAATTAAAAATCATTTGCTCTTACTGCCTCGAGTTTTAACTGCATTAAACGTTCAAACTCGATGAGTTGCGCTAGGTATACGGGAACATATTGTGATTGCTCTATTGAAGTCAGTTGTCTTCAGCTTGAAAAATTTACACCAATCTTGCCCTATGATTCATCGATTTAAATCAATTTTCAAAGGAACATCTGCAAGAATTAAAGGATTATACAAATGAATGAGTAATTTTTCTCCATCTATTGTTGATAAGACTAGAAAAGGGTGGCTGACTTGCTCCCTGACGATCTCTAATTCTGCTTGTTAACAGGCTGGGTGAAATCCTTCGTATTCATGGCAAGGGATTACAGGACTCCCGGGTGAGTTAGCACAAACCCCGAATGCGTCTACTGCAGGTGGCTGCCTAGGGGAGGGTTTATGGGGCTCTGGTCAGGGAACTTTCTGGAAAGACTTGCAATGGCACACTTGCGTTTGTACATATTTCCCTAGGCGTCTGCTGAAGAATAAAGATGACGACGTCAATGTGATGGGTAATTTCCGTGTCATACTCACGTGAAGGACGCAGTAATACTAGTGTGGTGGAATTAAAATTTAGGACTGGTGCAGCACCCTGTGAGAAATGTATAGGGCAAACTATAACTATTAAGGCCATCTGTAACAGTAGCTATCTGTAACCTAAACTCAAAGGAGAATACAGAAATTTGTCCAGTAGGCAGGTGGCACAAGTGTGTTAATTATGCATGTCAGAAAAAGGAACATCTCCTTCGAGAATGAGGTATTATGAGAGGAGACTTTGATTTATGATTAAAAACATAGAAGTTTGAAAAAAATGAGCAGATACGAAAGAAGAGAAATAAACAGCGAGCGAAAACCAGAAACTAGCAAAAACAACCGGTCTTGGTCCCGTGGATAATAGGTATTCACCAAGTATTCAGGAGCACCTGGTACTTTGACCTCATCACGTAGGTTGCAGTAATGACTTCTTCCTAACGAATGCCGTTGTGCTGACAGAGTCATAAGCGCAGAGCAGGAATGACTGGCGCCGGATCTGCAATGAGATTTATAATTCCAAGCGGAGGAAATGATAGCTGTAGGAAAGCCCACAGACTTAGCGTGTTACTTATCCCCATAATGGGTAGAAACAACTAAGAGAGGAAAAAAACAGAACATGAGAAGAGAGAATGAAGGCTGGTGAAATACTGTGCAGTAACAGCCTTTCCAGGAAAACCAAAGGAGGAGAGCGCAGAAGGCACGGGAGCAGTCTTATAAAGTTAACCGTGTGTACTGAGGGAGCAGGGAAAATGGTGATTAATTATTAATTTGAAAAGTTGGATGAATATAGCTAGGCTTAAATGGCTTGTTTTTGCCGGTAAGGAAATATGCTCCTAATAGTTTCCCAACAGTTTCCCAACAGTCTTGTAAATTTGATTCGTCTGGAGCAAGGCAAGAAATGGATAATCTGAAAACCTTTAAAATGGATTGAGATGGATTCTGGGCTCGAAGTGATCTGCTATCAGAATCAGGTTTGTAAAAGCATCTGTGGACGCTTGCCATTATCCAGAGAGATGCGTGGAGTACAGTTTGCCCAGTTCATAATGACATTTTCTACAAGCTTAAATTGATCTGCAGCACTTGCAAATTTGGCTCTTTTTAGCACTGGTCAGAAGTGTAGTTTCAGCCTAAGTCTGGAGACCTCCATTTGGTGAAGGGGCGGTGCACGCTGGGAGCGAGAGCGGAGCCTGGGGACTCGCTCCTGACAGCCCTCGCCTTGCCCTCGCGCACCTGCGTGGCTCGGCTCGGCTCGGGTCAGGGCACTGCTGGCCGTTCGTTGGGGACCGTTCGCCCTCTGCGTGGGGATGGAGGGTCGGGTCGGGGCACTGCTGGCCGTTCGTTGGGGACCATTCGCCCTCCGCGTGGGGATGGAGGGTCGGGTTGGGGCGCTGCTGGCCGTCGGGGACCGTTCACTGTCCGCGTGGGGATGGAGGGTGGGGTCGGGGCGCTGCTGGCCGTTCGTCGGGGACCATTCGCCCTCCGCGTGGGGATGGAGGGTCGGGTCGGGGCGCTGCTGGCCGTCGGGGACCGTTCACTGTCCGCGTGGGGATGGAGGGTGGGGTCGGGGCGCTGCTGGCCGTTCGTCGGGGACCGTTCGCTGTCCGCATGGGGATGGAGGGTCGGGTCGGGGCGCTGCTGGCCGTTCGTTGGGGACCATTCGCCCTCCGCGTGGGGATGGAGGGTCGGGTCGGGGCGCTGCTGGCCGTTCGTTGGGGACCGTTCGCCCTCCGCGTGGGGATGGAGGGTCGGGTTGGGGCGCTGCTGGCCGTCGGGGACCGTTCGCTGTCCGCGTGGGGATGGAGGGTGGGGTCGGGGCGCTGCTGGCCGTTCGTCGGGGACCGTTCGCTGTCCGCATGGGGATGGAGGGTCGGGTCGGGGCGCTGCTGGCCGTTCGTTGGGGACCATTCGCCCTCCGCGTGGGGATGGAGTGTGGGGTCGGGGCGCTGCTGGCCGTCGGGGACGGCGCTCGGGGCTCAGCTCGGCGCGGCTTGCCGTGCCACTTGGGGGTGGCTCTGTGAGGGCCTGTTCTGGATGCGGAGAACTTGAGGACTTGTAGCATATTTTTAAAAACCTGCACTTTAAGGAACTCTCTCAGTGACAGAAGTGGTTTTTTGCCTGTGCCACAGCGAAGCTCACGCCGCCGCAAGGGGAAGGTGGGCGTGAGGCAAAGCAGGTGCTGGGTGTTCGACCGGGTTAAGGGGCCTTTAGAGGCAGCGAGAAAGGACTGCGGACCCAGGCTCTTCCACGCTGCACGTACGCGCTGAAGAGCGTGAGCTAGAAAGCGTGGCTGTCAGCGGGGGGTGCCTGGGCGCCGTTCGCGCGGGTCGAAGGGGAGGGGGGCTGAGGCAGGGAGCGCCCGCCGGGGTGCAGCGTCGCGGGCGCCTCGCGAGTCGCACCGGAGCGCCTTGCTCCTTGAATTCAAGCTAACAGGGCAAACGGAGGAAGGGCTTCTTTCGTAAAGGCATTTCTCTGATGAAGGTGATATTTGTTGAACTCGTCTATGAAGCATATTTAAATTAATTGAGGGGAAGGAGAGGAGATTGTGCGTTGCCCATGGTGTTTATAAGGCTGCATCTGCTTTGATTTAAAAAGAAAAGCCTTTTCCAAACTACACGTTTGACAACGTTTGAATGATAGTTACTCGGTACCCTAAGAATAAAATACTTCAAATGTGGGGAAAAAAAGGGCGCTCGGCTAAAAGAGAGCAAGGAAGCCATCAAGCAGCAGCGCGTGAGGCCTGTGCGCGTGGCACCGCTGGCTCCCGAGGTCTCGCCCCTCGCGCCGCGGAGTCCAGGGCTTTTCTCGTGTGCGCTGTCAGGCTTGAGGAGTCTCACACCCAGTTATTTTACGTGTTTTCACAACACCCTTTCTAGGTCCCAGATGAAAATGCAAGTTGTTGCACCAGTTCAGTATTTGGATTTAAGGTGGTGCAGGGTCAGAGTCAGACAGTAACGGAAACCCAGATGCAGCAGTAACACTGCAGAGGCCACTTGACACCATGAATTACTTGTGCAAATGGACATCCACGTTGCAAGGCTTCCATTGCAGTAATAGATATTGACATAAAACTCTGCTTATGTGTTAGATGAACTGTGAAAAATCAGCCTTCTGGAGGAAAAATCACATTCAAGTTCATGTTATTGCTTTCTATGGAAAAAGAAGTCCGTAAACCTACGTGTTTTCCAGGAGACAGCAGCATCCTTGGGCCACTTTTTATTCGGTTTGATGGGGATCAAGTGATGCTGTTTGGAAGGAGAAACTCAGCTGCTTCGGATGGTGCCGGTCCCGGACCTGCTCCGTGGGGTGTTGGTGGGGAGGGCCGGGGCCGCCCTGGCGCCGGGGAAGGTGGGCCCGGAGCAGAGCCGCTGCGCCGGGGCGCGATGCCCCGTCCGGCGCTGGCGAGCCGCAGGACTCTAGGAATAGGGCCTTTAAGAAAATTGCCAGATACTGCAATCCCAATGCTAAATTTCTACTGGTAAAATACAGGTAGTAATACCCTTCCTCCCGGCGTGGCAAAACGGCAGCGAGAGTGCGGCCCTTTAATAGTGGGGATGTGATCCAGGATGCGTTTCAGGCCTTTCACAAGCTCTGGGAAAGACGTGGGCTCCCTGTGGAAAAGAAAGAGAAAAATAAAGTTAGGGACGGTCTGGCAGAGTATGTTGTTTTTACTGAGAAGAGACACAGGATTTTTATACATCTATTGTGTGAATTGCAATCTATTATAAGGATGGAAGGTAATAAAACACCAGTGGTAAGCACTGTGTGTAAATTTTCTCCCTTAATTTTGTGCATAATGGGTAGTACAAAGCAGTGACAATTATCCTATATTCGCCATTTGCAGAGGTAGCTCTAAAGATAATGCTAATGTTCCTCATTGCAAATTCTATTATCTCTAAAAAGAAACAGTTAATTAACCCCATAAAACCATTAGTAGATCGTTCTCAGTATTTAAGAGACATCTGGGCTCTGGAAGACATACTTTTGCCAGGAGAAGCCAGCAAGATGAGCTTCAGGTTGCCAGAGGAGGGATCTTACGGGCAACGGACAGAGTAAATAATGTGTTGGGAAGCGGTGTTAGATATGAAGGATGTTCTTGAAAGGTGTTGTCAGGGCCAGCAGTTTTAAGCAGTGAAATACAGCACAGTTACGTGATACCGCGTGTGCACCCATTACAGCACCGCTGTGCTTCAGTAAATTGCCTTGCCAGTTAACGCCCCTTCAAAATAACTTATTCTTCCAGCAGAATAATGTATTTGAGTCAACCTAGATGATATAAGCACCACATATTTATCTTTTTCGACAGTATAGGGTGGAGCGTGAAAGGCTATTGTACTTAGAGACTCAACAGAAAGATATGTTCAATATAACTTTCCTTAAAAAAAAAAAAAAGGTACTTTAAAAAGTGCTTTTGTCCTAGGGGTTAATCTACATCAGGCAACCAAACAAGAGGGTTTCATAACTATTTGGCAAGGAATAAAACTTCCAAGATAGTAACTATGTTGAAACAAAGAAAGGCAAACTGTTATGTAAAAATACACTGGGCAATGTTGGTTTTATGGGTAAAATGGAGACAGTGGACCATATCTGTTTCTTTAAGATTATACTTTCAGTTCTTCCAAAAAGCGATTGACAAATAACACATTTGATTCAGGCTTTCTGTGCTGCAAGAGTGTTAAGAATGAAAGTTTTAGAATAATAGTGCTGCCTCTAAAAGCTGAGCTCATTGTATGTACCAGTGAGTCCAGTTCCTTCTGAAAGCTGCCTGGATACCAGATCTGCCCCACCACACCACTGCCCCTCGCTCCTTGAGCCCGGGAGCGCTGGTGCTGCGTGCCTACGATGCAGTGTGCCTGTGGCGCGGCACTGCGTGCCTACGATGCAGCATGCCTGCGGCGCAGCACTGCGTGCCTGCGATGCAGCGTGCCCACGGCACTGCGTGCCTGCGATGCAGCGTGCCCATGCCGCGGTGTGCCTGCAGCGCAGCGTGCCCACCTCACTATGTGCCCGCGCTGCAGCGTGCCCACGATACAGCATGCCCACGATGCTGCGTCCCCACGTTCCTCCCCTTGCCCTTTACCCCATGTTCTGCTCCCATTGTGTTTGCCTTCTACACGAAGTAAGGCTATCAACTCTTTATAAATGATTGTATAGATGCTGGGAGAAAATAATCTGCTAATCAGATAAAGAGAGTAATATGTGGCACATTTAAACTTCTCTTTTCCTGGCTTTCTCCAAAATCAATTGGATTCTGCCTGCTGATGCCTACTTAATTCCCAGAGGTTTCGGAGTAGATCAGATATGTCATTCAGAAGTTATTACGGTCCATCCAAAATACTAGATGCATTTTCTCAAGATTAGGGAATCATTAAAGGCTGATTTGAGTTAAACTTCTGTAGCAGAAAATGATCTTTTTCAGTGGGATTTAAAAACTTATTGTATTTAATGGTATGTAGGGATATATTATAAATTTCTCTAAAATTGAATAGACATCATAAATCTGTAAGTGAATCTTCTGACTCGTGTAGCTCCCACTCTCTTCGGAGGAATCGATGCCGGTGGGTTTTTATAATAGTATTGCAAAGTTTTTGTCAGTCACATCCCTTTAAACTTTTCAGTTTTTACACTGAATGCTGTGCTTTTCATCCGGTGGCTTCAGAAGCCTGGCCCTGTGCACGGGGCGCTGGCGTGGGCGCAGGCGCTGGGCCTCCTGCTGCCTCCTCCCGCAGCAGCGTCCTTGCCCGCCCGCCGCCCGCTCCCCCCAGCAGCTCTCGCTGGACCTGCCTCCTTGGGCCACTCCTGTTTTCTTGCTTCGCGAGCTCATTGCGCGGTTTAATTCACTTTTGGGGTTAGTGATGGAAGGCTCTTGAATCTGCATGTTCAGCAGATTTGTCCGTCTGCGTTCAGTCTTCCATCTTCATCTGCCTCGTCAGCGTTTGTTCTTGAGTAATCCACCAGATTCCACAGAACGAGAGCTAAACACCCCAAATGCTAACTTTCTGCGTTCTCTTAAAATGTTTTTTTTTTTTTAACCTTTGAGGTACTTCACAGTTTAACTGTGGCCTGTTCTCGGCTCCGCCTGGGTGGCGTTTCCTCTCTTCCCCCGCTGCTCCGTTTCAGTGCGTCCGCCTGCTCCCCCCGCCTGGCTGGGATTGGGCCAAGCAGTGCCAAAGCTAGGGACGTGGAAGCCCAGACTTTCAGGTTTGGTAAACCTCTGGCTGAAATGGTTAGTAATTATTAAAAGTCACAAAGAGAGAGTATTTGTATCACAGGTTTACATACGTCTACACGAAGCTGCTGTGTCCCACGAGACAACAGGAAGGAGGCGGTAGTCAGAGCGGGGGGTAACGGTCAGGTCAGCCCAAAGCTTCCTGTGTCCTCCTGGTTCCTGCCCGTCTGCACGGACGAGTCCCGGGGAGCGGCGCTCAGAGTGGGACGCACAGATCCTGTCCATCTCCTCTAAGTCATTATAAAACTCTTCCTCCTACACAGGGAGAAGAAAAAAATGATAAAAGTCTCACGAAGTTAAAATCGAGCGTGAGCGTTCGGCAGGCCCCGGAAGGCAGGTCACTGCTTTTAGGGCTCGTCTCGCGTACCTGCTGCTTAGCGGCCAGCGCTGCAGCCTGCAGAGGGTGAGCTCTCAAGTTGGCTGCTCTGTGTGTTGAGCCTTTATGAAGAGAAGGACTAATTAATCACTTTGCGAAGTGGCAGCACGGTTCGGACAGTCCCCGCAGAGGCTGCGAGTTGCGGCAGGGCGAGGTGAGGCGCGCGGCCCCTTTGGCGCTCGGCAGCTGTGGCACAAAGCAGATGGTGTCCAGCGGGAGCAGCGCGGGCGCGAGGCTCTCCACTGCACGCCAGAAGCCTGTGGTTTTCAAACGGCCGTCGAAAGGATGGTTAACAACAACTGAATTCGTGCTGAGAACCAGACAGTCTAACTCCAATAACGCAGTGGTGACCAGGGCGTTTGCTGGCTGACTTAGTAGACTTTAGGCTTTGGACACTAGTATCTTCATCTTCCAAATACTGCACCTAATATCTCATGTAAGCAAAATATCTCTTAGGTTTTTTCTCTGATGCAAAAATGATAATACTGATGATCTTTTTACTTCATCAGTTTGGGGATTTTTTTAGATAGTCAATCCTCTGATGTGATTTTATTGATCTTTTCAGAGTATCTAATATCACGGGCACTCACTGAGCTGTAGGTACCACCCTGTTTTTATCAGCAATAATGACGTCGTTTGTTTACTGATGAGTTGTCTTCCTTAGCCAAACTGGAGATAAGTTACACTAGGGTTTTGGGAGAATTTTGACGTTATTGGGCTTGCATCTATTGACTTTGTTTGTATAATGCTGATGCGTATATTCTATTAATTTTATGTTGAAAGACCCCTTTAAAATAATGTTCTAAAAATGGTAATCTGAAGCAGTGGAAAAAAGAATGTTACCAAAAACATTAACCATCGGGATGTTTCTGGTCTACCACCTGAGTGCATTTTATACGGCATATGCATTAGGGAAAGACTCTCCTTTGGTCTTTCCCGCCTTCAAGATGATGGTAAGAAGCTTTTTGCTTAAATCAAAGGCTTATTTTACTGCAAGAAGCATAGAAATAAATTACTATTTTAATGTTTGTGCTTAAAATGCTCTGTATCTTACAATCTCAAAGAAACTACCCATGTAGGAGAAGGCGTGAGTTGTAGCCAGCGTACTGGTAGAATGTCTGGGCCATGAAAAGCATATGGAAGTCTACTGGGTAGGTCACGTTTTCCACTTAGAAAAATTCTCGATGCATATTTTGGCTCTCTGTGATTGAACGATGAGGAGGAACAGGAATGGCTGAACGGAAAAGACCGGGCCGGGTCTGAGGTAGCAGCGGAGGAGCGCTGGGGTGGCGGGAGGCGGGAGGTGGGAAGTCAGGAAAAGCAAAGTGTCGTGCTGTGAGGGATCGAGGGGACTGGGCGTGATTTTCTTCCTGCTGTTCTTGTTTGTGCTTTTATACTACAGAGCTGACCCGGTAATTTTTTGAGCGTTGTAATAATTAGCAGCTTTAGGTCCTCAGAAAGTATTTCTTCAGTCTCCAGAGAGGGGTCACGGTGTGGGTGTGCAGGCGTATGCCTGCACGTGCAGCTGTGCGGAGCAGTTACCTCTTTGCTGCGAGGCCGTAGCGTGCTGGTGGCACCTGTCCTTTCCTCCCCTGGCTATAAATTTCTTCTCTTCGGTCTCTCTACCAGTCTGTATCCCTAAGTTGTTTCTCAGGGTTCCTGCAACACTGAGAGCAATTAACATCTCCAAAAATCAGTGCTATTACTGTCCAGCTTTATGATGTAGAGGCTGTGTGAAGAGACCACCTACCTCTCGGTCCAGATAGTGATTAATTTTCTGCTTTATATTCCTCGTAACTTGTCTAGCCACCTGAAAAGAAAGGAGTAAATAGGTCACGTCGGCATATCGCGCTGCGTGATGTAAGTTGACCTAACCTGCTGCGTTTGGGTGCACGAGTCACACTGCATCAGCAGTATCTGAAAGGCAGCAGCGCAGGCGCGCGGCACTGAGGGCAGCTCGGCGGCAGTCCGGCCCGCGCCTTGGCAGGGCCCTGTGGTCAGCGGAGCTGGAAGTAACAGCTGGTAGCTCAGCAGACTGCTAGTGTTTTTGAAAAAATACGTTGTCAACTGCGCGCTGTTTGTCTTCACTCCCACAACTCAGTCAGAGGTGATCACAGCATGGAACAAAACTAAACTATCCCAAGTGTAAAATCACGCTTTTCTTCGTGAGCTGGGAACGTGGAAGCTAAGATTCAGAGCATCCTGGGTCGCGTTTCAGCATATTCTTGTTCCGATGTGGACCGACTCCTAGGTCTTGCCCAGACCTACTGCATTTAAAAACATATAATTCAAGTGAAGTTAAAAAAAAAAAAACATACTTTCATGTTTCCAGATCTGGATATCCCCCTTATCTTACTTACTCTGAAAATATTGTCATTTAAACTGGCAAGAATGTATATCCACTGTGATAGAAGTTGGCACCAATGAGCGGTGGGAAATCCAGCCTGTGATTTTCTGAAGTATTAATGAAGCATGATTCAGATTTATCAGAAACCCTGTCATTGTAGGAATCCCTCACAAGGGAGATGTTTTATGGGTTTACTAGCGGGTAATTATGAGAAATTCTTAAAAGCTAAAATGGCACTTCTGTTATAATGGTATTAAACGTGTACCCATGTTCTTCTGAGGATACAAGTGAGGCAGGTTTTGCAGAGAAAATCTCTCTTGTAAAATGATATACATAGCAGACATTGCCTCCTCTGTAAGGCAGACTCAGTTTTTAACTTTCCACATGATGTTATCTAGAAAATAAAGAATCATTTGTCTGGCACTTGGTCAGCAAACTCTGCTTCACAGTGTTGTAAATAAACATTTGCTGTTAGCAGGGTTACAAATATACGTTATATTATGCAAATTTCAGGGAAAAACACTATCCCTATGTGCATTGTGTGAAGAGCAATGGAATATTAGCTGATAGCTAGTGGGTTTGGCAGAAGCCTAGAAATGGTCAATACATAAAACAGCTTTGGAAAAAAAGGGCGTAGGGACATTTTTTTCTTCCTTTTTAATCAGGAGGAAGAAACCCAACCTGTCGATTTTCATGTGTCAGGTTTCCTAAGACAGATTCAACGCAGGGGTAGAAGTCATAGTTGTCTTTGGACAACTGTCTGAACGAGTTGGCTGCCTGCTTCAGTCAATCATGAAGTTCAGTAGAGGTTCTCAACTTGTAAATGTGCAGGAACAGGGGATGGCAGCTAGGTTATGTCCCTGTCAAATTAGAGAGCCCAGAATACTGATAAGCCATCAAGTCGTTAAAGCCCATTTGAAGTGGAGTCACTTCAAATGAATGGAAATTAATGGAAATGGATAATGGAAATCATTGACTTCAACAGAGGTATAATGTATTTAGTTTATATGTGTCTTAATGGAAATTGATGATCATCATTTTGAATTTAATGGAATTCCTGCAGGCTTATTGGAATGTAATAGAAAATAATATTCTATAATTGAAAATCAATTCAGATAAATCCTATTAATAATTAACACTCCTACCTCAGAACTGTCTAACATCTATAATTTAGTGCAGGGGGGAGAAGAGCCACAGCTGACAGTGAAGTGAAACTCTGCTCTGGATTTCTCAGGTGCACAGTCTGCTGGGAAAAGAGAGCTGGGCTGGACTTCCCTCGAGTGAGAGCGAGCGATCCCCACTGGCCGCAAAGCGGCCCTGGCTGTGACCTGAGGCGACTAGGCTCCATATTATAGTCACTGACTCTTTGGGGATTTTTTTCCAGTTATTCAGGGAGTCACATGTGAGCTCTTGTCCTACAATATTAAGGAAAATAGTGTGGCCCCACATCAGAAAAACCCAGTGAGAAATGCTCTGCTTGAGTGCTTAACATCAACAGAATTTGAGCATGGATTGAATAAACTGAATTAAACATGGATTTAAAATGAAACATAGGTCAAGGTACCCCTTTCCCTCCTCATTCTGCAAAAATAGTGGCACTATCATCAGGCAGTCTCTCGCTACGCCACGTGTCCAGGTCTATCCATCTTCTTTTAATCTTTGTAAGGGAAACTAAGGATCCGGACACTTGGTGCAGGGCACAGGAGAGACAAGGTCCAAGCCTGTCACGTTCCCAAAGCTCTAGTACTGACACTCATGAAAGAATGAGGTTTTCTGTTGTGCTTTTTTTTTGGGGGGGGGTTCTGTAGATCTCTGCATGTAAATCTGGCTCCTCTGCTATAGGCAGTGGGTTTCTGTAGGCACGTCTAGGACACAAGCGTTTCGTCCGAAGCTGTAGACATAAAAACCGTGTTGGATGAAATGCGACCCAGAAGCACCTGTTTTTTCCATTGAGTGTTTCTGTTGGCTTGCTCACTTATGGGTGTCTACACTGTAGGTATCTAGCATTGGGCAAGACAAAGGCTGCTCCCTTTCCCGTAGCTGTATTTCTGTGCCTCCTAGCAGCTGTTTTGAGTGTTTAAAACAAAAACAATTTGTTTTCTCTGGAGAGACGGAAGCGATAATGTGCATTGCACGCCTTTCTCCTCGTCCCTAAAGAGAGAAGAAAGTGCAGTGCAGTGTTCATTACCTCTGCATCCATACCGATTTGTTACAGGGAGACTTCCACTCGCAGTTGTGCTGCTTTGTTAACTTGCTGGGGAAAAGCCTTGCTGTCCCTGTGCGGTACGACACCATGCCATGAGGCCTGCTGTTGCGCTTGCTTCCTGTTCTAAATGTTGTTGTAAGGAATATTATAAAAATAGCAACAAATCCTTCCACTTTGTACAAGCTAGAGGATGTTTATTCTTTTCACATGATACGGACGGGACAGAAGAAGCATATCATAGCCCAGGTTAAAAATATAACTCTATGTGGAGCATTATGCAAAGTCCAGTGAAGCCCTGGGAGTTTGCCGTGTACGAGCAGAGCGCCAGCACTTACTGGGTTGGGCTCTTAATTTCCCAGTTCAGGGAACAGTTGCGTTCCCTGAGAGGATGGCAGTACAAAACACATTTCAGCTGATAAGTAACGGCACTATGTTGCAAGTATTTTAATTGAGGAGCTTTTTCTTTCAGGAGACTTGCACATTAGCAGCGTTTAACAGTACAAGCACCCATTTTCTATTTCATTTTCAAACAACTAACTCTAAATAATTCAAAAATAATTCCCCTGAAAGCAACTTTTGTCAGTTTTTACAATGAGATTATTAAGCAAAGCGTCGCTTCCACAGTAGCTCCCTTCCTGATTCTACATTCAACTCTACAGAAGTCCTCCTTTCTTTTTAATTCCTCTTCGACATTTGATCTTCATAATTTTATGGCTACCAGTCGTTAGGTTTTTTTTTCCTGTTTCCTCCATTAAACTGATACACTGAATTGCTTCTCTCTTAGAAACTTGATAAATTCTTCGCTTGCAGAATGGTTATAGAGCAAAATCTTTCTGCTTTTCCACTTCGGCTTGGGAGGGAAATTCTTAAGTGCCGTGCGTAGGTTGTGTAGGTCTGCTTTATGAGCCAGGCACAGATAACTCTTAATTCTGCCAAACCTGAGGTTGGTTTATCTCATTTAGACTGTTTTACTCACAGGAAGAAATATTAATCCTGGGCTTTTGGGAGGCAGGGCTTTATTTCTGGATTGCTTGTGTTTACAACTGGCGGTAGCAGGTATTAGCATTTATAGATGAAGAAAACGGCTAACAGTGATTATCGTTTTACTCACTTCATGAATTCTAACTTTCTTGGGAGAAAAAAACCTAGTTCACAACTAACTGAAGTGTGTAAAACTGTCATCGTTTGTTGCAGCGGGCTCTGGTTCGACAGGCAATCCGTTCTGGCCACGATCCATCAAGGCGCTCTGAGGTCAAGAGGCTTTGCTTTGAGCGCCAGGTCCGGTGAAGGACTTGGGCGTTTAAGAGCTCAGTGTCACCAGACCTAAGCCGCAGCCCGTGGGTTGCAAGCGGATGGGCCCTTCGGTGGTGGGGCCCCGCGGCGGTCGGGAGCGGGACGGCCTGTGCGCAACCTGCGGCTGCCGGCGCGGCGAAGCGCTGCGATGGCAGCGCGTCTCAAACCTCCGTCGGGAGCTTGGCGCGTGACTGCAAGGAGCTAATGCCGCGCCATGGGGCTCGACAGCCCTGAGTCCTTCCCGGCCGCGGTTGCCTGGCCGTGGTTGTGAAAGAGTTGAGCTCGGTCTCCTCCTTCTCCCTCTGTTTAAAATTTAGGTGACACAGTAAAAAGAAACTAGGTGAGTGTCCACTTTTTCTGTCTTTACTCAGTGGTTAGCTAGAGCATTTTTTGGGTACCCAAAGGCTATTTAATATAAAAATAGTTTGTGGGCAGAGAATAGGACCGAATATTCCTGCAGTAAGGGGACCGTGCTATTTTTCTGGCTGGCGTCCGCTTCCTCTTGGGTTCTCCGTTCGCGGTATATCTGAGGTGGTTTTCTGTGCAGTGGCACAAACTTAATTGAGGGGTGGAAGGTGCTGTCCTGCAGAATACCCTGGTGACCTGGCCGAGGTCCAGGGCACTTACTTCCAGGGTGAGTCCTCTGCCCCTCGCTGACTGGTGAACCTTGCAGTGTCGAAACCCAAAGGTGCCTTCAGCAGTAGATGGCAGCTGAAAGAGGATTTTCGGGCATGCAGTTTTAGTCGTTGGTACCTAAAATATTTTTTAAAGAACTGAGCCTAGGATTTAATTTGAGCTTGCTATTGAGCTTATTGATATCAGGGAATTATTAATGAGTTCAAAGTTAAATACGACTTCTGGATCTCCAGCCAGATATTTCATACGTCTTCCTCAGGTTTCAAACAATGACTGACATTCATTTCATCATGAAATTTCAGTTTCAGCAAGTACTACTTAATGCACTTACTTGTTTAAAATCAACTTACTAGCCAGCGAAAAGTACTCTTTGATTAGCGTGAAGAAGGATGTGATTTGAATCGATGGCATAATTCAAAGTTTCTTGCGCCAGCTGATGTGGATAATTTTGTCAATCTGAAATGCGTGCTCTGTTTTGTATTGTTTCGCTACTTGTTCGATTCAAAGGCACCCAGACGTTAGAGAGAGTGAGTATCTGTGTGCATGGGTGCGTTGGATACTGTCTCTGTGTAACACAGCGTTGCGTGGAGGACCCTTAAAGTGGGACAGCGTCAAACACTGGAGGAAGCGACAAGCTCGCTGCAGACTAGCATCCATAAAATATCTCTTTAAGTGCTTATCTGAAAATGCAGAATGTAGCATTCTGAGTAGAAAACTGACGTTCCCCGTAAAAAGGGGGGGAAAAAAGAGAATAATTGAAATAAAAGCATCTGCTTTGAAATGTTCACCACAGTGAAAGAAAGAGTAGCTGCAGAAACTTCAGAGGGAAATGGTTCAGTAGGACGTTTCGAAGGCTCTATCAGGTAGCGAAGTTATAAACTTCTTTCCCCCGAGGATGCTGTTGGGTAGCTGGGTGTTATATCATTGCTTTAAATTACTTCTGGGTGCTGCATTGGAGCTGTATATAGTTGCACGCAGGTCTTCCAGCTCACACTGGTATTTTCAGGTCTTTGCACCCACACTAGTATTTTCTAGAGTAAGTGTGGGGAATGCATTGAATACTGAGAGTATCGCCTGATCCTCTGTGTATTTACCAAGTTCATGAGGGTGATCTCTGAAGAATACACATTTCTCCACTGCCTTTCATCTTGGGTCAGCGCTTCCACCGACAGTGCGTGCAGGCAAGGCATCTGGGTTTATTAGACTCTTAAGATCATTTCTCAGTGGTAGAAACAATAACCTGAGAGGCAGAAATAAACTCATTACAATTAAATGAAGGCAGCTCCTCTCCTCCCTGCCCCGCCATGTAACTGCTTTTTACAATAGAATAAAATAATCTGCGAAGCAAATAAAAACGTCAAGCATAAGTTGTTCCTAGAGCTTTGCTAACTCAATCCCTGTAGCAGTCATGTGAAGTATTAATATTCCCTTGTGAAGAAGATGACTCTTCCCTTGGGAGGCTCTGACTCACTGGAGGTTGCATGTGGGACCGATGGTGACAACTGAACAGGTTCTGGGTTTCAGTCTGTATTTAGACTGAACCTTCTCTTCCATTTATCCTAACTGGAATGGAGAAGCTGTCACTGATTTATCTTCGTTTGAGAAAATCTAGAAGCACAATTTATATTTCAAAAGCTTAAGTTTTGAGGAACCTCACAAAATTATGTCTGCTGTTTAGAGGCATGCGTTACATATTTGAGAAATGCCTCGGATAATTATAGAGGGATAGACGGGGGCCTGCTGTAATAGAAATTGTAAAAGGAATTAACTGAGAGCATCGTGAAAGCATAGGCCTTGTGAGCCTGTGTGTCTCTTGATATCCATGGCAAGGATATCATGTTCTATGTCATTTTTTTAAACAAATCGATGCCTCAGGCAAGGAGTACAGTGGAAAGCAAATTGATTTAATTCTAAGTGAACTGTTTTTTACGGGGTTTTTATGTGTATCTTTTCTGACAAAGCGCTACTTAGATGAAAAGTACCATTTCAGATTCTGCTCTTTCACTGAAGTGGATTCAGGTAAAGAGAAACCTTCTTTATCCTGCGAGTTAGCAATAGCTTTTCCTTTTTAAGTTGGGCTGTATGTTTATAATAATAGTAATGCTACTTTGGAAATGATTTTCCTTTGGTGGGGAAATAAGTTTTTTTCCTATGTATAATATAATTCTGTTATGTGCCAGCTACAACCCAGACTCAAGCGTCAGTCGCGCCAAGCGAGCGCGGGACCGAGCAGACGAGAGGGGTTTTCCGTGCTGGTGCCTGGGAGCGGGGAGGAAGGGCCGCCGGCCGCCCTGCGCTCGGTTCCTGGACGCTGCGATCGGGGGACGTACCCCAGCGCGTCGCCGCTGCTTCCCGCCAGCGCTGCTGGGGCCTTGCGGGCCGGCAGGAAGGGGGACCCGAAGCCTTGGCTTTGCCTCCTGCTGCTCCACCCGACACTGAGCTCAGGCTGAAGAAGCGAAAAGCAAGCAAAGCCTGCTCCAGCTGCAGGAACCCCGACCTTCCTTCCGTCTTTCACGCCGTATCATACTTTCTTCGTAGGCTGCTCCGGGCCGGAGCACTGTCGAACATCCAATTGGAAAGCTTAAAATCGGCATTTCTTACTAGACAATCCTATGTCCTTTTAACTGCTAATGATGGAGTCCGTACGCTCCTGTTCAGAAATGTAGATAGCGAAGAGCAAGTGCAGTGATTTGTTTACTTGAGGCAAAGGCAGCTGCTGTAGCGAGAGTGCGGCTCGGGAGGCGATGTTTTGCGTGCTGACACTGATGAGGCAAAGCAGGATAGAAAACCATCTTGGAAGATAAATGTAGGAGAAAAAAGGTCTTTTGGAGACACTGTCTCTGAAGTGCATCCATTTGCTGAAATAGAATCAGCCAGAAGAAACTTATGATCAAAGTGTGTGCGAAGACAATGCGAGCGAAATGGGAGATTAGCTGCGGTAGGCGCTGCGGGAAGGGAGGCAGGAAGAGCTGGGGAATTGGACAAAACCAGCAAAGCAGAGGACTAGGTAAATAAAAAGATAAAACAGGCAGCTGCCGCAGGGAAAAAGGTAACGCTGGCATAAATCTGGGGGAAAGGCTGGACAGACAGCTCTAGACTTATTGAAATAAACGGAGCCACCTAAAAGCAGCCTGCATAAAAGCTACAAATATCCATGTACAACATAAAAAAAGAGAAAGAAAACCTGCAAGTGAGCGGAGTTGACAAAAGAGGTGTGAGTGAACCGCTGGGCGTCAGGGTGAGCGGACTGGTGTAGTACGCGGAGGAGGCAGACAAACCCCCGGGGATCGCCTTCTCTCCTGGGGGAATAATCTTGCTGAATAGACAGGAGCTCCGAGGACCGTGGTTTTCGGCTCGTGGGGGTGCAGGAACGCTAGCGAGCCGTGAGTCACCGTGCTGCGCTCCCAGGAGTCGCCCGCTGCGGGGAGACGTGTGAAGAAGAAGTAATTGGTAGAAGTGAAACGTGGGGTTAAATTGGTGGCATTTCAGGAGAATATATGTCAGTACAGCGTATTTGCGGTATGATACCGTGTTAGTGCACCGAGCGCCCCTTCAGGCGGAGGAGAGTGAACGCACAGCTTTACAGACAACCGCGGCGTGTAAAAGCCTGTTGCAACATTAACACCGTTACTGCTGGTGCTGTTGCATGCAGCGATCAGATGTCGCACTGTGGTGCAGGGAGCAAAACGCTGACCCTAAGCAACCGCTGCCGGGAGCAGGCAGTGTACCGCTAGCTCGCCAGAGGGGGGGTCTCTTCAATTTAATCTTACCGCGTGTAGCTAGATGTAGTTATTTCTTGAAGCAGGTCCGTCATCACGTATGTTTTCTTGTGGCGTGGGGCAATTGCGCTGAGTCTAACTGCAGCAGAACTTGGAGGAAGTTGTTATTAAAAATAGAATAAAACAGCCGGGTGAAAATGATTTATTAGGAGAACGGCAGCACGAGTCCCACCGCGGCGCGGTGGGCCGCTCCCGGCTAGGGCCTTCGCCTGAGCTCGGCGGCGCAGCGAGGCGGCCGGGCGGCGGGCGAAGCTTCTGGGAGCGGGAAAATGTCTTGACGTCCAAATCCCAGAAGGAAACCCAGGCTCTTGCTGACAGCTCTGGGGTCCAACAATTCTTCCCCAAGCGGCTGCCGCGGCGCCGGGGCGGCCCGATCCGTGCCGCAGCGGAGGAAGCAGCCCCTGCCGCGACCGCGCTCCCTCCGCCCTGAGCGCTGCTCCTTCCCGCCGTGCAGCGCATCGGCTCAGTCGCTCAGATTCAAAATATAACTCAAATGTTCGTTCTTCACAGCTGTAAAAATATTATTAGAAAAGAGTAGGTCAGAAATACTGAAGTTTTGTGCCGTGCAACTTTTCTGCCATGAAAGTATTTAAATTGCATTTTGTTGCCTATGATGAAGCTGCTGCCGCCCAAGGAGCCGGTCTCCTGAGCTCAGGTCCTGCAGCATTAAGAAAGCTCTGCCGCAGGTTCATACATTTCAATCTTCTCCGACTTGCTAGGCAGGCATTGGCAGGGATGAGAGCTAAGTGGGTAAGAAATCAGCTATTTATTTATTCCCTCCACCCTGCATGCTCCCAGTAGGAATATCACTGCCTCGAACATAGTCGAAGCGACTGGAACTGAATCTAATAATGAATCCTGTGATTTTATTAACTAACTTTTTTCTTGATGATGGAGAAAAACGTGTGATTCTACTGACAGAGTTTTAGGTGATAACACCATTATAATGTCTTCACCTCCTCCTTGTGCCCCCAGACTTCCAGCATCGCGTACGGGCTGTGGGAGGCCTTTACTGCTTGTTTTAAGAGGGGTGGTCCTCTGCTAAGCCTGTTCTAGCACCGCTTATGTTGTTCGTCTGAAAACGATGGCAGTACCGGCTGTCGCGGTGGCTGATGCATAAAAGCAGCAATGCACAACGCTGTCATTTTCTCAGCAATGTGCTTATTGATGGCTGCGTGTTGCAGCAGGAGTACAGAGCGCATGGGTGAGCGCGCTGGGGGAGAGGGCCTGGGCCCGCGAAAGGGCAGGGATGCGCAGCCCCGGCGCCTTTTCAGCACCACGAAGAAGAGCTTCCTTCTTGTAATTTGCAGCAGAAGCTGAGTGTTTTCTGACTTCGCTCTCCTCGAAGAGATCTCGTTAGGGATGAATGTGGCCTGCGTCTTGTCGTGTGTAACCCTCTTATTTGCACTTTTAGAATTCAAATTAGTCATTCTTGAATATTTTCAAGTAGACTGATGAATCATCAGCGGTTGAACTGGTTAGAGCTTCTGGAAGAAAGGTACTTGTTGAAAAATAATTTCAAAATACGTTTTTTACAACATAATTATCATGTTGGATGTATTTTCACTTTTTGTAGAAAATACCGTGCCTTTCTAAACCAATCCAGTCTTATTTGCAAAGCATACAAAAACGTCATCAAAAGAGATACAAAAGCCAGTGACCAAAAATCTTGTGGTTTTTTGTTTTGTAAATGAAAAATGTTCCTAACAGTTTGTCATTTTTTTCTGTTGAAAAAAGATATCATGGGAAATGAAATCAGGAGAAAGTGAAAATTAAAAAAAACCTTTTGGTCAAATATTTTGTAATTAAAATAACACATTTTCGTGAACATATCTATGGGCATTCATTCTCCTGCGAGTATACGGCCATGTTCAGGCCTCTACTCGCGCGCGTTCTGATTCAGAAAATCGCCCTTCTCCACTTAATCGGATACGTTACTGTTTTTCTGACCGTCCGCCTGCGTCACTTAGCCTTCCAGCCTAGAGCCAGAGCCCGGTGGCAGAGAGCAGCAGGTTGTCGCGCCTGGCTTTGCCCTTCCGCCTGGCCGCGGAGCCCCTCAGGCTTCGGGCCCGTTCAACGGAGTTTCTTCCCCAACTGCCTGCGGAGGCGCGGGGCGGCGCGGCGCTGCAAGGCCAGCGCGTCGCCTCCTTGCAGCTGGCTGGAGTCCGGGAGTCAGTTTTGGAGCTTTTTGCTTAAGATAGACCCTACAGATTTAAAGCTTCTGTTTGGGAAACTTTCTATATCTATTTCTTCCTTTGCACGGGTAGCTATTGATTTCAGGCTGAATAATATTTTTGAAAAGGATTCAATGAGGATAATAAAACAGGACGGAGCTTTGCTGTGATACATCAACCTATAATCTGTAAATCAATGAAAAACTTTAGTTAACTAAATGGATTTAATCTAATTAACTCTGTAAGCTGTAAAAGGTATTTATGAGAATTTAAGTTTTAATACGTATTCCCTGAAGGTAAGATAAAGCTGCTTCTCTCTTAAACAGAGATTGCATCTCCTGCTTGTTTTCACCCCAACTGCGAGGGAGGTTTGGGGGGAAGGAAGAGCGGGGCCGGCTTTTGTGAGCGTTTTCTGAGACCCCGCCAGTCCTTTCCACCTCTGGAATCACCTGGTCCTCAGGGCGAAGGTTTATGCTCTTTCTTTTCTAAACCAGCGAACCGTGAGTTTTGAGGAAAATGCATTGAGATGTGTGCCTCTTCTTGCCGACACGCGCCCGCAGCGCTGCCCTTTCCGTGGCGTCAGGGAGGCGCTGCCTTCCGGGGAGCCGGTGTCGCACGAGCTGGGCCGGACCGGGCTTTGCCGAGGGGAGCGGAGGCGCAGCCAGGCCGAGGGCGACTGGGTCGAACGCTGAGAGGGGGGAGGCGGTGGGAGGCAGAGGAGAGGCTGAGCAGCAGCTGCGATGGTGCCGACGGACAGGCCGAAGGCAGAGGCGGCTTTGCTGTCGCGAGCCTCAGCCGCTGCCCGTCAGCTCCGTTACCCTCTGTCCTAGCAGCTGGAGCGACCTCTCTTGAGGAGCTGAACGCTTCTCGTGTCCCCACGGTGTCCTTATGCCTCCTGGCTGCGTTTTGCAGAGGGGCAGCGCTCCTCCTTTCCCGGCCCTGAGCCGTGCTGGCCGTTGCAGGGTCTGTCGGGCAGCAGCACGCAGGGCGTCGCGGCCCGTCGGCGTCCGTCCGCCCCGCAGGCCGCTGGCACGCGGAGCGTCAGCAGCGCTCACCACCAGGAGCCGCGGGACGGCACAGAGCCGGGGCGCCAGCGAGCTCCTGCCTGCGCCCTGCGCGCCTCCTGGTAGCATCGCGGTGCAGGGCAACGCCGGACGGTCGCAGGCGACCCTTTGTTAAGCCCTGGTGACATGTCAGAGTCGGGGCTCCATTGCCTAGGCCGTCCGCGCAGCGCCGGGCAGATCCTGCCGCCTCTGCACCGCGGCCTGGAGGCTGGATGGACACGACGTTCTCCTCAAAGCTCTTTGCTTGGCCGCCTTTGTCGCTTACCTCTCCTGCATGAATTCCTGTTCCCGTTTGACCCTGCCTGTTTTGGCTTTGTGGGAGTTTTTACATTTTCAATGTAATACGGGCTTTGTCCAGCAAGTATCCGAGCGTTTCAGAATGAGCTTTCCCTTGGGGCACGGGGAGCGCAGGGGAGCGAGGCATGAGCACGGCTCTGAGCCGCCGTGCCGTGCTGGGAAGGGCTGCGCCGGCCTCCCTGGGAAAGCAGAGCCCCGCACACGCTTAGCTGCTCGCGCACGAGGGGCCAAATAGCTGCGGTTCCCGGCCTCCAGGGCCCTCCCGAAGCAGGGCGCCCGGCAGCCACTGCTGGCCCTGAGCCTGGGCCGCGTGGAGGCGGCTTTCAGGGCGGTGGGTGCAGCAGGGCGTGAGGACGCAGCGCAGCCCCGCGCTGTTCAGCCGGGGGCCCTTCGCCTGCGTTCGCAAACAGGCTGATTGCGGTTCAGGAGTGGACGTAAGGAAAACCACAGGGGAAATGTTGGGAAGCATCGGGGATTCAGACCTTTGTGAGAGGAGCCACGTGTGTTTCTGTGTCTTGCAGAGCACCCAGTTGCTTAGTCACTCTTAACGGGTTTCAGAGACGTCCTCAGGTGCATGCAGGCACTTTCAGGGAGTCATAGCTGACCAGCTAATCCCTAGGTAATGCAAGAAGAATTAGAGGAGGGAGCGTAAAATGCTGCGAGAGGTGGCGTTCTTACGGTTTCTGATTCTCTGTGCGGACTCACGGCGTTCAGAGTAAAACCGATGCAGCTCTCCAAAAGATGTGTTGCTTTCTGCTGCCCAGCTGTCCTTCGGAGCCCTTGGAGAGCTGTTAGGCCTCTGCTTGCTTTCTGTTGGATTGTGGCTTCGGGCTGAACTGTATCTTGAGGTAGATAATACTAGCGAGTGTGTATGTTTATATAATATGCATACGCAATATATTCATTGTTTTTGTCACTATACAATCAAGCATCTGTTCTCAACTGTGACATAATTTATCCTTCGAAGGAGATTTGAATGGATTTATTCTGAATCAATGAGCAAATAGCCAAAATCTCAGTTACGTTATGTGCCAAAGTATTTTCAACATTTTACCTTTCAGAAACACAGCAGCCCGTGTAAAACCTAGCAAATAAGCTCTGCTGTCATGGATGTTGAGGTCTGTTATTTATTATGTTTGCCTGACACCAGCTGCAGTCTTGGGTAGCTGCCTTAACAAATGAAATTACATTTCATGTCTTAAAAACACAGTGTGTGATCCTCCTTCTAAATGGTTTCTTATTCTTTATCTTTTTCTGCTTGCTTTTTCTAAATGCCAGTTGTTCCACAGGTAGATAAGACACACGCGTGTATGCTGTAGAGTCTCCCCTTGTTTCCATTTTGTCGCTACAGGGTAGCCACTTAGCAGGAGATAGTTCAGTGCGTTGCTTTTGTTTTGAAAGCAGTTGGATCGGTTTCCTTAATTAAGAAAAGTCTTTAGCCTCTTAGGGTCTCCAGCGTTGCGTGAATGCACCCGGCAGTTTCGCTTCTCTCCGGCAGAACGGGCTGTGTGGTCATGGCTGGTCTCCTTTAAAGAGCCGTTGCCGGGTTGGGAGTGGGAGCACAAACCTCTGCCTTATGGACGAAGAGAAGTGAGAGAGGGACTTGAAGGGGTTTTGACTCGGTACAGAGACCATCTGCTTCTGGAATTCAGAGTTTAAGTAGAAAGTGGAACGGGGGCTATTAATGCTGTTCGGGCACAATTTCCTGTGTGAACTTGGCAAGTGGCCTGTTGTGGCTATGCTTTGTCCTCCATTTAGAGAAGGAGCATGAATTGATAAAAATACAAGATAAGTGCATTAAAAGGACTGTGCAGTACAGTGATACATGATAATGAGCACCTTATAGGTAGCAGACCCGAGAGAAAGTCTGTGAAGGGGTGGTCTTTACATATGCTCAGTACCTTTCAAGATGATAAAAAGAATACTTAGATATAATGTGCTAAAGGAAATAGCATATACTTGTCTTAACTTACTTATGTTTTAATGCTAATCTTCCGTTTTGGCACTGACTTTACCCTCTGTTGAGGAGTATCGTAAGACAGGAGCACTGTGGGTGAGCTTCCAATCCAAAACCAGTCAGCGTGACAGACAGTGTGTTGAAATTACAACCGTAAGTTGTTTTATTGCAGTACAAACATTGGCGCAGGAATAAAGGTGGTCAAACAGTGAATAACCTGTTCTGTCAGACGTTTCAGCCCAGTAGGAACGTGTGGGTTCCAGGGGGCAGTTTGGCTCTGTCGGACGCGAGATGGCCATCTCCCAGGCTGCTTGCATGACACCCGGACACTGTCTCGCTCTGCGACCACCAGGCAGGAGCTAGTCTATAGTAACTGCTGCTTGTGGCACAGGTGAAGTAGCCAAAGACAAAACTTTTCCCGGTCTTCCACTTACCTACCCAGCTATTCAAATCCCGTGTCTTTCACGTTTTCTCATGCACGTGATACAGAAGTAAGGCATCTATTTATTAAGAACTGGAGTAGCGCTGGAGTGAGCTGCTCTGCAGGGTAATCTCCTGAGCGCAGATGAGTAAGACAGCTCCTATCCCAATAAGCTACAGTGAAAAACACTTCACGTGAGTGTGAAACTGAGCATTGTGCATAAGCATGTGTGCGACTAGTGCCTTAATTTTTCCATTATGCAGCATCCATGTTGACAAACTAGGGGTCATGATGGTGGTGCTGCTTCAAGGGAGAAAAACAATTACTGCATGCTGTAATGCTCTGCAGAGGTCAGAAACACCGTAGAGGTTGGTTTCCTGTTTTCAGCTGGCCATTTCATGGTGTCTAGCTCACGGTAGTATTTTTTGTTAGGTTAAGTGCAGCTAGAAAAGACCTGTATCAAGTTTGCCTGTCAGAGAACAGAATTAGTCGTCCTTCACTAAGCGCAGAGAACTCTGTGCGATATAGATAAAAAAATTAAGAAAACGTTGAAGGAGGGGGGAAAAAAAAAACCATTGCATCACTTTGCAGGGAAAAGAAAAGTAGATAAGAAATCCTTCTGGATTCATGAATCCAGTCCATTCGCCGGTGCCAGAACCTGTAGCATGCGCTCTGCTTCTCTAGACTTTCTGCTTAATCCACCACCGAGCTATGGTTACCACAGACTACTTGTCTGCTGAATATTATGCAAATGTGGAGTAAAATGAATTTTCAGCATTCACACAATTAGACATGGGCAAGATATTACCTTCTTAAGTCTCTTTTTCTCCTTCTCTTATTCTGCTCTTCTCTTCTTTCCCTCTTCTCCTCCTCTTTCCCTCTTTCTTTCTCATCATGGTTGGCTCTGAAAAGGTACACGATAATACATAATGCCCTTTTCCTAATTGTTAAAACGTTGAGTGTCTTGGGCTGAACACCTTTTCCATGGCTGTCAGCAGCCACTTTCACTTCTAGATTTTTGTTCCTTGTTTAAAGTATTGTCTGAAGTATTCAGCTGGGGGAAAATGTGCAATTCTTTGCATTTCTCTGAGCTCTCCTAGCTGAATCCTCTATCTGGGTTTTTCACCTCAGGTTGCTTTTGGATTTTCTTTGAGTGTTGCAATTAAATATACATCAAAAGCCTCTTCATATTCTGAGATACCTTAAAGTTAGTGTATTCCATCAGCCTTGCTTTCCCTGGTGCAGCTGGAGGAGTTAAGCCACTGATTTTGTAAGCAGATTACGT